>NW_027526233.1:49862633-50555133 GCF_048455015.1 Haemaphysalis longicornis
GTTCATACACATGGGCGTCCGCGTTTGGATGGTCAGCGTGTTCCCCTGAATGATATACTGTACAACGTCTTGAAATACGTATTTAACACCCTCTTGAATGTGAAGAAATGTTAGGTGCAGATCGAACTCGAAAAAAAAAACTCCCACCTCCCCTCGCGGAAACCCCTGTGTAGATGCGACGCGTAGGCGGAGCGGCGAAGGGACCGCGTTTTATAGCCCGCAAATCGTTGAGGGGACTGCGTAAGCCGGTCCCAGTCGATGACAACGTTGGCATACTTGTAAAACGGCATAGACTCTAGGTGTTTGAGCCAAGCATGGATGTTGCTTCGCCAGAGAACGGCCACACCGGTTATATGCGCAGCGCGCCCAAAGGAGAGGAAACCGCAGAAGAGAGAGTACTGTACATGCGTCGGCCCCAGCGCGTCTGCCGCGGCTATGACGCAACGTACCGCGGCTATGACGCAATTCCAACACAATCCACTTTAATCCAATCCAATCCAAGCTAAGTCAAGCCAAGCCAAGCCAACCCAATCCAATCCAAGCCAATCCAATCGAATCCAATCCAATGCCCCTCGCGAGAGAGTGTTCGCTATCTGAGAGGACAGTGGGTGAGCGGCGCAGAGCGAAGCTGGCGCGGCGAGGAGAATGGGGGAGGGGTGGACAACGCCGACCACGACGACGACGACGATGCCGGAGGGACAAGGCGAGTGAATCAGATGCCCTGCATCTAAAAAAATTACGCCATATCCACGGAATGAATGATGATAAGTGGAGCGAAGCTCGAGAGGGGGAGATCATCGGTAACCGTAACTCTCCCGTGAAAGTTCGCCCATTACATCATTAAGAAAGACGTAAGACTGTGTGCGTACATTGTACAAATCAACTTTTTTTTCGGAGACAATGCTTCCAGGCCTAGACCTGGTGAAAGACTCCGCGCCATCGAGGACTACCCCGCACCTATACCACAATTTGTCACGTAGGATGGGACACAACTGTAAAGAAAGAACTTTTATTTAGGGTGAACTTGTGCCCGAACAAGACGAGAGGAAACGAGCAAAGGTCCTTGCGTCTCGTTCGATCTCCGAGAACGACTGCCTGCGTTCGTGGCGTGATCTCTTGCTTGATCTATCCCTCGCAGTGCACGTGCGCTCGCGCCTCCGTTGGCGAACACAGACAAGCTCGCGCTCCCGGTGCCGAGTTTGCGCTGCCGGTTGCAGCCGGTTCTTGCGCGTGCAACGCGGCCCACTTTGCGAAATCTCCGAAGGCATGCGGCGGTCACGTACCACGAGACACAAGAGATGGACAGACCCATTGCTTCAGGAGCTTCGCCCATGAAACATCGGCGTTTCAGCGGTCGTAGTTACCAAATCTCTCCGATCACAACTGCCGCTCGGGAAAGCAGCTGACAGATACCGCTGTGACGCGCCTTCGAGACTGCCTGTATACAATGCGCCCAAGTGAATCACCATGTTCGTCCCACATTATACACGAGATTACCGGCTAATTCCATCGGGGAATGTGTTCTTATATGATTGATTTGGCACAACTTAAATGTTGCACCTGTAGTATCCTGAAAACGAAAAATGCGGAGAATGTAAAATATTTATTTTTTTGCAGAAATGCACCACTTTGCTCATTCAAACACTAAAAATACAAGATGCGTTTCTGTTACATTTTTTATGCAATTCCTAAATAAAGTTTTACATTTCTTGTAAAGCATTATTTTGCTTTATTTGTAGGTTAATCGTTTTTGTTTGCAAAAAAAATTGTAGTTTGTTATATTCCAAGGCAACCACGACGGCCCTGGTAGCACAACGTATTTCTCGTTATCTAAATTAGAATACGACAATCACACTGATCCCCGCAGAAAGTTTTGTTAATACAGGCTGCACCCATAACAAATTTTGGTGATTGTACGTGTAAGGACATGTTCAGCGGTCAATAACTCTCTGCTTTAACTTCAAAAGAATGAGTACATTCTGTAGTTTAATCCGTTTTTTTTTTTGCGGAGCGCAAAATACGTAATGCCGGAGCCATAACTACTAAAAAACGAAATATTGAAAAGCAAAAAGAAAACGAAACCGTGGGTTAGTTTGAAGCGATGTATTTTATATATGTCGCTTATTGGAGCTTCCGTGCTCCGTAACCCCCCCCTCCCCCCCGCACCATACCTTCGTTCTCCTCTGACGGTCGGACCATAGCACTATGTTCTAGTCTCCTTATCGTGTTCTGGTCAAAATAGCCTCGAAAGTAAAACAGCCGAAGGACGGATGATCTGTGCTACGTGTAGTTTTGCACAGTGCACTTTGTTGCGAGCAGAATTCCAGCTAATAAAGGGAGGCTTCCTCGCAAATGCCGCATTCGCTTTAGAATTTGATGTTTCCAAACACATCAATGGCATCACGGCTTGCAAAACCCTGGTATGATTGAAGAAGCAGTGCATGACTTAGGTTTACCCTAAGTCATGCCGAGCAACCAAGGGCTGTGTATCTAAGCAGACCGAGACCACGCGAACGTGTTGGTGGGGGGGGGGGGGTGCGTTTCTAATCAGGAAGGGATCGGTTATCAGGACTTTCGAGGGAGAATGCTGGAGCAAGGCCGAAACTCTGTTTGCGAAGTTTTTTCATTGACAATCATCATAATCGCCACGCTCCCTCATGCCTTCTACTGCTGAAATTCTTCAAGTGTAAACCCTCAGTCTTGTTGCTAGCTGGTCTGTTCAATCCGCGGGGCTCACAAAAGCGGATGGCCTTCTCGTTCTCGGGATAAATAGCAGGATTCAGTCTTCGGCAAGTTGTTTGGAGGGCGCGCTTTCGTCCTTGCCTTGGCTATTTTAGCGAGAGTTGGCCTGTCTTCTAGCTAAAAAGAACGAATTTGGTGTTTCCTAGAAGTAAAGTTTTCCTATCTACTCTGGCCACGCTTTTTAAGCTGTATTACCTTTCTCAGGTTCTATGTCCCCCTGCCGTGTGAGATGATTCCGGCGTAAGTCTTCCTACATATTAGTATTGTATACTACTATAACACTTTACTAACTGTGCATCAGTGGTACTGTCTCTCTTCTTTTTCCTTCGAGTTTTCCGTTGGCCAAACTCCACGAGGACATCTGTTTGTTCGCGCTGATGAGGACGCGGCGAAGTTTCGCATGGGATTTGTCTGTAGCATTACAATGGCAGGATAAGAAAGACGCACTCTGCAGGTCACGGTAAAAATACGGGTGAAAAGAATCGTATTTCCCGGAGGAATCACTACCAATGAGCTGTTTCAGTCTCCGACTCTTCTCTGAAAGTGCACAGCATAGTAGCCTGAGGAAATCAATGAAGTGTGAAGAGACTTCAAGGGGCCAGAGGTTTAGTGTACTGAATATAAAACCACGTTGACTACGTAACCAAATTGATAATAACCCGTTGCATCGAAGCACTTAATTTTTAGCGAAATTCCTGCCCCTGCAGGCCTGTGACAGAATTACTGAAGAATAAAATAAACTATGCACAGTCTCTGCAACTCTTACTGGCCCTAGTACCTATGCGATTCCCCTTTCAACTCCGAAACCACATCACAGCAAGTGACCCATATTTAACCACCTTTCTGCAAGGAATAATATTTTTAATTGTTACATTTTTCTCACCCAGCACTGGAAAAAATTTTGATATCCGCTTTTGCCCTTCCACGTTAAAGACAGGTTTAATTCAAGTGCGAATGAAAGGAGCTGCCGTCCCCTTTTTGCTGGATTCATTTGAGGCTGCTTGGGAGCATTTCCATCCTCTTCAAATGCTTTGACGTTTTGTTCAATCTGTCTGCTTCCAACGTATACCTCATATTCCATTTTTTTAAATATTTCACTTCGTATTTTGCGCCACTTTTCGGTGAAAAAAAAGATTTCTATGAAGTGTTACTCAGTACTTGTTGCACCATTCCTAACTGGGTGAAAATGTCTGCCGTAATAGTACAATAATTGTATTCCTTACTACTGAGATAGAGATTTTCTAATAACGCTATCGCCATTTCTAAGAAAACCATCAGAATGTACATTGAAAGGTACCGCTTGCAAATATAACGATACGTGGAACAACGTCGAAGCAACGCAAGTTACAATTACTATGCACGAATATACAGTGTTACGAATCGGCCGGCTGCCGTACTTTCCCGCATAACTCCTCTGCTGTGCGGCAAAGCCACTACGTGGGCATTTCGAGCAAGGCGCCACCGTGTCGGTGACTCATACGTTCAGGTTTCGACAAGCCGGGGTCAGACGCTTCACTTTCGGCGCGTTTCAAAACTTTTGCGGCTGCCGGCGAGGCTCGTTTCAACGCTCTTCAAAGACACAGAGGGCCCGCCCTCGCAGCGGAGTCCTTCCCTCTCCCGCTCTCTCGGACTCAACGTTCACCGGTGCTACTGAATGCTCACGAACTCTGGAAAGAGCGTTGTGTGTGTCTGTGAAATTTGTGGTGTGTTGCCGCTTGTTGGCGTTTTGACCGTTACCGCTTTTGGGTATAAATAGAAGCCGCCCAAGCGCAGTAACCCATACCTGTTTGAGCAGCGAATCATTGCTGTCACTCTGCTCGAGACCTGTACTGTTACCTCGCCCGTTGGGGCATTGTGTATTTTTGCTTGGGCTCACCTCTCGCTATGAAGAAAACAGTTGCGCTAGCCTACGGCTTCTGGACTTCTTCACGGCTGCAACAGCGGCTGGCCGCTCGCATCAAACCACGCTACCACACGTACGCTGGAGGCGACAGACCTCGGTTCGGCTCGGCCTTCCCGGTCGCAACAACTCGTGTCAGCGCTGGGATGACACGGTTGAAACAACAGGTAATGAGTTGTGAGAAATCAGTCAGAAATCAGTCAGAAATCACAGCGTATTTGTGCTATATTCCTTGTAGATACATGAGTATATAACAGAATAAAAGTGGTTGTGTTCGGATTGGCCAACAGGCGCCGGGTAGCGCTGTACTGTAGTCACGAGGCATGGACACATGAGCTCTCGACATTTCTTTTTGGGTTTGTTAACGCCGGCCGGTCGGCGCGAGGTGCGCTCTCACGTATGCACGCTCGGCAATTTCTTAGTATTTTTAACTGCGGACACAAAATGTTACGATTTGCTAAACAGCTTCACTGTTAATGTAACCGCAATGTAGTTTCCCGTGTATATATGTTTGGATAACGTACTGTAGTACTTTGAAAGTGCATTACGCTCAATAATACATTGGTATGGTAAACTTCAAATTATAAAAGTGGGGCTCCGTTTGTCTTACTAGTTTCTGGCAAATCTTTCCGACTTGTGAATATGCCAGTGAGTAACGTGTACGAATATGCTAAATAAATTTCCACTTGCTTTGTATCTGTAATTTGAATGGCGTTTTAACTGGTTCCGTGCCCAATCATGACAACGACGATACATGTAGAACATTTTTTACGTAATATACGTCTTCGTTAGACAAGCAAAGGAGGCGATATATGCTTGGTTGAATACCTGCTAAAGAGTTCACCCTATGCTCGTCATTTATCGCAGACACTCGGTCATAGCCAGAATGACTGTCCTGTAGCGCTGTTCATCGCAGGAGCACTATGTGCGCCATGAGCGATAACCTTATATTTGCGGTTAGGGCCACGCAGAGAAAGAAGGCTTAGCACGGACGGAGTCATCAGGCTACTCGTCAAGTAAACAAGTCGTCCAACTACTCGTCGCAGTAGCTATTTCTGATTGCTCAGTTCGGTCAATGGTCATGAGAGATAAGTGAAACATTGAACTGAGTTGAAGTGAATTGATTAGGGAAGAGATTCTTTCATGCTGGCACATTTTTGCTGGCAATGCGTCGCAACCCGTATTTTGGCTGCTTCTGCTCGCTTGTGAATATATGTGTGTGCGCTTGTTTTAATCTGGAAACTGGAAGCAATTGTTTTGTCTGTAAATGTGTTTGCGATTTTGTTAAAATGTAATCATTTTGAACACTGCGCATACCTTGCTGACAAACACTACCCAAAGAAAACAATCAACCACACCTCTGTGGAATGGAACTGGGAACGCTTATCTTTCCAAAATAAAGTCTAACTAAAATGAGCGTTGACATTTAAGTTAAACACCAAATGCACAATACCAGTCGGAAGCAAGCTGACCCAATTTATACTGTACAAAAATCGTGGTAACACGATGCTTACCTTATGGGAATGGTAAAGGGGTGTGATGTGGGTCCCCTGGCGTGGCAGAATGGGATAGACGTTGCCTTCATAACTTAAGGGTCGCCAGTTCGATTCTGACCGCGAGAAGAAATTTATTTTTGTTTGCTTCACTCACGACCATCATCCCTGTGAGACGAAGTTGGCTTTCCTGAAGTGCGTTTCGGGTGGAGTACAAAGGAGATTAGAGGCAGGCTGAAAGCGTCGCTTTAATAACAGGCCGAAGCAATCAGCTATCATCTGTTTTTCATCCCGTGAAACAAGGGCGTGTTTTTATCGTCTAAAGCAGTTATTTGATGCAACAGTTACACAATAGTTTGGAGCCCTAACCTCTCCGTCCAACCACAGAAGCACTCGCAGAGATGAAAAGGCTCGCACTCTCTTCTTCGCTCTTTGTACTATGCTGCGCACTCCCTTTTAGACAAACGCAGAATGTTGTTCAGGAAAAGACCATTGCGAGGTTCAACCACTAAGGATATCATGTGGATAGGCGGTGGTGTCGCGCCGCATTTAAAGCTGCGTTTTTAATTTTCTGGAGTGGGAGGGCTTGCAAATCAACCATTTTCTGTCACAGGCTTTAATTCATAAACGACAAAAGTATCTCAGATGCCAAATCGGGAACATGCACTGCTGTGCATCACTTTATCCTGGAATAAAGTCTGTGAGTAAAATATAAAATGTCTGGAAGAAGTGTCTCATTTAAAGTTACAGACAGCCGATTTTTGTGGAGTATATGTTCGCTATGCCAAATGAAAGGCCATCACTTCAAACACCTTAATCCGAAACGGTTTTGCTGATAGCACCCTAGAACTTTTTAAACCTGAATTTTTCGATCTACGAGCCGTATGTCTCCCTTCGAAAAATGATGCTGGCTTCCATGGCACCCAGCAGTTCGGCAACATACGTTTGTCTATATGCGAAATGAAAAGTGGTAATAAAACCTTGTGCACAGATAAAGAAATTATGAATTGAGGGCTTTTTTATCACTTTATGTGCTTTTTAATCACGCACTGCGACTTTTTTTTTCGTTGTAAGTCAGCGAAGAGGCCGACAGCCAAGCCAAGTTTCCGAAACCGAAACACAGCTGTTCGTTACACGTGATTAAAGTTTTGCGCCGCTTAGCCGCTCTTTCAAATGGCATCGCTACACAACTTGAGTGAACGCGGAAAAAGGATGCCGGAAATTATGCAACAACAAAAATTAAATCCTGTATGCGATGCGCCACGAGAAACAGCTATCATCAGACGAAAGCGACAGCGAGCCTGATTTTGACGACGGACCGCCATCGCCAGATCCTGCGCGTCTTCAAAGTATCGACTGGTAAGCATATGCAGGCCACCATGTTTTCACAATAGATGTATATCACATGCTTGACGTTATCGATCAAACTTCAGGTGCAGCTGCTATAACTGCGTGGTAATGACATATGCATACGAGTGCATTTGCTGCCGAGAAGTACTGCAAAATTGTACGGAGACGTGCGTGACCTACGATCCATACTATGCCATACTCTGCCTCGACCCGGTAGTCCTGCTAGTGGACTACCTCGACGTTCGTCTGAACGGTGAAGACTATGGAGTCGAGGACGAACACAGGTCTGTACAATTTTAAAGAGTAATCCAGCAACTCAGAAAACAGGGATTCCTACACTGCTTTTGTTTCAGGAAGTACAGGCACACTGCCTACAGGCAGTTCACGAGGTTGATCTGGGGATACCTCGGCGTCGGCATCCGAAAAGTTATTCCCTCCTGCGCGGTCCATCGAATTAGGGAAACGTTTCCCTCTGAAAACTATCAAGGTGATCAATAACCGCCGCTAGTGTAGCTCTGTAGAGCAGCTCTGAAGAGCAGTTCTGGCAAGCTCTGTAGAGCAGCCATTACCCGTGGAGCTTTTCCAGCGCCTCTAAAATAAATGTTCTTGATTGAAAAAAAAACTTTTCAAATGTGATCTGGTAGCATAAAATATGCCTGAAAATAAGATAGTACAGAAACTGAATTCCTACACTATATGGCAACTGCTCAGAACTTTTGAAATCCTACACTAATGGGCAACTGCATAAAAATGTTCACAGAAACACCATGGGAGACTTTTATTAGAATGAGGAGAGAACGTCTCGGCATACAAAAAACATGAAACAAGGAGCGGAGGTGAGTTTTCCAATGGCCAGTAACAAGAACACAAAATAGAGCAGCAAGAGCAAACTTTCGGTTCTATTGTCCACAGGGTGGCATTATTGTTCGCTAATAGTGTCCCATAACAACCACATAGGGCGACATTACACTGTTTGAACTTATCAATATAAACATCAAACGGGGCATAAATAGACCTAGAAAGAAAGGTCCATCAGGTTGCCACATAACATTTCCCTCATTTTCATGGCCTAGCACAGGTATAGTTTTAGCTTCCTGCATTTCAGCTTCTCTTATGGTAGCACAAGCAAAAAAATGTTCCCCTTAGAGCTTTGGAAGAAAGCAGCCGCGCAACAGATGAGACGGAATGCGCTGCACACTGGGCAACAGTGTGGCCCATGTTGTTTGAGAAATCAATGAAAAAGAAATTATTTGTCTGTCAAACTTGCATGTGTGGCCCAAAATGAATGCGACATGGATGGTTGACATGCCTGAGCTTAAAAATGAATTGCTGCAGTTATCCTCCATCATGCATCCCCCTCTTTTATTTTCCTTGTTCTTCCGGGTTTGACCAGTGTGTATATAGCTGGCGCCCCAATTCATAAACCTCATGGGTCGATTGTAAGCGCATGTGTTTGTCTTCTTGTTCCGTACCGTCTGTTTTGATGTCACCTTCTTGTGAAGTTATGTTTTAACCAGATCAAGCTGCAACTCTTATGAAGGCTCCTTTGAGCATTTGACTGACAAGTGTGGATAAAAGCACACAATACAGCATGGAACACCTCATGTGCACTCCTACCAAATGCTAAAGGCCATTTCCATTTCCAATAAGGAATGAATGCCAAGCAATCTTGCAAGAAACCAAGAATAAAAACAAGCCACAAAATAAATGCAACATGTCAAAATGAAAATATCTCAGCTTCTAAAAAGCACCACCGACGTCGCTATGACTCATGCATCACCCTTCTTTCTGAAAACTATGCTTGTGCTTTTTTGTTTGTTGGTCGCGTTCAAGCTCAACTTTTTGGCCACGACTTATAAAGAGGTACATTTGCCTAATAAAAAACTGTCGATGGAAGCCCATTTACCGCCTCCTCAGAAATATTCTGTGCCTAATGTATGTTTTACGAACATGTGTGAGTATACACAAACCAGACCACAGGCAAGTAGCTTCAAAGCATTTGACTACTTTAGTGTATTTAGTGTTCTAATTCATTCGTGTTCTTTAAATAAATAATTATTTTGGTATGCACTACTGATACAAACAAGTAATGAACCTTTACAAAACAAAAGCCATTCAACTTGAAAAAGTGGATGTCCAGCGAAGCTGAGGTAACGTACAATTTTGAACATAGGTATAAATTCTCAACGGACACCATGCTGTGACCAGCCATTCCACAACATCATTCAATCTTGGTAGATGGTCTGAAATTGGGGGGTAGCTGTATCCGTTCTTGGTGGAGAATTGAAGCGTAGCAACAGGCTAAGCACAACCTGCACACTTGGAAATTTGCAACGTGCCTATAACCCAGGAGTACACACTAAACGCAGCCGCTGCATTACAACAGAAAAGATATGAAATTCAAAATGAGAAATGGTGACCTGCCAAGTGAGAGCACGTGCAGCGCCAAATGAATACAAGCAAACATACGAGCAAACGAACAAACCCGCACACAATTGCCTCGCACCTCAAACAAACAAATGTAGACACACAGACACCTAGTGCTTCTTTTTGCCAAATTGTTTCAACTTTTGGCCAGAAGGATGAATTGAGGGACAGATATACAGGGTAAAGTTTTTTCACCTAAGTAGCTGCCCAAAAACTATTTAAGAATGGAACAGGGAGCAGGAAATAGAATGGGACGGCACGCCGTCCAGTCTTATTAATTCCTTTGTGCTCTCATTGCTCAAGTCACAGTCGAGGCACGAGCAAACTCGGTCACACAGATGTCTTGAAACATCTGGACCTGGAATGGGCCATTGTTTCATACCTTCCTCAGCAACACGAATACGAGCTTCACAAACACACACCCTGACCAAAATGAAACAATATCTGCAAGTCGTAATGGCGGAAAAGGTTTTCGCACCCTCGACCACCTAGATTGCTGCAAAGATTTGCCCTTGAAAAAGGGGTCAAAATCCTTAGCAGTAAACATAAAAACATGCGACAATGGGCGTCTCCATGACCAGTGTCTCGGCCTCCTGCTTTGGGTTTGCTGCCAGATGGAAGAGCATCACGGGCCGCACGGGGTAGCTTGCCAGGAAGGTGAGACCCCCAGCCTGTAAATCAACTGCTTTCACGTGTGACCAGACTGCGATGTCCCTTGCAGCACTTCACCCTGCAAAGGGGGCAGAGGTGAAAATGTACCAATGAAACAAGCCGAAACACATGTGCATCAACATTGACTGGTGACATCAGGATCGGTATTCTGCGTGGTGTTCGTTTCGAAAATATCCATTTCGTGTCCATTTCGTCTGGACGCAGTTGCATTTGTGAGGCCGCTGACCAGTGAAAGTGCTGCATCACACTCGGACGTCTGCATTAGGCAATTAAGGCTCGCTCAAAACAGACACTTCGAAACGGGCATGAACTTGACAAAACTGAGAATTCTGCACCTGATGTATATTACAGAGAGCACAGAATAAACGCAATCATTTTCCTGGTTTTTGACTAAGCGTGTGCCTTGATAAGGAACTTATACTAGATCTGAAAGTGTACTTCATACAATGGAAGGACTCGGAATACTCACATAACAACCGTCCACGGTGCTACTTCTTGAACCGCAGCATTCGCTTGGCCTTCAAAACATCTATGTGGAGGCGAGGGTATGCAGCAGACATTGGTGCTGGTTGGAGTGACACCTTCCGCAGCTTCATGAAGCAGTAACTGTGCACGGCACACTCTTCCATGCAGTTTCTGGACATATTACAAGCAGTTTCTGGACATTATGTGAAACGTCCAAACACAGGAACATGATACACAGTTAACGCACACTACACCACAAGCAACACCATGGCCAGTATTTTCAAATAGTTCATTAGCAATTGGTTGCTACTGATTCTAGAACACAACGAATCGCAGAAAGGAAAATACACCAAACCAACTTACTGTGTGTTGCTTTGGTCTTTATAGGGCACAACACTTCCCGCCCTTTGCTTGATTTCGGCAACTTCTTGTGAAATTGGGGGTTGCCACTTGCATCCGTGGGCTGCTATCGGCCGACATTCTCGTTGTGGTGGAGGATCGCAAGCTGTGTCCTGCAACAATGATGTGAATGAAAAAAGACCATGTTGCAGCACAAACTGAGAGAGCAGCTTTACAAAGATAAACTGTTAACACCACTGCACCTGGAACGCATGACACTTGGTGTGTATGCAGTTGACTTGGGAGCAAACTGCATTATCAGATAGTGGAAGGACTCTAAGGAAGATGTCTGTGATGCTGTTGACAGCTGTTCAATGTCCTTCAGCAGCCGTGGGTTGACGACAATGCTCACCAGATTTTGGTAGGCAGGTGTCCCTCTGAGAATAAAAGCACACCATTAAAAAGCAATCTCCATTGGCAAAGCATTGTTAGCATAAGAAGTAAGTAAATGTATTCGCACCGAGATGCAGCCACTCGTGCAGAGGGAGCTCATCAAGCAGGCATCTGTGAAAGGGCCCTTCATACCCATCGTGCACATTTATGATGCGCCTTGTCAGGCCTGCAGGTGTGAACATACATTGCACACACGTAACAAAACGGTAAACGAATATGACACCTCTTCCTCAACAGTAGCGTCACCCGTTTCCCTCAACGAATTCCTTTACAGCTAGCATTGCACGAACTACTGTGCCTTCATGCTGCCCTTGGTAAAAACGGTTTCATCAGTCTTTATGTGAGTTCGAAATTTACAAAGAGTTGTAAAGGGTTAGTTCTTGGTTTATCACCATAAAAGCAAGTGGGTTACACCATTAGGTGTCCGTAATGCTCAATGAATTGTATCTGCTACTTTGTGTAGGTTGCTACGTAGTTTCCCAGATGCCCAAACGCACAGTCACGTCGCCTTCTGAGAGTGCAACACACAAGTAAAGGTGGTTACAAATGTTCCGGATCCTTGTCAACACAGCGCGAAAAATACCAGGGACGAACGAAGACAATAAACAAGCTTGTCTGTCGTCTTCGTTCGTCTCTGTTTTTTTTTCGCGCTGTGTTGACATTGAATTACCAACTAGCCGGAACCCTTACGCTTTTAGGTTCCGGATCCAGCCACTAAGGGATGAGCACTGCTTTCTTTTAGAAGCAGCGTCCAGATTTTTTTGGAGTCCAAATGGTTCAAAGACAGCGCCAATTAGTTTTGGAAACGTTCCAGAGCAAAAGCTCGTGGAAAACCAGAGAGGTAAAAGAGAAGACTAGCTAAGCCACAGTCTTTGAAATTGACAAAGGCTTACAGTAGGTAATACTCAATAAGTACGGCAGGATTTCATGCTCACCTGCATTTGCACCACCAGGTAAAACATTGCAATGACATCAACACTGAGAAAAAGCGTACCGCCTGGTATGAAGCATACTATTTTATAGTGGTTGGAAAAACGCACATTTTTGCTTTTCAAAAACTTGGGCTGAGCTACAGTTCCCACATACATTAATTTTACATTTACATGTTCTTGCTGCCTCTGTGTTTTAACAGTTAGGGAAGTTCCACCAATCGCACTTCAGTGTTCTTAATTGGTGATGTCACAATGCATACTTTATTAAGTGTATGGAGCAGCAATACTTGTTTTCATGCTTGCGGAATTTTCTGCAATAATAAGCAACTGCTGCTACTGTCAGTGGTATGTTTGTACTCAAGGCCCAATAATCGAGTAATACATACACACATCTCCTCTCTCCACCACCTTAAACCTTTTGCTGGAACACCTCAAAATATTTACACATCTTTAATCACTAGACAGCTTGGCTGAGGAATAGGGTATTTTAAATTTAAGAACTGCCACATAAGGGTGAGCGGGTTCAAAAGGGCTGTCCCAATCCCAAAATTTTGATGGTGGGTGAAGGGAGGGAACGAAACGCAAGAACAATATCAAATGGCAAAAGCGATGTCAGCTGAGTGAAGACGCCTAGCTTGCTAAGTCAGATGAACGCAAATGACGGTGATAAAGATACTGATGACGTGCACACGTTTTTAGTTATTGACAAGGTCTGTTCAAGAAATATTTCGCATGTCACCATAAGAATAGACAAAGCAACAAACATCTTCTGTTGTGAAATAAATGTCACTAATATTTATTGTTTTTTCATGAGCTACGCACGAACGCAGCAGTGGTTCGCTAATGGGGTCCACGGAACCCAGGTGGTCTGCAAGAACATTTCGGAGGTCTGCGAGGCCCTCCCAAATGCGTCCACTCTTTCCCCTCCCCTACCCATGTTCTTTTCTCCTTTGATTGCACCAGAACCTTGATGGCAACAAAACCTTGCAAACATTGATTGCAACTGTAATAAGAGGCTTCCTTCCATGGCTTTTGCGTTTAATTGTTTCAATTTCTTTGTATAGGAGATGTTTTAGGGTGGGTTTTTTTCACAACATGCTAGCTATGCGGAAAAGCCAGATGTACAAAAGGCAGCATAGAGGTGTTCAGGCTACAGTAATCCCACGTTACCTCGAAGTAGTAAAAACTGGGAAAAATTTCGAGATAAGCAGTATTTAGAGTTAAGCAATACACCGCAAATGTTTGCCCATGTCACTGTGAAAGAAAAGCCAGTGCTGCCAGGAAAAGCTCCACTGCACGAGAGAGCTACCGCAGTAAAGGCACAAGACCCGCCGCGGTGGCTCAGTGGCTAAGGGGTTGCGCTGCTGAGCAGGAGGTCGCGCGTTCGATTCCCGGCCGCGGCGGCCGCTTTTCTGATGTAGGCGAAAAGCGAAAACACCCGTGTTTACAAGATTTCGGCGCACGTAAAGATCCCCAGGGGGTCAAAATTAATCCGGAGCCCTCCACTACGGTGCGCCTCATCGCCTGCGTTGCGTCGGCGCGTTAAACCCTACAATCAATCAAGTAAAGCCACAAGAATTCGCAGGGAAAAAAATTCCTTGATTAACGCGACTTTTCGCTCTAATGTCAGAGATTTGCACTGCTTTGGGCGGGATATCTTGGTCGATTTTTCGAAGCGTTCGTTGCACAGACCACTCACTACTCAGCAAAACTACCCGCCGCGGTGGCTCAGTGGCTAAGGCGTTGCGCTGCTGACCACGAGGTCGCGGGTTCGATTCCCGGCCGCGGCGGCCGCTTTTCTGATGGAGGCGAAAAGCAAAAACGCCTGTGTGTACGAGATTTCGGCGCACGATAAAGATCTCCAGGTGGTCAAAATTACTCCGGAGCCCTCCACTATGGCGCGCCTCATCGCCTGCGTTGTGTCGGCGCGTTAAACCCCACAATCAATCAAATCAATCCAAACTCAGCAAAACCGAACTCAAGATGCGTCGCGCGCAGATCGCAGGGAAAACAAAGAATACCAGCTCGCACATGCAAGGGCTAGGTTGCGTACTGACAGGTGCACGCTGCACACGCCGCCCCACCGCGCAAAGTCACAAGCAGGTGCGCACACGTGATCACTTCCACAGTTGCTTGACAAGGCGGATAGGAAACGGCTGGGTGTGCGGGAATTTCAAATTCACCCTTCACGACCGCGTCTGGCAATATAGAAAGAGCTAAGCGTTCGCTGGGAGCCCTGCTTTCCTGTTGGGAGTGGACTTTGCCTTCTGCCCTCCCGGTCAAGCTTTCAAGATATCCGCTGTCCCCTCCGAAACACGCTTCGAGATCAGAGGGGGCAAATACATATCACCTATGGGAGTTTAATGCACGGCGAAAAAAAGTTTCGACTTAACCGAGATTTCGAGATATGCGAGTTCGAGTTAACGAGGGTTTACTGTACTATCAGCCGCAACAGCAAATCGTGGTACAATATAAGTAGGTTTCTGCGTTTTCTGATAAATCCTATAAAATCCGCAAAACACTCGCCGGTAAAAATTTTGCGAATACGGATTTATCCTAGAAACTCCGAATTCAGTGAAAACGAGACTACCATTTATCTTTGCATAGCATCCTCGAAAAACATTTCCTATTCTATTTTCATGTTTCCACTTTTGTTCGTTCCACTTGCGTTGTGCACTGGATATGCTGGGTATTTCCATATCTAGTGCGAATGTCGGAAGAGCATTCTCTCTTTTCACGTGGCCAGTCGGAAGGAGCGTGCTGCGGTGACAGACACTAACATAGGAAAATATGCCTGAATATACTACAAGTTGTAAATGGATGTCACCACAAATGTTGAAAATATTGACTCTGAAATAACAATATCTCTACTGTTTTATTTCTTTTACTGTTGTACATGGTACTTGTTAAAGATCAATACTCTGGTACCCTAATAATCCAAAAAACTCCAAATTATGTGTACTCTGAAAGGACCCTCCTGAAAACTCCAAATTTTCAAGATTAAATAAACTCCGAAAACGCAGAACCCTAAATAAAATACACATATAAGAGTCATAAAGGTTGGAACTGAATACGAATAAGGACCACTACAGCTGCAGCTGCTGCGTGTTCCACGTTACGTTACGAATCAGCAATGTTTTCGGCGGGTTACCCCATCACTCTTGCTAGCGCAAAAGAAGCCCCCGGTACACTCATCGTTCAGAAACACTGCACTAAGTTTAAAGGCCTTGAGTTCTGGTCTTACTGCGATTATCAGCTATCTTGCAATGGCCCTGAACAAAAAACGAAAAAAAACCAATCGGATGGTCATTTGAAGTAAGCTCATTCCATTTCAAAGCTTTAAATTATTCGAGTCTTTTTATAATACGTGTTTTCGTTTTGTTTTTCTTTTTTTTGGTTATTTTCCCTCTATGTTCTACTTCTCTCTCCCCGTCTTCTTCCATGGCTGGGTATGATTTTGTATGTTACCACAGTGTATAAGCATTCGAGAGGTCGGGCGAATGTCTAGGATGACAAGCATTTGCATATGTCCGGTTGCAAATGGTTGGCATTGCTGGCTGAGTGCTTGAGTGCGAGGCCTGCAGAAAAAGGAGCCGGATGAAGTAGTATTGGTCAACCAACCCTTCGCAACATGCCAGCTATCAAGCTCGTGCTCCACTTCAGGCTCACGGTCCCGCAGATGCTTCCTTATACAGGGGTGCCTGTCACTTGTGATGGCAGCAATCTTGAGGTCAGCCCTCCGCAGGTCATTAAGGCCCTTAACAAAACCTGCCTTCTCCATCTGGGAGCTGCTCTTCACATCTGGTGACTGCACCACAGAACACAATAAAAATGCAACCTTAGCGCACTGTTTGTGCTGCCTTCCACGGTGCAGGCAGGCTCATGAAAGAAAAAACAAAGCTCAAAGCCTCTCCAACTTGCACCTGAATGGAATGGACCACGTTAGATGTTTCCGCATCCACAAAATTGTATGTGAGGTATTTCACCGAGTGGCCAGGGGAGTCGCACCTTCCATCCCCAAACCGGCGAAACTCCTCGCCCTTTAGGGTGACAAAAAGGTCTGCCTGTTCAGCCTTCCAGGCCTGTAAAATGACAAATCCCATACAATTCCAGTTCTTTATGGCTTCTTTATGGCTGGTACAAGACAGCTCTTTTGGTAAACCATATATAGCACGTCTTACATGGCAGAGTGATGTTTACTGACGCCAGCAGGCCCAGCACCTTGGTGAGACTTGCCCCACTGAACATTACTGGCCCACACAGCAGAATGTTGCCAGCAGCCATTTCATTCACCAAAGGCTGGCTGTACCCCACTTTGTAATGGTCACCGCATTTAGCGGTGATTTTCAGAAGTGTGCCCTGGACGTGCGTAGTGACCTTGCACCGTTGACTGCACTACGCACATCTCTCAAACAACTTGAGCAGAGCACTTTCGAAGACAACAAATTTGCGCTCAGCATGGGGCAGCTCAGTGGTGTGCCTGCAAAAAACACATTATAATAGGGGCATGCTGCACAGTCTAGGTACTTAACATACTCCTGCATGCTGTTGTCAGGTGATGGCCTGAAGCCCGTGTCCTCGTGGTCCTCTGCAGCACTTTCGCAAAAAGAGGCAGATGATGTCGACACATCCAGCTGCTTGTACCTTTTGTGTGCTGGCGTTGAGGCAATTAAGCGTGCAAAGCCGGGGGGAAGCGGCTCAGCTTTGCTGCCATCGCAAGTGCATTTGCAGCATTTCCGTTGCTCGATACTGCTGTCGGTCTGCACGGCAACACTCCTACGGTCGACTTGCCGCAGCCGATCCCCCTGTGTACCTAGAGGAACCAAAGCATGCATTTGAGTTTCCAATCTTGGCAACATTATTTTGTATCTTCAACTCTCTTTGGAATGCTGTTTTTTTAGAATTGCGATTTTGGGAGTTGCAGTGGTCCCTAATTTTTGGGTGACCAGACTAATCGCGCTAGGCCTCGATGCATGTCAGTGAAAACGTACCGTCGGCAAAACAATTGTCTGTAAGGAGCAAGCGGCGTGCTCCGGACTGCGCGGTAGACATCTAGTAATAACGCGTGGTTTGAGACCGGTAGAATGTGAGCATGCGCGACCCGCATCAGCACGATGGCTATTTCCCTCCTCGTTGTGCCCGTCGCCTTGGCTTCCGTACCCTCTTTCGCCGTGAGAAGCGCTGCCTGCGCTTTCGTGCCGGGAAACAAAAGTGGAGACTACTGATTGTTAGTACAGCGTTGGCTGCGTTTAATTACGTGCGACGCCGCTTAATTTTCGCAGCGCAATACGGAATTTAGACAGGAGTTGTTTTTTCTCTGTATACGAGAAAACTAACAACAATTGCCGAAAACGCATCGCTACCGGCATTGCACAGTGCATTAGGTATTGTGGCGTTGGCCCGTCAGCAGTGACGTGGAAAGCCAAGCTCCGACACCGGATAGTGGTGCACGCAGTACTCATGCAGCGTATTGGCGGAACGATGACGCAGTGAACAGCTGTGCGCCGAAGCTAATGCAGAATAGCACGCTAGCGCAGGTAATCTCCCCTTTCGTTCCCCGGCCCGGCAGCGCAGACATGCAGTGCTTCACACGGCGAAAGAAGGTGTGGAAGTCAAGGCGACGGGAACAGCGAGCAGGTACACAGCCATCACGCTGATACGGGCCGCGAATGCTCATATTCTACCTATCTCAAACCAGGAGTTATCACTAGGTGTCTCCCATGCAATCTGGAGCACGCTGCTCGAGTGTTATGGACAAGCCTTTTACCGACTGTACAAATTCATGTGTACTGCCTAGGGCTCTGCCACTCAAGATAAGAGCAAGACATTGCTTTAGCTACAACTTTATCTTCATTCCCAATGTGAAATATACAAAGTTCAGCATAAAAAATTGGCTTCAATCTACGCGGTGAAGGTCCGGCACGTGAGCTTAGGGATTCCAATTTAATACCAATTTAAACTAGCTAGTTTATAAGTTTGAGAATTGCGAGAAAGCAGAGGGAACTTTCATAACCACCATTTATCAGAACCAGTTTCTACTGTTACCTTTTGTAACGCACAACCGCATTGGTATTCACCAATTTAGAAAACAGAGTCCCATTCGGGGCAAGCAGTGCGAAAAAGTAGCGTTTCTCTACCACTCTGCAAACCAATACGTAAGGTATGTTTTCCGTACAACCACTTGATTCCGTGGGGTGCGGGTTACCCTGGAGGTGCTGTCAAACAAGTTAAGCCGCGCAATGGACACAAAGCTCAAACAAAACAAGCCCACAACAACCGAAGCTAAAGCAGACGACAAAGTCGACGCCGCCGCCGCCGGCAAGCAGGCACTTCCGAGCAGGGAATGCTGGGTAAATTCACTGCGCCATCTTTAGTATGCTCCATGAGAGAACCCCCCCCCCCCCCCGTCCCAACCGCTTTCGCCGCGTTGGGAGTTTGTTGTCCCGCACGCCACGAAAGAACCGTTGGCTGGTAGAGCTAGCAAGCTTTGCATTGAACGGCACCACATCCACATCAGCTTTGCATGTAAACCACAGGAAACATTTCATGCTGACATTTAAACTTTATTTCTTTACCTCTACATGTGTACTGAGCACTGCTTTCCGACAGCCCATTTTGAACAGCGTAGATGTAGTCACCACATGACTCTGCCTGGAAGAAATAAAAATACGAATGTATAACAAGTGCATCCACCTGGGCATGTGATACCTGAGAGTCCCCACTCTCGCGATCCCACACAACACTGCACCTGTGCCAGCACACAAAGAGCCATTTTCTTATTCGACCACGACGTACCAGTTCAGAGGTGTGTGCAGAGCCACTGAAGCTGTGACCGACGGCCAGGCATCGAGCAACGTCGTCCAGCTCCAAGACGCTACCATCAGCTGAACTGTTTGGGACGCCCTGCATATCTAGACAATGTATGAACGCAGTCATCAAACCATGGGAAAAATGAGTGTAAGCTTAACCTGAAACAACTTCCAAAGAGCTTTAAGACACAGCAGACACTTGTCCCCCTCGTGCCACACACACAAACCTCTACCACCAGAGCACGAAAACCATTTACGCGCTCTACAAACAAACACATTCCCTCATCCTATCTGCCTCCACCTTTTAATCATTACATTATTGGATGCTTTTGTAGAGAACCCGCAAGCTACCCCATTTAACAAAACTTGTTTGGGGTTCTACTTGGTTTATGAGTCTTAAATAAATTTACCGCTAAAACCAAAGACCGTGCACAAGAAAGGAGACGGGACAAGCGCTAACCGTAACTTAATGGCCGCGAGCAAGGCGAGACAAAGGCCTGGCTCGCAGGCCTTATATTTAAGATTCATGAACCAAACATATTTAAGAATTATAAACCAACTGGTCCCCAGACAAGTTTTGTTAATTGAATTACCTGTCACTTTCTGAGGGCTCCTTTGTATCCGTTCCCTGCTGCGCTTGCCTGCAGCCCTATTGCCTCAACGTGCCAGGGAAGGTTAATCGCCTTCAATCTCCGAAAAGGACTTATACCACCTGATGTGACGGTTACTTGAACCCGTCGTTTGGCCTCCTCAAACAGATGTGCAAACATTTGAAGTCGGAACTATGGCGACAACTTCATTGATTTAAAGACCGGTTACGAGTGGTGTACTATGCCTTTGACCCCGCCTGGCTTGCGGCAATTAAGTTACGGTTAGCGCCTGTCCTGGCTCTTTTCTTGTGTACCGTGTTTGGTTTTTGGGCTAAACATATTTAGGAAAGCTACACCATGTTGTAGGCACGCGTGACCAATCACCATGGATTCCTTCCAACCTACAAATTTTACTACCAATCTTTGGGAGAGTGCCTTGGTGAACACCGGCCTCGATTACCAGCTTCGGCTGGCCTAGAGGGCTGTCAATGCCTCCCGCACTCAAAGCATCGTAAACTGTGGATGCCTCTGGCAAGCTTTATTACAAGCCCACCTCCTTGAATCATTTATTCTGTCTCTCTATTTCTCTCCCTCCTCATTCATAATTTTTGCAGCCAAACAACATGCATCTTAAACCACAGCCTTTGTGATCATTGCAGTATAAAACACAGAAAAATTTAAAATGGCGGTAATAATAATTAATGATATCAATCATTCAATCTTCAATTATTAATCAATTATTATTCACTTATCAAATATTCACAAAATAAACAAATAGCTAAAGTGACGGAACAAAACTTTGCTACGGTAGGTTATGAAGGTTGGCTCTCTGTGTTAGTACAGAATAGCAGAACCCATGTACATCTCATGCTGCCTACCAGTTCAGAGCTGTCTGCACAGTTGGTAAGGCTGGAACTGTTGACGAAATTGGCTACGACGTCGTCCACCCACACGTCGTCGTCTGTCATCTCCAGAACGGTGCCATCGCCTACGCTGCTGGGTAGCTCCTGCACATTCAGAAAACGTATGAATCTTTATGAAATGAAGTGAACGTATGAAGTGATCATTTATCCGCAAGTTATCAGGTGCTGCAGAAAAGCCATTAAAAATAAATGAAACCAACCGGCACATGTAATTCGCTTTGCATAGTTTAAAATTCTCGGTGCCACAAAGACTGTTGTTGCAGCAAATCGAGTGTTTTTTTTTTGGTAGTGCGCTGCTCGTGCTTCGACCCTGTGCGCGATTCTGTCTGTACAGATGTCGTTTTAGAACGGAGTGCATTGCGCTACCGAGCACTCCGTCGTTGCATAAGCTGCGCCGGGTATTCGAAAGTTCAACTACGAAAATTGTGTTTGCCTAAGTAAGTACCAATGGCTTTTCTGCACGGTAGTTTCTATGCTGCGCAATCTTGAATAAAAGCAGTCATTCGCTCGATGTTAAACAAATGTTAAACATATAATAAAAAGAACCTTTTCTTACCTTGTCAAGGGTCCGGAAAGGGGTAACGGACGGCACAGCATCGCCCTTCAGTTTTTTCTAGTCCGCTCGTTTTTCTCCGGACAGTAGTAATCGGAGACGCGAAAATGAGCAGGGAAGACACGTTTGTAAGGCGACAATTGGTAGCTCAGAGCCGCTTCCAACTGCCTTTTCCTGTTTATGTCGACTGGCAAGATCTGGAACGACATGTTTGAGTTTCGCGATAATTCGCGCAACTCGTCACTGCACAGTGAGAGGAAGGGATGCTTATGCAACGAAGACGTCATGAGGAGCAGACAATCAAGCCACCATATTGCGCCAGTGGTCGTGGCAGCTGGCATATGCTCTCCGAAAGCAAGCGAAAGCAGCGCCGCTTAAAAATTTTCAAAAGAATGTAAAGAATGTTTAAAACAAAACATACAATTTAAAATTATACAAATGTTCGTGGTAAAAGGTTTTCAATACTAATAAGCGTTTCAGCAGTTTCAGTAGCGGCAAGGTTTTCAGGTGACGTGACAGGGACACATATAGTAGTGTAAGTTTCGACGCTGCGGACCGCCACCCCTCGGATTTTGGAAAGTTTAGTGCCAAACTAAAATTATTTCTGCCAATTTGTTTCTAACTTGCTTGTGGTTACCCGGCTATATAAAACGCTGGCTTTCATATGAGCTAGAGAACAAATACTGGACAAAAATCGGTTGTCTCTCCTTTCACTGGCTGGAATTATTGTGTTTTCACCTAATGAGTTGGCAGCATGAATAAAGCATTGTAAGAAATTTATTATATATTTCTCTTATTCCACACGTAAATATCTCTTGAGCCAAATAAGGTAAATGTAAACAGGAAATGCTTCCCCGTCTTACTTCTGACATGGGGGAAATTACGGCAGTCTCACGCAGGCAATTTGTTTCGAGCTGCTAAGGTTTTAACGCATAAATGCTTTAAATAGCCTAATCGCGAGTAGCTAAGTATGGTTAGCTTTTTAAGCTTTATGCGATCCATGGGATTGTTTGGTTCACTTAGTTTTAATAAAAAATTATTGAACATCCATTTCTAGATTCTTAGGAATACGTCAGCGTCGGCTCTCTCCGCTGACACACCAAAGTGACCCTGCAAAACGAGGCGTGGACTCTGCAGACCTCACACCTTTTAGTCCTGCAACAATGCACACTCGAATAATAGCCTTGTTCAAAGTGCAAGCGAAGGGAATATGTGAACGTGGCAATCCTGCTGCAGCAACGTGCTTAAATCCACAAATTGTTGGCCTGGAACTCTCAAATGCGGAATTATCCTGCAGTGCGGGGCAATCCTAGTGGGGTCGTCTTCGTCGCTTTTTCTTTCAAGAGCAACGCGTAGTATTACCAAATCTGCACAAAAAAAAACAAATACCCTGACGGATGGGTCGGCGCTAATAGCGAATGTGTGCAGTGGTTTAGGTTGAAGCGAAGCTATTAAGGAGCTGGTTAGGCATAAAAGCTGTCAGCTGGCGGCTGGCTCCTAATTCACGGCTCCTTAATAGGGTAGGATATGTGCGAGCCACACCGCAGGACGTAAATATCCGCCGAATGCAGTCACACCACAGGGGAGCGTTGTTCATGATGTCATCGTTGAAGCAGCACAGCGGGGAGTCCGACCAACCCGGATTTTGAGAAACACGTAGGCCATGATACCATTGTCGTCTACCAGTGCGGGCGGTCTTTGAGTGGTCGTCTACTACGACCACCGATAGCGTGTCCAGAGCTTCCATTGCTTGACTGCTGCGTTCCACTCCCGAAGGCGAAGCGTACGTGCACTCCATTATTTTGATGAACGTAAGATTTCTGAGTGTGCAAGGTTACATGTAGCTAACTGATTAATGTTCCGTGAATGATGTAGAATAGTTAATACACCTGACTGGTAATGTTTTTCTTCATTTGATTGCAAACTTTTCACTGTGTAGTTGTCTTCCGGAAACAAAAAATAATAACCATAACCAATTACTTTTAAAGAGTAAAACCGCAGTGCCACAAAAAGGTACACCGTAAGTCTATCTTTTAATATTGCGGTGTTCTTTTATTAGAATATAAATGTTTAATTTACTTTGCTTTAAAACCTAGCAAACTTTTAAAGCCACTTTTTTATAAAATTGCAAAAATGCTTTTACCCGTGCTTCCGCCTCAAAGCAGCACCCCAGGTCCCACATGATCAGTCTGTCTTAATTTTACCCAACCGGAAAATCAGCTACCGCTCAGTGACAACCAGAGTCATCATAAATAATTAACAGTGACTCTGTCTAGTCAGTGAGGTGAAGTAGTAGGTCCATTTAGGTGAAATATCCTATAACTGCTCCCAAGGCGGCCGTGATTCGCCATAATTTGACAGTTGCCGTCCCACATTAAAGGAGCCATGAAGACAATACACAAGTTTGGTTCTTTAGAAAGACTGCTTTGTCCTGATAAAAGTGACAGTGATTTCATCGCAAGCTTCGAAAAAATAAAGGAGATATAAAGAAAACATGTGGAGCTGTGGAGACTCCCATGCCACTTTCCGGCAACTTTTCAATGGCGTCACGGAATCTTGTTTGGGCAATTGACGGCAGCCGAACTAATCAATCGCCAGGACACATGACTGCACGATTGTAGCGGGGCCGCTATTTCCGTTTGATCGAATCACTTGAATGCTAACGTGCACCTAACCCACTGAAAATTATGTTTTTAGTGCTGGCCCATATGACGGCACTCACGCTCATAACACGTGATGGGGCGCGAAATATGAAATTTCGTCAGTATTTCTTGCGTTTTTATCGATTAAAAAACGTCTTTCTTTGCAGGAATAAAGCTGAGTGAGGTACGGAAGCCTAACACTTTAAAGGTAAAAAAAGTTGTTCGTTCTCTTCATGGCCCCTTTAAGAAAACGTTCCATTTGAGGGTGCGGAAGCAGTTAAACGAAGTAAAACTAACATTGTCTTCACAAAATATCCACAGTGTTTATCGTCGGACAAGCCGGACGGGGGGGTTAATTATGTCCCGTTTGCGCAGGCAAGAATAGAGGCATTTAAGTGGCAGAGGCAGCGGAATTCAGGGTCTCTAAAACAGGATTTGCAGACATGGGAGTCAGCAAAGTGCACGTGGCCAATTTATTTTTGAACGCGAAACCCTTACGCCCCATTGGGCGAAAAAACCTGGCGGTCGGTTCTAAAAATGGCCCCCCGCTAAATAAACCGCGTAAAGAAATAATTGAGCACGTACATAATAGAAAGCTGCGCCTCTACAGTGGGAGCCACGTGCGCTGACATTAAGAAATCTTTTTTTCACATGGTATTTATTTCAGTACTAGTTCATGTGGATAATGATATTTACGACTGACTTTTATTGCTATATATACATGCATGGGGTTTGAATACGAGCAGAGAAACAAAACAAAACACATTGAACAGTTACACGCATTAGGTTGGAAACTAGATGTACGGTGAACAACTATTGCACAAGGCATACCAGTGGGGGCAAGAATCAGTGTGGTCGTAGATATCTACGTTTAATGATCATTTCGCAAAAGTGTGAACATGGAAAAACAGTTCATCGGCTTGTTTTACTGCCATTTCTGTCTTTACGAACTACGTGGAGCAATACTACAAAGAAAACACGTAGAACAACACCGTCTACGGCTGATACCAGATAGAGTAAGCTCTTGTTATAACGAATTCAACGGGACGGCGAAATATTTTGTTATAAGCTGTATTTCGATATAAGTGACCAATCGAAAAAAAATAGAAAGTTGCTTTGGGCCACAACTCTGGTCGACTACGCACTGGCACTGGAGTGCTCAGTGCGCAGTCGACCTGTTCGGACGTGCTTTTCTGGTGCTCCGACAACAAAAGCGTGTTTCCACAGTGAAGAACAGCTAAACGGCCGAGACAGCGGAGGACAGCCGAACCTGAGTACTTACCTGCACGGTTCTTTCTCCTTGTGTCGGGTTTTTCAGCCGAGATTACGCGTAGAAAGCTGGTACAGTGTGGTAGCTGTCCGCGGCAGGTAGACCCAGAGGAGTTTCAGCGGGATGATGGCGAGGCAGACGAAGGGGCAGGTACGTGTCGGTTATGCGTAGTGGTGTCGTGGCTAGAACGCGTAGAAGCGAATAACTCGGGGTTAGCTAAGCGGGTTGGAGAAGTGGAGGTAGAGCTAAGTAACGAACTCGATGAACGTAGGGCCGTTGAGGAAAGTTAGAAGCAGCTGAGGGGAAGCTAGAAAGGAGCGTCATTTCGCCAACAAATGGCGAACACCTCGGCCCATGCAGTGAAGCGGAGGCATGCACCGAGGTGACACCGGGGTCGGAATCAACGAAAGGCAACAGCTACTCCCACGTGCTGCAAGATAGGACATCAAAACCAGTTGATAAGCCGGGTACCAGTAAAGAGCGGCACGTGGCAGACGATAGCGTGGTAATCATTGCGGGTGACTCGAACATGAAGAGGAGCAGCGCTGCCATAGTGGAAAGGGTAAAGGGGGAGAAGCGGGTAGAGGTGGGGTGTTTCCCAGGTCAAACGATGCAGATGGTGATGACTGCAGCGAAGGTGCAGCTGGCCTTGTCTAGTAAAGCGAGAAACCTTGTGGTGATTGCCGCGGGGGTTAACGATGTTCTAAAGAGAGAGGAGGGAAAACTTGGCCAGGAGATAGTGAAGGGGGTAAAGGACCTGCGGGCGACGGCCCCAAATGTGCTCATTGCAGTCTG
This sequence comes from Haemaphysalis longicornis, assembly GCF_048455015.1. NCBI lineage: Eukaryota > Metazoa > Arthropoda > Arachnida > Ixodida > Ixodidae > Haemaphysalis > Haemaphysalis longicornis. The sequence continues at coordinate 49,888,989 of NW_027526233.1, forward strand.
CACCGTGCCGGAGGTGATGAAGCAGGGCGTGCACACAGAACGGGCCGTATTCGCTGCTAACAGCGAGATCGTGAGGTGCGGCAGGGAACTTGGGCTTGAAGTGATAGACGTGAACAGGGTAGTGTGCAGCACCGGATATAGGCAAGCTTTTCAGTGGGACGGGATTCACTTCAGCCCCAGGCTAGGAAAGAAGTTGGGGTGGCGCTTAGGTGGGAAAGCGGTAGCTTTTTTAGGGGGCCCCGCGCAGCTAAGGAAGGCATACTAGGAGACAAAGGGGAAGCAAGGGACACATGCACACTCAACGCTGGGAGGCAGCCAGGCCTAGAGCTAAACGGAGAACCTACAGACGCAACTGAGAGTGTTGACAAAAGCGATTTAAGTGGAAACAATGGAGCAAACAATTTTGTAAAAGCCTAAAACAGACCACGTAAGCCGAAAGGGAATAGCAAATACAATAAATATTTAATCAGCTACATAAATATGCAGGGAGGCAGAAAGCCAGATAAGTGTGTGGAAATTCAAAATCAACTTGAACGGGAAGGATTAGACGTGTACGCTTTAGCCGAGACTCACCTCCGAGACCTAGAAGCCCCACCAATCATAGACAATTATGTCTGGGAAGGTTGCAACAGGACCACATGAATGAAGAAAGGGGGAGGTGTTGGCATGCTCATTACACAAGGGACCGACTGGAAGAGAGTGCATGAAAGTTGTAAAGAGCATCTATGGGTTAGAGGCTCCACAGAGGGGAAAAATACATGGTAGGAGTGGTGTATCTGTGGACCAGAAGTAGTGCTAGGGAGGAAAATGGGGAAATGGTAAACTGTTTGAGAAGAGATATAAACGAGTTCAAAAATTCGGGCGAAATAATCATAGTTGGAGATATGAATGCCCATAAAGAATGTTTGGATGGATACACAGACCTCAACGGTTCTCTAGTGATAGATCTAAGTCAGGAAAACCGGCTTGTAATAGTAAACACGGAAAGCAAGTGTGACGATCAAATAACGTGGGAACGCGGTAACAGACAGTCCAGCATAGACTACAGTTAAGTATCGAGACAGTATACGGAAGGCTGCGGGAAATGAGGAAAGATGAAAATGGAACAGACAGCTTAGGAAGCGACCACAAGCGGTTTAGCTAGCACTTTGGAGGCGCAATCCGGGTATAAATGTAGAATAGGGTACAATAGGAGGAACTAATTTGAATAATAAGCAGTTAAAGATCATCGCTGAGAGATTGAGAAAGATGAAATCAATAAATACCCAGGCAAAAATTGGGATTCCGACGAAACGATTGCGTTCATAAAGGCTAAGAATAATGAAGCAAAGCAACGAAACCGATGGAAAGAGAAGAGAAAGCCGAGAAGCTGGTGGAATAAGGAAATAAAAGAGGCTATTGACCAGCGAAGAAAGGCGTCGAGAGAACATAGAGAAGCAAAAAGAACTGGTGTGGAACCGGAGGTAGTGAAGTAGAAATGGGTTATCTACCGGGGAAAAAAACTAGAAGTGCAGAAAATGGTGCATGCAAAGATCAAGCAGAAAAGCGAGCAATGGATGGCAGAAATAGGGAAGAAGGACAAAAGCGCATCCAAGAAGTTTTGGAACCTTGTAAAATTACTAAGCTCAAAAAACGATAACCATCAAAAATTCCTGATTGATGAGGAGGGGGAACATTTAGAAGGAGAGCACGCGTTGGCGCATATTCATCGAGTGATTAGTGAGAAGTTCAGGACAATAGTGGTACGAAAACCTGCACCGTTAACATGAGCGCCACAGAAGACTGCGGAAAGGGAAATAAGTTTGAGCAACTTTGATTGGAAAAAAGCGGAGCAAAAGGTTTCCTTCCCGACAGCAGTGGGCTCAGACGGAATACCAATGCAACTGATCAACCTACTTGGACCTATAAGTAAGGAATCGTTTATGAGGGCAATAGATAAGGTGATAGAAACCAAACAAATACCAGAGGACTTGCTAGAAAGTAGGATAAATTTATTATATAAAGGCAGAGGAGACAAAGCTAGTATTGATTCATACAGACCACTCACAGTACCGTCAGTGGTGTATAGATTCGTAATGCAGGCGATAAAATCAGAAATTCATGCATAGATAGAAGAAAATGAAATACTTGGGGAACTGCAGAATAGATTTAGAGAAGACAGGCGACTGGATGACAATTTGTTCGTGATAACGCTATGCATTGAAATTGCGAAAACACAGAATAGACCACTATGGATTACGTTCTTGGACATTAAAGGGGCATATGACAGCGTAAACAGAGAACGGCTATGGAGGATGCTGAAACTCCAGGGATTAGATGACGAGTTGCTACAGTTCCTTATAGCAATCTGCAAAGACAATAGAGCGCATCTTACTTGGAAAGGACAGAAATGCGCCCAGCAGGTGAACATCATTCGGGGACAGAAACAGGGATGCCCTTTGAGCCCAATAATGTTCATTCTTTACATGGCAGGGTTAGAAAAGAAACTGGAAGAAAGTCAAGTAGGGTTTAGCCTGACCCATATGCAGCAAGGCGAAGTGGTACAACTGCACATTAAGGGAATGTTATACGCAGATGACATTGTTCTTTTAGCTGATAACCAAACCGATATGCAGCGGCTAATAAATGTTAGCGGCCAGGAAGCCACCGATCTCGGTTTAAATTTTACTGCAGAAAAATCAGGAATAATGGTTTTCAATGACGCTACCACGGACTTAGTGTCTATCTAGCAAGGCGAATTACCTAGAGTGAAGGAGTATAAATATTTGGGAGTGTGGATAAACGAAGGGGATAACTACTTAAGAACTCACGAGGAGCAACCTAAGGTTAAGGGAAAGCGAAACGCAGCTATAATGAAGCATATAGCTCTGTGGGGGTATAACAAATATGAAGTATTAGGAGGAGTGTGGAAAGGAGTAATGGTTCCGGGTCTCACGTTTGCGAATGCGGTACTCTGCTTAAAGTCAGACGTTCTATCAGGCCTTGAAGTAAACCAAAGGACGGTAGGACATTTGGCCTTAGGTGCGCATGGAAAAACAACTAACTAAGCAGTTCAGGGAGATATGGGCTGGGCGCCGTTTGATGTTAGACAAGGTCAGAGTAAAATATGCTTTGAAATGAGGTTGAGGGCAATGGATCGACGAAGGTGGGCAGCTACGGTTTTTAGGTACCAATACTTGAAAAGCATGGACACGCAGTGGTTAAGAAAGACTAGAAGGCTAACGATGAAATACCGAAAGAACAGTGGAGAATCCAAAACAGCCAAGGTAACCAAAAAAGATGCAAGGCAGATTGAAACGAATAAATGGAGGGAAAAAATGGAAGCTAAAAAGTCGTTAGAGATGTACAGGGCTGAGAAATTGGACATCAGAAAGGAAAATTTCTACGATAATTCCAAGGGCAGTGCTTTGCTTTTTGAGGCTAGAGCGGGTTGCCTGCGACCTAAGATTTTTGTGGGGAAGTATTCACAAAATGATGGGGTATGCGTGGTTTGCGGAAAAGAAACAGAAACTATGCGGCACGTAGTGTTAGAATGTGAGGGTATCCATCCAAATCTACATGAAGGGAATATTGGGCTTCCAGAAGCCCTAGGATTTAAGGGTATCACAGAGGAAGTTAACTTCAAGGCTGTCGAGGGGACGAAAACAATATTAGAATGCTGGTGGACGAAAAGCAGAGAGGGGAATATTGCCTAGGACAGTTTCCACCTGTAACAAGGAAAAAAAAAGTATTTAATGCCTAATAAGCAATAGTACCTGCCCTAAGCAGCGCTAGTATTAAACCAAGAGTGTAAAACATGGTTAAATTCGTCCTTTTTGGTAAGATGACATGTCGTCACCCCGCTTCAAAGGGGAACCCAAAAGCAATCAATCAATCAATCAATCAATCAATCAATCAATCAATCAATCAATCAATCAATCAATCAATCAATCAATCAATCAATCAATCAATCAATCAGTCAGTCAATCAATCAATCAATCAATCAATCAATCAATCAATCAATCCGATGATACAGACCACAAAGTCTTTGGTGAAGAACAATTCCGGTTCGGGAGAAAAATTACGGTGAGTTTTGGCTGTATAATGTTCTTGCCGGGCGCGAGCAACCAATGCTCCATTTGACCAAGCACTGCATGAGGTTGAGGTCGCCTCCCAAGCATTCAATTTTATTTCACACCACGCGTAGGAACTCCCGCGGCTGCACCAGTTTCCAGTTCACGTGGCTATTCGTCCTCGTCAGGGCCACCAACTGTAAATTATCTCCGCATCCGTCGGTGGAGCCACCACGGGAGCTGCAGCGCCCGGCAATGCAAACGTCTTGAAGTCACCTTCTACCTTTTGGCCAGCAATTTTATGAAGAGCATCCTGTATATCGCTGCCAGTTCGGTCATGGTCTTACAGGTCGTAACAAGGGTCGCTGACAACGATGCGGAAAAGGCAGGCGTGCGCAAAGCAGTTGGCGAACTTTCAAGGTGCACATTCCTTCTATGAAAAGTTGAAAAAATGGATGGCACTGAGCAAATCAATGTGTTAACTTTTACTGGCATCATACGCTGTGCGCATGCCCTGCATAAGAGCCTTGCGGTGCACCGTCCGGGTGGTTTCACTGATACCCTGATGCGTAGGTCGCAGTAAAGCGAGCTTCTTGAGGTTGCCGTTCTACCCATGGTTGGGACAATTGTTAATTGGGAAACGGACTTCCCGATTTTTTGCGTCACTGGGAAATCTTCCCCGATGTCTGAAGCCTTGAAGATTGCAAAACAGTAGTTTTTCTGCGCCGCTTTGTCGACGCCACTGCTACTTCTATGAATCGAGTATCAGTGTTCGCACAACATGGCATCCACGCCATTGACCAATGTCGATGAACAAAACCTAATTACCATAGCATGTATTCGGGTCGTTTGTTTATAGTCAGATAGCGCTAATTGAGCATGAGGGACTCCAAAAAATTAACGGGGAGACACCAGCCTGCGTTGCCCGCCATAATCATAGCGTGAGTGGCCGCTGGGTCGCCGCCGCGCGTCTACGCCTCCACTCTCCACTTCAATCTAAGCGGGTCAACCTGTTCGCTCGCTTCGAGTTACGCGGCCAAAATTGCATGCTTTTGGGCTGATACCAGAATAAATTTCAAATAAAGCGATATTTCGAGTAAACCGGTTCCGTTATAACGAGGGGTTACTGTACCTTTTGCGACCGCGGTAGAATCAAAGCTGTTTTCGTTGTTGTTGATCCCTTTTTCCTGCATATACCCAAGGAAATTAACAGGTATCGGGAGACTTGCGGGCCTAATGTGCGCGCTCCACAGAACTATGGACTGCTAACGTAAAAGATATAGAGGAAATATCACAGCCTCTCGCAAGACACTTTAATGTGATGGCTCGCGAGTACGATAGGTTGGTGGTGGTGGTGGTTTATGGCGGTATCCCCTCGAAGCGGGGTGATGGCGTGTCATCTTACCAAAGAAACTAATATACCTATGTTTTACGCTCTTCGATTTATACTACCGCGGCTCTTGGGGTAGGCACAACAAACCTATTACAGCTGGTACCCGATATAGGCTTTATTCGATGGTCTGCATTTCGTCCACCACTATTGAAATCTTTTCGTCGCTTCGACATCCTTGACGTTAACTCCCTCTGTGGTACCTTAAATCCTAGGGCTTCTGGAAGCCTAATATTTCCCACGTGTAGATTTAGACTTATACGCTCGGATTCTAACACTGTGTGCCGAATAGTTTTGTTTCTTTTCCGAGATCACGCGTACATCATTATATTGGGTACACTTCCCTCACTAAAGTTTCACCTGCGCATCATCAGCGCAGGCGGGTGTTCCTCCATGGTGTGCTATGAGAGGGTTAGGGTTAATATTTCGAACGTTGAGCGAGTATTTTCCGCGATTTGTTGCGCCTAATCTGCCCAGATATTTTTACGGCCACTGCAAACAAAGTAGGCGCGCAAAAGCAGACAATGTGAAAAATAAAAAGTGCAATCGCCATTCAAAACGCCCACACGGTTAATTATCACGACTGCGTCCATTTGACGGAGTGATTTACTCGCCGAGCTATTACCATTTCCAACTTGTACCCGGTTGAAGTAATAGCCATTCAGTCATTGTCATGACCTGCCTTGCTTAATTAGATACAACACTGAAATTACCAATTTATCTCGGATTTGTATCAGTAAAGAAAAAAAAACCATTAGACTTACTGGGCAAAATACATTAATGCTTTGGCGCTTTTCCCATGCAGAACTGTCACTTTTTCAACAATACTTGTGGAATTCTTTAGGATTCTCGAAGAAGGTGTGCACTCAAAGGTTTAATCAAAACGAAGGGTTTTCCTCCATGTCTATTACGGAAGCAGACATTGTTTAAAGGGATCTGCTGGAAAAACAACTTACAATGTCTGTCTTGCTGAGTGGTGTCAGGTCGCAATGCAATATATTCGGACTATGCTGCCATAACTGCAAAAAATGCGTTCATCTTTTTCGGAAAAACAATGTGGGCAGATGCAGTATCACAAGACAAGGGTTCATAGTATCCGTACTTTTTTCCGTATTCCTCAGTGCCGCATCGATGATCATTGGTTAGTTCGCATTGCATGACTGTGCTTACTGGCAACGCTTCATTGACGTCGTCATTTTTGTGTTTATGCTTGTTATTCGATCAACTCTACTAGACTTAGCTCGTCCTCCCTGCTTTGCTACGGCGCGGGATCGACATCGTTTCAACGCGAATCGAAAATAACGCGGTAGGGGCCATTTCAGCCGCAGAAGTGGGGTCAAAGATGCCGTTTCGCTGCATCTTCGGCAGTGCGACCCTCTGTAAGTTAGAGGCGAGGCTGTAAATTCGGCAGTCTCACAGCAATGATAAACGTAAAAATGGCCGCCGTTGCTGAGTTCGCGCCTAAGGGGTGATTTACCGATACCTGATCGTTTCACACTAGTGAAGTATTTTTGAGCGCCGCTTACTAGAAGAGTGTTTCAAATTGTCATTCACTGTTATTTATATCTGACAGTACAGTCGTTCTTTCTACCAAGCCGTTTCCGCTTTTTACTTGATTGCCTTACTCTAAAAAATTACCAAATAACCACTGTAATAGTTTTAACGACAGTGCAATAGATGTTATGAAAGCGTTCTTTTACTTAAAAAATGATAAGGAAAACCGCAAAGCAACCAAGAAATACTGAAAAGTTGAAAAGTCACGAAATAGAAATAAACCAAAACTGTCTACCTACGCCTTGGGCGGTCGTACATTATATTTCATCATGTTATGTTTTTTAGTGTCTTCTTACAGATAAGGCTACTGTAATGACGAAATCATGTATCAAATCCTTTTGGGGTTCGTGGTGAAAGGTAAATGTTTAATCGTCGCTGAGTTGGTAGAGTCGTCCGTCCAACCCTTTATTCCGAGCACAAACTCTTGTGAGGTGCAGCAGAGGCCGCGTACTGGTCGCCTCCCATTCGTGCGCCAGGGCTTCCGGCATTATTAGATGTATCCACCGCAGCTTTTATTTTCGGCCAATATTGGTAGAGAAATTCCAATCTAGGCTGAGCCCAGTGGTGGCAATGAAGACTAAATTGATGCGCGGTCAGAGCCAAAGCAGAGAACTGTGATCTCCGCTCACTCCGGGACACGATGTTGTGGATGAAGTTGACTAGCGGACGTTCAAGCTGATTGACCGAGCGTTCGAGCGAGTGAGTGAGTGAGTGAGTGAGTGAGTGAGTGAGTGAGTGAGTGAGTGAGTGAGTGAGTGAGTGAGTGAGTGAGTGAGTGAGTGAGTGAGTGAGTGAGTGAGTTATTGACTGAGGGAGTGTGTGGATGACTGAGTGATTGAGTGAGAGAGCGAGCTATTGAGTGAGTGAGTGAGTTCGCTTATTAACGAGAAAATTGGTCCGGATATAGGGTATTAATAATATAGATTTGCACTTCAACTAAATAAATTTAAAGGAACCGAAAGAAAGTTCTACAATTACGACATCGCTAATCACCTTCAACTGGTCAGAGTACAATTATGAGGTTCATATTAAATCTAGCATGCTATCCGACAGATAGGACCGAAAGAGTGGCAGTACATGTCCGATAATTTGTTTCTGTGTGAATATAGCCTGCGAACAGTCTTCATCCTGTCCCTAATCCAGGCCACGGGTTGATCACGGCTCATTCGTTGTAGAACTTTTCCTGGAAGAAAGTGTAGTAGATGGCTTCTTGTCGGATTGAAACCATGGATTTAAAAAAAGGTTCGATAAGTGTTCCAATATTTTAATGGTTGTGGCTGCGGCGGAAGCCCTGGCGGAAATTGGCGGAGGTTGGTTATTATATAGTCCTTAAATCGCCAATGAGGCATCAGAGTGGGGCATATAAGAAGACTGAAAGAAAAAAAACAAGTTAAAGTTGCTGAAAAACCTTAAGCCGTCGCTGCCAGCACGACGCACACTCAATACAACAAGGAATGCAGTTAGACAAAGATATGTCTAAGGCCAGTTAACATAACTATGATAACTGCGCAACACAGGACAATTAAAACAGCAAAAAATCATCTTTGGGGCTTTGTTTAAATGCTTTATTTTAAATAGCTAGTTTTGAAATGAACTGTTCGACTTAGCAATAAAATTGCCGAAATGACTAAATCGTTTTCATAATTGTTGTTATAATTGTTTTATACTGCCCATTGAAGGGCAGTAATTCGAGATGGGAAAACAAAACTGTGATGTGGACAGAAAAGTTTGATAACATCGAATGCACAAAAATTTTAGGCCATAAATGTCACTCTAACAAACAAAAAACAAAAATAATACAACATACACACTACAGCTGAAAATATTATAGGTCGCCTGGGTGGATGCTATGGAATAGTAATGCTCGTAGTTCTTTAAACTTAGTGTCGGTGTACCCGAAACATGAGAAATACAGCGCTTGTTATAGCATTGAAGGGTTTTAAGTATTTGACGTGCGGGTGTCACGTTTTGCGCGCTGTGAGGGGTTGATTGAATTGTTCCGTACTGATCGACATCTTGTTATTCTTGATAAGGTGAATAGTTTGTAATCTTTTGAATTTTAATCTACATTCTAATGTTCTCTTATGCGCTTTGATGAGTTCGTTTCTGAAATCGCTCGATTCGTATTTCAAATAAATGAGCTGAAGTGTTTGACGTCGAATCATCCCAGGTGCAGTGTCGTAGTGAAGGCAGGGGGGTGCTGACCAGGCTTCGCCTCTCGCCTGCCCCCCCCCCCCCTCACGATATTTTTCCCGCCGACGCTATGCTTCGTCTTATGCCAGGTATGTCGCCACTCAATAAAGGCGCATATCCTTGAAACGTGCCGGTATTAGCCAAATTGACACCTCAATTCCTTCAATTCCTGTCCGTTGCATGGGTGCTACACAAAACGAAGCTCATGTCAGGATGATTCCGGAGTGGTGGAGCCCAAATACGATGACAGCCCTTTCATGAGCGCAGCGCATGGGATACTCAAGCCGTGTGTTGTGTCCCTTTGTGTGTCGCATGTCGCCACCCTGGGAATGATTGGTCGGCTCAGTAGTTCTCAGCAGAGCAGATTGAATTGTCACAGTATAACCGGGGAAGCGTGGAGTGGTCGGTATTAACTGGTGGCGGGAAAAGAGGGACCACCGGGCATTGATGGTCGAAGGCTGATGCAATGAAGGCCCGAAATTTAAAAGACGATCTTTGTATGTGTAAGCATAACCACATGCAAGAGGGGGTCGCAGACATTTATGACTCCTGCAAGGTATCCGAAGAACTTTAGGTGTCAACTTATTGGGCGAATCGTATCGTTTAGCTGGATGAAGGGCTTTTGTGACTGAGGCACAGAGCAAAGCATGTCTTTCTTCTGCTCACCCCCCTTCATTCTTTGTTTTTAATGTTTTTTTCGAGTTCGAACTGCTGTTGGTTGAGTGCGATCATTGCATGGTCTCTGTTTTGGGGCGTAGTGTACCCTTGCATGAAGCGGTGTTGCTGAGGGCCATTTTCACCTGCGCGATTAGACAATTTTTTTCGGCTGTATTTATTCCTAACAAAAGAAAACTTGGGAACAACTGGTCAACAAGAAGGGCACGCTGTGACTGGAAGAACTTGTTCCAGGCTTTATCCTAAACTTGAAATGGCCACGGCCACCAGCGCTGCCACAGGCCGACGGTGGTCGCGGCTGTAAGAAAGCCCCGATGGCCATCTTCCACTTCATCATCATCATCATCATCACCAGCCTATCTACGCCCACTGCAGGGCAAAGGCCTCTCCAATTATTCCCCAATTACCTCGGTCCTGTGCCAACTGTGACCAATTTATCCCCGCAAACTTCTTGATCTCATCTGCCCATCTAACTTTCTGCCGCCCCCTGCAACACTTGCCTTCTCTAGGGATCCACTCTGTTACCCTTAATGACCAGCGGTTATCTTGCCTTCGCATTACATGCCCTGCCCACGTCCATTTCTTCTTCTTAATTTCTACTAATATGTCTTTAACACCAGTTTGCTCTCTGACCCACTCCGCTCTCTTCTTGTCCCTTAATGTTACACCTATCATTTTCCGCTCCATTGCCCGCTGAGTCGTTCTCAATTTAAGTTGAACCCTCTTAGTAAGCCTCCAAGTTTCTGCCCCGTAGGTGAGTACCGGTAAGATGCAGCTGTCATACACTTTCTTCTTCAGCGACAATGGTAGGCTGCTATTCATTATCTGAGAATGTCTGCCATATGCACCCCACCCCATTCTGATCCTTCTAATTATCTCTGCCTCATGGTTGGGATCTGGGGTCACAACTTGGCCTAAGTAGATATATTCGCTTACCACTTCCACTGCCTCGCCACCTATCTCAAACTGCTGTGCTGTCCCGAGGTTATTGATCATTACTTTAGTTTTCTGCATATTAATTTTCAGGCCCACGGTTCTACTCTGTTCGCCCAGTGCGGAAAGCATGCTTTGCAATTCGTCCCCCGAGTTACTTAGCAAGGCAACGTCATCAGCAAATCTGAGGTTATGAGGTATTCTCCATTAACCCTTACTCCCACCTGTTCCCAATCCAACGTTCTGAATACTTCTTGTAAGCATGCTGTGAATAACATTGGAGAGATTGTGTCTCCTTGTCTGACACCCTTCCTTATAGGTATTTTACTGCTCTCCCTATGAAGGATGATGGTAGCTGTAGACCCACTGTAGATATCCTCTAGTATTCTTACATAATGCTCATCTACCCCCTGGTTCCGTAATGCCTGAACCAGGGATTCAGGCATTACTTCCACTTCAGTCATAACTAAAGCTCCGCCACGGCCGCTCCTCCATGGCCCCTAGGTTTGGGATGCTCATGCTTGAAATGACAACGCACAAAAGCGTCCTCAAATTGTACGTCATTTTCTTCCACTGATTTACCTTGCATAATCACTCATGTCTTTGGCCGATAGCGGTTGCTTTTGACTTGAACTGAGTGGTTTAAATCAATTGAAATCATTGAAATTTATGTAATCACTTTCCAATATTTACACGATGTCACAGCACCTGTGTGCCTGCGAGCCAGAAAACCTGTATAGTTTCGTTTTGAAGGCATTTGTATTTGAATTGGTTGTTTAAAGAAGCGGGAATAATGAAGACGATAGGTAACACTGAATGAGGCTAAACATAAATTAAACTCACATGAACGCTTAAATATTTTATGATGCCAGAAGTTGGAGAGCTGTATCCGAGTATATCAGGACAGTGTTAATATAAATGCATGAAGAGTTAGAAATGTATTCCTTCTCGCTCTAGACTTAGTATATTGCTTTTAGAAGCATGATACTCCATGTGAGGTAGCCGCTGTCGCAGGGTGTGCGTGTTAAAGGGTCTTTCTTACCCCGTGCTATACCTACGCGTGGAGCTTTTGTTACACTTAATTTTAAAATTATCATAACAGCGTGAGCGAGTAAAACTATTTCGTGCTGGTGGCCTGAAAACGCACGCGCCTTTCCAGTACATTTTGCCGTTAACTATTCCTGACCTCATTTGAATATTTGTAGGGGCAAGAGTACCGTTCTTTCAATGCTCAATCAGTAGGGAGTGACAAACGAATGTCGCAATTTAAAAAATACAGGCTATAGACCACAGGCCCTCTCAAGGGCACCAACCCAACCCCCCCCTCTTCCATCCCCTTCACTTCCACAGACACACCCGTGGGTGCGCATATTTTTTTGCCTGGCTCTATAACTGTTACTTGCACATTCTCAAATGTTTTCCCTGTCACATGAATGAATTTTCCATCAATCCTCAGCCTTGCTTAAGTAACAGAAATCATCGAGGAATTATAACCGTAAACAACTTCTCACTTCTTAGCCAATTCATAACGTGGTAGCCCGGAACCATGCGTCAGTTTGAACAACAAGGTCACGGTCTGCCAAGAGACTGCTTTATCTGTTCCTTCATTGGCCGTTTCATCCTTTAAACATGGTAGTCTGTAGGATTTATATAAGCCAGGTCATGTCATTTCGCATGCTTTCTTAGTGCACTGTGCGGAACAAACTGCTCACTCCTTTTTATGCATCGACTCACGCCGGAAGGTCATGCTAGCTTTGTACAATTGCCCAGTTCTCCCTGTTTTGTGGTGTACCAAGGAGCTCCCCAACATAATTTCCCTTTTGCCGTTAACTATGCTCAATCTTGGTTCCTTTGAAATGCAAAGTGTTGTTTTATCGTTCAGCTTTGGACACTCGGGTGGACAATGGTAGCGCACGCGTTCGCTAAAAAGTATGTCCTGTGCTGACCTGTGAACCCGAAATAGTCAGGCATCATTGACGTTTCTTCGTCAAATTTCACGACAGAATTTCAAAGGAACCAAGATTTTTCCAAACTTGCAAAGTACATGCCTACCGCAAAACTATGGCCAGACGCTCCCGTCTTCGAGGAAGGTCAAGCCGGCAAACAGCCAAACGTAAATGGCCCAGCGGCGTAAATGGCTCTAACACAAGAAATGTCGTCGCGGCGTCGGTGCTACCACCGAACTGACGCGAGTGCAGTGTTACTTTGAAGAAAAGGGTGTGCATGATGCGGTAAATACCGGTCATATAATTTATTTTCTCTAACACCAATTTCATCCCAAAAAATACGCACGAGCTGTATCGATCGATACGTACAAAATTCTATAAAATCAAGGGTTCAATAACTCTGCACAGAGACATGCCATACGAAGTACAAATCTCTACGAAGTTGAAAAATACGGTTATTGAAAAACTACTATTTCAGAGAGAAATACTATGAGGTAGAGTTAGCGGTCGAATGAGATAATACACTCTTGAAGAAGCAGATCGTAAGTTTTTAACTTTGCGTTATACGCTCTTTCGTAAATTTATCATGTGCTTTGTCATGGAACGAAGCCACCATTTAACACAACATATGTTAAACGAGAACTTATTTAATAAACCAAAGGTTCCACTGAAGAACATAATAAATAATATTTCTTAGTGGCAGTTTGCATTCCACACGGCGGGAGATTATACAAAAATTTTCTCCCCTTCGCCAAGACAGCATAAGATACAAAGACAAAAATGTGTACCGGATTCATGCTGTTTTACTGCACCCGCAAGTCCGAGGTTATACGCTGATGCTTTACCGCTGCTTTTCAACACTTTCGATGGCTTTTTCTTTGCCGCAGCGGCCTTTTCCGCTTGAGGAGCCGATTTCTTTGCCTGCGGGCTCCCCCGTAATCACACATCGAAAAATTTCTTTTGCCTGCACGTTAGCCATGTTACCACGGCTAACACTGGCTTTGTTACAATATTTCTGGTAGTGGCCCCACGGTAAGTTCGTGTGGCCAGTCTTTCGTATGGATCTGCTAGCACGTGCTTCCACTAGTCTTGAGTTTGAGTAACCATTGACGCTGAGTAGATCGAAGAAAATACATTACGTCGAAAAATGTACTTAGTTTGAGACGGACTGAAGTGAGCAGTCCGCTCCTGCGTGCGAAGAAGCAAATTGGGCCCGCTCCCTTTCAGCACTTTTCTCCGCTGGGTCCAAAAACGCACCAATAGGAAAACCCCGTGGTGCTGAAATTGACGCCTGCGCGCTCATAAAGAAACGGCACTTTTCACTCTTGCAAAGGTGGACGTAATTTAGGTACAGGCAGGAAATCTGCCAATGGTTCAAGCCTTTCGGTCAACCGAGGCTGCAGCTTCAGTTGAACGTCTGCGGCCACCTATGGTAATCTGGCGTCGGTGGCTCGTTGATGAGCGGCGTCTCAGACATCCCACAAATATTCCCACGATGAGTGGGAACATTTGGTAGTGGCGTCTGACATTTTGTACGCCACGAGCGCCTTAGGGCTAGCTCCACTGGCCCAATTCCTCCTTGAACCCGGCCTTACGAAGGATGAAGTTACTAAGGATAAGGAGGCCAGCGATCGTTCAGCTTTCTGTTCAGGGCGAAGCTGCCGCGACCTCAAAGAAACATTTACTGAGCTCACGTATTGTCGAAGAAAGAAGCAACTGTTGCAGTCGCATACAGCTACTAGAAAAATCTGTACACACGTATGTTTTTGCACTACGCGCACAAGCCGCATGTTCTTCTGCTTCACTTGAATATTTGCTGCGTAACCAGTTCGTCGAATGTCCCACACCTTCCCTAATACCTTCTTTTTAAGGGTCGATCCTGATGTTCTTTCGAGCAGTGACACTACCTTAAGAAATTGACCTGGTGAATTAGGACATTCTAAAATTTCATCACGGCACCATGCAGCGTGTGTGAAGACACTCTCGCGCGGATACACAACCGTTGTCGGTATAAAATTTGCAATCGTCTAAAACTGCAACGCGCCTGCAGCCCGAAAGCCACCAACCTGACTGGTACCTGAGACCATGCAACTCGTTCTCTCATGGCCATCGTTGTGGCTTACGCCAGCACCGAACCGCATTATTGCGCTGTCTCGCCAAATATCAAATATGCCATCATTGTATTTCATGGGGAGCAATCTCCACTACTGCTCTAAGCTGCAGTTTTGGCGCGACTTAACAGCAGGGCAGATAATCGAAATAAGCCTTTCTGACTAAAGCATTGGGCTTCTGAGCCCGATGATGGGGCTTCAATACCCGGCCGTAGTGGCCTCTTTTCTGATGGAGGCGAGAAGCAAAAACACCCGTGTGTACGAGATTTGGGCGCACGTAAAGACCCACAGTAGTGCAAAAATAACCCGAAAGTCTAAACTACGGCGCGCCTTACCGCCTGCGTTGCGCCGGCCTTTTAAGCCATACAATTAATCAAATCAAAGTAATCGTTTCGGAAATTTCGCAGCGGGAGCATGATGATATCTGCCGGAAGAAAACAAGAAGGATGGTAGACGAGCGTGCTACACAAATCTTTGTCCCCAATTTTGGGGGCAAAAAGAAATCACTTCCCCATACCCATTTTCAAACATAGAATGCTCTGATACGTCCTGTTCCGGTGACGGGGGTCGATATAATAAAGCGGTTTCATCTCTCAGATTTACAAAATGCCTAAGTGGCATCGCATCCTATTGCGATGATTGGGTGTTCCTCTGGGTAGGCATGTTACTAACAGAGGTGTTTGCAGAATTGTCGGAAGAGTGCAAAGGGACAAGGACGAGGTGCAGACGGGACGCATCGCAGAAACCTTACTTAATATTAGCTATGTTATTTAGCAGAATTGTCTACGCATTCCACAAACCGAAACGCTACAAGAATATTCCACTGACGAAAATACGCTTATGCCTGCTCAGAAAAAAAGACAATAACTATGGTATTAAATACTACACGTCACAAAAAAGAACACCAATAAAATGTGTACATCCAGCGGAGTTATAAAAGAAGACTTCAAATCAATGGACACAAGCTTGGCCTCATCATCACTCGTGAAATTCATTACAGAAGCCAGAACTCCAGTTATCTCTGGCATACCCCGCCGCAGTTGCCCAGTGGCTAAGGTGTACTGCTGAGCCAAAGGACGCGAGTTTGATCGCCGACGCGGCGGCCGCTTTTCTAACGGAGGAGAAAAGCGAAAACGTCTGTGTGTTGGAGATTTCGGTCCACGACGAAGATAGCCCATTGGTCAAAATTATTCCGGAGGCCTCCCCTACTGCGCGCCTCATCGCCTGTGTAGAGTCAGCACCTTAAACATAGTAATCAAACAAATCAATATCCCTCGCATACATAGCTTTTGTTCAGAACAACGTGAACTCTATACAATAACAATTCTACAACTCTAGTGTAGAACACAGGAAATACCCCCGCGAACCGACGTGCATCTGCGTTCTATTTTATATAGGTGCAAACAGTTTTCAAGTGGAAAGAACTCTCTACTCGTAAGTGAAAAAGGTTCTCAGTCCACGGCGTCTAAGGACACCGCCCTCAAGAACCAACGAACAAAGAAAGAAAGAAAAAAGCAAGAAAGGCAAACTGAAGTGCTGAATAACCTCTCATCTTTGTTGCATAGGGACACAAAAAGGGAGCACGAGCCTGACACTGCTTCACGTCTGTACAAAAGAAGAGAGAGCGAGAGAGAGATAGAGCGAGAGAGAGCGAGAGAGAGAGAGAGAAACCTTACCAACTAGAGAAGTGGCATGCCGCTTGGTACACTCCGAACCCCTCTCTTAAATCTCAAATATCAACACATGACTCAAAAACATCAGTTGGTTTTTCGCATATCTCGTGTCGATGTTTTTGGGCTCAATTTCAACTCGATTTCACAGCGGCGGCATAGTAATTGCAGACATACTCGAGCAAAATCCCCTTGTTTTAAGTGCGAATGCACTTCTTAAGCGAGCCTGAAGCGTCCGCCACCGTCCGCATTCCGCCGCCGTCCGCATAGCAACAGCTGCGGGTGCGCGCGCTCCTCGTCTTCCTTGGCAACGGGGGGAGATGGGCGCGCGCTGCCTGGCCGCTCACATGGCACATACCCAAGTGGGGGATTGGCCAGGAATCGGGCGTAAGAAGGGCTAATGCACCCGCTTAAAGGAGTACTGACACGAAATTTCAAAGCTGAGATCCACTCTAGCAATCAAGTATAACGACAACACAAATAGGTGTCGTTATGTAACAAATAGGTTACATATACACAAGGCAAGTTCATTCTTTGCCAGCGCTGGTGCATATTTCGTCATGACTGACGACTTGAAGTCCTAACTAAAGGCTGTCGTCACGAATTCGCATTTTGTCGCTATATTAACAGTGTTGCTATCCATACCGTATTGACAGCGACCAAAAGTATGATTTCACCCCAGCCTTTAACAAATATTCTATATTAGTGTAACAAATTGAGGGCGGAGGCTACTGCACCGGCGCTTAGCATTTCCTCACCAATCTGTATTTTAAAGACGATAGTCTTTTTTGAGCAACCTGAACCTAGGAATTTCGTTGTGTCTGTCCGTCTGTCTGTGACTCGATTCAGACACCCGGCCAAAGTAAAATAGATATTGTGCAGTAGTCTTATATACTCCCAGCCAAGCGTAAACGTCTAAGCCTTGTTTATATGTTCATACTTGTCAACTTTGTTGAACAAGATCAAGACATTACGCAAATTTAACACAGGAAATTAGTATACCAGGGGTATTAACAGTGTTACTTGATCAAAAATTATTGAATGCTCTGTTTTTGATGACAAAATTATACTCTACATCTACTGCAAAAAACCGCCGCCTGTGTTGCCCTTCATATGCCGCCTCCTGGCGGCATATGAAGAATCACGCGGCAACGGCAACGAAAGGTTCCACTAGCTAGGTAGCACGTTCTGCTTGGAACGCACGTGGAGCACGGCCACGCGGTTCGATAAACATTGAAGTTGGCCGCCTCGATTCACTCGGGTCTCCGCCGTACTGCAGCGCTGGCATCGAGGAACCCGGCTTGTAGCAGTGGAACGCGGTAAATTCAAATCACCTTGGGGAAACCTTTAGTGTGTGTACCTTGCGATGAGCGCAACCGTAAAGGAACAGCATGAGAGGTGAGCTCGAAAGCAAAGGGGAGAATTTCCTTGCAAATGTCTACAAAGACTATCGTCTTATGACGACATTTGCAACTAAAGGAGCATATGCGCGGCCAATAAAACCCCAGGCGCGGTGCCGCTACAGAATGAAGCAAGGGGCCTGTATTACTTGGTACGAAGTTTCACAAAAAAGAAAACCACGATAGGCAAAAGTGTTCCACGGTCGAAGTAAAGAAAATGAAAAAAAATTGAACGAGGTCGAACTGAACAAGTTCCTTTGGGATCAATAACAGAGGCACAAACACTGCGCCATACAAGCGCACTTTGAGCGCGAAGCTGCGAGGAAGAACTTCTACTTCAATGTGGGAAAGTGTGTTCAACCAGTTAGGAAGCATGACGGCAAACTATCCTTATAAGCAAAAGTGCTGGTTACCGGCAATATATTGGCTTTCTAATTTGAACGAGTTTTTGGAGAAATAGCAGTGGATCAGGTGCCGAACGGGGCCTAAAGCGTACTTCAGTCCAGCTACAAAAAATATAGCCCAGGAATATAACAAATCCATTGATTGCATTTGAAAAATAGAGACGGCTATATACCCGCAGAAGCTAGGATTTAAACCCAAAGCGTCTTTACACAAGTCTGACGTGTTACATTGTCACCCTCAATGCAAGCAGACACTTTGGCTTATAAACACGATGCAGAATAAAATGTGCTGCGTAATCGAAATCGTATCAAACAGACTCTGCAATGTTGTAACCTAATAGTCTTTTACAGCGAAGCTCTAATTCTTTGCATCCATTGATCGGGGAATTTCTTATTATACACCCTTTTGTCTTTGTGGTAGGCCATTCAGACCAATCATTTGGAGTTGAGAATATCGAGAAAGTACTATTTCCTTTACACCTGCAAATTTCTGTGTATCACGTTCAGGATATTCTGTCTGTGGTTGTTGATTATCGGGTTTAACACGGCGACGCAAAGTAGGTCCTAAGGCCCGCTGTAGGGGACGGCCCCGGGTTAAGTTTAACCACCTGGAGATCTATATCGTGCGCCCTTATCAGGTTCACACGGCCGTGTTTGTTTTTGCCCTACATAAGAAAAGTAACCTCAGCAGCTGGGAAACGAACCAGAGTCGTCGTGCTCAGCTCACAACGGCTTAGGCACTGAGCCACCGCAGACTATTCTTACTGCTGCTGCTTTTGTAAAATGTGTGGAGTGATCAACATCACTAAAACACTTGACTATGTTATTGTAAAGGTATGCTTAAAAGCCTGATGCGTTACCTTGTCACCCTCAAGGCAAGTAGAAACTTTGGATTTGAAACCCGATGCAGAAAAAATGTGCTGCGTAAGTGTAGTCGTTGTGGACAGACTGCGCAATGTAATCCCATATCAGTCTTTTAACACGAAGCACAATACTTTGCATGAATTGTTCCGTGAATTTCTTATAATCCAACTTTTGTCTTAGGCGGTAGGCAGCTTGTGTTAGCACACGCACAGGTGTCGAACTTTGAAATTGATGAATACCAGTTTTCACTTAAGAACTTGCTCGACTCGCTAGCGTAAATTCACATCTTCCGTTGCTTGTAATCGCAACCTGCTGACTGCCTCTCTCAGCATAATTTTGAATGAGTTCGACTGAATGGGGTCAGCAGTAATGAAATCACTAAATAACATGTTGGCTGAACGTGGCATCAGACACACCACTGACTAATGCTTGGCCGTCGTTGAGCGATGATTGAGCCGATGTCTTGTGAAAGATTTTCTGCCTCTAGGAATGACCCAAATGATTTGTCATCCCGGTATCACCAAATTCTTTAAGCGCTGCTACTGTAAAGCAAATCTCGCCATGCAAACAATTAATATCTTTCAAGTTATTTCGCATTTACAGCACCTCTGCTGTTTTTTCTCCTCACCAAAGAAAACTATTTCGTGTTCTCCTTTTGTGTAAATATACATAAGACGGCCTTGTTATCCTGGGAGTGGCCTTTCACGTTACAATTAGGGCAAAAGTGGGGATACACCCATGTCTCAAATGATCCCTTCCGCTTTCAATCTTCTGCTTAGTGCTACTTTTTTTTATAGCGTACTGCAAGGCACACACCGTACTTCACACTAAAGAAGTGGAAAAGACTGTGAAATTCAAGTGGCAACCTATTTTTATCTGTAATGTTCTTTCTGGACATTTCAAGTATTTTTCTTGAACTAGTCGGTAAGCACAAAGCACCAAATGCTCATCCATATATAAAGCCATTTGCAATGATTGCCTCTTGTGCTCACCTTTGTTTTCATGAGTACCATCTGCAGTATCTTTTTTTTTGAGCATACAATTTTGTTTACCGGTTTATTGAAGTTGACATTTTGTTAATTTCTTTTTGAAATTCAAACATCAACTTTACCAATTTCAAAATGCACAGGTTGACAGGTATGGTTTTGGAAAGGTTTGGTGTTTCTCCTGTCATTTAGTGGATCAACCAGTCTTCATGGATTTATGTGGGTAATTGAAGTGGCTAGCTTGTTTTAAAGGGACCCTGCTACACTTGCCATCGACTAGTCGGAATGCATTTTGGGGTAAACTTTATTGTCCCAGCAACTTCCTCCATCACGAAATATCAAAAGCTGTTCACTATCGCCGATGCTACTCACGATGCAGAATCGCGCATAATTGTTTCCTCTCAACTCGACCGCGGGCAGCCCAACGAAAGCTGCGCGCTTCTCTTTCCCGGAGACGGGGGTGGTTCGCGGCGTTTTCTTCGGCAGCGTTCGATATATCAAAGTCCGGAGAGTTTTCTCCCTTTCTTAACAAGATGGAGGGGTCTATTTGCGGTCAGACGGCACAAAAAGCGGGCAGAGCTACCAGCTCACAAGCGAGCGCGTTGGCTGGTAGGACATTTTTGAAGCAATAAACGTTTGTTGTCGAGTGGTCTTGTTGAAGGGGGCGAATTGGGTTTGTCACGTAAACTCCGCGCGATGTGAAAATAAAAAAGAAACGCCAACACTATGCGTACAGGTTCAGGCATAGAAGATGTTCGTACACAACGCCGACAGCGGCGGATTGTCAGAGGAAATGCGAGATATAGGCCGCGACGTATACTAGCGACAGCCAATACAACATCCATTGCAAAATGACGTCGTTTACGCCATGCCAGGGGTGCATAATGAGAATTGAAGAGAGCGCGGTTGGTTTTTCCGCGTCTTTCACAGTGGTTTGCGCGCTTACCGCTTCAAGTGGACCTGTGATAGTTGGCGCAGGCATTCCTGGCAGGGTACTCTAAAAGTCGCGCAGGTTTAATTGCACTACAAAAAGAGTGTTCAGGGTCTCTTTAAGATAGTATAACGTGTGAAAAGCTTATAGATTTGTTGAAATGCTGTCTCCTTCCCATGCTTTCCAAGAAGTACAAACCATATAGCTACTACAATAGCCAGCTATTAATACCAGAACGCTTTGTGAAGAGGAATGCATGAACATTTCTCATTGTACTCGTGGAAACAAACAATCCGTTTTCTTGTATTTTCCAGGCTACACAGTCAAGTATCCATGTGGAACCCGCGAGGCACGAGCCTTCCCGTGATGCTTTCGTGAGCAATAGAGCAAGCTTTGACACCTTGAAAAACGCTTGACGAAACCAGTTTTTTTTAAATATATTTGCACTGTTGAAACAAACTCTTTAATAATTGTTCAGTACAGTTAACTGAACTTTATTCGAGAATTGTATAAATCATGATAAAAAAACTAATTGAAATCAAGCGGGCTGTGTCAGATATGTTCAATAAATTTTCATTTGACAATTAACGAATACTAAACTGGTACAAAACAGACTTTTGTTAATATGCTTTCAATCGATATTTCTTAACAGGAACTTTACAGGAAAGATGTATTTCGAGGCAACAGAAAATCACTTGGAAATCAACAGACACGTTGACTTTAGTCAAAAGATTTGCAAGTAAAAGTCAGTATTGAGTTTCGTTAGGAACATGGTGGCCAATTTTCAATGAGAGCTCAATACAAAATTTGTAATCACACTCAACTGACATATTGTACTTAGCAAAGGCAATTATATTTCAATTCAATCTCATTACCCATTCCTGTAAGGATAGCCATCATTATCATAACGACTGACTAGACGCGAGCTATTGCGACATGATTACGGTGGTCAAGGCTGGTTATTTTCGCGAAATAATGCAAAAAATATTACAAGTGCCAACTTCCAGTATAACAGGAATTGAAACCAGCCAATGTGTTCAAGCAGATCTTAACTGTTCTTCAGTACAATAATGGCAAAGAACACAACCTGGACTACTTGGGATGACGTTCCATGTATTGAAGAAAGTTTCTTTTGCTAATTTCAGTGCAGATTTACCATGTCAGATATGGGCATAACGGGAAGATATGACTGTAGGAAATATAGCATATATATTCCTCCATGTTTGAGCATAATACTGCTTTGTTTTTACCGTATACGTGACTAGCAAGCGTGCGGACGAGTGTTCACGTGTTGGTGCCTTTGTACAAGCCGGTGTGGGTGTGTACTCGCGCGTGTGTGTGTGTGTGAACGAGTGTGCGCGGGAGTTAGTGTGCTTGTGTGCGTGGATGCTTATTGTGGTGGAAGCATGTTATGCCGCAGCACCTGTCTAAGGAACCGACTAGCACTAGGTCTCCTTTCTGGCTTTATACACACCTACTGGCTTTTTATAAGGACAGCAATACAGTAATAACAAATTTGTGCGTCTTCCCCAAGTGTGTGATTTGATTTACACCTATAAATATCGCACGAGGTTGAAACTACGGTTGCTTTGTGAATGCAGCGCTTTTGGCGCCATGCACTGCATATGAGCACGCACTTGCAGCTTGAACCCGCCAGTTTATTGGTATTAGGATCAATTCATAACGTCTCGCTTAATAAACATACTTATTAGCTCGAAGCCTTCTATAAAAGCAGCAGGCGGCTATGCATACAGGGGCGTATTTCTTATCGAACCTACATTGTCTGCGGCCCATGGTGCATTTCGGAAATCTCCGATGCCATGAAAATCTGCAATATTATCATAAAATACATTGCGGCGCCCGGCATGGTTACAAAACTGCTTTACCATTTTCTTAAAAACGGTTGCTGACAATCGGAATGTCTTCCGCCGGATGCGTCAACCCCGCAAGCCGCACAAATGCGTTCGTTTTGAATTTTTGTAGTTGTTAGTTAATAGCAGCTGGCTGTTTTATTTTTAGAAATATTTTTTGATATAGAAGCTTACTGCTAGCTCTAACTGTACGCGTCTTCACAGTACCAGCTTCGCAAGGACTGGGGCGATGCCGGCATTCTTTTTCCAGGAGCGATATCAAAAACTTACTGTAAATGTCTCCCTTAGCTAGTGTATGTGATTTTAAATACTTGTTATGATAAACAGTTACACGCACGCAAAATCTTGGGTGCATTAGTAACAAAAGTCAACCAAGAGGAACAAAACAGCAGTTAGAAAGAGCCCGAGTTGAGTGGGCCCGAAAAGATGTGCTTCGCAGTGACCCCTTGCCGCTTTCGCTGCCAATTAGCGCTGCCAGATATCTCCCTTCACATAGGGTTGTCTTAAACATGTTTGTCAAATTCACATGACAGGTAAACGTAGGCCGCTCTCGAAATTTGTGGTAACATTTTTGATGAGAGAGTTTTTCTTCGTTGCATAAAGGGCACTGGGCTCGTACAATAAAATATAGGTAGACCTATGAAGTATACTTCTCTAGGCTCGTAAGCATTTACGTAGAGGTGGCGATACAGTGTTGTGGTGTAGCACAGAAATTACCTACAAGAGATTCCCTATTCCCGGCAGTTAGTAGGACCGGTGGAACACTTATGGGCCCACTCCCTTTCTCAACTGCTGGCCAGACCGAACGTTTAAATTTTTTTTTCGGGGACTGACGCAGCATTTACCTGATTTTTTAAGGCAAGTATTGATACCGATAAATACATCTATGGCTTAGGGCATACTGGCTGTGCTGCGAGAAATATTGGATGGCTTGAATGTCTGAAGTAGTAAAACAATGCTCTTGAATTGAAGTAGGAGTTATGCAGAATATTACACCAAGCTTCAAAGTAGCTCATTTGCATCCTTGTGGTATGCAAACAATTGGCAATGAACACGGGCACGTATGAGTATTACGCTTCGGCTACAGGTATTACGCTTCGGCTACAGGCTACAATTTAATTTGAAAAAATAGTGCTTCAATTGCGGCCTTACTAACAACACTGCAAAGGAAGTCGTCCGGTGCGCTACAGTGAACCAGCTAACCTACTTTGCATTGAAAGTCCATTGAACACTATCTCACCCTGCATTTGGTCTGCAAACTGGGCCCTGTAAGTTTCATGGAGGAGCTGCAAATTATGCTTTGTGAAAAGAGAAAGGCCGTAAAAGGCACTCCAATTTCCGGGCAAGACCTTCCAAAAGCCCCGTGTTCAAAAGGACGTGAAAGTGTACAACCCTGACGACTTTTGATAAGTGAAACCTATGTTGCAAATTCGGAAGACGTTTTATGAAAACAGTTTTGTTTTGCCACCTCTCTCGCGTGTACCAGTGGCTTCTTTTTGAGTCCTCGGAATATTTTGATTCCGTTTTTTGCATTATATTGCCCGATAAACACTTCAGGTCCTGACACTATTGGTTTTTAAGATTTAATTTTTCTAACTTTTTTATTGAGCCAGTCGTTCACAGTTGACTTGTCGGTTGTACATTAACCTCTAAAAATGAAAACTAAGAAATGTTTTTTTTTTAATTTTAATCCTGTCACAGACTCATCCATTCTTTTGGGAAAGCAAAGCACTTCCCACAAGTATTATACACTGTTTATAAGCCGTTCCAGCTCGGTACAACCGGAACAGAAAGAAAAATTTTGAAATAAAGACGTTATCAAAATATGTTTTCAAAATTTTTATCGTGCTATCACAGGATCATTTACCGTTGCTGCGCCATGTTTTATCGAAATCCATAAAGAAATGACAAGTTGATTTGGAAATTCACGTAGGCACCTATTTGGGTACTTTATTTTGTTGCAACTCGTCTGGCTTAAAACCCTTTCAACTACCGTGTTCGACACTGGACAAGAGAAGCAAGCTAAGGCTTAGAGGGCTAACTCTTTGTATGGTCCGTCTCCTAGCCCTTTTTCATAGTTGAAGATCACAGCCCAGAATTACGTAAACTCATTGGAAACTCTGCCATCTAATACGGACTCATCAGCCCAAAAATGAATCATTATACTCCTGTACTGTTCTCGAAGTATGTTTTGCATTTCCTCCAAACGGTGTTGGAATGGAAGCCTATTAAACTAGACGCGTGCTGTCGGTGACAACAGTTTTGATGGGTGGAGGGCACTCCTGCCTTCAAAATGCTGTTGGTTTCTAGATAGACGGATCTCTACTTCTCGTAGCACGGCATTTAAAAACCATGGCAGCACTGCTTCAAATTTTGTGCGAACGGTTCATTCATGTTCGATTCGGCACCGTTGCAGCGACGAGAAAGTTCCCTAGAGAAACGTGCACCAAAATCAGCCATGGTGAGAACAAGTTTTCCCTCCTGACTCTCGGTGGCTCTGTGGTGCATGTTCAGTTCCTTCTGCATTTTCTCTGGGGCAGCATCAATAAATTGAACCTTTTCATCGATTTTCTCAAGTTCAAGGACAGGGGACACAAACAAAAAATAAAAATGGTTCACGTAATCGTTTAGCATGTACTGAAGTGCACGAGCAACGTACTTTACCCCTTGTGCACCTTCATTCCTGGCGCACGTAAAGTAGGCCTTTAGCTCTTCCCTGTTTTTCAGGAGCATCTTAATAACACGTCCTGGAACTAACCAAAGTGTGGTGGATGCCTTCATGAAAGGCAAGTGAATCTTGATTTTTCCGTCCTCACTTTCCTCATCTCCAAAAGCTTCAAAACCTTTCTGAAGTTCTTGGGTTGCAGCGTGCTGTGCGTAAACCAGTCAGGAAATTTGTACAGCCAGATTTCCAAATTTGAAGCCAAAAGTTGAAAGACCTTTGTTACATACAGGGCCAAGGTGTGGCACACACACTTGTGTAGGACATAATTCGGTGACTCTTTTTTAACTCTTGACCACACAGTGTTGTGCTCTCCCACTATAACAGCAGCGCTGTCACGTGCAATCCCAACACAGCTTGCAAACTTCAGGTTATGCTGTCGAAGGAATTCAGTGCGAGCGAGGAACAGGGCTTCCCTAGTATCCTGCCCAACTGGGTGCAACCCCAAGAAGGCAGTGTTGACCTCGTGCGACGTATACCTGAAATAGCGTGTGCACACCTCGAGAAGAATTTCGGACGCCACATCACTCCTCTAGTCTAACATATGTGAGAACGTTTTTCTATCCTAACAGAAATGAGTTCACCTTTCACACAAGGCGAAACGACTGAATTCAGCAAAGCAGTGCCCTTCGTACGATGAATATGTAGATGCTCAAGCATGCAGCCCGTGCCATTCTGTTTATTCACGCCCCCCACGTGATCTGCTGCGGTTGACAAGTGACAGCATATTGTCACGGATAGCTGCAACTCCACGCGCTTCAGTTCATCCGGCACAGAGATTTTGGTCGGATAGTTCAGTGCCCGAAAAAATGATGTCGTCTTCAGTATGCCCTAATGCTGTGCTACTTCGATATGTTTCGTCAGCATTCCATGGTGGGGCATTTCGGATTCACGCAGGGCTTGCAAAACTATTGCCTTAGGTTTCCCGACACCACGCTAGTCATCCCCATGAATTGTTTCTGCCCCGAGTCCACATATATCCTGCCGCTGTTCTACGACGCTTTCGATGTTTTACCGATTTGATACGCTTTACCGCCGTTGTGGGAATCCCTATAGCTGTTTTCTATTCTGAACTTGCTTTGACTATTCATTGTGCCCCCTTGCCTAGATAAAAATAACGGAACATTATTATAAACCAAAATATGTTTAAAGCTACATGCAATGCGTGTAAAACACAAACCGCCATGACCACGAAGTATACGCAGCATGTGATATGCCATCCATACCGTCCATACTATGTGAAAAATATAATTCATCTACTTTCCAAACGTCAGCGGTGCTCTTGCTGGGGATTTGGTTGCACCAAGGTCAGGGATTGCAGCGATGGCGTAGAATTGCAGCGATGGCGTAGAGGTAGAACACCCGCCTCGCGTGCAGAAGGACCGTGGTTCGAATCCCGGTGCCGGACAATTCCCACCGGATTAAAAAAAAAAAAAAATCCGCGTATTGATGGAATTGCACAAAGGGGCTTGGGGTGCGGCCTGACCAGGGCGACCATTGCCGGAAATGCACTCCCTCACCAGAGCAGGATTGGCCACCCTGGTGTAGTAACGGCCACAACCTCCCATGAATACGCCAACTAACCCTCGGCCCTCAGTCCCCAGCGGCTGCGAAGCAACTGACCACGGCGGCGGTCAGACCTGTGACGCAGCAGAGGGTGCTAAGAATCCCTGGATCCGGACAGGCCGCCAATTGAATCTGAACCTGGCAATGTTTAACGCGCGAACCTTATCTAGCGAAGCAAGTCTCGAGGTGTTGTTCGAGGAATTAAAGGGCATAAATGGGATGTAATAGGGCTTAGCGAGGTTAGGAGGGCAGGCGAAGCCTTTACGGTGCTGAAAAATGGACACGTCCTATGTTACTGTGGTCTAGAGGACAGAAGACAACTGGGAGTGGGATTTCTAGTCAATAAAAGCATAGCTGGCAACATAGACGAATACCACAGCATTAACGAAAGAGCTGCAAGTCTTGTAATTAGGCTCAATAAGAGGTACAAGCTCAAGGTGGTACAGGGCTACGCGCCCACATCCAGCTACGACGACCAAGTAGTAGAACGCCTCTATGAAGATGTGGAATCGGCAATGGCTAAAGTAAAAACACAGTATACCGTAGTTATGGGGGACTTCAATGCTATAGTAGGCAAGAATCAGGCTGGAGACAAGGCAGTTGGGAACTATGGTCTGGGCTGTAGAAATAACAGGGGGGACCTACCAGTTGAGTTTGCAGAACGGAATAACCTCCGCATAATGAATACCTTCTTCTGTAAACGGGAGAGTCGGAAGTGGACCTGGAGGAGCCCGAATGGGGAGCACAAAAATGAAATAGACTTCATATTATGCGATAACCCTGGCGTCGTGCAGGATGTGGAAGTGCTCGGAAGGGTAAGGTGTAGTGACCACCGTATAGTAAGATCTCGAATTAGGCTAGATTTGAGGAGGGACCGCAACAAGCTAGTACGAAAGAAGCCGATAAAAGAACTAACAGTAAGACGCAAAGTAGAAGAATTCAAGATCGCGCTGCAGAACCGATATTCCGCCCTTAACGAGGAAGCCGAGCCTACGACACAGGAAGCCAGCGACAACCTTACACGCATCATCACAGAGTGTGCAATAGAAGTCGGGGGCACTATGGCTAGACAGGATACTGGCAAACCTTCACAGGAGACGAAAGATCTAATCAGGAAACGGCAAACCATGAGAATCTCTACCGCAGCAGACAGAATAGAACTAGCCGAGCTCTCGAAGTTAATAAGCGTAAGACAGCTGACATACGGAAGTATAATATGGAGAGGATCGAATACGCTGTAAAGAACGGAGGTAGCCTGAAAGCAGTGAAGAGACGCCTTGGCGTGGGGAAAAATGAGATGTATGCACTTAGGGATAAGCAAGGCGATGTCATCACAAATAGGGATAAAATAGTCACAGTGGCCGAGGAGTTCTATTGGGATCTGTACAGTAGCCGGGACATACAGGATAATGCCGAACGAGACAGTAGTTCAGAGGAGATAGACATCCCACCAGTAACGACCGAAGAAGTAAGGAAGGCTTTGAAAGAAATGAAAGGGGGCAAAGCACCTGGTGAGGATGAGATAACAGCAGACCTCTCGAAGGATGGCGGAGAAATTGTACTTGAAAAACTGGCAAACCTGTAGACGCAATGCCTAATGACCGCAATGGTACCGGAATCTTGGAAGAACGCGAACATCATCCTAATTCATAAGAAAGGCGACATGAAGGACTTGAAAAATTACAGGCCGATCAGCTTACTGTCAGTCGTCTACAAGGTATTTACCAAGGTAATCGCTAACTGAATCTCTGCAACCTTATATTTCAGTCAACCTAAAGAACAAGCAGGGTTCCGTAAAGGTTATTCAACAATGGACCATATTCACACGACCAATCAGGTGATAGAGAAGTGCGCTGAGTATACTGAACCCCTATATATAGCCTTCATAGATTATGAGAAAGCATTTGACTCGGTCGAAACCCTAGCAGTCATTCAGGCATTACGGAACCAGGGGGTAGATGAGCATTATGTAAGAATACTAGAGGATATCTACAGTGGGTTTACAGCTACCATCATCCTCCATAGGGAGAGCAGTAAAATACCTATAAGGAAGGGTGTCAGACAAGGAGACACAATCTCTCCAATGTTATTC
Source organism: Haemaphysalis longicornis (assembly GCF_048455015.1). Classification (NCBI taxonomy): domain Eukaryota; kingdom Metazoa; phylum Arthropoda; class Arachnida; order Ixodida; family Ixodidae; genus Haemaphysalis; species Haemaphysalis longicornis. Next base: position 49,918,349 of record NW_027526233.1, read on the forward strand.
ACAGCATGCTTACAAGAAGTATTCAGAACGTTGGATTGGGAACAGGTGGGAGTAAGGGTTACGGAGAATACCTCAGTAACCTCAGATTTGCTGATGACGTTGCCTTGCTAAGTAACTCGGGGGACGAATTGCAAAGCATGCTTTCCGCACTGGGCGAACAGAGTAGAACCGTGGGCGTGAAAATTAATATGCAGAAAACTAAAGTAATGATCAATAACCTCGGGACAGCACAGCAGTTTGAGATAGGTGGCGAGGCAGTGGAAGTGGTAAGCGAATATATCTACTTAGGCCAAGCTGTGACCCCAGATCCCAACCATGAGGCAGAGATAATTAGAAGGATCAGAATGGGGTGGGGTGCATATGGCAGACATTCTCAGATAATGAATAGCAGCCTACCATTGTCGCTGAAGAAGAAAGTATATGACAGCTGCATCTTACCGGTACTCACCTACGGGGCAGAAACTTGGAGCCTCACTGAGAGGGTTCAACTTATACTGAGAACGGCTCAGCGGGCAATGGAGCGGAAAATGATAGGTGTAACATTAAGGGACAAGAAGAGAGCGGAGTGGGTCAGAGAGCAAACTGGTGTTAAAGACATATTAGTAGAAATTAAGAAGAAGAAATGGACGTGGGCAGGGCATGTAATGCGAAGGCAAGATAACGGCTGGTCATTAAGGGTAACAGAGTGGATCCCTAGAGAAGGCAAGCGTGGCAGGGGGCGGCAGAAAGTAAGATGGGCAGATGAGATCAAGAAGTTTGCGGGGATAAATTGGTCACAGTTGGCACAGGACCGAGGTAATTGGAGAATAATGGGAGAGGCCTTTGCCCTGCAGTGGGCGTAGATAGGCTGGTGATGATGATGATGATGAATGTCAGGACCCCGGACGGCGCATACAACCATGCGTAGGATCCGTTGAAGCGGAACTGGGAAATTTAGAATGGGGAACTGCGACTCAGACGGTCAATTCCCAAAAGCATGATGTTCGGTGCTTCGGTAGGGAATGAATTGAAACTACACAAGAGGACAAAAACTGTTGTCTTCATTATATTGTGAGTGTTTGCTATTCAAAAAAGAATGATCACCTTATGTGGGGGCGTAAATCCCCCTTCGCGCGCGTAACGCATTGACCCGAGCTCATAGCAAGGAACAAGACGGGAGCAATATAAGCAACACCATAAGCGAGCAAATAGAGCGCTGGGAGCTAGGAGCAGGAAGCGGAAACGGAAAGGTTTAATAGTAGCACATGTGATAGGGCATCAGCTTGCAAGCGGGCGCGCCAGCCTCGTTGTATCATGGACCGCCGCCCACAACTTCAGTGCCTGAAACGCGCACAGCCCAGGGGGACGCATAATTAACCGGTAACGATTGATGTTTGGGGAGCTAATAACTAACATTGAATAATGAACTTTTTTAGGGGCTGGATCAAGCAGGCATGTCTGTATTGCAAACTTAGACGCAATCGCCTTTCTACCCAGTGTCCTTTGGCCTAATTCTTCCAGCGCATCTTTATTCCGAGGTATAGAACTGCGACGAATAATTGTCGTTCGAATAATTTCGCATGCTAGACAACGACGACCGGCCAAAAGTCCTTCCTTTTGTGACGTGCCTGCTCTGCACGCTGTTTAGTTTTGCAGCAAGATAGAGGCACAGGCAAAAGTGACAACTGGCACCCTTTCAGTCTTGGCGGGAGGTATTGCAATCTGATGTACTCGGAACCGCTATCGAAGCACAGAACAAAACGCAGGAGCTTTGCACCGGTCTTCGCTGTCTAGCATTCGTAATCTTGCGAACTGTAATTAACATTCGGAGTCTATATTGCAGAATACAGGAGCGCTGAAGAATTCTGCCAAACGACACTGCTTAGAAACACGATAGCGTTTAGGTTTTGAGTACAAACATCACTGCTTATTGCAGCCACTAAAAAGTTTAGTATTCAAATTTAGTAAATAACGCCACCGGCATAATTTTTTACCACACAAATATTTGTCCCCCTGGGCGCATAACCGCACCCCAGAGGCAGTCTTCACGCAAATCGAAGCGCCTAATTTTAAGAAACCGGTTGACTTGATTTTGATCAATCTCCACTCCAATGAGCGGCTGCGAAATGAAGCCCGCCGAACGGGCTGTGTGGCGTCCAGGTACAGTTGTGGATATTGGCGCTTCCAGCCTGTGCCAAAGCCACAGTCGTGTAATTTTTAATTTTTGCAGTATAATTTTTTTTGTTCAAGTAATTTTACTTTTAGTTTTTTAATAACGCGAATTTATATGCTGTAGATCATTTTACCGTTAGGGCGCCGCCCTTGTTGCCGTTTAATTAACGTTGTAAGCCGCACGAACAGGGATGTCACTTGTGGCGATGTGCAGTTAGGTTCTAAAAATAAACGCGTGGAATCAAACCAGTTCCCTGGAGACCAACTGACAGCGCCGCACCGAGCCAAAAACGGCAATTAAAAAAATTTATATGTATAAATAAAGTTTACAAATTCAGTCTTTTTGTTTCTGGTACATACTTTTCAAACATATAGATAATGCGCGCAGGTAAAGATACGCCAAAACCGTATTAAAACAATAGTAAAATAATTAATCCACAGTTAAAGCTGTTAAAAATAATTCAATTTTTTTCAGCTGTCGGATTCACCAATTTGGAAATTGAGAAATTGGGATAGCGCGTAATTGAACATTCCCTATTGTTCTCGCCATTCTATTCGTGTGGTAACGAGTGTAAGAATTTCAGTGCGACATGGGCTGTTCATCTAAGGCTGTTCTGCATGTTGGAAGGTGAAGTGGCTTGTCAGGCCGGCCGTTTTCCATTTTTAATCCAACGGGATGGTGGTGACTTGCCCTCTTCTGGGTACTTATCGAGAATTCGACCGAGCATTTGTTACCAAATGCATTATGTTAGAAATGCGTTTTATAATTTTTGGAGCACTTCAGACACTGACATTGAATGCAAAAGCGATCAAACAGTATCGCACCCTTCGCACAACGCCGGCATCTTTTGTTGCTCTTGACTCAGTCTTGCACACATCTTCCGAGGTACCACCTGTCAGGGTGCCGTAATGTGTCTGTACTGTTTGTTGCCAGTACAGGTTCTGCACTTACAACTTATGCTCAGACACAGCAGCAAAAATGTGGCGCTTTATATGGAATCGTCCTGAGATGCAAGAATGGCTTCTGATCATTTGGCATAGGAAGGTATTTAAAGGTGGATATGGCAACACCCAATGCGTGACAAGATCGGCTCGTTTTTCATTCTATGAGAACCACAGTAATGCCAATTAAAACTCTGCAAACTCAAGAGGACCTCCCCGCAGCCGAAACGTATATAGTCAAATAAGGGGTTTTTTTTTCACATCATCCTTACGCCCTTGTTTTACAGTAGACTATTTTACATAGTATTAAAAAATTACTTCGAAATGATTTATACTTCCCATTCCTCACTCAAGGTTGTTTCCTAATGATTCCTCACTCAAGGTTGTTTGACTGCTGTTTGACGGGCAGGAACGTCCCATTTCACATCTCGGTAAGTTAATCGTAGACGAGTCAATTATTGGACGTATCAAAGGCTTGTTTTTCTGTTATTTTGAATCCCGTTGTGTACGGTGTGCTCCGACATAATAATATTTTGGTAAACATGAGGTACATTTATCCGGGTAAATGTTTGTAGATTTTTGAGCAGCCAAATAAAAGGAACACTAACGCATACTGAAATAGCTTTTTCAGCGCCGACGATTACTTGGTTTGGTTTTACAAATACAGTGGATAACAAGCGTGTTGCATGGAAAATTGCTGATGAAGAAATTGTGTTGTTCGTCACATTGCAAGCAAGGTAGACTTTGTCGCGACTGGCTCGCTGGATTTAGAGTCACGGGAACAGGCAGGGCCTGCCACGGTACCAAGGGAGTTTCATCAAGGCCAGACCTCACCCCCCCCCCTGTTTTGGAATTCTGGAAATGCGGATTATTCCTTTGGGGTAGCCCATATGAATAAATGGAGAAATTTATTTCGAGCTAATGACACGGCCTTCGGTCGGGCCCTCTTCACCTACCACTGTCGCTTTCTTGCTAAATTTAGAGGGCGCGAACACTTGGTTCTACGCTATTATTAATATCACCTATTCATAATTCGAGATATCTAATTTTCGCGAGGAAGTAAGAGCACGGTAAAATAGGTAGCAATAGACGAAACAAAGAGAGCAGAGTTCATACGCAGTTCTCAGGTACCACGTTTCTATAAGCATGCATTCGGCAGCGTTATGCCCATTCAGACAAGTAACGGTAATGTTTCCATGCGTGTAGGATATTGTCACGTGGCCAACGGCGACGCAATTGTCTTCAAGGAAAACAAGTTTATTGAGGCGAACTTGTGCTCCCCTAAGAATTCAAAGAATACACAGGTGGCGAAACAGCATTCAACAAAGTGATGTGCGATGGCGAGCGTCGCCGATTCGAATGCTGCGGTGCATGCTCAGCAGGCTTTTATCTTTAGGCTCGTGTGTTTCTGGAACCGTCGATTTACATCCCGGACATTGTAGATGAGAGAAGATTATTCTGCGATAGCGCCGTTCAGAAGAAACAGTCTGCTTATCTGGATTAGATAACCCGTGCGGCATAATAATCAAGAATGGAAGACGCGCTTCACTTGGAACACAGATAAAAGAGCCAGACGTTCCCGGGCAGTAAAAACAAACAGTAAATAAACAACCTTATGCATGGTTCAAGGCATTATCCCCCGCTCTAAGAGTGCACCAACCCGACAATAAAAAATAAATGCAGTCCGAACAAACAAAAAATCTGTCATCTTGCATAGTATGGTTTCAAGCGAACCACGTAGACAATATCGGGCAGCGTGCGTCATCGTGATGTTCAAGAATCACTATTCTGAGATCCCCTCGTAGGACGTTGGCCGATACGTCGTAGAATCTGGTAGGGTCAGAAATGCCATCACAGAAGCTTCTCACTGAGTCCACGTAGTCGGATAGGAGTCCAAACCCAAACACGATCCCCTGGGCGGTTCTCGCGGTCTCAGCGTAGGAGGTTGTAGCGCCCGGCATCCACCAGCTGCTGCTCCATTGTACGAACTCGAACAAGCTGGCGGCATCCTCCGCATGTTGAAGGTATCCTTGGACGTCAGGGTTGAGGTCGTCGTCTTCTACATGCGGAAGCATGGCGTCAAGCATCGTAGTCGGCTGTCTTTTGTAGACAAGCTGGAACGGCGTCCTCCGAGTAGTTTCCGAGATAGCTATGTTGTACGCAAACGTGACATACGGGACCACTTCCTCCCAAGTCTAATGTTTTACGACGTACATTTACAGCCTATCTGCGGTTGTCTTGTTCAGACGTACTGTTAGTCCGTTCGTTTGGTGGTGGAACGCCGTCGTTCTTCGGTGATCCGTGTTGCCATAGCGTAATATTTCTTGTATCAGCTCCGAAGTAACGGCCTTTCCGCGGTCCGTGATTACCCCTTCAGGGGCGCCATGTCGCATCAAAACTTGGCTTATGAAGAACTTTGCAACTTCTTGTGCAGTCCCCCTGGAAAGAGCAGCGGTGTCAGCGTAGCGCGTCATGTAGTCTGTCGCTACTTCAATCCACTTGTTCTCGGGTCGGGATGTATTGAACGGGCAGAAAAGGTCCATTCCAATGGGTCGGAAGGGCCTCGATGGGACGGCGATCGGCTGCAGATGTCTGGCTGGTTTCGTCGGTGACGTTTTTCGTCGCTGGCAGTCACGGCAGCTCCGGACGTAGTGGGCGACGTCGGATATAATGCGGGGCCAGTAGTACTTCGCCTTGATTTTGCCATTTGTGAGGTCTGTTCCGAGATGTCCGGAAGGCGGGTCGTCGTTGCACGCTTCCAAAATTTCGTCGCAAAGGTCTACGAGGATGACAAGAAGATTATTCGTTCTCGTTCCCGGGCTGATATTCTTCAGGAGAACGGAGTTTTTCAGGCTGAATGCTGGGAGGCTGCGTTAAAAGGTCTTAGTCACTGTGACGTTGCATCCTTCGAGTTACTTGATTATGGCGAGTAAGTCTGAGTCGTCAAGCAGCTGAGCGGCTAGGTCGCTCTCCGTCACGACTCCGACGAACGCGCTGTCTTCATCAGTGTTGTGCTGGTGGGACGACGAGAGCGCGGGACAGGCAGTCGGCGTCGGAGTGTTTCTTGCTGGATTTATAGACGATTGTAACGTCAAACTATTGCAGGCGCAAGCTCCACCGCCCAACCCACCCTGCTGGTTCAGTAGCTAAGGCGTACGCTGCTGAGCACGAGTTCGCAGGTTCGATTCCCGGCCGCGGGGACCGCTTTTTCTAATGGAGGTAAAAAGCAAAAACGCCCGTGTGTACGAGATTTCAGCGCACGTTAAATATCCCCAGGTGGTCAAAATAGATCCGGAGCCCTCTTTTACGGTACGCCTCATCACCGGCATTGCGTCGGCACGTTACACCCTACAATCAATCAAAAATCCACAGCCCAAGACGTCCTGAAGAGTCCATCATATTGGGGGGCCAACACAGCACATGGTGGTCTGTCACAACCTTGAATGGTCAACCATACACGTATGGACGAAATTATGAAATCGCCCATATAATAGCGAGGCACTCTTTTTCAGACACTGAGTAGTTTTTCTCCGCCTTCGACAGACCACGGCTGGAAAATGCGATTACTTATTCGCAACCGCTTTGTTTTTTGGTCGAGGACGGCACCCAAGCATATATCACGGCCGTCGACGGGCATTTCTATTTTCGCTGTCTTCGTCGAAATGAGCGAGCACGGGGGGATTTGCAGGCATTTTTGCAGCTTGCAGAATGCTTTTTCTTGGTCATTTTGCCAGCTAAAAGGGGTGCTGGTAAAATGGGAAATTTTGCCTGCTAAAAGGGGTAAGCGACAAAGCGCCGGTACTATGCGCACAGTCAGAGATATCTTTGCACTCCCTTCTTGTCTTACGGCCTAGGGAAGCTCGCATTGGTTGACGTTTTTGCCGGGTCAGGTACGACCCCCGCGGCGTTGGCGACGTTGCCACAAGTATGCGAAACGACACTTTTCAGGCTTCAGCGTTAACACCGACGTATGAATGGCCTCGGTTACAGTCTCCAACCTTGCAAGATGTTCGTCGAAAGTCCGGGTGAATACCACAACGTCGTCGAGGTATACGAGGCAGGTGTGCCACTTCAGGCAAGCTAGCAGTGTCCATGACTGAAACGTTGCTTGCACCGTGCACAGCCCCAACTGCATTACCTTGAACTCGTATAGGCCGTCCAGGGTTTTACATTCGGTCTTCTCTCGGCTCTCTCGTCCACCTCAATTTGCCAGTAGCCGGTATTGCCAGTAGCCGGTAAGTATTTCACATGACAGAGGTGGTCGATGGCGTCGTCGATTCGGGGCAGGGGATACACGTCCTTTTTGGGGATTTTGTTCAGTCGCCGGTAATCAACGCAACATCTAATGTTCCGTCATTTCTCTTCACCAGTACGACCGGTGCAGCCCAGGGGCTTTTCGATGGCTGTATAATGTCGTCGCTGAGCATTTCGTCGACTTGAGTCCGGATGGCTTCCCGCTCGTGTGTAGAGACGCGGTACGGCGACTGTCAGGTAGGTCGGGCTCCCTCTTCGGTTATTATTCAGTGCTTCGCTACAGTTGTCTGACGTAGTTTTGTGTTCGACTAAAAACACTCATTGTAGCGACGCCACAAACCCAATAATTTGTTCCGTTCTGCTTGCGGTAACGCCCGAGTCACGTCCAAAGAATTCGGAAGCTTGAAGCTATCTTCCGGTGCCCGTTCAAATTCGGCAACCGTGATCACGTCACTTGCTTCTTGCGTTTCTTTGAAGAACCCAATCACGCGCCCTTGTTTAAATGCTGGCGCTCGTCGGGGAAATTGGTGATGAAAACATGGGATTGGCGTTGCTTAATGCACGCAATGCCCCTTGCGAAAGAGACACCGCGGCCGAGAAGCAACTTTTGGTTACTCTCTAGGATAGCGTCGACATCAGGAACCGAATCTTCACAGTACACGCTGATCATCAAGCTTGCGCTGGGTGAAGGGGTGACACGATCTTCGGCGGTCGTTACAGCAGAACGGTTTTCAGGGTTCGGTTCCGGCGTCATGCAGTGATCGGAGGAAAACGTTATAAACTTGGCCTGTATATCCAATATCGCGCCGGTGTCCGTCAAAAAGATCATTCCGAGAATTACGTCATGGGAGCAGTTAGGCAAAATGACGAACACCGCAGGGTATGTTGTGCCGCGTATGGTGACGCGCGATGTGCACGTTCCACTTGGTGTCACGAGGTGGCCTCCTGCTGCGCGTATGTGCGGACCGTCCCATCCGGTCATAACTTTCTTCAGCTTAGACGCAAACGGCCCGCTCATGACAGAGTAGTCGGCTCCCGTCTTTATTAAGCGACTACATCGAAGCCGTCGATGGACAGCTGCACTTCGGAGGCCGTCTTCGCGAGTTCCGGGTACGTTGTAGCGTCGTATCTCTGCTTCTACGTGTTGACGGTCGGGCAGTATGAGTCGTCGTCTTCGTCGTATTCACAGCGGCAGGTTCGGTCATGTTGGGTACGCATCGCGCCGTGTAGCTGTCGTCGTGTTCGGTTCCTCGTCCGGGTTCGGTCAGTTCGTCGGGCTGAGGGCATGTCGTGAATCATGGACTTCAGAGAGTCGCTTCGTTGTTCGAGGGTTTTCATTTTTCCGCGGTCGTGCAACTTTACCCCCAGAAGTTGCTGCTTTTAGTTTCCCCCGCATGGGCAGGGGGACCTTCCACGTGAGAAGTAGGAACTGTTACGGCGGTTAGGCGACTCCTATGGGTAGGGCGACAGTGAACGGTTGAAGCGGGTTGGTCCTCGGTTGTTGTTGCATAAGAATTCTTCGATCTCAGTAATGCGCTGGTCGGATCGGGGGCGTGGGGCGTCGAAGGAGAACCCTCGCTAACCCAGCCTCTTGTAGGGACAGCGACGGCAGCTGTGGTCGGCCTCTCCGCAGTGGTAGCACAGGGGACGAATATCGGGAGTTCGCCATACGTCCGTCTTCCTCGGCATCTGGTTTCGGGCTACCGGGGGTCGGGCGGGCGACATTGGCCCCCGGTACGGCGGGTCCTCTTGACGACATGTTTTAGCAGGCGGGGTCGGCAAACTGCCCCGGAGTAAGACATAGCTTGTGGCTCGCGAGGTACTTCGGATGGCGTAGAAGTTCCCAACACTTCTTGCACTTCTTCCCTAATCACGTCGGTAAGGGAAACGACGTGGGGCTGCAGCGGCCTGGGGAGAAATTTTCGCAGCTCCTCTCTCACTACTGCGCTGTTGGTCTCGCGTAGGCTATCAGCCGGAATTCGCAGGTTGCCAAAGTAGTTCGCATTGGCAGCGCCGACACAGGTACGGTCATAGTGCTTAGCACCCATTTCGAGAGCCATCTCAATCGTGCTTGCTTCGGCCAGGAATTCGGCGATGGTTTTGCTCGGGTTGCGGACATGTCCAGCAAACAGTTCCTCCTTCACACCGCGCAACGTGCATTTTTCTGTTCTTCATGTGCGTTCGTAAACGTAATTTGTTCCTGAACTCAGAAGTCCTGAACTCAGAAGTCCTGAACTCAGAAGTCCTGAACTTTGTTCCTGAACTCAGAACATACATACTGCCCATTAAGTGATATTGCTGTTTAGTTTTTAGTAAGCGCTGTGTTTATGTGCTCTGCGGTTTTCTGTTTTTCTGCAATACTTACCGTTCTGTTATGTACCCACTGGCCCGACTACAACATGCGTTACTTAGCATTCCCGCAAGATTGGGGCTTGCTTGGCTGAGGGCAATTATTTTTCTTATTAATCGTGAGTACAAGACAAAAAGAATGAAACTTGCTCTCTCTATGTCAATTGTTATAGAGAATTACCTTTTATTTGCACCCGTCTAAAATGATGAGGGAGAGGGCATTAGCCTAGACCCCCGTTCACCCCCTAACCATCGGCCGGAATCCCTTGGGATTCGGCGGCGGTCAGGGCCAGACCGATGACGTTGGTTGCTCTTCTGATTTATGGTTGAGTAATAGGATCTCCCAGGATTCCATATTTCTGTTCGAGTTGTTATAGAAAGGGCATGTCCAGACCATGTGGGCTAGGTCCGCAATGTTATTGCAGTGCGTGCACTTAGAAGTAAAGACTTCCGGATGCCATTTGCTGTATAGTTGAGGGTTCGGAAACACCCCGGTTTGCAATTTTCTCCACATAACTTCCTCTTTTTTGCTGAGCTGTTTATCCGCCGCTGGATAGATCTTGCGACCGAGCTTATAATGAGAAATTATTTCTTGGAATGTCATTAGTTCGTCACGTGAAGGAAGGGATTCCTCGCGTGGAGGCGGTGCGTCAGCTGCGATCGACCGGTAAGTGAGGCCTCGGGCGGTCGCATGCTCCCTTCTCGTTCCCCCGCAGACCCTGGTGGGCCGGGCACCATATCAGTGAAATTTGATCTGCTGATACTTGACCTTCTCTGAGAATTTTGGCGGCTACAGCAGAGACCCTGCCCATACCATAATTCCTAATGGCTGCCTTGGAGTCACTAACAACCACCCTTGTACCGGTTTGTGCTATTGCTAGAGCAATAGCAACTTCTTCTGACTCAGTTGCATTTGTGTTTTTGACGGTGCAGCACGATACCGGGTCTCCACTCTCACGAACTTCTACCGCTGTGTGTGCGGTCTTGTTATTGTCATATTCGGCAGCGTCCGTGTATAGCACATCAGACCTCCCTTCAAAATTGGGCTGCAAGGCGATATTTTTTCGTCTGCCTTTGTGAAATACTGGGTGCATGTTTTTAGGCAGCGGTATAATCATGAGTTTATTCCTAATTGGTATAGGTACGATTTCAGTCTGCTTGGAACACTGAGACGGTTCGAATCCCAGGTGCTCCATGACGTTGCTTCCAGTTTTACTTCTCAAAAGTCTTTGATGCTGAGACACCGTGGCGGCTTCTATAAGCTCATCCAGAGTGTTTGATACACGTAGTCTTAGAAGCTTTACCGTCGGGGTGTTCGGAGGAAGACCTAGTGCGGTTTTGATCCCTTTCCTGAGTATGATTTCGATTTTATCTTTCTCTGTTTTACAAAGTTTCAGATAGGGTGCAACGAATACTACACGACTTATGACGAAAGCCTGAACCAATCTCAAGAGATTGGCCTCCCTCATCCCCACATGCTTGTTAGAAATGCGCTTAAGTAACCGGCACGTCTGGCTGGTACTCGCTTCAAGTCTCCTGATAGTTTCAGTGTTTTTGCCATTTGTTTGTATGCGCAGCCCTAGGACTCTAATAGTGTCTACGGTCGAAATGGCATTTTTATTCACTCGTAAAACAATGTCGTAGGTCTTGGAAGATGGACTGTTCCTTTTCCTCTTTGGAGATGGTAGAAAAAGAGCCTCTGATTTTTCTGCCGATCATTTCAACCCGATCGGCTCAAGATAATTTTCTATTGTATCTATGGCCTTCTGAAGTGTACTTTCAATTTGGCCGTCGCTACCCCTGTTCACCCACAGCGTCAAGTCGTCCGCATATATGGTGTAATTCAGGTTTGTTATTTCGTCGAGCCGCCCTGGAAGCCCGATCATCGCTACATTAAACAAGGTCGGAGAGAGGAGGGACCCTTGCGGTGTCCCTCTATTCCCCAATTTAATATTTTCCAGCGCCTCTCCTCCCAAGCTGATGTTTACAGTCCGATTGGAGAGAAAATCCCTTACGTAGTTATACGTCTTCACGCCTACGTTTAGCACGCTAAGGTTCTCGAGTATTGCTGCGTGTTTTACATGATCAAACGCTTTAGAGATGTCCAGGCCCACAGTTACCCTAGTATCAACAGTCTTTCTGTCGATAACCTGCTCTTTCAGCTGCAGCATGACATCGCATACCGACAGGTGTGATCTGAAGCCTATCATAGTATCAGGATACAGGTTTTGATCTTCCATGAATCTATTCAGTCTAGTTTGGATTACGTGCTCCATCAGTTTTCCAACACAAGATGTGATGGAAATTGGTCGGAGGTGCTCAAAGCTTAGCTTCTTCCCTGGCTTCGGAATCAAGACTAAGTTCGCAGATTTCCACTCTTGCGGTATCTCTCCCTTGTCCCAGCATTTTTGCATATACGTTGTTAGATTACTAATGGAGCAGTCGTCAAGATTCCTGAGCATCCTGTTGCTGATTTTATCCGGCCCGGCAGCCGTTTTGGTTCTTAGGCGGTTGATTTCAGCCCTTACTTCCGCGACCATGATGGGACTGTCCAAGTCCGGGTTTTCCGAGCGCGCGTACTCAGGGAGACTCTCAACTCCAGCACAACTGAGGTATCGATCGCTAACCTCCGTTAACAGTTTCTTCGTCAGACCTTCATATTTTTACACGAGCTTTTGAAGCTGCTGTCGAGCCTCCGAGTTGGTTTTCTCTGGATCTAATAGATGTCGGAGTAGCCGCCATGTCCTTGCACTGCTAATTTCCATATCCATTTGATCACAAATATTACCCCAATTTTTCTTCGTGAGTTCTAAAGCATGCTCTTGGATTTCTTTGTTTAATGCAGCAAGTTGCTTTCGGAGATTCCGGTCACCTCTTTTCTTGCTGATCTTTTGCTCCAGCTCTTTATTTTTTTCCATAAACTCAACCACGTCCTGATCATCTTCAAGTTCAATCTCTTCGCTGGCGTCCTGAACAGATTGAATAACCCCCATACTCCAATCGTTAATATTATTTATCGGGTTGGTCCCGTCCTTATTCTTCTAAATCTATTCCAATTTGTGGCCTTAACTCTCCTCTTACTGACCGCCGGTGGGCCATTCTCAACTATGACATCTAGAATCCTATGATCACTACCTAGGTCTTCCCCGGTGTTGCACCACGTGGCCTTGATGCCATTACCGACCAAGGTTAGATGTGGTGTCGTGTCTGCAGATACGAGATTTCCCTTCCTCGTCGGCTTCATCGGGTTTGTAATGAGGATCAGTCCATTTTGTTGAATTGTATTCCATAAATTGCTGCCCTTAACCTGCGTGAATTTATAACCCCATGCCGGATGGTGCGCATTAAAATCGCCCACTATCAAAAGCGGACTGCTATTTTGTAATAACCTTGGTTTTCGTAAAAAGATCGCCAAAGTCACATTTACGCTCTTTTGGTGAACTTTACACGTTTAGGATAAAGAGATTCTTGTCTTTGCGCTTGCGAGGTATGAGTTCTACCAAAATATGATCGATCTGTGCATTCTCCGTATCGTGCTGCAGAGTTGAAATGTTTCTCTTTACAAAGGTTGTCACTTGGGTACCGTTAGTAGACCCCGTATAGGATTTGTAACCCGCTAATTTAGCATTTTTCCCGCACTCCTGGACCGCAATAGCTTCCGGTCGATCACCATTGGTCAAAAGAGACTGTAGAACCGCCCGTTTACGTGAGAAACCCCTACAGTTCCACTGCCAAACTATGTTGTTACAGTGGTGCAGAGCCATCTTGTTTGCGTTTATGAGCCTCTTCGTAAAGCCATTGTATCTGCTTGTCCCTAAAGTCAAATTCACCCCCCATCTGCTCAATAACATTGCCTACTTGTTTCAGCTGCTCAACTACCGTCTGAAGCATTCCATGCAAGGAGTGCGTTTCAGCCTCGAGCGCTGCAATTCTCGCTCCGTAATTTTCCCCGTCTGCTGTGTCCTTCGCCCTCTTCTTCTTTAAGGGTGGAGGGCCACTTGCCCGGGGTGTTGTCGGTTCCGGCTCCGGTTTACTTGCTAGCTGTGTTTTAATCTCATCAAGTTGTTTGCGTAATTCCGCATTTTTCTCTTGTAGAATTCTGTTTTGCTCTTTAAGAGCATCACTCATTTCTGCATTAGCATCCTGGGAGACCTTATCTACCCAACCCACCTTTGATCCAGCAGACTTTGGCTTTACTTGGGTGCCGCAACCACTGTCCTGGGGTTCCTTGCCGCGGATCCCCTGTGTCTCAAGCAATGGCAGTCGAGGGAAGGATTCCGAATGCCCTCTCGAAAGGCTGCGATTCTTGGATTTACTCGACGAACGATCTCGAAACCACTCCTTTCTGCTGCGCCGTTGATTTTCCGTGTCAGCCTTGAAAAGTTCTTCTTGCTTCCTTGCTTCCTCTTCCAGCTTCATTTCCCACTGTCGCTTCTTCACAATGTAGGGCGTTCGGAAAAGTGACTTGCATCTCTTGTCTCCGGTTACGTGGTCCTTGCCACACAGTCGGCACTTCGGCACACACGTGCGTTTATTCGTCGGGGAGGTCTCCCCACATCCTCTTCACTTTTCATGCGGACTGTCGCACACGTCGGAACGATGTCCCAGCTGACCACATTTACAACACACTTCATATCTCTTCTTGTAGAAAAAACACTTGATCGGGGCCCCGAAACAGATCACCCATCTCGGCACATAGTCGCCAGCAAAAGTGATGATCACCGAGGTTGAGTTGCCCATCCTCCACACCCCAAGAATGGGACGATTCTGCCGGCGTGAGAAGGCCAATTCCAGTTCTTTCTCAGACAGCCTCAAATCGAGTCCGTGCACTACTCCCTGGCCACAGCTTTCTAGTGCCGCCACGTAGGTGAACACCTCGTACTCCTTCCCGTCGAGCTTTATGGACTTCAACGCCAACATTTTCTTGGCATCATCCGCGTTTGGCGTGCTCTATATTAGTGTTCCCTGCCTATCGTTCACAACGATCCTGTCGTCCTCTTGACCTTTTCGCCACGGAATGGCCGCTGCAATCCTTAATGCTCCCCCAACCACGGGCACCGAAAGCTTGGCGAGGGTGAGTCCTTCCCTGGGTCTGATAATAACCTCGTGATCCGCGCTTGGAAGGCGCGGCAGGTGCGACGCCACCGAGCGCTTCGCGAGCTTTCTTCCCTCCGCTTTCCGCGAGCGTCCCCCGCTGACGCCATACTTGTCATTGTAGCCGGCCGATGCCATATTGCCGGCTTCCCCGTCTCCGCCACTGAGGGTCGTCGTCTTTGCCGCGCCATCCTGGCGAGCCCGTTTTTGCTGCTGCTGAAGCTCCACGACACGTTTCTGATAATACAGCAATGAACTATCCACCTATTAACAGATATCTGTCGAGAGGCGTAGTTTCAAAATTTTGAGGTCTCAAAAAACTTCGAGAACAGCCGGTCTGTAAAAACTTTGGGCAAATATTTTCTACGACCTCAAGTAAAATATAAGCTTCGATAAATCTGGTATAAATCCTTTGGAAAGCTATATTTCCTGAGAAAAATATCCTAAAGAATATCCACCTTTCAGCTTGTATATAAAAGCCTGTGGCACATTTAGGCGCTGTCCTCGACTATGCCCCCATAAATAAATACCAATTTATGGTCAAGGTTGACCGAATCTGGCAAAAGAGGAATTGTACACAAAATGAACTATTCTCTTGTCATTTTCTCTAAAAACAGCACGTCTTCATTCGTAACTAACATGATAGGACTGCTCATCAGGGCTCCGCATCAACTGCATTGGCATATCACTGCCCTGAGGACCCTCTACATACGGAATATAGCAAAACATGATTGCCATGCCGAAATTACCAACTACTGCGAAACATAGTTCTTCAAGAAAGAAGACCAAAAAACATGACCTTACTTTTCCAGCACCTAGGTGTTACGGACGTATTTTCCCCCGGTTTCTATCGAACGGTGTAATGGTTTGCCAGCCTGATTCACTCATGTACAGTCGTAAGCTGAAACATACGAATCACAGGAGCTGCGACGAAAACTAACCGATGCGCCATCTGTTTGTAAGGCGTCTGCTGTCGAGACCAGGCAGAGCGCAGGTGGGTCCAAACAGTATTGCGTGCATGCCACTATCACTTGCTCCTTCGCGACCGCTTCTTGCTTGGATAAATCAGCGCCAGGTGAACCACGTCGCACAGTTAGAGGAACACTGGCGGGCTCTTCTCCATCATTGAAATCGGTGTGACTGACCAGATATTAGGCAATAGTGCTAAGCGGTACCATATAGCGTGCTGTTTCTGGATTGGGCTCATAGCAATTTTTATTCTTCGGTATCAAACGGTCGCCGCCGGAAAGCATTGCATTTGAAGCAAAAAACCATTTCAGTAAGAACATCTGAGAAAAAGGGCCCACCACTGTGGGTTCTTTCTCTTAGCTGAAGATGGTTCACTTGCTATTTTGTTTCTTTACAAATATTTCCACCTGCCACAGGGAAGACGTGTCCCCTTAAAATATTGGCGCGTATCTGCTCCTTTCGCTGCCAATTTCGACGAAGGAAGTTTGCCGACTGGCGCCCCCTGCAAGTAAATGCCTCTTTTCTCTTTCCCGCATAAATCTCAGGCTGTTCCTTATCCGTGTCGTCCCTCCCAAGACACCATGCTACAGCTTTGCTCTAGTCAATTTCAATTTACCGCGTTTCACTGCTCCATGTCCGGCGCCTTGAGGCCATCGCTGGCGTACGGCGGAACCGCGAGACATTTGAGGCACCCGACTACAACGTTTATAGAACCACCATGACGTACTCCATGACTGTACCACGCGAAACATTGAACCTATGTAGGGGAACCTTTAGTTGCTGTTGCGATGTGAGTTTTTAAAATGGTGCCTGGTAGCGCGGCAAAAAAGCGGGCGACGCGTTTCTGCAGTTTAGTTATAATTTTGTTTACTATCGCAAAAACCAAGCATCCGTCATTTTTTAATAAATTAATCCTGCAAATATTGCACACGAATTGATTTGCTGTGCTATATTTGCGTAATGTGTTGTTCTTGTTAAACAATTTTGACAAGTGTGAACATTAACCCCGGTCTTATACGTTTAAACTTGGCTGTGTGTATATAAGTCTACTGTGCAGTTGCTGTTCCACTTCCACCGGGTGGCTGAATCGAGCCTGACAGGAGCGTAGTGAGTCTCGCCCTTATCGCGGGAGGGCCCGGGCGGCTCTCAGTCATCATGCGGATCGTCCAAGCGGCGGAATCCCGCTGCCGAACCATCACTACTTCAATACTTGGGGCGCCCACGGGCCCGTCGGTCGACGCCGTAGTCGATGCGGCCTAGGCCATTTTCCCGCCGACGGAGTTGTATAGCGTAGAAAACATGGGCGGAATGGATTTTCAAATAAGAGTCGACTGAGCGTGCGCGCTACGAAAATGTCTGGATACCAACGGTCTACGCTGTGGGGATCCCGACTTTCACCCGAACCCCTTTCTGGCTAGTTTTTCATCGCGGCCGGCGTTGCACACCACCCGAGTACCAGTTCTTCCTCAGCAGTAGCGCCACCGCTTGGCGAGGTCAGGTGGAATGTAGCATGACGAGAGGACGGACGCTTGTCTTGAGGGATGAGGTAGCGCGCGGACGTTTCGGTGCGCTGGTCCGGACCTGCGTAACGTGCCACAAAAGGCCGCGTCCTGGCGAGCCCGGAGACTGCGCCCACACTCGCACGCGCAGCGCCCCGCTGCTCCGGTATTCTCTAACCATATCGATCTATAGTGTTGTTTAATGCCTCGCTCCCAATGTTACCGTTATAGCCTACCATTAGTCTCTTTGTAGTGTATTTGATTTGCACGTTGCAATAAATGCTGCCATTGGTGTAAAGTGCGTTGTTGGGCTAGTTGGTCGGCCATTATTGAGATGTAAGAGTCGGATGAACCGGCAAACAAGCAGTATGTCAGCATTGCCGTCTTTTTTCCTGCCAACTTTTGTCACGGACGACGTCCCCGCGATCAATGCGGAGCGGGCCAGGAAGCCACCGGACACTTAACGTGTTGGGCTACGGCCGTGAGTTAGTACACGCAGGTCAAACTGCTTACTCCCTCGCCTGTGACTTCCGGAGTACCTGAGGACCTCCCAATGCCCATCCGCGTTCATCCGTGTGCATACCATCATCAAGCAAAAATGAAGCGAATTGCGATTTGAGCCGCGAGTTGCAGTTTCGTTTATTGAATAATCAAGGTGCAACTGCTGGCTCAAATCGAATGACGGTAGAGGCGCTAATAAAACGTCACTCGGGGCGCAACTTGGATGTCATTTCGACTCCCGGTACTCCGCACCCCTCCACCATCCACGTAGTGGAGATGGTCCCATTTTTTTTTTCATTGCAATTCGCACAACTTTCCTTTTTCTCGAAAATCCCCTTATCTCTAAATATTTCCAGGTTTTTTTTTTTTTTTTGTACTATTTCGAGTTGCCCGCAGGGGCTCCTTGCGTTTCAAGGTGACGGTAGTGGCGACACCGCGGACCCCGAGCCCATGTGGGTTGGACCCACAAAACTATCGATCTCGTTTGATGACACTCTCAAAATGACCCCAGATGAATGCGTGGCACCCTGGGATACAAGCACCATATCATGCGACACCTCATTTAGACAAGTAGACAGGAAAGGCTCACTATTGGAAGTCAAACAGCACTACGCATACCTCCAAGACAAGTACAAGGCTGCTCAGTTTTTCACTGATGCATCGAAAACCAAATCGGCTGTGGCCTGTGCAGTTGTTGGACAGCATCTTTCAATAGCAAAAACAATGCATAAAAACACAACCATATTTACAGCAGAAGCACACGGAGTATATCTGGCTGTGGACCACATTATCACAAGCAAAACACAAAAGTCTGTTATCTTCACAGACTCACTCAGCGTTGTCACGGCCCTGTCCACAGGAAAGGGCACCAAGAATCCCACATTTACTGCCCTTCTTAAAGCTCTGTACAAAGCACACCAGCTAAATTTAGAAATTATAGTGTGCTGGGTTCCTGGCCATTGTGGCATAGCTGGCAACGAGGAAGCCGACCAGGCTGCTGCCAGAGCAGCTGAAAGAACCAGTATTGACATCACGCAAGTACCTTACCTGGATATGAAACCAGCAGTAAAACACATACTCCTTCAGCTCTGGCAGAAAGAATGGGACGGAGAAGTAAACAACAAGCTTCACTTGGTACAACCTATAATCGGCCGATCAGCTGCCAGGGAAAAAAACAGGGCCTTTGAGGTCTGGCGATGCAGACTACGAATAGGACACACACATGGCACGCATTCCTACCTCCTGACTGGTGACCAGCCGCCAAACTGTGCCAGATGTGGCGAGGGTCTTTCAGTCCTCCATGTTTTGGTTGAGTGCTCGGCCATGGAACCAGAAAGGAGACGCTATTTCCCGGAAATGTACCGTAAGAATATGCCACGGCACATTGCAATGTTTTTATCAGACTGTCCTGTGTTCGAGTTCAGCAGAGTTTTAGAATACCTTGATGATATCGGTTTTTTTAAAGCAGGTTTGTTTTAGAAAGTAGCATTCTCGTCCACCTCATTACCTTGTTCATCCGTAGGGTTCTATTTACCATGGCCCTATACACCGTTAGCTCATTCCATGCCTCATCACGCTCCTCACTCATCTTTTGGATCCGGCCCTTTACACCGAAGTAATTTTATGCACTATTTGCACTCATTTTATTAGCACATTTTTACCTCATCATAGAAATGGCGCTCTTGGCCTTAGATGCCCTTGCGCCAAAAAACCCCACCAAAGAAGTGGGTTGGACCCACCCACGCCCTCGGCTGTGCGTGGCTTTGCCGTGTCCGGGGAAAAGGGCATCCTGGTGGTTGAGCCAAAGCCAGGGTTGTTTTGGACCTTCATGGCCCCCTGGCAGAGGCAACACACCACTTCGGCCCCCGCTTCCCGTAGACGGTGCCCCCAGTTTGACCCGACCTGGGGGGAATCAGCCAGTCGCCTTTTCCTGTCCTCTTCTTCATTCTTTTGCTTTCCTATCGTCTTTCCTAACCCTGTCCTGTCATCTCCTTCCTTCTTTGCTTCCATGCTTCTCCAGGCGGCGAGGGTTAACCCTGTGCAAAGACATCACTCTTGATTTCAAGCATAGGGTTATAGTGGCAAGGTACGGTTAGCGTGTGCTGAAAAAGCCACGTTCCCTTGTTGGGCTCGGTGGTGGGCGACCGGCCTTGCCACCGAACATATACTTGTTGTATGGCATCTTCAAATCCCTTTTCCATGAATCGCTCTCTTAAAAGGGGGCGCACCGAGGCAACCACCTTCGAATTTTCTCTCTCAAAGAAGCAGGAGTGTTTTCCACGCTTTCACGTGATGCACTCGGAAAATGAGAACACAACAATGAGAAAGATGTCTCCATTTCTTGTGTCCAAATGTCTGTCGAACCTCATTGGGGCTGGCTACAAGGCACAAAAGATGTCCAATGGCGACCTGCTGATTGAAGTTAAAGATAAGACTCAATGTGACAAGCTCCTCAAAGTTGACAAAATTGGTGACACCGCTGTTACTGTCAGTCCTCACCGCTCCATGAACACCGTGCGTGGTGTTATAAGTGAAGCAGACCTCCTAGACCTTACTGAAAATGAACTCCTTGAAGGCTTCCATGAGCAAAATGTCATCAAAGTTCAGCGGATAGTCATCCGCCGTGAAAACAAAGAAATCCCTACCAAACACATTGTTCTCACCTTTGGCACAACGGTTCTCCCGGAGACCGTAGAAGCTGGCTACGTGAAAATCCGAGTCAAACCTTACATCCCCAACCCGCGCCGGTGCTATACTTGTCAGAAATTCGGCCACGGATCACAGAGTTGCAGGGGTAAGCAGACATGTGCAAAATGCAGCAAAACCGACCATGTGTCGGAAAGCTGCACTGCCCCACCACACTGTGTCAACTGCAGCGGTGACCATGCTGCATACTCACGCTCATGCCAGCAATGGAAAAAAGAAAAAGAAATCATTGCGTTGAAAGTAAAAGAAAACATCTCTTACCCCGAAGCACGCAGGCGTCTTGCTATCACGCATAAGATAGCATACGCCGACGTGGCGCGTCAGGGGGCGGCACCACGTGCGGCAACTGTCCAATCAGGGACCTCGTTGAGAGGGCCTGAGGAGACATCTTCAGCCCCCCAGGTGCAAACAGCGACACCTGCTGCACCTCAAGGAAATGGTGGCCCGAAAACGGCCAATGTGTCAGCTGCAGCCTCGCGGTCTGCACAGCTGACTAACACCACTGAGACGGTTGTAACCTCACAGGAGAACCGGAGGCCAGCCAAGGCCCCAGGTCTCAAACCGTCAACAAAGAAGCCTTCTTTGGAGGCTATGGACACAAGTGAGCCATCCTCTGCGTCAATCACGCCGAAGGATCGCCACAAACCGCTGGAGCGTACGAACTCCCAGGAACTGATAAAAAAAGCAGAGCTCCCTAAGGTGTCTCCTACTGGAAAAGGCTCTGGCAGCTAACAAGCTGAGCCTGTCTTTAGTTACAAACTTCTCAATACTAGCAATGGCTTTTTGTAGTGTACTGCAGTGGAACTGCAGGGGGCTTCTGAAAAACTTGGATGATGTTAAGGAGCTGCTCTGGGAGCATGCACCTCTGGCAGTGTGTCTCCAAGAAACCCACTTAAGCAGCAAACACACAGACTTTTTACCCCAGTACATCACATACAGAAAGGACAGGCAAAACACCAACCAACCATCGGGTGGTGTGGCTATTATCCTTCAAAGGTCAACCACAGCTAAGGAAGTTAAACTCAGGACTGAACTAGAGGCTGTAGCTGTGAGAGTTATATGGTTGCAGCGACTAATAACAATTTGCTCCATTTACATTCCCCCAGACAAGCGACTACAGAAATCTGAATTTGAAAATCTAATGGACCAGCTGCCAGAACCGTACATAATAGCAGGAGACTACAATGCCCATCATCCTCTCTGGGGCTGTGAAAACTACGATTCAAGAGGGCGAATGATAGAAAAATTGCTAGTCTCCACTGGAGCTTGCATACTGAACAAAAAGAAGCCCACATACTTTAGTCCCACGCACAAAACATCCTCATCAGTTGACCTAGCTCTCTGCACTGCTACTCTCTTCCCACTACTGGACTGGCACGTCCTGGATGACCCTTATGGAAGCGACCACTTTCCAATCGTGCTGAAAGAGAAGGTAGTGTCGACACATGGGCAGAACAGTGTACCACGATGGAAGATGGGGTCTGCTGACTGGAAAACGTTTCGACAGCTCACCTGTCTTCCACGTGACTATCTAGATTCACTGGACATCGACAGCGCACTTTCTTTTATCGAAAAGCACATAATTGAAGCTGCTAGTGAATGCATCCCACAAAGTTCTGGTAACCCAAAAAGAAAGCCGATTCCTTGGTGGAATGAGGACTGCCAAAGTGCTAGGAAAAAACAAAATGCAGCATGGCGCCTCTTCCGTAACTCTCCCACGACTGAAAACTACATAAACTTCAAACGCATCAAATCCCAATCGAGAAGAGTGAGACGGATAGCAAAAAGTGAGAGTTGGGAGAAGTACATAGAGGGCATTAACTCTTACACCGACCAAAATAAAGTATGGAATAGGATACGCAAGTTGCAAGGGCAGCAGACTTGCCCCCGCCCTCTAGTTGATAATGCTGGTGGCACTCTGGAAGATCAGGCGGATGCACTGGGAGCATACTTTGAGTCGGTTTCAAGTGCAGCGCACTACTCAGCCAAGTTTCTTAAATTGAAACGTAGGGAAGAAAAACTGCAACTTCATCGTAAATCACCTCCAAGTGAGGCATATAATGCTGAGTTTTCTATTGCTGAGTTTGAAGCTTGCCTAAACACACTTGGTAAAGCAGCACCTGGACCTGACAATATCCACTATGAAATGATCAAGAACTTGCACCCAGAAACTCAACTTGCATTACTATCACTTTTTAATAGGATCTGGAACAATGGATATATCCCTCCAAGGCTGAAAGAGGCCATTGTTGTTCCAGTATTGAAGGAAGGGAAGGACCCAGCAGTTGCATCTAGCTACAGACCTATAGCTCTGACTAGCTGTTTGTGCAAAGTATTTGAAAAAATGATCAACCGAAGATTAATGCATTTTCTAGAAGCAAACAGGCTCCTGGATCCATTCCAGTGTGGCTTTCGAGAACAAAACTCCACGCTTGACCAACTTGTGCGCTTGGAGTCCCAAATAAGATATGCGTTCGCGCATAAACAGTACTTTTTGTCTGTATTCTTTGACCTTGAAAAGGCCTATGATACTACTTGGCGGTTTGGTATATTGAGAGATCTTTGTGCCCTTGGGATACAAGGAAATATGCTAAAAACAATTGAAAGCTACCTCTCTGATAGGACATTTCGTGTAAGGATCGGCAGTAC
The DNA here is from genome assembly GCF_048455015.1 of Haemaphysalis longicornis. NCBI lineage: Eukaryota > Metazoa > Arthropoda > Arachnida > Ixodida > Ixodidae > Haemaphysalis > Haemaphysalis longicornis. Next base: position 49,941,463 of record NW_027526233.1, read on the forward strand.
TCTGTCTAAACCATTCACACAAGAGACAGGGGTGCCGCAGGGAGGTGTGCTGAGCTGCACACTTTTCATTGTAAAAATGAATTCCCTACGCACTGTACTTCCGCCAACCATGTTTTACTCAGTGTATGTTGACGATGTGCAGATCGGCTTCAAGTCCTGCAATCTCTCCTTTTGTGAACGCCAAATTCAGCTGTCAGTGAATAAGCTGTCCAAATGGGCAGATGAGAATGGCTTCAAATTTAACCCCTCAAAAAGTGCCTGTGTACTGTTCTCGAAAAAAAGGGGCATTGCCCCTGCACCAGAAATCTACTTAAATGGACAGCCGCTTCCTGTTAAAACAGAACATAAGTTTCTCGGATTGATTTTCGACTCAAGACTCTCGTTCACCCCCCACCTGAAGCATCTGAAACTGAAGTGTTTGAAGGCAATGAATGTGCTTAAGATACTAGCACACATGAAATGGGGCACTGACAAGAAGTGTCTACTACACCTGTACAAAAGTCTTGTTTTGTCCCGCCTAGATTATGGATGTGTAGTTTATGGGTCAGCCTCTAGCACTGCACTGAAAATGCTTGATCCTATCCACAATCTGGGCATCAGGTTGGCCACAGGGGCCTTCCGCACTAGTCCAGTACTGAGCCTCTATGCTGAATCAGGCTGTTGGTCTCTGGAGTACCAGCGAACTTTTATTGGTATTATTTATGCCCTGAAGGTTACGTCACAGCCCGAGCACCCGTGTGACTCCCTGATTAGAGATAACTCAAGAATGCTGCTCTTTTCAAATCGACCTTCCTTAGCTCAACCGTTTCCACTGCTGATCAATTCCATCTCTACAAAACTATCGATCTCGTTTGATGACACTCTCAAAATGACCCCAGATGAATGCGTGGCACCCTGGGATACAAGCATCATATCATGCGACACCTCATTTAGACAAGTAGACAGGAAAGGCTCACTATTGGAAGTCAAACAGCACTTCGCATACCTCCAAGACAAGTACAAGGCTGCTCAGTTTTTCACTGATGCATCGAAAACCAAATCGGCTGTGGCCTGTGCAGTTGTTGGACAGCATCTTTCAATAACAAAAACAATGCATAAAAACACAACCATATTTACAGCAGAAGCACACGGAGTATATCTGGCTGTGGACCACATTATCACAAGCAAAACACAAAAGTCTGTTATCTTCACAGACTCACTCAGCGTTGTCACGGCCCTGTCCACAGGAAAGGGCACCAAGAATCCCACATTTACTGCCCTTCTTAAAGCTCTGTACAAAGCACACCAGCTAAATTTAGAAATTATAGTGTGCTGGGTTCCTGGCCATTGTGGCATAGCTGGCAACGAGGAAGCCGACCAGGCTGCTGCCAGAGCAGCTGAAAGAACCAGTATTGACATCACGCAAGTACCTTACCTGGATATGAAACCAGCAGTAAAACACATACTCCTTCAGCTCTGGCAGAAAGAATGGGACGGAGAAGTAAACAACAAGCTTCACTTGGTACAACCTATAATCGGCCGATCAGCTGCCAGGGAAAAAAACAGGGCCTTTGAGGTCTGGCGATGCAGACTACGAATAGGACACACACATGGCACGCATTCCTACCTCCTGACTGGTGACCAGCCACCAAACTGTGCCAGATGTGGCGAGGGTCTTTCAGTCCTCCATGTTTTGGTTGAGTGCTCGGCCATGGAACCAGAAAGGAGACGCTATTTCCCGGAAATGTACCGTAAGAATATGCCACGGCACATTGCAATGTTTTTATCAGACTGTCCTGTGTTCGAGTTCAGCAGAGTTTTAGAATACCTTGATGATATCGGTTTTTTAAAGCAGGTTTGTTTTAGAAAGTAGCATTCTCGTCCACCTCATTACCTTGTTCATCCGTAGGGTTCTATTTTACCATGGCCCTATACACCGTTAGCTCATTCCATGCCTCATCACACTCCTCACTCATCTTTTGGATCCGGTCCTTTACACCGAAGTAATTTTATGCACTATTTGCACTCATTTCATTAGCACATTTTTACCTCATCGTAGCAATGGCGCTCTTGGCCTTAGATGCCCTTGCGCCAAAAAACCCCACCAAAGAAGAAGACTATTTCGAGTTTACGAGGTACTACTGTATATCTTCATTTTGGAGCATTGAATAAGTGCTTCGAAATTACCAACACAAAAAGAAAAAAAGGCTGCGCACTTATTCATTGATAACATGAATGGAGCCAGCGAAGCTCACGTGACCACGTCGCTTTATTTCTTACTTTTATAAACTGAAGTTAGTAAGATGTTGGATACATACAAAAAAGGCCTACGATTGCTCTATTCTTACCAGAAATTAATCAATTTAGCTCAAGAAACCCAACACGATCATTTGAAGTCGGCAGTCAACCTAGTTTTGTTTTACTGATGAAACTTGGAATTATGAAAGAATTCTCCTACCAGGGAGCAATGTGGCTGCTGTACAACAGTTTTCGCAGTGGTTTAGGCGAACCTATGAGGCTGCTCGAACGGGTTCTGAAGCAGTACGTTTTTAATGGGCATTAGGCTTTAAAAAGGAATTTGGAAGGGTCGCAAAGGAGCCCACGAACTCCGAAGTGTATTCAGGAACCACTTTACATCTGTGGCCACCATCTGAGAATGGTGCCCTGTTGAATGCTTTGCATATACTACGGGTAAATCATCTCGCCTTTTTTGAGTATGCCGTAGTTTGTTTACCGCATGCCGTCGACCATAGGCTAGTAACTTTTTTATCTTCAATCATCGAATGACCGATTACCATTTGGGTCAAATTACTCAATTTCAACTTCTGCCCCAGAAGTCCACAAGAACTTCCAACACTGTTTTTAAGAGAAAATAACCCCTATAAAAGAATGTACTTTGCATGCATTTGGATAGTCACTGTGCATTAAAAGCGCGGTACAATGGTATCTACTACCGCAATAGAATTTTTGAACTCTGAATATATGAAAGGGTGCCTGGACCTTGAACAAATTGCGAAGCAAAATTTTCCCGAGTGATTTCGAAGTGGCACATATGACGCATGTCGCAAACGAGGTTTCATAAAGCCTTACTATATAGGTGCCCCAAAAAGTAACGGAGCACAGGTTGGTGACTTTGAGGGAATTTCTCCGCCATGTGCCTAGCCAGTAACCTCTAAGTGACTTTAAAACTAAGTGATTCTATAATAAAATCGGGCACCACGTATTCTATTCATGCTGGCAGCCGCATAAAATAAAAATTATTCTAGTTTAACGAAGCCGTGCTCCGTTTACTTGTTGGGGCCCCAGTAAATACCTAAGCACAGCAGTATTTTTTGAAACCTTTGCATGTAAGGTTAGCATGAATAATTTTTCAAGTTAGTTTACATTTTCCGAGGGCTGTAAAATTATAACTATCCTCAAACCAGAAAAATATGTTTTTCGTCCCATTTTCTTCGACTGCTCAGTGATTTTTTTCTCCTTCGTTTTCTATTCCAACATATGACGCGTGGAGTGTCAAAAAAGAAGCTTGAAGAACGAGGTAATTACCAGCGCGGCGATTCTACCAGCGGAGCAGCGTTGCCGCCGATTGTGCCAGTGCGTCGTTTCCACAGAAGGTGTCTTGACCATAAGACAGTGAAAGTTCAGCGAGGTTCCCCTTGCGTCAATTCATCGGAGCGTGAAGAAATCGGGAAGAACAGAACAACAGCGGCATGGTGTTGTACTGCTCGGCCGCGCCTGCGCTGTCCGCAGTCTCGATAGCAGGCGCCGCGCTACCAGGCGGCCAAGCAATTAGTTTTGGCCACCGCTCCCGTGGTCCGTATGCTTCCGCTCACTACTCTACACGTGCCGTCAAAAGTAAAATAAACACGATCTTGGCTCTCAAGGAAAAGAGTGTGGAGATATTACAGTGGAAATTTATGCCTAACTCGTCCCTATGGGATGAGAACATGAAACTGGCCATTGCCAGGAAGAACGCCAACGTAATTCTGATTCACAAGAAGGAAGATAACAAAAAAGGAAGATAACAAAGCCCTTATAAATTGCACACGCATCAGGCTACTCTCTGTAGTATACACTCTGTTTAATAAAGTAATACTTAACGGCGTAACTGACAACCTAGATTCCCAACAACCCCGAGAGCAAGCTTGATTTAAGAAGCGATACTCAAGTACATATCACAGTCATGTCGTCGATAAGGTAATAGCAAAATCCGCAAATTAGAACATTCATAAACCGGGAAAATACGCAAAATTCAGTACCTACCGCAACAGTGTAGGAAACAATAAAAGACCAGAGAAGAAAAGAGACCCACACAAGATCTTTTGACGGCATATATCAAGGATATATGGCCTGTATAATTTTTCAGGAGCAAAGGGACATATTTTGTGTACGAAAGGGCCGAAGAGAAGTAGATACCATTTAGCCAAAATTTTCCACGTGTCTGGACGTGGTATTTGGGAAGCTTGAGTTAGAAAAGAGAAAATTACAAATAAACAGAGGATACTGCAACCATCTGAGATTTGCGGACTACAGAGTCTTTTTATTGAGCCTGTGGAACACCTGCCGAAATGCGTGTGAACTAGAATCAGAAACTAAGGCATTGGGATTGAAGACAGATATGAACCAATGAAAAGTATTGATGAATAAAAGTTATAAAATGGACCTTTTCAGCCTGTATGAAACAATTCTAGAAAAAGTGAAGAGTGTATCTATCTCGGACCGGTTATCATGGCTGTCCCCAAACACTGGATCGAAATCCGGTGCAGAATAGGTATAAGCGGGATGTTTGGAAAACACTCCCAAATAACAAAAGTAACCTTTATCACTCAATAGGAGTACACAGAACAAATGCACCAAGCTGGTGATGACATATTGACCTGAAACGTGGCTACTGACAAAACATCTAGAAAAATTGGCCTCGTATCTACTCCTTTCATTGCAAATGTCGACAAAAGACGATAGTCTTTATCGACTTTTGCCAAGTAAATGCCTCCATTCACTTTCCTCCGCACCTCTCCTGTTGTTCCTCTTGCATCGCCCTCCTCCCAAGGTAAAGACGCCACAGGTTTGCTTAAATCATTTTAAATTTGCCGCGTTCAACTGCCCCAGGCCGGGTGTTTCGATGCCGGCGCTGCCGTACGGCGGAGACGCGCGTGAAACTAAGGCGCCCTACTTTAACGTTGATAGAACCACGTTGCCCTACTACGCGTGTCTTCCAAGCAGAACGTGGAACCTATCTAGTAGAACCTTTCGTAACTGTTGCCGGTTGATTTCTTAAAATGGCGCCAGAAGCTATTGTGGCGCGGGCGACAGCAGGCGCGGGCGGAGGGAATTTTTTCCTCAGTTGATGAAGTATTTGATTTCGCAAAAATCAAGCATGTATAATTTTTTTATAAAGAAACATTGCAACTATCACTTCTGTATTATTTTGTTTTCTTATGTTAGCGTAATCACTTGTTCTTCTTCAACATTGTTGACAAGTTTGAACATTGCGCCGGACTTAGACGGGTAGATTTAGCTGTGACTATATAACAATATTGCGGAAGCCTTGTTTTACTTTGGCTGGGTGGTTCAATCGAGTCACCGACAGAAAGACAGACGGACAGACATACAGACAGACCGAAATTTCTGGGTTTAAGTAGCCCAACAAAGACTATCGTCTAAAAATCTCACGTATCGACAACGGGCGGTGGAACGAAAATGACCGGAGTAACATTCGAGGACAGATAACGAGCTCCTGGACGTGGGTAAAATTAGAATAAATGATAGCATAGTTCAGGTAAATAAAAAGAAATTGACCGGGGCAGGTCATGTAGGCAGACTAAAGGCGAACCACTGAATTATTAGGGCAACGCAACGGATGCCGAAATGTATTTACAAGAATGCGATGGTCAACAAACTCCCGGGAGGGATAAAATAGGACAATTTGGGGGCAAAAAATGAACTCTAGCAGCGCAGGACAGGAGCAGTTAGAGGTCAATAGGAGAGCTCTTTCTGCTGCAGCCGACCTAAGTAGGCTGGTGCTGCTGATAATGTATGTAGAGAAGCTGACAATAAGTCAAGAAGTGAGATACACTTAGCAAACGACCCTAATCCTAGCAAACGATGAGCAGCGGCTCCGATGATATGATGCGCACGCTAAAAAGTTCCTACTTGTATATATTGTGGAATGAAAAGAATTCCTAACGCATAACCGAGACAGATATCGAGAACATTGATGATTTTTGCAGTTCTCCTTTAAAAAATACTTGACGGTTTATTTTTGCGATAGCAGGTCAAATACTATAGGCACTGTAAAAATACGAACTTTGGAGCGACGTGGCAATGTACTGGAGGGGCCACCAGGCAGTGGCGACAGGTGCGGACGCCCTCGGGTTTGCGAAGATGGCTGCCAGCTGGCGCAACATGTGGCACCTACGTCGGTTATCGTCTGTCCCTATGTTTGACGGTGCTCTCCATGGATCGTCTTTACTTTCTCCATGACTATTCTTGGCGAAGAAATTGAACACGCGGTGCATTAGGCCATACCTTGTGTTAAGTGCGGATAGCTCTGGAAAGGGCAACGCCAGATCGCGCGCATTTCAACCCTCCAGCGACCATGGAGTAGTCATCAAGTGCTAGGTCCTGACGAGATTACAGGCCTACAAAATGCAAGTAAAGGACACGAGGACTAATGTAACAAGGTCGGTAGAAGACTACCGTCTTTCGAGGACATTCGCAATGAGGAAGCAGATACACTGCCATGTTTTTTCCACGCATGCTTACCGGTACAATGAAGGACTTTCTTCACGCAGCACAGTGGTATATTTCGTTTACCTAGCCAGTAAAGATTTGATTTGAAAACCCAGGAGGGCGCTTGAGCTTTTATTGTGCGAGAATGAATGACCATCACTTCAACGTTTCATTCCCGTATTACATTGCTACGTTAGTGGCTGCTGAGTTTCGGGCTTCTTTATTAATGTTGCTAAATAAGAAACAATTAAAAGTAGAACCCCAAAACATTACTGGAGTTTAATTTAGTCATAAGTGGTGTGTAAGCGTGAGCTTTGTTTGTTGACGTTCGCAAAAAAAAATACCAACAAAAAAATTTCTCGACGGGTCGCGCCCGCACCTTCGCCCGCACGGGTCGCGGTTGAACCTAGCGCTAAAGCGATCCGTATTATGGCTGATGCTTTGGCCGTTCTCTTTGGCGCCAATTCATTATTATAACAAGTTATGGTTAGGTGTTGCGTAATCACATCTCCTAAAAATCTTTTCCTACGACGTGTATATTCGAAACAACGGCGCATTGATTGTTCGCGCAGCCAAACGCAACCAAACTCTCTCTGTGCCAGTGTCGGGTCTAAACGAGGCGACAATGGAATTCTCGTGGTCCTGACGTATTGGGAGGTTATAGTAATCGTACGCTGCTGCAGTCGCCAATGCTCGTAACAGCGGAATAGAAGCGCGCAGTACCGCGTCCCAGGGTAGCAATTGTTGGCATTCGAGCACACTACCAAGACGCAGCTTTCTTTTAAGCGCTCTAAACGTACTATTTTCTTACAGACATTACCATGAAAAGCTCTCTAGTAAACAGAATGGCGAAAAGAAGCGAAAGAGAACCTAAACACTGCGTGAGCCCTATTAAGACAAGCAGCGTTCCTTCCATAAGCGCCGTAGAGAAGCGGCGGTAGGCAGAGCAGCGATCGCGGTCGCGTAGAGAAAAAGATAATTGTTCTTTCAGAGGAAGAAATACTGATGTGTGTATTTTGCAAAATTGCTGTGTCTTTATACATAGTAATCATTGTTTCCTTCCATCCAGTTACACATGACAACAGGCGCGCTTGGTGCAATGGGAGGGCGAAGAGGGATATAGGGCCGCGGCTGGCACACAAACCCTCCACATGTTCCAACTGTCAGCTCTGAGGGCGTAACAACATAAACGAAAAGCCTTTATAGAAAAAAAAGGGATACCAGCCCAACAAGAGGAAAAGCGAGAGAGTGATATATTTGTTTTGTGCAATCAGATGCAGTGTCATACAGAGGGGCAGGCGCCGCCCCAAAGCATACACTACTCTTTGAAAACCCCTTGTTATATAGGGTTGCGGTGTGCTTGTCTAGTAGTGGATAAAGTCAGGGTCGCGTAGAAGCTTCCCGCTAAATTCTGCAATGCTCCAGCTGTGCAACCCTTATGCTGTTTTTTCTTTCGTGTAAAAATATTTGGAAACGATGGGCATAACGGAATGGAATATTATAATTTCTGTATACGCGCACCTATGGCGTAACCACAACACGCCAGCTCGCCTTACCGCAAACGAATGGTCAAATTAGCAATATATAAACTTAGGCCGTTTAGTAAGACGTGTACAATCGGCGACAAAATAAGCTAGGGCATGCGAGCACGTGGCACAATGCATCGCCACGCCATCTTTCGCTGCACTTCCAGTGTCGTGACGCCTATGCCCACGCACGCTTGACCAACCCCATATGCTACCCTTCGCTTCAATCGTGAAAGCTGATAATATTGAACACTTGGCGCTAGGTGTCAGTTTTTATCCTCAAAAAGTCTCGCTTCACACGCTTAGCCGTGGACGCCGATGGCGAATCGTTCTTTGCTTTATATGCCTGAATCTTACAAAGCAAGCATTGCAACACGAATTTAATATTTTAGTTTTAAAGGTTATAGCATTTGGTTGGATGTCTAAACGCGAAAATTGGGAGCGTGTATGTGTCAACCAATTCTAAGCGTGTACCGACCTATTAATAATTGTTGCTCTTTATTTTTTTAACCACTCCATTGCGGATCTCTGGTGGCATTTAGTTTCCGGCAGTACCTCTTTTAGTGCATGTGCATGGTGACGTCCCATCACACTCTGTTGAAAAACTATACATCGACTCAATTCCCTTCGGTTTTGGTGTGGTCATTTTTAGTTACCAAACACATACATGTTTCAGGCAAGGAATTCTAAGACCCGATTGAATATCTATGCACAATTTTGTCATCGAGACGGGCAAGATATGTAATCTGTCGAATCGGGGCACTGCAGCAACGCCGTTCGGCGCCGAAGCGTGTCCGACCGAGGCAGGTTTGCGAAGAAAATGACTCCTATCGCCAGACTCTGAATGTGATCCGCTGTGCCGCTTGAAGCGAAGTGAGAGACAGGGTAGTGATCATGGTTGCACTCGCACGCGCACATCGGTGTCTGGACACCAGAACTTCAACTTCACATTGCACGGATATACATTTTGCCGCGCGCCTGCCTTCCCTGCGTTATATTGCCGCCTGGTGTATACGTGCTTACTCTAACACACTTTGATGCGATCATTTAGTCATTCGCTCTCATATTTTGGACTCCTATGACCAACATAATTCGTGGCCGCGTACGTGAAGTAACGTGGCATTTTTCTTTCGCGCGATCTTTCGGCGTGATTTCGAAATGTAACAGTCCCACCCCATAGATCAGCCTCATTCCTTCCATTAGCTTTTCCAGTCCTGAGCGAAGCGTTGATTCATAGGCATAACGAAAAAGAAAAACGGCGTAAACCGGAGCGCAGGAAGTCAGACGGTCCCTTCCCAGAGCGATGCTGTGGCGCCGAACACTGCAGCAGCAGCCGACGCCTGCAACCGGACGTTCTTAAAGCCGTCCCCGAGAACGGAGACTTTATGGGCACGCACTCTTGTGGTCTTCTAGTAAATAGAAGAAACGACGGAGAATCGCGGCGCATGCGAAAATGCTATTTTTTTATTAAGAATATATCCAGTAATACTAATCGCTTTAACAAATATCTTGGAGGCGGTGATGACTAGAACACCAAATAATTGGCACAAGTGAACATTCATGTACAGGAAACCTATTTCAGGGCCCCTTTAAAATTCATTTAAAGGCGTTTCTCGTGTGAAGTTATAGCTGACTTGGATTGGCAAGCAATCGTTCTTCAATTTGATCTTCAATTCTATATGAGAAATCACCATCAAATCACCTCATTTATTGCAAAAGTTATCGAAACCTTCCAACTGCTTGAAAAACCTACCTTGCTTCTAGCAAAAAAGCATAGCAGTGACAGGTTGTTACCACCAGCAGTTGCTTTTCGATGCGATCGGTGAGAGAGGTAGCTGCTGATGTAACAATTTGACGGAAACACCTGACCCAGAGCAATAGCAGAAAGATGAGGTGAGATACGCCTTCCCATTCTTCGTGTAATCCCCAACGTATTGCCGTCGAGAGTCAAGTCATGAGTGTTCTTTGCAGGATTTTCGGTCCCTTCATATCAGGAACAGCAGGTGCGCAAGTCAAGGGGGGAAATCTTATTTCCTTTGTGGTTGCCGCCGTCCTACTATTCATGCATCATTACTATTGTGTCCAAGATTCTGGGGTCGACTAGGAGGGAAGGTCCGTTACTTAAAGCGCCAACTTTGGGCGTTTCGGAATCTCACTTCGCTACCATCCCTCCATCTTAGATGGAGCCAACACTCCCATGGTTGACAGCACAAATGATGAGGCATTTACTTCTTTTGCGAAACTAAGACGGTTATTTATGGTTTCTCTTCATGCACCTACTTCAAAATTTTTGTGGAAGCAAAGGTGGGTCTTTTTGTCTTTAAAGACGTGTATGCAATTTGCGAGACTGAGTGCTGTACATACATCAATGTGATCACATTCTAATTTCCGGAAGAGGATATTGGCAGCGTGACTGCTTGCTTTATAGCTTAAAGTATTCCCATTAAAAGTACCTACTTCAGGCGTTGTAAGCTGTGCAAGATCAAGCGGTCAGGTTTTCATTTTCAAATTATTTCAGATTTCAGTATAACCGCAATTTTTTCAAGCAGAAGCAAAAATAGACTTAAAGTATCGTACTCCCGGGCCAAAACGGTTCCATTTGCGCAATCGTTTTTTCTTAAGCACAGCCCAAGGTTGGAGCGATTTTCCGCTGCAACTGGAGCAGAGAGGAGAATCCCTAAAATTCAGACAATCGCTGTCGGAAATACAATCCGATGGCCTTTGCCTAATTCGCGCGCATTCATGGATCAGTGCTTTCTCCCAGATGTCTTATTTTCGATCACCTGAAAACAAGATGTTTTATTTTTGATCACCTGAATGTCCTAAAATGGGTTTTATTCTCCTCTTGGGGTCTTAACGTTTTTCTATTACTTGCGCTTTTAATTGTCCTCTTGTGATCCGCCAACCGCTTCTTCAAATGAATTGCCTCCGAAGTTCTTCGTGCGTGCCTTGCGTGGAATTTTACGTGCGAATTTTGTTGGTTGTCAAACTTCTGCCATTCCTTCTTCTTTTTATCCCCCCTCCCCTTATGACCTGCCCTACAACGCACTTTTTGAAATGAATTGTTTGTAAAGTTCTTTGTTCAGATGTGGCGTGATTTTTAACAGTGATTTTCTTTTTTATTAGCCCACCTCTCATGTTATGCCTGTTGTCAAGGCCTTTTAGGTAATGATGATGATGTTTAGAGTTTAATGGCGCAAGGCCGACTAAGGGCAAAGAGCGCCAAACAAAAGTGATTACATGAAAGTGACATGGAAGTAAAAGAACACTTTAGTAAAAATAAACAAAGTAAAACACAACGTAATGAAGATGACAGGTGTAAAGGGCCAGGTTGTCAACATGCATGATAAGAAATGAGATGTAAAAATTTTACGTCGGTGAGAAATTCGAAAACGCGTTTGATTGAAAACAGGGCTTCGTCTCCTAAGAAGAGTGACGGGTGTGGTGGAATATGTCGTGTGTGTAGTTGAGGGAAGCGTTTGCGTCGTGTAGTGTCGAGTGCCTTACATTGTATGAGGATGTGCATCGCGGATAGGGCCTCTCCGCACCTACTGCACAGAGGTCTTGGAGACCCAGTGAGAAGGTGCGAGTGTGTTGCATGCGTATGCCCTATCCGTAATCTGGCCAAGGCGACTTCAGTGTATCTATTGCGTGTGTCGGTGGTGTATGGTCCCAAGTGTGGTTTTATTACGTGTAACTTGTTGTCTGTCTGTTCACTTCAGTGTGTTTGCCATGTTTTGCGAAGTTGTTGTCTAATGTGTGGTTTCACGTCAGTGTAGGGTAATGTGGTTATGTCTACTGCATTTGAGAGTGTTGCAGCAGCAGCCACTCGATCCGCTGCTTCGTTCCCGGCTATACCACAGTGGCCAGGGACCCAGCAAAGGACTAGTTCTAATTTTTGGACATACACAGACATAATACCCTTGACTATTAAATTTATAACGTGATTTTTGGAATACTTTGTTGAAGACAACGCCCGCACAACACTGAGAGAATCTGTATAAATAATGGATTGTGGGATGTGGCTTTGAAGGATATGATTAACAACCAGAAGTACACTATAAGCCTCTGCCGTAAAGATACTTGTATTACTGTTAAGAGTTCTAGTGACACTAAGGCCGGTCCCATGCGCCGCGCAGGCCACCGAGGTGGAAGTTTTAGAGGCGTCCGTATAAAATTCAGAACATTGGTACTTCTGCTGCAAACACAAGAAGTGCTGCATAATTGCACATGTGGGAGCTCGGTTTTTATCTACATGTGTGAAAGATGTGTCGCATGAGACAGGGCGGAGATGCCATGGTGCTATGAAATCTGTTACAGAACTTTGGATGGTATTTAAAAAGGAGACAGCAAGCTCTGACGCTTCCTCTCTAACTCTGTAAGAGAAAGGCGCAGAGAACGATGGTCGATTTAAAAGGAGTTCAGTCATGGAGGTATCATGAAAAACTGATTTAAAAGGATGGTGAGGCATGGATGAAATTTTAAAAGCATAAAGGAGGTCTGTGTATTCTCGCTGACGTTGTAGGTTCCATTTGTTGCACTCTACATACAGGCTTTCGGCTGGACTAGTCCGAAAGGCGCCACACGACAAGCGGAGCCCTAGATGAAGCACAGGGTCCAGCATTCTGAGGGATGTTTTAGTGGCTGACCCTTAGACAATGCTGCCATAGTCCAAGCGTGAACCTATCAAGCTGGTAAAAACACGCAACAGAAGTTGTTTGTCAGCACCAAAAGAGATGTGCGAGAGAACCTTCAGGATATTCATTGTTTTTAAGCATTTATGTTTTAGTTTTTTTATGTGTGGGATGAATGTGAGCTTTTCGTCAAAGATTATACCTAAAAACTTGTGTTCCTTTTGGACAGAAATAGAGGCACCGTGGAGTCGAATGTCTGGATCCGGCCGCATGCCACGCCTCTTAGAAAACAGAACACAAGTGCACTTTCCTGGATTAAATTTAAAACCGTTGCGATCTGCCCAGACGGCTAGCTTGTTCACACCAAGCTGCACTTGGCGCTCGCAGATAGTCAAGTTACACGATTTGAAGGACAGTTGAATATCGTCTACATAGATTGAACAGGAGATCGATGGTGGCAGTGCCTTCTGAAGAGAATTCATTTTTACAATAAACAAAGTGCAACTCAAAACACCACCCTGCGGCACGCCGTTTTCCTGCACATGAACCCCAGAGAGTGCAGCTCCAACTCGCACGCGAAACGTTCTTTCAGACAGGTAACTAACAAGCGTATTCATCATGTTACCCGACATGCCAAAGGACTTCAAATCGCTGAGGATGCCGTACCGCCAAGCAGTGTCATACGCCTTTTCAAGATCAAAGAAGACCGTCATGCAGTACTGCTTGTGGAGGAAAGCATCTTTGATATAAGACTCTAACGCAACGAGTTGATCGTTGGTAGATCGCCCCGCCCTGAAGCCCGCCTGGCAACTCTCGAGAAGACCATTGTACTCTAAGAAGTACACAAGTCTCCTGTTTATCATCTTCTCGAAGAGCTTACACAGGCAGCTTGTCAGGGCAATGGGGCGATAACTGGCAGGAGAGGAAGGGTCCTTCCCTTCCTTTAGGACAGCCACTACTATGGCCTCCCTCCAAGAGCGAGGAATGTGCCCCGAAAGCCATATTTTATTGTATAGGTGTAAGAGTGTTTCAAGAGTGTCTGGGTGTAGGTGTTGTATCATGGTGTATGTGATTTTGTCTGCACCTGGAGCTGACGTCTTACATGTGCTCAGAGCAACCTTCAGCTCATGAATTGAAAAACAAGAATTTTAAGAAGTGTGCGACTTGTTGTTATCACGCAGGGACTTCTTTTCTACAGATGTTTTGTGTTTCATGAAAGTGTTTGTGCAGTGTGCTGAACTGGACACGTGTTCGAAGTGTTGTGCAAGTGTGTTAGCCTGGTCTTCCAGTGTGTCCCCGGTTGTACTAACCAGGGGCAGGCAGTGTGTCTGTTGTCCTTTTAGTTTTCGTATTCGTGTCCAGACTTTGTGTGTATCAGTGTATGAATTGATGGAAGTGAGGAAGGTGCGCCAACTCTCCCTTTTCGACTCACGACGCACTCGCTTCCCAAAAGCCTTTGCCCGTTTAAAAGAAATGAGGTTGTCTGACGTGGGGTACCGGCGAAGGACACCCCACGCCTTGTTCTGGGCCTCTCGCGCCCGCCTGCAGTCATCGTTCCACCAGGGCCTCCTTGGGCTGCGGGACCCACTGGAGGCCTGGGGAACGGACTTTTCAGCGGCGTCGAGGATGTGCGCCGTGACGAGTTGGGCGGCTTCCTCCACGTGTATGTGTTTTATGGATGTGTGGTGTAGTTGAGATGTTTGTGTGAATGTGCTCCAGTTTGCTTGTGATTCATTAAACCTTTTATGGGAAGATGGACTGCTCGGGCCTATACCTATATACGTTAATGAAGTGGGGAAATGGTCACTACAATATGGGTCTGTGCCCACACCCCAATCAAGACATGGAAAGAGAACTGCGGAACCAATAGCCAAGTCAAGATGCGAGTATGTATTGTGTCCTAAGTTATGGTATGTAGGCTGTTTTTTGTTGAAAAGGCATGCTCCAGAGGATGTAAGGAACTTCTCTATCAGGCAACCTCGGGCATCCGTTCTGGTGGAGCCTCAAAGAGAGTTGTGCGCATTAAGGTCGCCTGTTAGTATGTATGGTTCGGGCAGCTGGTCAACCAGTGCCTCGAAATCAGAGCTCAGAAGTTCAAAATCAGGAGAGATGTAAATAGAGCATACGGTTATCAACCTATTAAATATTATGGTACGGATCGCTACAGCCTCGAGGACAGTGTTTAAAGTGACCGGGTGGCATGCTAATGATTTCCGGGCGATAATGGCCACACCTCCTGAAGAGTGGGTGCAGCCAACCCTGTCCTTTCTGAATACCATGTACCTATTTAAGAAATTTGTTTGTTTAGAGTTGAGGTGGGTTTCCTGGAGACACATAATACTTGGCTGACTGGCATGCAGAATCTCATACACATCGTCAAGATTTTTAAGGAGGCCTCTGCAGTTCCATTGGATAATATTTTCTGTTCCCATTATTTAAATTTAAGAATGACTGGAATGTGTGTGTTCATGTGTGTTCATGTGTCGTCTTTCGGGGCTGTTACTCTTGGATTGGGCTTTTTGGGCCTTTCTGTAGGCTTGGAAGTCGGTGGCCGCTCCTTGCGCTGCGTTGCAGGCAGGAACGGCCCGACGTCCATCTCGTCGTCAGATGTCCGAGGGGTGCCCGACGGACCGCGCCCCCCGGACTTGGCCCCCCTTCGGGAGCCCTTCGCTTGAGCCGCCACCGCCGCGGGCGTCGGGAACGGCAAAAGTGGCACGGGCGGTGCGGTGGCGGTGGGAGCCGGTGCGGGGCCCGTGGTGTCCATCACCTCGGTACCCTCCAACGCACTAGAGGACGGGGATACAGAGGCGGGAGCGGCACCGGTCCCGACGGAAGACGTTGCCACCACAACCGCTGCTGCCTCAGCAAGCGTCGTGGTGGCGGGTTGGGCTGCCAGAGGCAACCCAGGGGGGGGGTAGAGGAGGGACCAGGTCAGACTCGCTGAACTGGGTCCCTGTGGAAACCAGACGCCTCTCCGCCCCCCGGCGAGCTGCGTCGGCGTACCTCCCCAGAGGGAAAGAGGCGACCCTCTTTCTCGCCTCTGGAAAGGTGGTGTTCTCAGTGACCTTAATGTTTGTGATCTTTTTTTCTAGTTGGAATTTTTCGCACTTGCGGGAGTATGCTGCATGCGGCCCCCCGCAGTTTACACAAGTGAGGGTTTCGGATGCGCAGTTCTCGCTCGGATGATCGTGCGCCGCGCATTTTGCACAAGTCGTTCGGCCACGGCAAGAGTTCGTACCGTGCCCGAACCGCTGGCACTTAAAACAGCGCCGCGGGTTCGGGATGTACGGACGGATGGAGCAATGGATAAAACCTGCATTTATGTGTTGTGGGAGTACTGCGCGGTCAAAGGTCAAGATGATGTGCTTGGTGGGAATCTCCTTGTCGTCTCTGCGGATAGTGATGCGTCTCACGGCAGTGACGCCCTGATCCCTCAAGCCGGCAAGGAGATCCGCATCCGTTTCGTTCAGGAGATCTGTTTCGGATATCACACCCTGCGAGCTGCTGAGGCTCCGATGGGGTGTGACCCTGATGTCGAGATCAGCCAGTCTAGTCTGAGCTAGGAGCTTTGCAGACTGCTGCTTGTCATTTATTTCGATTAGGAGTTCACCAGACCTTTGTTTTTTGCATTTATACGATTTTGCTATTATTGCTTCAAGATACTTGGCGATCAAGAAGACTGACTGAGATGCAAGAGGGTGGGTTGGATTTAGGGACTCCATGACAAGAAATCGAGAGTAATGTTCTGGTTCAGGAAATGTCAAAGATGGCAATGGAGGAAACGATACTTCGGTGCGGCCCCTTTTAGGGGGCCGATCACGGTTGGGGGGGGTTTTAGACAATACCATAAAGCATAGTATAAAAGCAGGGAGACTGGGGTACTTTCTCCTTTGACCTTACCCTGGTAGTCAAAGAGGTCCCGGAGCTCCCTGCCTGGTAGACAGGCAGGGAGCCCATCGGCCGGAGCTTGACCAAGGCTCCGACGGCCACCGTTTACGGCTTCTACCCTTCACCTTTAAACACCTCGCCACGGTTGGACACGACTTATGTTGGGAGCTCGGGGTCCGCGGTGTCGCTGCTCACCGTCACCAAGATTACTCAAGGTGCCCTGTGCGGGGGCCTTTTAGGTAATAAATAAATACATAGGTAAATAAATAAATGAATAACTAACTACATCTTGGCTAAGCCCAATGTTCTTCTACCACTCCTGCCACGCAAGTCTCCGTTCACAACCACACTGCTCTTGTCACCTCATCTCACTCCTCTCGAGATCATTTGAATGGAGGGTTCGTCGAAAGATATTCAAGGGTCCTTCTCTCAAAATGCTGCAATAACATCCGTTGGACCAGTTTGCGTGTTTGTTCGTTTTTCGGTCATTTTTCCCTTAACAACAAGAACGGAAACTCTTTTGAGGGCCGGCTTTTATCTTGAATGAGCTGGGGTCGTACTGGGCTATTTTGAAATGCGGTTGCTTTTCTTCACTCCCTATACGAAGACTCCGCGTGTACTAAGGACAAAACGAACACAGACAAGCGCTCTCATGCCCCTCCGTTTTCATTTGCGGGATTCAGTGTGGTAAGGTGCATTTTTATATAAAACTGAAAACAAGCGGTGATATACATAATAACCAGTCGTCGTTTCGTTTTCCCAAGCTTCGAAGCAAGCTATCTCCAACCACTCTAACCTTGCAGCTGTATGCTGCACAGCGCCAAAAATGGCGGGCCTTTTTTCTTTGTAGCGCAGGATGTGAAAAGGGCATTGGTTCGACTAGACGCGACAACAGTCACATTCGGGACGCCTCCGTGCGCTCGCGCTTTCCCAGCTTGCCCCCGACAGTGGCGATATTACAAATCTTGCATTTTCCCGTACATTCAAAAGAACCGAAGAAGCGCGAAAGGCGTCATCGCGTCCTCCATCGCCCCTTTCCTAAACAGCAAGCTCCACCAGAGAGCGTTCCGCGCACTCCTCTTCGTCATAGGCAGATTTACCCTCCTCCACAAGTAGTAGAATTGGCTCTCGCGAGCAGCAGAATTCGAGGAAGCTGAACGCCATGGTAAGAGTTCATGCCGCTTCTTCTAGGACTGTTATGCGGCTGAGATTTCGGTTGTAATAATGGGTGCACGTATCACTAGCGCGAGCAATAAAGTAGTCTGGAACAGTTCCGCCTGTATAAAGTTTTTTTTTTGACGAATGGTTTCAAATTTTGTCCGCAAGGCTGAATCGTGCGACATACAGACGGACCGAAATTTTCGCTTTTAATAACCCACAAAAGACAATAACCTCTGAAACGTGGCATTGAAGAACGGTGTGGGAAAGCCAGACCATCCTAAGCACGCCGACGGGGCGGAAACCTCGACGAAGGCAAATTAGACATCATTTAACAGCGGAGACTGTAGCCTGAGGAGAGTACAGTTTTTTTTTTTGGCCTCAGTGTAGTAAAATTTATGGGAAAAACGAAATAACGCGACACCAGATCCATGCGCCACCACAGAGCTAGAAAACAAGAGCAATTGAACGAACAAATTAAATTGAATGCGCTCTCGCTCTCTCGCTTGACGTCCCACAATTCTCCAGTACTGACAAGGAGATGTGCAATTTCGAAGCGAGCAATGCTGGCGGAAAAATGCTTTTGCGTTTGCATAATCGGGGTGTAAGCGACGTACACAATGATCGGGCAGCGCCGAGAAGAGAGGAACTTATGAAGTTGAAAAGAAGCACAACTCTAATCAAGTGAACTCAACCTCAACCATTTATTTCCGGAGATTGATTTTGGACACGTGGGTAGGAAATGTAATCCTTTGTGCACGCGGTATTTCTTCTAGAACGCAAGTTTGAAAAATACCCAAAAGAAGTAGGTTGTGCTCACAGTATTGCGCAGCCCTTTCCACACGAAGATGTAGCAAGTGTACGAAACTGCAGAGCATGCGGTGAATTTATTCCCATAAGCAAAATTGCACTTCCTTCCAAAATGTTTGTCTTGGTGTAGCCCGGTGAGCCAGTCACTTGCCCGAAGCACACTGCCATCACATAATTCATTAACACCGACTCCTGACAATGAACATTTAGTGTTTAATGAACTGAGACAGGGAATTTGATAAAAAAGGACAAGTCGTTGACCCGCCAGTGAACGTCGAATCCACGGGGATAACGTTGCCGTATTCTATTGCGTCTGACATGCAACCTACAGTGCTGCTAAAGGTAACTTGTACAGGCAAGCCAACGCATCAGCGTGGTCCTGTGAAAAAGAATATATAAAAGCGACAACACGTATAGGTTCGGTGTTTGCTAAGAATTGAGAGAGAGAGAGAGAGAGAGAAGGCTCTTTATTGAAAAAGCAGAGAGTTTTGCCGGCGTTTGTGATCACCTACATGCTTCTCTGCTAGGGGTCGGGGATGTAGGGAGAACAGGCCCTAGAGAGAGGTGGGCAGAAAAGAAAAAAAAGAGAGAGGAAAAAAACAAAGAAGCAAACAAAAAAAAACACTGGCGTGGTTTGGCGGGCTTGGCGGACTATTTTGTAGATTGTGTTACAGAATTTACATTTTTGAATAGTGGCCAATGTCCTCTAAATATGAAAACAAACTTTTTAGGGCCTGGCGCTGCTTCGAAGGGCTAGTCCATTGTCCTAAGATGGTCTTCAAAGTTACCGGCCCTTGATCTAGGCGTTCAATATCTTTCAAAAAACGGGATCTTGGTGCCAAGTAGGCCACACATTCTAATAAGATATGTTCGACGGTTTCTATGGAAGAACAGTTATCGCAGTATGGTTTGGTCGTCAGTCCGAGGCGAAAGAGGTAACTGTTGGTGTAGGCCGAGTTCAGTCGTAGGCGATGATATAAGGTCTCTAGCCTACCAGGGAGCTCTCTAGGAAGTTTTGATGTCAAATCAGGGTCAATCGCGTGCAAAAATACTTCATTATTGGGTTCGTTGCTGCGAGCATCTTTACAGACTCCAAGGCAGCTCTGCAAATTCTGTCAAGGAGGAGCAGGTCTTCCCCTCACCGCCGATATCTCCTACCTTCACCACCTCGCTTGCATTGCTGGACACACTCTAAAATGGCAATGGATACCTGGCCACAGTGGTATTATTGGAAACCAAAAAGCCGATGAAGCGGCTCGTATGGGCCTTAACCACCGGAAATACCGCAAAGTGTACTTTACAAAAACAGACGCTTCCACCATGGCCCATCGCTTTGCAGTAAGTGAAAGCTAAGGATTGATCCCGTGTTGTGGCCAAGCCAATGAGAGTGTACCACAATGACTTTAAGGCTGTTCTGGTTCACAACATAAGAGTCATGAAAAGCGCGTTAAATGATGCCAATTGATTTTGTCGCTTGTTTTTCTCAGGAAGTCCAGAAGCATACTGCCTCAGATCTATAGATATTGCCGCGAACCATACATTAGATTCGTTTATTTGTTTTTGCTTTTTCCGCTTGGCTGAGCCGGGTTGTGTTATCTGTGGGCCAAATGAAGAGCGTGTTCATTGGTTATTTTTATAACGCACTTGTTATCTCTTTTGATAGGGAGATTGTTTCGAAGTCCCCTCACCAACCTAGAATAATCCGTTTTTATCTGCAATGTTCTCGATGTAAGTCGGCGGTTCGAGAAATACCCACGCCGAAAGATAAATACCCGCAGAGAAGACGCCCCGGCATTCTTTTCGCCGACAATCGCCTGCGCACGTCACTTTGTTGACTTCTGCTTCCCCACCTATGTCTTTTTACTTAGGAGAGCTCAAGTTTACCCCAATAAACTTGTTTTTCCTTAAAGCCAGATGTGTCAGCTTTCGCTTCCTGACATTTGGTGAAGATGCGGGATACTTGCACCCTAAACCCTGTGCAAGTCGCCAAGCAAGCCGCACTTGTACCAGCCGCTGACAGCAGGGCCTCGCACACTAGCTCGGCGTAAGAAATAATACGTCGCGGCGAGAACTATGGTCAACCAAACCAACCCTCTTGTCGTTTCACTGCAACTTCAGGAGCCCCCTCATTCCGAGGATGACATGGTGAAGACCCGGAAGAGTGCCCGGAGAAGCTGGAGCGCGTTCAAATTTTCAACCAGTGCGATGACAAGAAAACCTTGAGGCAAGTCTCTGCCTCGAAGACTCCACGCGAGCCTGGTTAAAACACAACGATGCCTCGCTAAGATCACAGAGCATGTTCAAAACGAAATTTTCGAAAACTTTTACGATCGTTGTGCGTAGAGGATGCTCTCAGCTATTATTGCAGACGCCAATCCAACACCGCCAAGAAGGTGTTGAAGCGTTTGTTAAAGATATGAAGATGCCGTTCTGACGAGCTGACCCCGAAATGGAAGCAGAGAAGCTGCGCTTTCTTTTCGAGGAGTTAAACAAGATTTCTTCGCTGGACACGTTCGCGCCGTCCCCCTTCCCGAAAAAAACCAGTGGCTCAATACGTGACCGAAACTTCCATGATCGAGAGGACCCTCGGCATGCGTTTGAGGCAGTACGACCAACCACCCAACGTGTGTTTGCGAACCCCGTTAACGCCCCTGGATTCGCAATGGAAGACTTACGGGAAACAATTCACGCCATCGTTCGCGAAGAGCTGCGGAACCTTCTCCCGATGACGCCACTATCCAAAGTCGGTTCTTTGAGTGACGTGATTCGGGGAGAAGTTCAACACGCTTTGGGCACTTGAACGCCACCCGAAGCACCCCACAAGCTACACGCTTTTACCTACTCCGCTGCTGTTCTTCGACCCCGCCCCGCTCCAACACGTCGTCAAGAGGCCCCGCCGTACCACCGCCCTCCCTGGCCCGCCCAACCCCCTGTAGTCCAAAAACACACGCCGAGGAATACGGAGGTATGGCGGACTCACGATAATCGTCAGCAGTGCTACCACTGGGGAGAAGCCAACCACATCTATCGTCGCTGCCCATACAAGAGACTCAGACTGCGTGGTTTCTCCGTCGACGAACTCAGCCCTCTCCCTGGCCAATGACCACATAAGGATGATGAGCATCTATCTTAAACCAGCTATTCCCCATCCCGTTACCACCGTTCTCCTGTCCCCCTACCCATACCAGTCGCCGAACCGCCGTAGCAATGCTCGCTTCGCACTTGGATGGTCCCAACAGCCAATTGGGTTGAAAATAACAACTGCCTGGAGGAGAAGTTGCAGAACTGCGGAAAAACTAAAACCCTCTAACGATTCAAAGACGCCCCGAATACCGAGATTCACTACGTGCCCTCAGTCCAACGATCCGATGTACCCCTGACGTTACTCCCGAACACGACGACAGCCACACGGTGCGTCGCGTACCCGACATAACCGAGCCTGCTGCTGACAAGACGACAAAGATGACGTATAGTTGCCGACCGCTAACACGGACAAGCCGAGATACGACGCCTTGAGGCACCCGGATCCCGAGGAAGGCGGTGTTCCACGTACAGTTGTGCGTCTATGGATTTGATGTAGTCGCCTTCATAGACACAGGAGCCGACTACTCAATAATGAGCGAATCGTTTGCGTCTAAGGTGAAGAAAGTTGCCACTAAATGGGATAGTCCTCACATACGCACCGCAGGAGGCCCTCTTGTAACGCTAAGTGGAACGTGCATATCACACGTCACCGTAGACGGCGCCACTTACTGTGCCGCGTTCTTCATTTTGCCTAATGCTCCCGCGACGTAATTCTTATAATTGACTTCTTGAAGGACAACGGTGAAATAATTTATTTAAAGACCAAGCCGATAACGTTTTCCTCCGATCACTCCACGACGCCGGAACCGGAGCCCGTACACCGTGCAGCTGTTAGGATCGTCGATGATCTTGTCAGGCAGCTACCCCGCGCAAGCTTGATGTTCACCGTCTACTGTGAAAAACCTGTTCCGGACGTTCACGCTATCGTAGAGAGTGAAAGAAGGTTGCTTCTTGACCGCGGTGTCTCCGTCGCATGACGCATTGCGGGTTTTAGGCAACGCCAATCCGGTGTTTTGGGCAGTAATTTACCGAAAAATACGACCATTAAAACGAGGGTGATGAAACTGCTTTCCTCGAAGAAACGCAAGAAGAAAGTGACATGACCGCGGTTAGAGACATTGAACGCGCACCGGAAGCTACCACGAGCTTTCGTATCCATTCTACGTAAATCCGGCATTAGCAAAAAAAGAAAGGAATAAATTGTTGGCTTTGCTGCGTCACTTGAGCGAGTGCTTTTCGTCGAACTCAAAACTATGTCAGACACCTCTAACGAAGCACCGAATAATAACCGAAAATGGAGCCCGACCTACCCGGCAGTCACCGTAACGCGTGTCTTCACACGAGCGGGAAGCCTTCCGGGCACAAGTGGGAGACACGCTAAGCAACGACAATATGCAGCCATCGAAAAGCCCCTGGGCTGCGCCGGTCGTACTCGTGAAGAGGAAGGATGGCACATTAAGGTTCAGCGTTGACTACCGGCGACTGGACAAGATCACCAAAAAGGACGTGTAACCGCTGCCCCAAATCGACGATGCCTTCGGACCACCTCTGCCACGCGAAGTACTTCTCATCGATGGATCTAAAGACAGGCCACTGGCAAATATGTGGACGAGAGTGACCGAGAGGACTGCATTCGTAACCCCGAACTCTTTTCACGAGTGCAAGGTGATGCCGTTCAGGCTTCGCACAGCACAAGCAACGTTTCAGAGAGTCATGGACACCGTGCTAGCTGGGCTGCAGTGGCAAACCTGCGTAGTATGCCTGGACCACGTTGTGGTATACGCCCGAACTTTCGACGTACATGTTGCAGGGTGGGAGTCTGTACTCGAGGCTATTGGCTCGTCAGGGTTGACGCTGAAGCCTGAAAAGCAGCGCTTCGCGTACGAGGAACTACGTCTTTTGGGCCATATCGTCAACGGCGCGGGAGTGCTGCCTGAACCGGCGAAAACGTCCGCTAATGTAGGGGAGATGTTTGAGTGGCGCCGTCTGGCTCTGACGTCGGCATACGGACTCGCGCCGCTATCGTCTGCTACGCTCCGCTTGTGAGGGACAGCAGTGCCTGCGTTGGAAATCCCCTACTTTGATGCTTTAGTGCTTTAAAATGAGAGGAGAGACCAAGGGCCGAGACGTCCCGGTGATGCGATGGTGGTTCTATAACAAGATGGCGGCTGATGAAAGACGGAGCAGCTCGAGCGGGAGCTGCCCCCGCGTAATAGCAGGCACCGATGAGGATAATCTCATCGGTGCTGCGATGATGATAAAGTTTCAACAAGTGCATTAAAAAGCCTGTTTTTAGTAATTCAGCTATTTGTGCCTGCTTATGACACTAGTGAATAATTTCAATCTGTATCCCACCCAAGTTAAGAGCACACGATGCGAGAGAAAACAACTTTCTTCATAGCATCAGTCAGAATATTGTGTTTAACTTGTTCTTTGTAGCTTATTCACGAGGTTCCGCGCTCAGAGCTCCTCGATAAGCATTCAAAATACGTGGGCTTCCGTCAGGATTTTTGCGAGGCTGTTAAGAAGACTCAAAATTCTAATTCTACGTACCAAGAAGCGGGCCCCCACACGTGCATCGCACATCAGTAAATAAAGCAGTTGTCTTCTGTTTCTTTCGTTTCTTTCGACTTGTATCCAAAGAAGGTTTTTTCTGCGCCCAACGCACTAATTTTTCTGTACCGTCACAAGCGTCTTATTAGTAGGTATTATGTTTTGGAGGCTCACAAAGATAACCTTTATATTTTCAGCAGGCTGTTTGGTATACATTCCCTTACTCACAAATTGGCTTTCGTTATGGTGGCGTGCAAGAAGATGCATATCCGAAGCTTGCGTTGTTTATTGCCGTGGAAATACAAGAAGGTTTCTCCTACGCCACTGCGATTGTGCCCCAGAAAACGTTGTCGAGAGTACTCGAAGGTGGCTTCTGTGCTCCGAATTTCTGCTGTAATCGCAGTTATCATAACGAAATCACTCTCAACCTGAGCAGTTCTTGAAATGATTGCTCTGGAAATGCTTTATACACTCGCTAACAAATGTATTAAATATTATGCGTGCATTCTGTACAAGAGTCGAAAACGATGAATATTTTCAAGCATTTCTTTATTGTTCTTGAAACCTTCCATTTGCGAAGAACAAATGCTGGTCTACATGGGATGGCGTTCTATGAATTGAAGAGAATTACTCCTACTCGGTTGTCCTGGAGTGAGGACCGGCCCAGTAATCAACCCGACATTAGTATTAAATGAAGATATTGGAGTTGTTCCGTAACGCAAATATGAATATTGGGGCGATAGGGCTGTTAGAAATGACACCGAAAGATCACCCAAGGTCAGATTAAACATAGTGCTAGTGTATCTTTACCGCAGACGTCACTGCTTTTGCTCAGTAATCCTTCATACTGGTTAGATGCCTGGTATACACCGAGCATTCTCCAATGCACGCAGAAGGTTATTTGGAAATCGAAGTACAGTTTTTGTGCGCCATATTGAATGTCGGCATACTTTCTTGCCTTGGCAACGTAAAGCGATGTGATACAATACTTTCGAGCGTTCGGCAATGTTGCAAAAACTGTCTTATCTTACAAATGATTACTGCGAATCGTAATAACTTCTGCCATAACCAACAGCCCCGAGGGTCTGGGAATTGTTTTGGAGTTGCGTTTTCGCTTGTTCGGTTACTACCAACTGGCTGTTACCTTTGCTCGAAAGATTGCTTAATACAGAAGCCGACGCCTAGATCCCACTCTTCTCACTGCTCAGAGAAAAGGCTTCGTTAGGAATGGGGGGACGCTGGCAATGTTTATTCCGTAGCGGTATCCAAAACAATACTTCAACTCACGTCTTGAGCCACTGTATCCGATGTAGGTTATCAATATGATAAAAATTTATCCACACGCGAAATAATTTGCGTAAAAGCAGCGGACGAGAACCGAGCCCAAAGAAACGGCACAGAGAGTGAGCCCGACAGTCTCAGACGACAAATGCGAGAATCCCAAGGCCGACGTCACAGAGGCGTGCTTCGCAGCGCTGCCCACGGTCGGGCTCACCAGCAATTTCGAACTTCCCAAGACTGAACCGCAATAAGGGCGTGCGAAGATGTTCCGAACTGTGTTCTTACTACCACGCTTCGTCGCAAATTTCGCACCAATTGCATAGCCACTAATGAGCTTGATCGAAGGCCGCACAGCTTTCGGTGGGAAAAGGCCAAGCAAACGCATTCTGCGAGCTGTAACAACGCCTGCAAAACGCGCCGCTGCTCGCTTATTTAGACGAAAATGCCGAAACGGAGATGCACATGGTCGCCAATGATTAAGAGTTGAGTGCCCTTCTTTGTCCCAAAGCAAAGCGCTTGCGAAAAATTAATCGCCTTTGCCAACCGTGGTCTGTAGAAGGAGAAGAAAAACTACTTAGCCCCTGAAAAGTGGGCATCGCATTTATATGGGCAACTTCAAAATTTCGCCCACACGTGTATGGCAGACCGTTCAAGGTTGGTACAGACCACCATGCGCTGTGTTGGCTCTCCACTTTAAAGGACCCCTATGGCCGTCTTGGGCGGCGTAGCTTGCGCCTGCAAGAGTTAGACATCACAATCGTGTATAAATCCGGCACGAAACACTCCAATGCCGACTGTCCCGCGAATCCCTCGACCCAACCAGCAAGACTCTGATGAAGACAGCGCGATCTTCAGAGTCATTGCGGAGAGCGACTGATCCACCCAGCAGCGTGCCGAGCCCAACTTACGCGTCATGATCGGCTACCCCGAAGGATGCAACTTCGCCTGCCTAAAGCGTTCAAAAGGACCTTACCAGCATTGAGCATAAAAACACTTCGTCCTCGTAAGAAGAATTTTAGTTCCGATATGAGAACGAATTATCTTATTATCCCCGCAGACCTTCGTGAGGAAATTCTGGAAGCGTGCCGTGACGACGCGTCTTCCGGACATCTCGGCAGAGTTCGCACTATATGTAACCTCAAGGCGAGCAACTACTGGCACCGCATAACATACGATGTCATCCACTATATCCGGAGCTGCTGTGACAGCCAGCGTTTAAAAACGCCGCCGAGGAGACCCGCTGGACTTATGCAGCCAATCGGAGTCCCATCGAGGCCCTTCCAACAGATTGCAATGGACCCTCTAGGCCGGTCCCTACGTCACGATCCGAGAACAAGTGGATTGTCTTAGCGACAGACCACATGGCGCTCTACGCAGCGAGAACCGCTCTCCCCGAGGGGGACTGCACAAGAAGTCGCGAAGTTCTTCATAAACGAAGTTGTGCTGCGAAATTGAACATCTAAAGTCCTACTCACGGGCCCCGGAACGGCCTTCACTGCGGAGCGTATGCAAGGAATCTTACACTACTGCAATACAGATCACCGATGAACGACGCCGTACCATCCCCAAACGAACAGACTAATGGAACGCCTGAACAAGATGATATACTGTCTATGTACGTCGACGTTGAACATCAGACTTGGGTCGAAGTACTTGGGTATGTCACATTTGCGTGCAAAACAGCTATCCAGGAAACTACGCAGATGACACTGTTCGAGCTGGTCAAGAGAGGACGGCCGACTACAATTCTCGAATCCATGCTCCGCCACGTCGAAGACGGCGACCTCAACGCCGACGTCCAAGTGTATTTTCAACGTGCTCAGGAAGCCCTACAGCTCGCTCAAGTTCGCACAATGGACCAGCTGCTGGTGGATGCCGGGCGCTACAACCTCCGACGCCGAGACTCCGATTGCCGCCCAGAAATTGTGTGTGGGTGTGGACTTCCATCCGACGACGTGGACTTAGTAAGAAGCTACTGCATCGGTATTTTGGACCTCGTCGAATTATACATGTTGGCAAACTTAACTACGATGTGAAACCCGATGGTGATTCCAGAAGGCCGCGACGACGCACGCCGCCCTACGTCATCCACCTGGTTCGTCGGAAACTTTATTACGCAGGATGGAGAAATTTATTTTTGTTTCTTTGGACTGTAGTTTTTTTGCATTGGGTGGGTACTGCCACGAACCACGCGTTGGATTCGTTTGCATATTTGGATTATTCAATCTGCCTGCGCCGGGCTGTGTTATCGGTGTGCCAAGTGAAGCGCGTCTTTATTGGTTATTTTGTATACCGCACTTGGTATCTCTTGTGATAGGGAGTGTGTGTCAAAGAAAATTCACCCGCCTAGAATAATCTTGTTTGATCTGCCTTCGTCTCGATGTAATTCGACGGTTCTAAAAACACCCGCGCCGAAAGATAAATACCTCCAGAAATGACCCTTCGGCATTATTATTTGCCCTAGACTCACCTTTGCACGCCACTTTGGTGACTTCGCTTCCACAAATGTGTATTTTTTAATCTAGGACAGCACATAATCCCTCCACTAAACTTGCTTTCCCTTGAAGCCGACTGCGTCATCTTTGGCTTCGTGACGATATGAAAGGCAAAACAGCCTATATTTTTTTACAGGAACAGTTACTGTAAAGGTATTCACATATTTACTTGTTTACAAGGCGTTTACAATTTTTATTACAGGAATACGTATTAAGAAAGGCGGTTAATTGGAAAGGCGTTCACATGTTTTCCACAAAGTAATTTTTGTCACATTGGCCCTAACCAGTTCATTATATTCATATATTGAAAATTTAATATAAAGAATGGGTTGCACATTAGGCGACTGGTAGGAATTTATTCTGGAACAGTAGGCTAGGACATTAGATGTGGGTTATTGAGAGGCAGTCGAATAAATCATCGTGGTTGGTGTACCTTTGCACTTTACACTTGTTTCTGTGGCAGCGCTGACCTTCGAAATTAGGAGGCGTGCCTGTCTCTCCGGTAACAGTGCGTAGGTTCCAGCCAGTTGTTACTCCATGATCAAGGCATTTATCCGCGAAAGAAAGATGGACAAAGGACGTTAAATACTCTGTCCTTATTGCCTTCATCCTGTCCTTCGCGCCCTTTTTCCAAGTTTGCAGTGTTTAAATGTGTTGTGTCTTATCTTCTCACTCTCTCTCTCTCTCTCTCTCTCTCTCTCTTGCTCTCACTCTCTCTCTCTCTCACCACAACGCATTTGTGTGCATATGGGATTTTTAAATCGTGTTTATATTGTTCGGAGAGGATAAAGTGATCAGACTAACGGGACGCTCTGGTTACAGCATTGCAACGACGAAGTATCTGACGTTGCCCATAGCCTTAGCGGACTCAGTCATGGCCGGCATTCTTATGCTCTAAATATATCATTCTCTTATCTTAAGGTTTATGTCCATCCTACCTCAACGTAACAATAAATCCTTATCTGGAATTGTGGCCACCTTCTAAGCGATAGGTAATGCAGGCCATATATTTATAAACATATCAGAAACACATCGTTTTATCTGCTGTGCTGCTTTTAAAAAACGCAATTTAAATATAAAACATACCAGGTGTCATTTTTAATGTCAAAGTTAGGGAAACAAGAGTCCTGAAGTCGGCCATGAGGTCCGTGATCCAAGCTCAAAAGTAAAAAAATTGTTTTGTAGATGGCGCAGTCAGTAGAACATGGCATAAAAATTCGGCCGAGAAAGAATAGATCCGCTGTCTTTCAGAAGTTCCATAAACCTCAGCCTTGCGGTTGTAAAACGCAAGGCAGATTCCTCTGTCATCTTCACCGTTTGTAACGTAAAGGCGGTAAAGCGGGGCTTATTTCTAAAGACAATAGACTATGACGCATGAATTGAAGCCTGAAAGTGGGTTGTGTCACTCTGCATGTCTCTGTTTCCCTCGATTCACCTGTCAGGTCAAAAGGTCAAGCTGCAATGCGTCCGTAGTGCAGCTTGAAGCCACTAGGAGAACTACACTGGGACAACTGGAGGGACCCATGTGCCCAAATCATCATGCCTGTTCTTCTCATGGAATCGCTGTACAGATTTAGCAGTTGCCGTTCACTTGTGTGTGCC
The DNA here is from genome assembly GCF_048455015.1 of Haemaphysalis longicornis. Lineage (NCBI taxonomy): Eukaryota > Metazoa > Arthropoda > Arachnida > Ixodida > Ixodidae > Haemaphysalis > Haemaphysalis longicornis. The sequence continues at coordinate 49,971,205 of NW_027526233.1, forward strand.
CGGCATAAGGTGCCGTGTACCCGGCATAATTTGTCGAAAGTGCCTTTAATCCCACCTACATACTTCGGAGCATTCCTCAACCGCATAGCTGGAGAATTTTCCCCAATGAGGAGGTGTGGGTGCTTGCAGCTCTTTTGCTGTGAAGGTTTACTGACCGTTTTATTTGTGGTACTTACAAGGGTAAAAGGAAAGTGCCGCGATATTTACGAATTCCACATGCATGCAAGTGAAGCACACGCGCAAGAAATATGCATCGCCCAAAAATGTTGCGCCGGAGACTATTTATTGAACGTTGTTTTCGATTAGAAAATTTTGGTTATATCACGTATCTGTCTGGTTGTTTTCCAATTTAATGACCAAAGCGGCGTTTCTTAGCACTGAGCAGGCTCGTAGACAAATTATTCAATGCAAATTTAAAATAATAAGGCTGTTACATAGTCCGGATAAATTATGTCGCATGCTTTGATATACTGAAGCTTCTCCGGTTTACAACCGCGTGCAATTGCTCCGTATAGAATATTAGGTCGTGTGCGCAGCCTCTGAAAGTCCCTATAACGAATAAAGTTACTACCTTGAACGATTGCGTTGTTCTATGCTTGCAAACTTTAGTGATGCCAAAATTCCCCCGAAGTGTTCTGGCCAGTTAATTAAAATCAAAAGTTGTACTCATATTGTTGCAAGCAGCATTTATTTAATTTACTTTATTAAACTGTTGAAGTCGTAACATTGATTTTTAAAAAGAAATCTAATATAATATCTGCCTTCTAATTATGCTGACGAGTGAACAAGAAACTTATTATTGTTTTTCCCGTGCAGATGTACCTGCATTTGTTTTGTGTTGTGAAATTTTACTTAACCAAAAATACTTTGAAAAATATTTTACACATGGTTAGGAGTCAACTTTTTTAAGACTGTTACCGGCGTCTCGCAACTCCATTGTTTGAGCTTGGTGTGGTAATGTCATAGAAAAAACATTGTATCTGAGGTAACTTGTGCCGAGTGCTTGCGCCATGGTTGCCTGGATGCCTAACATTTTATTAAAGACGATAGTCTTTCTTGGGCTCCTTAAACCCAGAAATTTTGGTCTGTCTGTATGTCTGTATGTCTGTATGTCTGTCCGTCTGTCTGTCTGTGACTCGATTCAGCCACCCGGCCAAAGCAAAACAATGCCTGCGCAATAGTCTTATATAGTCATACCTAAATCTACCCGTCTATGCCCGGTGTAAGGTTCATACTTGTCAACATTGTTGAAGAAGAACAAGACATTACGCAAGTATGAGACAGCAAATCAATACAGAAGTGATATTTGCAGTGTTCCTTTATAAAAAAATCAAACATGCTTGCTTTTGCGAAATTAAATACTTCATCAACTGCAGAAAAAGAATTCACTTCGCCGTCGCCTACTGCCGCCCGCGCAACTATAGCTTCTTGCGCCATTTTAAGAAATCAACCGGCAACAGTTGCGCAAGGTTCCACTAGATAGGTTCCACGTTCTGCTTGCAACGCACGCGGAGTAGGGAAGCGCGGTTCTATAAACGTTGAAGTAGGGTGCCTCGATTAACGCGCGTCTCCGCCGTACAGCAGCGTTCGCATCGAGACACCCGGTTTGGAGCAGTGGAACGCGGGAAATTTAAAATGATTTAAGCAAACCTTTGGCGTCTTTACCTTGGGAGGAGCGCCACGCAAGAGGAACAACGTGAGAGGTGAGCGGCAAAGCGAAGGGAGGCATTTACTTCGCAATAGCCGATAAAGACTATCGTCTTTTGGCGACATTTGCAACAAAAGGAGCAGATACGCGGCCAATTTTTTTTCCGGCAGGTGGATTTTGTGTGTTATTTCAAATAATACACAATACTATCCTTGCAATTGTTTTTGCTTATTGGAGTACACAGCTAAATTTAACTAACAATTTCAAAAGTTGTGAATGGGCCATTTATGTGGCTTTTTTATGCACGATATCAAGTCAAGCCTGGCCAAGCCGCAAGCGGAAGCCGCCATTTGGCTCTTTCGGCAGAGTTTACACGTGCGTTTATGCAGCCTCGTGGTGACTGCACTTGTGTGAAAAAGAAGCGCGTGGTGCTTTCTTAGCGACTTTGAATTTGCGACTTGAACGAAAGAAGCGCCTTAAAAAAGCGCTCTTGAGGAGTATCATATGTACGTTTTCTTGTGGTTCGAACGCTGCATTTATTTCTTTGCTTCACGGAAATCCGACATAGCCGTTTCGGCGTGTTTAGGATAAGAGCTAAGGAAACGCACCCGAAATGGGGAATGAACAATTTTTTTAGCCGGACGTAATAACATTTTAGGCAGGTTGTGCCGTTTGCTCAAGCACTGAGGGATGCCAGTGGTACGCGTCCGTAGTCCCGCATGGCGTTCACGTGCCGCAAACCATGGTTGTGAAAGTGGCCGGTTGGACGGCGGTCCGTTGGCGAAGCACACGGGTGCGCTCTGGCTGCACTGAAGTTACGTGAGCCGCACACTCCGTTGGATTAATCTACTAGCTAGCCATGGCAAGCATGGCGAACTGTAACTGCAATTATTCATTATGCCCTAAAACACTGCAATGCCATCCGTGCGAACGTACCTGACGAAGTAAACCTATCTGCGTTATTTGTCTGATCTCTGCCTAGTGAAGGGCCAGTGCAGTGTAGTAGCCAATCCGGCGAGCCACCGGAGAGCTTACCGGAGAGAAAGGCCCGGCCGGAAAGAAGGCGAACAAGAAGCAGTTCGGAAGCGCTTGGTGAAGACAGCAGCAGGACTGTACCCTCGCGGTGTAGGCTTGAGGACCGTCGCTGAGGCTGCCGCCCAAGTGACCACGCCATCGCGGTGTAGGCTCGATGATCATCATCCTTGTTGCTGCTGGGATAATGTCTGTACGTCCGACGAGTGAGTGGTATGCCGGTGGCGCAGAGCGCAGGCAGCGAGGCATCGTCTGAAACAAGGCTTACGCTCTCTCCTCCCGCCAATAGCTATCGGCCCTCGCCACGTTCCTCGACGTGGGACCATCACGCCGGATTGCAGCTTCTGTGCAGACCGAGCTCAGCAGCCTCGTGGACCACGCCGCCTCGAATCGACTTCCCGAAGCCACATCACCATCCCTCCTTGACTCTACTGTACCGTGCCAGCCCCAGCAAACTGAAGTATCCCAGTTCTTCTTTAGTCGCTTTGGATACTTGAAAATAGTTTTCCCCGCTTTCCGTTCGCGACCGTCGGATTGTCTTTTAAATATAATGTGGTGTTCCCGTGGATGCAGTAGCATATCTCATTGCTGTCGGCACGATCCTGCCCATTCCATCATAACAAAGAGTGGCGATCCTGCAAAGATCCAGTTAGTATACTGATCAATATTACTACAATATCGTGCTGAAAGACCACTGTGGACGTCAAAACGCACAGCCCTAGGCTCCCAGTACGGCTTAACTTGCCCTGAGTTCCGTGAGTAGGTCGAAAAAAAAACGCGCCTACCAGCACGCTGAACAAGTCGCTCAACGGGAAGTAAGTCGCGAGAAAAACGAAAGGCTGAAGGCAACGTACGAAAACCAGAATGCTGCGGATGAAAGGCGCAAAGAGCTTATTTTGCTGGGGCTCCGTCTTCGGGGAACGCCGGCAATTGCCTGGTCTCTCGGGAATGCCAGCCACGAGAATAGTGTCTGAACGATTGGCATGCCGTCCCCTGGGGTGATGGTCAATCCCCAGAAGCTTCTCCTCATTTTTTGACGAGTGCCACGATGACGCACATGCGTTTCTACAGCGCTTTGAGCGGGTAGGTACTGCACAAGAATGGCCACCAGAGAAGTGGGCCACGGCCCTGAGCATATGCCTCTCTGGGGAATCCTTGGCCGTGATAGGCAATATGACAGCAGAGGAATAGCTGGATTTCCCGAAGGTCAAAAAGGCTCTATTGCAGCGCTTTCGCTACACATCCCAGGGCTACCAAGAGAAATTCAGGAAAGCGCGAGCCATGGATGCCGAGACCGGACAACAGCAGAGTATCCTGAGAGCCCCGCTCTCAGGATACTTTGACCATTGGATTGAGATTGCGGTCACGCAAAAAACATTCCGAGAACTCAGAGATTTTCTCGTCTCAGAGAAGTTTCTTTGGTGTTGCCACACCAAGCTCATTGTATTCCTAAAGAGCGAGACTAGAAGATGCTCAGTTCTCTCGAAGAGCACGTCGATCGCTTCCTCGAGGCCCTAAACAAGACAAACCTTGGGAACGACAATGAAGTGAGGACCGCTAGAAACTGAAGTGACGCCGAGAAGAAGCCGCTTCAATTCTAGCTGTGCAACCGCATCAGCCACACTGCATCTGACTATCGAGTCACTTCACGGGGACCACGCAAATGCAGGAAATTGGGCAAGTCGGGGCATGGGACTGAAGTATGCAGGAGCAAGCAACCCGACCAAGAACATGTACGGGCTTGTTTCCTCACGAACGTGCCCCTACACTAAGAACCTTCAGATCACAGAGCTTCATTATTGAGCAGAGGGAAAGGCTCCTCGATTCTAAGCTGATGGACTACCCGTCCTCGAAGGATGCTTATTTGTGAAGCGAGTCCCCGTCCTCGGGCACACGGGAAGCAGTATAGTCATTGTTAAACGAAAACGCGTGACAGATGAGAGACTCAATGCAGAAGCGAAGGAAGTTCTGCTTCTCGACCGGTCGGCAAAACAGCTGCCGGAATCCGTCATTCCCGTTCACACACCCTTCTTCGTTGGTGAAGTCACTGCATCGTTCATGGAAACCCGCCATACGATCTAGTCAATGGAACTTTACCTCGCGTGAGAGAACCACACGATCCTGACCCATGCTGCGAACCATCGTCAAGCACCAACAAAGGGAGTGTCAACTGCAGTAACCAAACCATGGCGCAGGATGCTTTCTCTCTGATATCTGCTGTACACCCACGAAAAACCCAAACAAGGTCACACCTTTGAAGATTCCGTCGATTAGATGTTCGCAGTTGTCGCGAGCCGAACTAGTGCAGAAACAGAAGAAAGATGGGACACAAAGTCGCTGCTACTGCAAAATCAGCAAAACCGTTGCTTCGCGGGAAAGGACACTCCTATAGGTTGCTGGAGCAAGACGGTATCCTATACCGCCGGGGCGACTGGCGAGAGGTCAAACGTTCTACCAAGTGGTTCTCCCGAAACCACTTCGCCAACCCATACGGCCAATTTCCGCATAAGGTCATCATGGCCGGCTACCAGGAAATACGGCGAGAAGGAGGAACGGTTAAAACAAAGCCGCACGTTCCTGTGTTCTTGACTGTCCGGGCTGGCATAATGGCCTGGCGTACCGCTTGTTACTGTGTTCTCGGACAAGCGGGCAGGCGAGTGGGCCTGGCGTTCCTCTCGTTCCTGTGTTCTCGGACCTCCGGGCCGGCCTGCTGTTCGTTCGCGTTCCTAAGAAGCACTCCTACAGCTCTGGTGCACGCATGTCTCGCGGCCTAAACCCGAGGCGGGTAGCCTGATACCCCTGTGTGGTCGAGGCACGTCATTAACGCAACAGGACGCAGTGGGTGCTTTACGGAGTAATCCCGAGGAGCACTACCTTATCAAGTTTTGCCCGGTCACTGACTTTAGAGACATCGGCAAAAGGAACGGGGTTTGGTGAGACGCCGTCGGCAAATTTTCTGTTAACTTTTCTGTCTGCAACCCTCCGCGTGTGCTGTGAAGTAGTTGCAAGTGTGTTTTGCGCTCACTTTTTTGCGTAATCGGAAATATACATGTGATGGCGATGGATGTTGGAACGAGTCGTTAGGTCTGGTGCGAGGTGCTGGTTAGACCTACGAACCATGCACTCTGCATAAAGAGCACCCGTACACTCATAAGCTTCTACACGTGCGACAATGATTCTGCCTGCGTACCCGGCGAACGCACTCGCTGACGCCAATGACGCGAAAGCGTCGCTTTGCTATGTCGCGTGAAGTGCCGTGAAAACGCGTCTGTATTCGCCAGATAAGAGCTTTTCTCGAGGTGGCGTGAGTATGTGTGAATTGAAACTTTCAATTTGGCTCTTCATTTTAAATTGTATAGCAAGTCTGATATCCCAGGCATAGCATAAAACCGTTCAGCTGTTCCCATTTTTGAAGCTTTGGCTTGTTTTCCACTAGTCCTATTATCGCTAGTTTCATAAAACACGTACTGCGCACATTCACCTTTTCACTGTGCTGTGTGTGTTCTTGCATTGCTGTCCAGTCCATTGTCTCTGGGGGTCTTCGATACAACGCTTTCTGCTGGGCGCCATGGTGCGCACAGAGCGGCCAAAAATACCCTCGTCCGGTGCCCGTTCTCGGGATGACTGTTCCGCGGCCCCAAGGAACACAGGCTTTGTATTACGCTAAGTTCTGTTTCGCTGTTAGTCGTCATTTAGCAATAAACACAAAGCGATTCAGGCTATATCTGCCGCATTATCATTTTTGTTATACCAAACAACACCTTAAATGCATTAGTTATTTGCCTGACCAGTATTGCGCAATTACAAAGACATATTTTTAGTGTTGCTAGTAGCGCGACTCCACGATCACTGAATAGAATAAGAGAACTTCTTACTTTGTTGTCAGGTTGCTAATGCTGGAGGCAATACTTGAGTACCAGGTGCAGTGAAATTTAAAGACTATTCGCATTTCTGTTCGCAGGTCATCTGTCTTTGCAAACAGTGTGTACTGTGTCCTTAATCACCTAAGAAGGTCTACAGCATGGATGGCCAACACTGCATGAGTTGCCATCACGACTTCCAACAAGAAAACTGCATTCATCGTAGCAGACATGCAGTAAGCACTTCATGGCACAGAACTTCATGGACATTGCCCTCACATGACTCCCAAAAATGACTGCGCAAACTGTTCTTCCAGAGTTATTCAGTGGCATCAATCACTCCTGACAACTGAAAAGTGACAACCGAAAAGCCTCGCTTTGACGCAAGGAGCAAGGATATCTTTATCTCTGACGTGCCTCACCTGGTTAAAACCACTTACTACAACGTCCACAATCCCACAACGGCTCGTAAATTATCGTTTCTGCTAGCACCTCTGAACTCTTAAACAGAACATATACAAAAAACCTTTTACAATATAAAGATTGTTAGTGTGAGAGGTCATATTTAATGTCGTTGTTTGTCAACGTACGCGTGGCGTATTGTTACAGTGATCTACATGGCAGAGTATACAATGTTGGAAAAGGCATTGTAAAATGCTCTCATAACGTCCTCAGCAATCATGGCTTTCTTGCTATGCCTTAGAAGTTCGTCAGTACTTAGTGAAACACCTCAAAAGCGGAAAATGTGGGTTTTTTTATATCTGGCGAATTGTGTACTCGCTTCGTGGTAAATAGATGCAAATGTTCTAAGTGCAGTGAACGCCGACTGTGTTGTCCGGTGGTCCTTTTTCCGGCTCGTTGTTTTCAGGCTAAGCACAGCTAGCAGATATACGCAGTGTGCCAACGATGGGCCTCCTTAGTCATGTTGCACTGTAACTCTTGTTGTTGTATTCCGGTACCTAAAAAAGTGTAATACCATGTCGTGTGCACATATGCCGTGGTACGCGCAAGCATGTATCTGGAACAAGTATTTTTCACCTCTGTCGTGCGACATGGTGAAACATGGCTGATGTAAAGTGTACTCTAGATGCCTTACTTATTGCCTGGCGCTTGGTTGTGAAATGCAAAGCAGAGTAATGTAAAGTTAAATTGTTGAATTGTGCATGGCACTGTTTAAATTGCACTAGTGTGGCCGTTAAAAATGTCAAAATGTGGCACGCGGTCCCACAAGTGTTGCCGCATAACCTTATATGTTGAATGTTTGCATTGGCTGCGGAAGACGTGAATTTGCGTGCCTTGGTCGATCCTAGAAGCTGTTGTTTCACTACGCCAAAACACGTAAAAAATTCCTTCCTGGCCCTATCCCTTTGCTAGGAAGGCAGGACTTTCGGAAGCTAACCCGTCTTCTTGGGAAATCGCATATTAGCCAGGAAACAATAAAAATATAATTGTTTCTACTAAACGTTTTGCGTTTTCATGTCCACACAAAGCCTATTTCCGTTGAAATACTACTACTGATTCGTAGGTGCCGAGAGGCAATAGACCCATGTGATAGGTTCGTCAAAGCCGTTTTGGTAAACATGGTACAAATTCTTTCCTTCTTCCGCATCCTAGCAGAAGAAATTGCCGCTGTCAAAAAATAATTAGCAAAAATTAGTTGTAAACTCTAGCGAGTATTCTAGTGTGTACATTTTAGTATGGCTAAGATGTTTTCTGTGACTTCCATATTATATACAGTCTTAAGAGGCTATATGCACAAATAAAACCACAAATGGTTTATTCTTTTGGATTCTCAGCGTTTTAGATTGTCATGCAGCATAAATACCTTGTCTGGTTGAGGTACCTGTACTTGTCGCGCGTTTTCTTATTCCTGGCAAATTATTTTTCCTCTCAACACTCGGTACTGTTTCCTGGGTGTGTAATATTAGTAACTGTTTATAGTTATGCCTGTACTGCAGAGAATGCCGACCCTTTTATTTTTGTTATGCTTAGTATCCTGCAATAAACATCTTTTTATGTATGAGATGTCTGTTTTATGTGGCGTGAGAAAATTAGGAAAACACAGAACTACAGTAAGTCATAACGTCTGTAAATAGTGCTTTGAAATGGCTCTTTCGCACTTCCAAGTTTTATTTTTTCTTTAAACAGCATGCAATCACCATCTTGACAATGATATATTCAAATCAGCGCTCTATTGAAGGTATAAAACCATGGTAATACCGTTCAGATGCCCTTCTCTGCGAGGCGCCACTTCAAGTCATTAAAACATCCCGCTAAAATCGGTGCCTGCCAAACTGAATCCCAAAGATAGCAGTTAGTTCTCTTCCCAGCCGCTCGGTGTGCTACAGTCAATGCAGCCACAGGACTCAGAGGAATTGTCCTGTCTTGTTATTTGTTTCGCTATGGTTATATTTCAATACCACCTGTAACCCCTACCTCACGCTTCACTGACTGAAATAGAAGCGATCTTTAAACACAAACACGACTCCACTGTTTTCTCTCGTTCTGCGTACTTGAACTCTGTCATCTTCCATTGTCCACGAGTGACAAGCGATTCTGCACGTAGACAGCCTGGACACCGGCAAACCTTCGCACACACACCTTTCCCGGTCCTCGAGGATAATCAAGAGTGTTTGTACGAAGATGTACCAGTTTGCCCCACAGCCACTTTATTTTCGAGAAGCCCAAGGCCGAATATTTAAGATTTCTCTGTTTACGCTTCCTTATTGTGCAACGTTTTGCGACACATCATTGTTAAAGTTCCCGTCAATTTTATTTACAATGGTCCGTTCCCATATATCACACTACAGGCAAGAAAGGGAGTGTTTCTTTGTACTTGAGATGCGTCCCTTTTAAGTGGCCCTGAAACACTATTTTAGCAGTGCAAATACACCTGAGCGATGTTTAGACTAGCCAGCAAGGAATACCTGTGACAAATATTACACGTGAGGTGAAGCGGTGAGCGCTCAAATAGCTGTGAAAGACGCGTTAAACCCAACCACATTCTCTTCAATTTTCCTTAATATGCACCCCTGGCATGGCACGAAATGATGTCATTGCGACCATGGCTGTCTTATTGGGTGTCGCTGGTCAACTGCGCGGCTTATTGCTAGGATTTCGTGGGACAGTCCGCTGTCCCGGGCACTGTGTACCAACCTCTTCTATGTCAGAAGCTCTACGCATCTTTGCTGTTTTTCTCTTGTGTTCTGTGTGTGCTCTGAGTTTGAGTGACGAACTCTATACTCCTCTTCCAAGTGGGGCAGTCGACAAGATAGGTTTTTTTTTCTTCAATATTACCTACTAGCCCGAGCACCACTTGCGAGCAGGTATCTACGCCTGCTTCTTTTGGTCAACCGGATCCGAAATAGACCCTCCCATGTTGCACAGATCAGAATAAAACTCACCGGCATGTGATATATCGAAGGCTGCCTAGGAGAACGCGCGAGACGGACTCCTCTCCGGGAGAGAGAACGCAGCTTTCGTAGAGTTGAGGCTGCTTCACATCAGCTCCGCCATACAGGGTGGAGAAGGCGTTTCAACGGTCCAGTGCCGCAGCTTTTAGATCAACCTGCTCAACGTGGTGTTCGTTTCGTTTTCCAGAAGACCGAGCAACGCGATACAGGAAAGATGATTCGAACTTCACCAGGAAACCGCGTTGCAGCGATAATTAAAACCTGGTTTTAATAGAATGACTCCTGCCGCGGGAGCCAGTTACCCAAAATGCCGGCGTCAACACATAAATGGTTCCACCCTGCATGGCGGATACGCGCGGATGAAGGCAGCCTAATCGGGTTGTCCGCAGTCGAGTCTAGAAGGGGAAATTATACGGGATTTCTCAGCGAGCGTAGTCTCCGTTACATTGAACAAACTTTTCTAAGTCTTGCGGGAGGATATTGCTGGGACAAAAGACTTTACCCCAAAATACATGGCGAGCAGCCGATGGTAATTGCTGTCGGATCCCTTGAAGCCCCCGCGTCGCAGCCGCCGTGCGACCCGGCTGTTTTTTTCCGCGCAGATTGTGGAGCCGCGTTTCTCGAAAGCGCAGCAAAGCAAGACGACGCGGTGCACTTTAGGAAGAGCGAAAAAAACAGACGCATCCAAATTTCCCCCGGCTTCCCGGAGTCTTCGCCAGAGTAGCGACGTCATTAACATGCCCTCTGCATTTCCAACGCTGTTTAATAGCGATGGAAAACCACACGCTAGTTGATGTATGTCAAGCCGGATCTTCCTAATGGTTATGTGTATAAATATGAATATAGTGTGTGGACCAAACCGCACAAAAGCGCTGCTCGTTCAAAGTGCGGGCTCCGCCTTGAACGCGTTGCTGATGATGATGATGGTTGGTGTTTAATGGCGCAAGGCCGACGAGGGCAAAGAGCGCCAGAGAAGTTATTTAATGAAAACAAGTGATTACCACAAAAGGTAGGTATAAAATGTGTAAACTGGACATAGTAAGATCAATAAAGATGATGATGATGGCTGATGTATAGGGCCAGATGTGATTACGCATGATAGGAAATGAGGTTTAAAAACTTAACATCTGACAAATACTTAAAAACGCGTTTCACAGAAACCATAGCATCGTCACCTAGAAACAGAGATGGGTGTAGGGGAATATGTTGTCTGTAGAGTTCTCTGAAGTGTTTGTGTCGTGTTGTGTCAAGTGCCTTGCATTGTATGAGTATGTGGACTACGGATAGGCCCTCCCCACACCTGCTACACAGGGGTCTTGGAGATCCCGTGAGCAGGTGCGAGTGCGTTACATGCGTATGGCCTATCCGTAACCTAGCTAAGGTAACTTAAATGTGCCTGTTGTGCGAGTCAGTAGTGCATTGTCCCAGGTGTGGTTTTATTACATGTAGTTTGTTGTCTGTCTGTTCGCTCCAGTCTGCTTGCCAAGTTTTATGGAGTTGTTGTCTAATGTGTGGCTTGAGGTCTGTGTAAGGTAGTGTTGACATGTCGACTGTGTTTCGGAGTGCAGCATTGGCGGCCATTTCATCCGCCACTTCATTACCGCCAATGCCAGGGTGGCCTGGCACCCAACCCACAGTCACCCCAAGGTTTGAAGAATAAGCTACCATAATCGTTCTGAAGACAAGATTAATGACGTGGTTTTTTCATGACTTTCCGGATGATAATGCACGGACGACGCTCAACGAATCTGTATAAATGACGGATGTAGGAATATGATGTTCAACTATGTGATTTACAACTAGAAATATGCCATATGCCTCTGCCGTAAAAATACTTGTATTAACATTCATTGTTGTACATGCTTCAAAATTGGGCCCATGCGCAGCACAAGACACCGCAGTGGACGTTTTAGATGCATCGCTGAAAAACTATGCAGCCCTGTATTTATTCTGCAGATGCATATAATGCTGCAAAATCCCACTTCTTGGTGTCCTGTTCTTATTGTATTGTAGGAAAGACAAGTCACATTCTACAGGACGAAGATGCCATGGTGCTACAAGATCAGTGTGAGATGATTTGAATGTGTCTAAGAGGGAGACCTCATGAATACTCACCTCGTCCCTCACTCTCTGCGAGAGTGGAACGGAAATTGATGGGCGGTTTAAAAAGAGTTTAGTTGTGGACGTATCATTAAAAACCGGTTTAAAGGGATGGTTATTCATTGATGAGATTTTGGAGGCATATAGAAGGTCAACATAAGTTCGCTGGTACGCTAAGCACCATTTGTCGCACTCTGCATAAAGACTGTGGACAGGACTGGTACGGAATGCCCCACAAGACAGGCGAAGCCCCAAGTGAAGCACTGGGTCGAGCATTTTAAGTGCTGTTTTTGTGGCTGACCCATACACAACGCTTCCGTAGTCCAACCGTGACCCCACCAACGCGGCATAAAGTCGAAGCAGGAGTTGTTTGTCTGCACCGTACGATTGGTGAGACAGCACTTTTAGAATATTCATTGTTTTTAGGCATTTTTGTTCGAGTCGTTTTATGTGGGCTGTGAATGAGAGTTTCTAGTCAATCGTCAAACACCACACCCAAAAACTTGTGCTCTCTTTTTACTGGAATCGAGTCACCAAAGAGTTTTAAGTCGGGATCGGGCAGGATGCCCCGCCTTTTCGAGAATACAACGCAGGTGCTTTTAGAAGGATTAAGTTTAAACCCATTTTCATCTGCCCAGCGAGAAAGTTTATTTACCCCAAGCTGGACCTGACGTTCACAACTGGATATGTTACATGATTTGAAAGATATTTGAACGTCATCTACATACATCAAGCAGGATATGGTTGGCGGCAGTGCCTTTCGGAGAGAGTTCATCTTAACTATAAACAAGGTGCAGCTCAATACGCCACCTTGAGGCACGCCATTGTCCTGCACGTGAACGTTTGAAAGTGCCGAACCGACCCCGACACGAAATGTTCGTTCGGACAGGTAACTTGAAAGAGTATTAAGCATGTTACCTGTCACACCATAGGATTTTAGGTCTGCAAGAATGCCATAACGCCATGCCGTATCATAAGCTTTCTCGATATCAAAAAATACGGTCATGCAGTACTGTCTGTGTATAAAGGCATCCTTAATGTAAGATTCCAGTGCAACTAATTGATCATTTGTGGATCGCCCTGCCCGGAAGCCTGCCTGGCAGCTCTCGAGAAGACCGTTGTACTCAAGGAAGTACACGAGCCTACGGTTTATCATCTTCTCGAGGAGCTTGCACAGGCAGCTTGTCAAAGCAATGGGCCGGTAACTAGAAGGAGAGGAAGAGTCCTTCCCTTCATTTAGGAAAGCCACTACTATGGCCTCCCTCCAAGAGCGAGGAATGTGCCCCGAAAGCCAAATCTTGTTATATAGGTGGAGGAGTGTTAGAAGAGTGTTTGAGTGTAAGTGCTGTATCATTGTATATGTGATGTTGTCTGGGCCTGGAGCTGAGGGTTTACAAGTGCTCAGAGCGGTCCTCAGCTCATGAAGTGAAAACTCCGAGTTATAAGAGGAGGTTGACTTATCATTATCACGTAAAGACTTCTTTACGGCCAACTATTTGTGTTTCATGAAAGTGCTAGTGTAGTGTGCTGAACTGGACACGTGTTGGAAGTGTTGTGCGAGTGTGTTAGCCTGGTCTTCCAGTTTGTCCCCTGTTCTACTGACCAGGGGCAGGCTGTGTGTCTGTTGTCCTTTTAGTTTGCGTATTCGTGTCCAGACTTTGCGAGAGTCAGTGTAAGAGTTTATGGATGTTACGAATGAGCGCCAACTCTCTCGTTTTGCCTCACGGCGCACACGTTTTCCTAACGCCTTGGCCCGCTTGAACAAGAGGAGGTTTCCCGACGTGGGGTACCGACGAAGGATACCCCACGCCTTGTTCTGGGCCTCTCGCGCCCGCCTACAGTCCTCATTCCACCACGGCCTCCGCTGGTTGCGCGGGGCACCAGAGGCGTGGGGAATGGACTTTTCGGCGGCGTCGAGGATGTGCGCCGTGAGGAGTTGGGTAGCTTCTTCGACGTGTAGGTGTCCTATGGATGTGTGTTGTAGTTTGGATGTCTCTGTAAATGTATTCCAGTTAGCTCGTGCTTCATTGAACCTATTATGGGAAGATGGACGGCATGGGCCTTTGCCTATGTATGTGAGTGAGGTGGGGAAGTGGTCACTGCCATATGGGTCAGTGCCCACACCCCACTCGAGAAGAGGAAAGAGAACTGCGGAGCCAATCGCCAATTCAAGACATGAGTATGTGTTGTGTCCTATGTTATGGTATGTAGGCTATTTATTGTTGAAAAGGCATGCTCCTGGAGATGTAAGGAATTTCTCTATAAGGCGACCTCGGGCATCCGTGCGAGAAGAGCCCCAAAGAGTGTTGTGAGCATTAAGGTAGCCTGTCAGGATGTATGGTTCGGGCAGCTGGTCAACCAGCGCCTCGAAGTCAGAGCTTAAAAGTGAAACATCAGGAGGAATGTATATGGAGCATACCGTTATCAATCTATTAAATATTATTGTTCGAATTGCCACAGCCTCAACGACAGTGTTCAGAGTGACAGGGTGGCATGCTAAAGATTTCCGGGCAATTATGGCCACACCCCCAGAAGAGTGCGTGCAGCCATCCCTGTCCTTTCTGTATATCAAATAACTATTCAAGAAATTTGTGTTCTTGGAATTCAGGTGTGTTTCCTGAACACACATTACACTTGGCTGATTGGCATGCAGAATATCATACACGTCGTCAAGATTATTCAGAAGGCCTCTGCAGTTCCATTGAACAATATTTTCTCTTCCCATTATTATGTGTTCAGAGCTACTGGAGTGTGATTATTTATGTAGGGTCTTTCGGGGCTTGTACTCTTGGAAGGGGTTTTCTGGCCTTCTCTACTGACCTGGACGTCGCAGCCCGTTCCTTCCGCTGCGATGGAAGCCGGAAGGGCTCGACGTCCATGTCGTCATCTGAAGGCAAGGGGGTGCCCAGCGGATTGGGCCCCCTTGACATTGTACCCTTTCGGGTGTTCTTTGCCTGCGCTGCCAGTGCCGAAGGCGTGGGGAGCACCACAGATGGCACCGGCAGTGAGGCGGAGGAGGGGGTCGCTGCGACTGCCTCCGTCTCCATCTCCGTGCCCTTGCATGTGCTTTGGGCCGGTGGAGAGGAAGCAGTGGATGCAGCGGCATCCCCAACAGACGTTGTTGCCACCACAGCCGCTGCTGGGTGAGCTAGCGGTGCAGAGGCTGGTTGGGCTGCCTGCGGCAACCCTGGGGGGGGGGGCGGGAGCGGGACCAAGTCCGACTCGCGGTACTGGGTCCCCGCCGAAACTAGACGCCGCTCCGCCCCCCGGCGAGCTGCGTCGGCGTACCTCCCCAGGGGGAAAGAGGCGAACCTCTTTCGCGCCTCCGGGAAGGTGATGTTTTCCGTGACTTTGACGTTGATGATTTTCTTTTCAATTTTGAATGTCTCGCAGGCTCGCGAATGCGCGCCGTGAGGTCCTTTGCAATTCACACAAAGCAATTGGTTAGAGGGACAATTATCAGAGTGATGACCTTGTTGCGCGCACTTGGCGCAGGTTAGTTGGCCCCGACACGAGTTGGTACCATGCCCGAACCGCTGGCACTTGTAACAGCGCCGCGGATTCGGGATGTACGCTCGGACAGAGCACCGGATGAATCCTGCATTGATATGGTCTGGAAGAGTTGCACGGTCGAAAGTGAGAATTATGTGCCTGGTAGGTATTTCCTTATTATCTCGTCCTATGGATATCCGCCTGACTGCCGTCACACCCTGATTTCTCAGGCCTTATAGCAGATCGGCTTCCATCTCGTTTGCCAGATCTGACTCTGAGATCACGCCCTGCGAGCTGTTGAGGCTGCGGTGGGGCGTGACCTTGATGCCAAGATCGGCAATACGGGTCTGGCTCAGGAGGCTTGTGGCCTGTTGCTGGGTGGTGACTTCTACCAGCAACTCTCCAGTTCTTTGCTTTTTGGCTTTGTAGTGTTTACCGATTATTCCTTCTATGAATTTTGTAGTCAGAAAAACGGACATTGAGGCAACTGGCTTGTCTTTTTCAAGGGATTCGATAATCAAGAATCGGGGATAGTTATCAGGTTTCGGGAGAGTGAGAGTTGGAAGGGGTGGGTACGTAACATCGGTGCGGCCCCTTTTCAGGGACCGATCAGGTTTGCGGGGGGGTTTTGATTTATCCATGTGGCATTGGAAAAAAGTAGGGGACGGGGGTACTTTCGTCTCAAACCTTACCCTAATAGCTTGAGAGGTCCCGGAGCTCCCTGCCTGATGAACAGACAGAGAGCCCATCCGCCGGAGCTTGACCTGGGCTCCGACGGCCACCGTTCGTGGTTTCTAACCCTCCACCTATAAACACATCGCCACGGTTGGATCCAGCTTATGTTTGGGGGCTCGGGGTCCGCGGTATCGCCAGTACCGTCACCATGAATACTCAAGGTGTCCCGTGCGGGGTTGAACGCGTTGCCATGACAACAATAAAAACTGCACCGACAAAAAAAGTTTTTAAAATCCAGAAAAGACATTTCGGTTCGCGTACAGGTGCCTTGTTCACAATTAAAACATGGAGAGGAAGTGATCCGGCTGTGTTGGCCTCAAGATGTGACGTAGGCAACGTGCCTACATGTTGGGGAAATGCTGTCATGGTGGTTTAAGTGTGTGCTCCTTGATCTCAATTCTCACGGGTTCAAGGTCAAATCATGAGGTTCAATTCTTCTCTTTTTCGATTATTTTCGCATTGGCAAAGCCTATTACCTGGCGAGACGCTTCTCCGTTTTCTGCGCAAGCGTTAGAATACACGTGTTTCTTGTGTGCTTATTATTATCATGTGCTATTTATGTTAGAAGTTTAAGTAAGAAATCCGAACTAATTCTACGCTGTCGGAATAGCGCGATCCGACAGCCGTCGGCTCCATAATGCAAGGGTGCCCATAGTCGATTCTGATCATAAGTAGCGTGCTTAAAAGCACTTGATGCGCCTTTGCATATCACTATCATCGTTTGTGGACCCAGTGAGTAAAGTTGCTTTTCCTGCAATTCGCTTTACTAGGACGTAAAACGTGTTGTTCAACAGGAGCAGAGAAAGTGTCGCCGTACGTAGTCAACCATCCACTCGCGGCCGTAATATTTACCGCCTTCCGATGCGGTATACGTTCTTCTCGTGGCGTTTGCTGCTTTGCCCGTTTTCAGAGACCTCCTGCAACCCTCCTGCAACTGCTGTTTACGTGGCAATGAGGGCTATTTTAAGTTCGTTATTCGCGCTTCTAGAGTCGCTTCAATTCTGTGTACCTCAAAACTATTATTTGCATCTCGCTAGTTCTGTGAAACACAAAAATGTCATCCTTTCCCCTTAACAACTGTGCAAAGCGAAACGGGGCGACGAGGCGGCAATGTTAACAGTACGCCATGAGAATGTGAAGTTGAAAGCTCGAAGCACTAGAAACGTAATTATTACACCAGAGATTGTAATATTGGTACATCATGAAAATCGGTCTCGCAATTATCCGTTTTTTTTAATATCTTAATTTATGAGTGTTGAACAACAAAAAAACGGGCACATCTTGGCTGTTTAATAAAACCGTCGGTTTTCTGTTTGTTGACCCAACAGGTTCACCACGTACTGGTCCCACGTGCTTAAAAATACTTACTCCACGGATTAAAATAATTCCTTCATAAACTAATTATTTTGGTCTCACCTAACTTCACTAGTCCTCTGTCGTATTATTACTCTTTCAGAACAACCAGCGGATTTTTTCCTACAATAATGAAGCTGGCCAGGGTTCCGGTCATTTTTGATGTTAGAATATAAAAGCCACGGGCGGCTATCACCTGAAATTACGTCTGCAACTTTTTGTAAACTGTTTGTAAAATCCTTTTTTATTATAGGTGGAACTTCTTTGAAGCGAATCAGTCAATATAACATTCTCAATTTGTCTGCAATAAGCTTTTTTTGAATGGGGTAATTCATTTTGTAAAACAAAACACTTTTTGTATACAAAACACTTTTTTCACCGGCAGCTGCAAAGGCTAGTGGCCTGTAAATATAAAAATTACATGCAAAAACAATCAATTCAGCCGCAGAGCGTGGAGGGTTGATTAAAAATTGAGCTGTATACCACACTAGATATCATACAGCTGTAATTGCACAGATTCCGTCAGAAGTAATTCCAGCACGGGAGTTCTGGCCGAACCGCATAGGAACGCCGTGTAGCTGCACCTACCGGTGGTTGTAGCCTCTCCATAATTCTCACCCCACCTCTTCTACCGCAGCTTCGAGCATTGTTCGCGGCATACTGGTCTTTAGCGATGGCGCTGATAGCATAGGAGCTATCTGGCAACGTTTCTCACGCACATTCAAGCGCACGCGAGCTGCTGGAGAAGCGTCGGAATTGCAGGGTTTTGAATTGACAAATTTTTATTTGTAATAATTTTAAGTGGGTCTGCAATCAGTGCCGTCGCCGAGACCAGTATGCCGCGAACAACACTCGAAGCCGTGTTAAAAATGTGATTTGCGAAGTATAGATCGCCTATTTGGCGTCGGCAGGCACGCATGCGTGTTCCGCTCCTTTAGTTCACCACCTGTGCGCCTACACGGCATTCGAATGCTTTTGAAAACAGCTCCGGTTCTCCCATTACTTCTAACGGCACCTGTATATGTTCACAAGATGCACACAAGAGATTCAAGAACAACAAATGTGACAATAAAAAAGAAAATTTCCACAGGAGGGGTATAAGATAAAATTCCAATAGACCTGTTATGCTGTTTAGTGGTCATCCTAAATTTTCTCTCTGTTTACAGCTCGATCAGTAGTTCGTTCCATATTTTGACGCCACCCTACATCATCAGGCGTTCACCATACATTGTCACACTTGGGAAGGTTATATTTAAAATTTCCGGCTAGCATTGTTTTACGAGAGGTTAATGGGAAAATACTTAATTGAAGTGGAGTGTGGCGGTTTATAGTATATTACATCAAGAGCAAAAATTCGTGTTTGCGCTTGAACCTCAGCGACAGTACATGATCATTATGAAAAACGGCACTCCTGGAAAGACCAGAATGAGTAGTCAGTGCGGTCAATGCTCGTTTTTGCATAAGATGTAAAGGCTGTAGTTAGGTTCCATATGTTTGCCTCCAAGATTCACAACAATAACTGATATGTAGGTGACAGAAAGCTTACATATCTCACCTTTATATAAATAATATCTCTTCTCTCAAATGTAAATGAAAATATAAAATAACTGTCAGGTATTTTGAATACGAGACTTGCTGTATTAACAACGTACCGATAGTAAGTGTACATAAATTGTTGGTGGTATTGTACCTTGAGTAAACATGAGGTACTTATTTTATCGACATCGTTCGTTTAACGGTTTTTAAAAAAATCAACAAGGCAAGTTTTTCATAAAGCCCACTATTCTGGTTTCAATTCCCGCAAGAGATTCTGCAATCGCACATACAGTGGCATCATCTGCAGAGATTATAATTGTGAAGAGTGAAGAGCCTTGTTGAGATGGTTTGTGTAATGTGAAAACAATGGAAAACCCATAACCGAGAATGTTGTACATTGCCAGTAATCCATTTACGTGTAAAAAATAACCATTATTAAGTGTTCTTTGTTTTTTGGGGGATACGTAGCTTGGAAATACTTTATGTGAGCTCTCTATAAAACCGGAGAGCTGATTCATTTTTTACCGAAAAGTCTTCATGAACGGCACCTTTTCCTGAGTACACAAAACAGTATTAACATTACAAACAGTAAATATTGTTGACGTTCGTTTCCCCGAAGTCCAGTAGCGATCCGGAACCCACCCGCCCGGGCTCCAGTTGATGTGGCAGGAGGCTCGCAGGGCGCCGGTGTTGAAGTTCTCGGATATGGTGGCCGAATTGATGAACTCGAGGCGTTTATAGTAGATGAAGGGAAACAAAGAGTTTATATACAGCTATTTGCAGTAGGGTAACTTGCTACATGAGTAATAAAAGAAAAAAACTTGAAACTTCGGTTAGACGCTACAGCTCCAAGTGCGTTCAAGTCACTCGAGCTTCTCAACTTCGCCTAACTCTCCTATCCGCAGAGCGTACACGAACCGCTTGAGAAACGACGGCCGGGACTCAGTTCCCTCCGCAGGATCCTACTTATGGCCCGGTACACAGCTCTACCCTAAACTTCCGACGCGATCGTAACCTCTTTCTTAGGGGGCTCACAAATCTAAACCTAGCTTTAGCGGTCGAGACTCCTTGACTCCTTGTCTCGCCGGGAACTGCCTAGCTGAGAGCTCAGACAAGAACGCTGTTTTGCGGCCAAGTTCGGCTCATAACACTTCGGTATTTCTGTCTCCCGGGCACGCATCTTCCGTTCACACGTTAGGGAGGGCCCAAATTCACGTAGACAGCTGTCACTCAGTGCACTACGGAATATCCAATGAGGCGCCACCACCTTCGGGTCAACAGCCGACTCGCGGGCGAGCAAGCACGCACGACACCGAGGGGTAGGAGGGGGGGGGGGCGGAAGTGAGGCGAAAAGCGGCGGCTGCCGAAAGCTACCCGTTCCGACTGCGGCGAGCAAAAACAATGGTGTCTCGCGGTAAATCCCCCGCGTGGTCAGACGCCGATAATGCCCCCCTTTGTTGTCTGCTACGACGTCAACCATTTTCGGAATCTGGCGGGCCCGTCTGCATTCTTAAAGGGGTATATTCCCGGGGCATCCCTTCAACCAGACAATCCGGCTACCGTACGCGCCGTGTCAAATTGGCCTCGACCGCTGCGTAGTTTCGGTAGTCCTGTGGCGCTACACCGACCGGCGGGAATCTTTCCCTTCTCACGCGCAGCCTGGGCGCCTGGCCACTGACCCCATAAGTGGGCCTTACACAAACCTTCTTGGACTTTAGTATGTCTTTTGATTTTATAAATTAAGGGTAATTTGAATGGCTTTACAGTCGAGCTCTATTAGGCTAGCATTTCACACATTTTTTTATTCACTCACATCAAGGAGCCTTGCGGCAAAGCAAAACTTAACTCATTCTTTCAGGCGTCAAGTGCAGCGAGGTGGTCGTGGCTGTGCGTTTCTTTTTTGTTTGCTTATAGCGACCCCAGAAGGTCAAGTTGCGTTTGAAGTGCGAAGCGTTCAAAACACGGGCTTAAACCCTTTAAGAAAACAAGCAGCGGTGTAAGGCACAAAGCCTTGATCGAATGCATTTGCATGCGTAAGGCACAAGAGGATAGCGAATCGGACATCGAGAACACGGGGCGCCAGCGAGGTGTCCCACATATAAAGGGAAAATCAGAACATGAAAAGAAATAGTAATGAACAATAGAACACAAAACTAAACACGAAATCAATTCAAAACTGAGAAAAAACATCGGTGGGCCCTTCAGGCCATAATCAGTTTAGTTTTTGTCCAAATGAGCTTTGTTGCTTTCCGATATTTGAGCGCAGAAGTACTGGCGTCGATAGCACGGCCATGTTGTACGATGACGGATGGAATTGTGCTGAATGAAGTTGAAGACCTTTAAGATACTTGCATTGCTTTCAACGGAAAAATAAGTGTCAGTTATGATTGGGATGGACGTGCCAATATTCCTATCGCCCCGAAGGAACGCGAACATTTCCGGAAACAGGGCTCCCCATTCATTTTCGTTTCTTCATACGGCTAAACCCATGACGCTTTCTGTGGTTGCATCTTCCACGATAAATACATGCGTGCTCCTGCGATGTGATGTGGGAAGGGCTTCGTAGCCTCAATACGTCAAGAAGTTACAGCGCCGACGCCACAAGGGCAGAGAAAGAAAGGCCCAGCACGCGTGCCAATTTTTGACATGAACCAAAAAGCCCAATGGGTTCGTAGTGGCGTGTTTTCTTCAATGTGTGAACGGAAGCAGCTTAGGGATGCGTTAGAAAATCTAGGCAAATCCTTTATAGAATCTCCAAAGACAATGCGTTCAGTGCACATTATCTACCCAGGAAAACTAGGAGATGAAGCGGTTTGAAATACTTCTCAAGTACAGTTCACTCTTACAAGCAGGAAGCTCTGGTCGCGGCCAAGAGGCAATGGAGATTGGGTAAAGCCTACAACTGTCGTAACGTTCCTACGGCCCATTTGACTGCATTTCCGAAAGCATGATCTACGCAACGTTTAATGCCGACCGAACGTTCTTGCTATCATTCATCATTATAAGCTTTAAATCAGCAGGTGTTCTGCGCAGAGCTGTAGCTATTTTTCGTATTTATGTGTTTTTAATATAACGATCGGCATACGCGAGGATTCGAGCATTGGCGCAGCAAGGGGACCACGGTGACTGCACCCACCACACTGTTCCCTCTCAAGGTTTCTACAGCAGCCCCCCTTGCGGATTTCCGCACTTCGGGATTCAGTAGTTCAAGTTAAAATTTTCCCTGCTTTTTCCACTATTACAATATTCCAGTTTCATGTGACTGCACTTAGGTAATTTAAAGACAATTGCGAGCCCACAAAAGATACCAATTGTACTCGTTGAGGACGAAGAGTTTTAAGTAAAAAGAAAGAAGTGGGTATGCGGACGGCAGCCGATTCATTAGTGGGAAAAGGCGATGATCTGGCCCACTGTCCGGCCAAGCTGTTCCATAGATACGCCAGCAGGACGGACGGACATGCCTTGGTATCACATGATACTAAGGCACGTTTTTCGTTCGATATTTTCAGCTAAAAACACACAGCTAACAACACAACTCAAATCAAAATATCAGCGTTGGAAGTAGATGTACCGGTAGCTCCGAATCACAAAACCTATAAGAAAATGTAGTCAGCATGCCAAATCTTGCACCCTCTACACTAGTCTCCTCAGTGATGGCCCCAGAAAAAATAGCATGCTTCAATTTAACACATTTGGCCCATCCTTGCCTAAAAGAGTAATGACACAAAATTCCAAAACTGAGATAACTTGTTGATACACTTCCTTTGTATATGGAGGTACATCGCTGGCAGTTTCGACAGGAACCACTCAGTATTCCTTATTATACATCTTTTTCAATCTCTGTGAGCAGGAGAAACATCAGAACAGGTACCCTTTCAACGTCGGTATCAGAATGACGCCTTCTGCTCCTGGCCCCAACTTGCCGACGTGGTGGCTGCGGTTGGCCTGGGCTGCTCCACCGTGTATAACACGTCACGGTTTTGGGACTGACGTCGGGCTGCTCGGGCGCCGGCATATTGTAGAGACCACCACCGGTCTGAACACGCGTGCCTCCAGACCGGCAGTGGTACGACAAGAACGGTGACGTCACGAGCCCAGTCCTTTCATGACTGCCGCCTAGGTACTCGTATTGCATAAACTAAAACTGACACAAATAAACCAGGCTGTGAATAATTATTGATGCTGTGGTCAGAAATTTAATGGGAAATTCAATGTTTAGCGTGCCAGGAGGCACCCATAGCAGCGAATAAAATAACATAACACGAACATTTCTTGTCTATACTCCTTGAAACGTAGAAGATTGATAGTACGCAGTCTACGTACGGCGTAGCATTTTGTTTTATGTCGCCTACATTGAAAGGCTTTGCGTGTGTTATCTTTGAGGTCTGCATATGCATGTACATTGAAGAAGCGCCAACTACTGGGACCGGGTAGAGTGGAAAGGGCTACCACATCCGCGGCGGCTTCACAGGGACATATCACCCTGTGGCCCCGTACCGGGATTATTAACAGCCGAGCTGTTTTAGAACTCCCAATGTCACCAGCCTATTACGCAAGGTAACAGTACCCCCTTGGTGGCACAGATAGTGCCATTACGGTAAAAAACGTATAGTAAACAGTAACTTGCGTTTAGGTGCTCAGGAAAACCTGTGAAGGTGGTTGTAAAGCGAAGCTGTAAACGACACCCACAATGATTACCCATGTGACGTCATTTCAATCCACACACTTGGCTCTACAAAGAGTGGAATCAGAGATAGTGAAATACACCTAACGACACCTTTAATCACTTCAAGGATATATTCTTTGCCAAGGCTAAATCAATGCATGATCCATGAAAAGGGGTCGATTGAGTTGTATCGGTGAAGCACATGAGTGGAAACTCTCTTTTATATAAAATTAAAGGAAGCTCTAACCCGGTGTTAGAAGATCTCACCTCTTCATAGTCTCTGCCGCCGCCGCCGGAGGTGGCGAGATCGTCGTAAGAGAAGGAGGAGAAGTGAGACGCCGAACGCTAGTGTGAGCTTCCTTTTATTTTTACCAACTCCTAGCTCATACGCATTTTACGCACACGGCCGCTACACGTGCTGTGGGCCGAGCGCACCGCGGGGCAGGTAGTGTGAGGCTATCACATCGCTTTCCACCAAAATGTAGGGGCTCATCCAACAGATGTGCTCGGTGAGTGCACTTTCTCTCACCCTCGTATCCACTTTGGCTCGTAGCTCAATCGGTAAGACAACGCGCTCTCGCTCCGCTTCTCTATTCGTGCCTGGTTCAATTCCTGGCGGTGCAAGGCACTTCTTTTATTGTTCGCACGAGTTTTATTTTGACACCAACTGCAGCGAACTAACCCTTGGGGGGTAGAGGTTTAAAGCTTTGCCTTCCCGTGGTAGGAACCGATGCTGCGTTTCTTGCGTAATAATATCGAAGTCTTCCTGATTGTGCCAGTCGGATACAGACGGTAAAGAAACAAGAAAAGGATGTTTAAATATCTTAACATTGCGTAAAGTGCAGACGGGAGGCCATACGCCATATTTCGACTTCACTCGGTACGTTGACGCGACATCATTTAGTAAAACTTCCATTAGAAAGTGGTGTCTTCCTCTCTGCATTGTCTTTGCCGATTTCCTCAGATGCTTCGTGTGATGCTCAAGCGGGATGGTTCGGCTTGACAGCGCTACTGCACGGTTCGCTCACTATAGTCCCGAGCCAGTCTATTAGTATTTTAAATGTTCATTATACTCGTTAACAAATGAGTAAAGTAAATCTCCAATTATAAAAAAGGGGGGTCGTTCCTCGCAATCGTTTCTGGCGAATCTTTAGGACTCCGCCCCTGGGAGATTGCGTGTAAATAACGTGTCCAAAAATACGGAAACAATTTCCCCTTGCTATTCTAGCTGCAATTGCAACGGCGATTTAACTTCTTCCATGCCCAGTCATGGCAGCGAAGGTAAGGTTGATCAATGATAACTTATATAAATTAACTAGGGAACCACAGGAGGCCATATCCGTCTTTGTTGAAACGCTGCTAAAGAATGCACCCTATGCACGTCTTTGCTCGCAGAAACTCGGTCATGGGTAGTGTGAGTTTAATGTAGCTGCTGTTTATTGCACGACTACTAAGTGCGCCATGAGCGATAAGACTGTTTTGAGGAGGCGCTTTTTGACGGCTAAAGAAGTGTAGAAGACGAGGTGCGTGCTGACGCCGAAGAATAGCGCGCGAGAGAAAAGGGAAGGAAGAAAACGAGGAGGTGGAAGTGGGAGGCGGAAGGTGGGCGGTTCGCTGAGTTTTCAGCTAGACCCGAACGACCAGTAGACTCGACGCCAAACCGCAACGTCTTCCAGACCTTAAAATTTCGCAAGTCCTCACAACGTGCGCTTCGCAACCCTCTCCCTGGGCAGCGCCAACATCAAGGAGAACGGAGGGAGGACGGCGACAAAAAAAGACGGTGGTTGCACGGAGAGCAGAGAGAACGCAGTTCGGGGAGCGACCTGCCGGACATGAACGTTCGGGGAACCTCGGCTCCGAGCCGCACATTTCCCGTTGACGACGAGGCAACTTTCAGCCAGGCCGGCAACGGAGCCCCCGGGCCGAATCCGACGTGTCGTTTATCGGCCGCAGCACCGGCATCGACAGGGGCACCGAGCGCAGTGCACCGAGCCGTGCGCACCACAACTGCACCCCGAAGCCATCCATCTCCACGTGAGCCTGAACATTTCTTAAGTAGACTTTTCCATGGGACTGTATCGTCTACATTTAGTTTGGTGTTCTTGTAGGTGCACTTTATCTTGTAATTTTTCTCGTCAATATATCGCATCATTGTCCTAAGAGTACAGCTTCGGCCTTCTCCGTGGGGTTAGATAGACACTTCCTCGTCCTTCAAAACCACCTGCTTCAAAAAAATTGCGTCCGCGACGGGACTCTCTGAGAAATTGTCAGAGAGTTGATGAGGCAGGTCTTGGGGAGAGGAGGGTACTTGTTGCCGGATTTGGAGTTGGAGAAATTTTTAGTGGTTGGCAAACAGTTTGGTATGGCTTGAGGTGAGCTCAGGGAGTGGGTTCAGAAAGAGGCGACCGCCGGGAGGCAAGAACGAGACCTTGAGAGAGAGACGCTGAGCGGCAGAGGCTCTGGCTTGAATTTGACGTTCTTGACCGCAACATCTGGCTCGCGAAAAACAGGAATTTCAGGCAGGCATTTAAAGAGCTAGATCTTGAAATCGCAGAACTAGAGCGTCGCCTCGAAGAAAAAAATGATATGAACTAGAACATATTGAACTTGACGCACGTTAGGGACAAGGCACGTGGGTCGCAGCCTCCGAGGAAAGCTCGAGCCATATAGAAGAAAATGATTTTCAGCCGCCACACGCGGAGGTTAAAGGATTGTTTGAAGTGCGTGAACACGAACGTGATAAGCGTTGCACAGAGTTAAGCAAACCGAGTACAGACCAGCCGCCTGGGGAGGAGCGTACTAGCAAAGCGCCCAGTGAGGACAAATTGCTGGTTCCACCTTCACACAGGGATCTCTGATGTATCAGCGACTGAAGCTGAGGTTGCAGCTCTACCGTGCTCGCTTAGAGAAAAAACCAAGCGGCGAGTGGCTAAAATAAAGGTACAGGGGAAAGGCCGCGAGAAAGGGAGTGCAGGTGGCAAAGCTGCCGACGTGTACCTCTGTTTACAAGCTCTGGAAAGTGCTCAAACCTCCGATTGCAAGAGAAAGAATCCAGGTAACATCCCAATGTTGTTGGCTATAAAGAGTTCATTGGTTCATGTCTTCTGCAACAAGCCCTGCAGAAATGTAACAAGAATGTGTGTCCGGTACGAAACAGATTTAAAGCGAAAGGTGCCGACTGGAAGCGACGCAACAAGGTTAAAATGAAGGAAAATGGGAGGAAACCGGATTTAAACCGGGAATTTACTTCGCCAGGAGTAGTACTAATGCAGCTAAATTGCACGACAAAGTAATGGTAGAAAAAGTTTCTGTGGTAGCTTTCTATAAAGTTGTAAATTGTTAAGGGCCATTGCAGTAGTGCTGTGAAATAGAGATGCACTTTTGGGAGAGTGAATGATGATATGGCTGAGAAACGTAGAAGCTTATATCTCGTTCGGTGTAACATATGAAATTGAAAACGTTGCTATTTGTGTTGGGCATAGCAATCCGTTCGTGCTGTGGCGGCTTTGATGGTTTTTTGTTACACGTTATATAAAACTGTGCCCGAGGTTTTGGTATTGCTAAGTAGGTGTATTTTAGTTTTGGTTCTTCGCCTTTTGTGTTACGTAGTGTTTGCAAAAAGCTACGCCGGGTTTTGTTAATAATTTCACTTTTGTAATGAGCGAGTATTGGTTTACGGTTTATGTATTGAGAACTGTGTCGGCGATATTAGAGATAGCTGATGCTGTTCGTGTGTAATGACTGGAAGCTTTAGTGTGACTGCCCAAAAACTTCTCACTGGAAGTGGTTTTCCCGAAAACACTTCTTCTAATAGGGGCACGGTTGAGGAGGCGCTCTTTGACCGCTCAAGGAAGTGGAAGACGAGGTGCGTGTCGTCGGAAAGGAAAAAAACGAGCAGGTAAAAGTCGGAGGCGGAAGGTGGGCGGTTCGCTGTGTTCTCAGCTGGACGCAAACGCCCAGGAGACTTGGCGCCAAACCGCATCGTCCTCCAGACATGAAAACTTCGCAAGTCCTCGTAACGTGCGCAACGCAACACTCTCCATGAGCAGTGCCAATGTTAAGGAGAACGGGGGGAGGAAGGCGAGAAAAGAAAACGGTGGTTGCACGGACAGCAGGGAGAACGCATTTCGGGGAGCGACCTGCTGGACGCGAACGTTCGGTTAACCTCCGCTCCGAGCCGCACCTTCCACGTTGACGACGAGGAAACTATCACCCAGGCCGGCAACTGAGCCCCCCGGCCGAATCCGACGGGTCGTTTATCGGCCGCAGCACCGGCATCGACAGGGGCCCCGACGCTGGCGCACCGAGCCCTGCGCACCACTCCTGCATCCCGAAGCCATCCATCTCCAACCATCTATCTCCACGTTAGCGTGAACATTTCTGAACCAGACTTTTCCATGGGACTGTATCGTCTACATTTGGATAGATTTTCATGTGTGTGCAGTTTATCTTGTAATTTGTCCCGTTAGTATATCGGAACCTTGTTCTAAGTGTACAGCTTCGTCCTTCTACGCGGTGTCAGATTGACACCTCCTCGAATTGAAAAGAACCTGCTTCACAATGGTGTTTTCTGTGAAGGCCATGGAGCAAAAGAAGGCTTAGCATAGACGATGTTGTTGAGCTTCGCGCAAAGTACAGCTACTCAACGCGGTTGGGCAGGAGATTTTAGAGTGGCTCACATAGCGGCGCCAACGAGAAACTGAATAGAGGGGCAAACAAATAATACAACTCAGGCGTTTTCACATGACCAAAGAGGTCTCTTATATTTTTGGAGAACGATAGTTACCTGTTTAAGTAATTTTTAGGAGCACTTTTGATTACATGTTGTTCTGAAAGAAATGCTGCAACTGCATACATTTGCCCAGAAGATGTTGCTGGTTGTTTTACAGCGTTTTGTCTGAACTAAAACCCCACTTACCTGACATTCCGCCATCTCTCTACGAGAACAGCCGCACTGAGTCATTCTTACCATGGCTCTGAGAATCCGCACAACTGCAGTAGTTACTAAAAGAAGAAACAGAGGAGCGAATTCTCCAACGTTGTTTATTCTCGGCGTTGAAATTAAATTCCAGTTTGATAAGAAACTGCATTCGCGTTCGTGTGCTGGTTCCCCCGACTGCTGCCAGACTTGGTCTCCCAACCTGAACTTGTCGCACCCAGTAGCCGCTTAAGGCGGCAGAGTTATAATACTTTCCCAGGCTTTCGCAGACTATATACGCGCAAATACGCGCGACACTGACCGGATTATATGCACATGAAAAGAAGCTTCGCGAAGTTTGCTACTCGCCCGCCGCTAAAGGAGCCATCGAACTGCCCTAATAGCTGCCACGCTGGCCGCGCTTTCTTCGCGGCATTGAATAAAGTCTCTCTATCTCTCTCTCTCTCTCTCTCTCTCTCTGTCTCTCTCGCGTTCTTTCGCTCAGGAGAGGGAGAGAGAAACAACAACAGCAGTTACCTCCTGCATTTTTGCGTGTTCGTTTTGATTCCGACAGTCCAATTAGCCCAGAGTGCTGGAGGAAGAAAAGGGAGGGTGAGGGGGCAGGTAATCGCAAGGCAGCTTCCCCCTCCGTATCGTTCCCTGCCTTCAACATCAACTTGTCTTTTTAAATGCATAGCATTTTAGTAACTCACAATGTCACGCGGCGTTGGCGTGCCTTGTCGTAGTCCGCATGCGCGCCTTGTCGTAGTCCGCATGCGCGCCTTGTCGTAGTCCGCAGCCAGGCCACTACACTATGAAGGAAATAACAGTTTCCGGCGCCCGGTTTCGAACCAATGACGCCGCGGGCGTTCCGGTGCCCGGCGCACTACCGACCGAGCCACGAAACCAACACAGATTTCGATGCACCGAACGCGCCTTATATCCTTCACTCATTTCTCGTTTGTTTCGAAAGCGCCACAAGTTGTCCCGCGCCTCCAAAAGATGGCGACACGGGTCCCGCGATCGAGAGATACGACTTGCCGGCGCACCCCCTCGGAAATGCTGTGCATTTCATCGTGCCCCTCGCGAGGGGGATGTCTTTTTTTCGGTGCACAACTTTTTCGAGCGCTAGCAAGGATTCGGAATTATGTCCATTCGCTTGTATTCGAAGTCCCAGAACGCGAATATTTTGTAGGCATTTATTTTCAGACGGGTCGCATGATTGTTTACACCAATGAGCGTTGGCGTCGGGGCGACAGTTTCCGTTGGAAATGTACTGGTTTTCTCGACGTGCTAAGGCTGCGCTGAATGTGCGGGCTTACCGCCCGTTGCGTTAGCTGGCCTGTGTCGGTGTGCAGTGTGTTCCGTGGAATTATGAAACTGTGTGGTCGTGTCCATCTCGCGGTTTGCATTCAATTCCCTGTGCTTGGTTCATCACTGTCTGCGTGTCAGCTCGCGAATCTTATATGTTCTGCCGACTCTCCGTGCGACGACGTCTAGTGACCATTGGCTACCGATTCACACAATAGAGTGTGTGGTACATGTACCACTGCCTATTTTCTGCGGATTACGGGTCCTCGTCCACGCTGGAGCTTTTTGTGTTGCTACCTGTAAGCATCGCGGTTCTGAATGGTGCGCAACACGTGCAAAATAAAAACAAGTCGCTCGGTTTTATTGTACTGTGCTCGTTTTTTTTTTTGTAAGTTCGCCGAGCCGTATCCTGCATTTCTTCATCAGCGCTTTCATCTTGGAAACATCAAATAATGTTTCCAAGATGAAAGGCGCTAATGTTAAGTGTACGCTTTTTGTTGCGTGCGTTGTTTTGAATCAAAGCTTGACAGCGAACAAAATATTTTGAGAGCACACTTACTATGTCTTCGCAAGCGGGGTTTGTAAATATCCGCACTTACTCGCGACTCAATTCTTTGGTATGGAATTTACTACGTACGCACCGGGTTTTTAAAAGCGACGTAGAGCCGAACTTCTCTTTTGCCCAGTTAGGAGCAACGTTCAAGGCGAATTCTCGAAGAACTTGCGCATTTCGGCGGCTTATCGTGTTCACACCGGGCGGGCAGTCCTTTAATTCACTGTCTTTTCACTGCCGCTAATGATTTTAAAGCATTTTGGGTCTGCTATTCATGACTGCGGTGAGTTCTGTGCTGTTACTATCATTTCCGTCCTAGATGTGCCTGAAACACTATGCGCTGAGGTGTACTACAGAGCAAGTCCAACGTTCCCTCAAAATGTTTGCTTTGATATTCAGAGCTTTCATTGTGTTTCCGGCGTCAGAAAGTGATGCAGGCTATTGCCTCATGTTGGTTTCATGCCTCATGTCGTTTGTTTACGCTGCCCCACTGCGTATAATTTCCCCGTACATCAAAGGAATCTTGTTTGACGGACCCTATAAAAACTAATGTATTTTGTGGTTTGTTTATCCTGTATTAAAATTTGACTGTGGTGCCCCCTAACTTAGGCGGCGCCAGCTGTAGCACGATCTCCTGGCCAGTAGGTGTATGTTATAGATCTTTTCGTTCATTGCTCACCAGAGCTAAATAAAGCATAGGGCTTAATTGAAGTAATTGAAAAGTAGGACGAGTCTGTCTTGCTGGCAGTGTCTGTGCTGGTGCTGGGTTGCGCCCTGATTTTGGCTGCTTCTGCTCGCTTGTGAATACGTGTGTGTGCGATTGTTTTAAAGTGGAAACTGGAAGCAATGACGTGCTCTTTACGTGTTTTTGCTATTTCGCAGAAGCGTAACCTTTTATAACACCGCGTATACATTGCTGAGATAGACTAAGAAAATAGACTAGAGATAGATTAGAAAAAAATCAACAACCTCTCACTCTAAGTGACGCGGGGAATCAGAAGCTTTCTAAAGTCTAGTCGAACTAAAATGAACGTTATGAGGTTACGGCCGACACCAAACTCACCACCCCAGCCAGACGCATGTGGACTCATTTTACAGACTATAAGAAACGTGGTAACGCGATCCTTACCACATTTTAATGGTCAGGGGGTGTCATTGGGGTCTTCTGGCGTGGCGTAATCGGATAGACGTTGACTTCGTAACGCGACGGTTCCCGGTGCGGTTCCGACCGCGGGGAAAAATTCATGTTTGTTCGCTTCACCCACGATCATCATGCCTGTCAGAGAAAGTTGGCTCTCCTGATGTGTCTTTGCGTGGACTACAAAAGACATTAGACGCAGTGTGCAAGTGTCGCTTTAATAAGAGGCCACAGCAATACGCTCTCACATCTTATTCATTCAGTGCAGAGAGGGAGTGTTTTTATCGTAAAAATCGGCAATTTAAAGCAATATTTTCACAACAGGTTGTTGCCTTAACACCCCCATGCGAACGCAGAGTTCTTCACACAGATGACAAAGGTTCGCAGTCTCTCTTTCTCTCTACGTGTTTGGCTTCGCACGCCCATTTAGTGCAGCCCAGATCTTTGTTTGGAAAACCCCATTACGAGGTTGAACGCCTAAGGATGCATATCGATAGGCGGTGCTGTCGCCGCGCATTTAAACCTTTGTGTTTTTCTGCGTTTGCACGTGTGGGTCGACGTCCAAAGCAAGCATTCTCCATCTCAGGCTATAATACGAAAACGAGAAAACTATCTCAGTGGCTAACTTGGGAGCCTGCATCGAGCTGAATCAGTTTTTCCTGTGAATAAAATATTAAAATCTCTAGAATAAGTGCCTAACGTATTAGACGCAATTATTGCATTTCAACCAGTGAATACAAAGCATGAACAAAGAATTGTAACAATTTTATTACACATTTCTCTCATCCCAATTACACGCATTTATTGAGCCGAATAGCGTAAATGTAACCACGAAATGTTTTCCCCGCCCTACTTTTTTCTTCGAGTTAATCCCGGCAGCCTCACTCAGGCGCTTTGTTTGGGGCTCGCTAGGGTTTCAACGCAAAAAAACGATTTTAATGGCCAGAAGCGCGGATAGCTGGTTGGCTTTTTCCGCGTTCTACACTCCATGTGACCAAGGCCATGACTTAGTTTACTAGAGAATTATTGCATATCTTTTTATAGATCCTTAGGAATGCCTAAGCGTTTGCTCTCTCCACTGACACACCAGCGCGGCTCTGGAAAGCGAGGAGTGAACTCTGCAGACATACCGCAACTGTTAGTCCTCCCGTAATGCACAGTGGAATAATAACCTCGTTCATGGTTCAAGCGAACGAAATATGTGCCCGTTGAAATCATGTCGCAGCAATATGCTTAAAATCACAACATGTGAGCCGAAACATACAATCGGAAAATGTGATGCACTGTGGGGCAGCCATAATGGGCTCGTTTTCTTCGCGTTTTCTTTCAAGGGCAACGCGTAGTGTTCACCAGACCAGCTCAAACAAACAAACAAACAAAAAACCTGGCGAAGTCATCTTAGCCAATAGCAAGGAATTTCAATGATTTGTTTTGATGCTATGTCGTTAACAATCAGGTTTTGATGGAAAGCCGCCAGCGGGATCCAGACTGGTATTTTGTCTCCTGAATAAGGCAGGATATGTGCTCAGTGACACCGAAGGCCGTAAATATCCGCAGTGCGTAGAGGCACCAGTGGGGCGCGGTGATCGTGATGTCATTTTTGACGCAGCGAGTGGGCAGTCGGAGCAAACTTGACTCTGAGAAACAACTAGGCCACGAACTCGGTCGTCTACCATTCCGGGTGCTACAGGAGTGTTCGTCTACTACCACGGCCAATGGCGTACCACAGCTTCCCGTGGCCGACTACCGCGTTCCGCTCTCTAAGGCAAAATGCATCAGCATTCCATATTTTTAAAGGCAGTAGAGTTTATTGGGCTCCTTTAAAGGGAAAATATTGGCCTGCCTGTTTTTCGATGAATTAATTTCTGCAACCCGGCCAACGTTAAAGCGAATGCTACTGGAAGACTCTAAAGACCTTTGGCTTTTTAAAACCTTCTTTGGTTGCTTTTTTTCCGTCTTTTGGGGGGTTTTATTTGTAGTGGCGGCAGCTTCACCCGCTAACAGCGCCACTATCATCATCACCCCTGCATCCCACATCATCATCAACAGCGGTGCTTGCCGGGCTGCGTCAGCAGTGCCACGCGCCGCGAGAGAAGATGGAACACGACCCAGCGCCTGGGCGGTCGCTTGCCATCACTGCTCTCACTCCAGTTCCGGCCGGGCCTTGCGCACCCCAATAAATCTGGGAGAGCCACATAACCTCACCGAGTCCACGGCTCCGCTTCCTACAAGTGGTGACCAGGAGGTTCCGCGCCTGATACCCGGCCAGCGGCACACCGACATGGCGACGTGGGGGGACCCGCCGATACCGGTGTTCGACGCACGTCACCTCAGAGGATGGTTTTTCAAGCTTGAGGCCACCTTCTCGCTGAACTACGTCACCATTCAGCCGCTCAAGCACTCCATCCTCTTGCAGACGCTTCTCCTCGAGCTCCGCTGCGTCCTCGCCGTACCACCGCCCAGCGAAACACCCTACGACGACCTTCGCGCTGCCGTGCTCGCGCACTATGGCTTAAAGGACGACTGCTTTTGGCCTGCAGCAGAAAAGGTACCCGCGCGGTCCGCGCACGCTTCGCCGCCGCACATCGTACCTTCGGCACCATCGGCGTCGTTTCCTGCCACGAGTGTCGCCATGGTAGACTCCACCTCCAGCGCGGAAGCCACTCATACACCGACGAGGCTCACAGCCGACGTACACGGACGCCCACCGGCCGCAGCCCTCCTCCCGTTCTACCACGCCATGCAAAGGCTCCGGTGAATCCTTTCTGGGCGTTCCATCCTTCCCAACCTGGTCGCCCGCTACACCGCCGTTGCACGTCAAGTCCACTACGACAATGACACAGAGCCCGGCTCCACTCCTGTCGCAGCATAATTCGGGTGGAGCGCGCGTAGTGGCACCCTCCGTGGACACCGACAACACAGCCGCGACCCTGACTCTACATGAAACGCCCCGCGCCCACCCCGTCAAACGCGACGTGCACGATTACCAGGGAAAGCCCTACCCACTGACGACAGATGTCCAACCTCACAAACCGCTGATGTCGCCACCAGAGGAGCGCGTTCCCGAAACTGGACGCCGACGTCACCATCGACGCCGTAAGCACCAGTCAAGAAAGCGAGTTTCGCCACTGGCACTTCTTCTTCGGCGCACATCGACGAGGCCTCAGTGCCGTTTTGCCAAACAACGTCTTGCATGCCGGCTACGACCAGCGTTGCGGGCTCATATTCGTCGGCGTTCCGGGATGTGCGTGACTCGCTGTAGCCGCTATCACCCTAGGCGTCGTACTGCGGTTACACATAGAGCATGCGCAACGATGTCGCACCAGACACCGTGCTAAAACCGCCATCTCCGAGAGTACAAGCTTCCTCGTACCGGCACACGAACTCTAGTGTACACACGTCGCAAGAGGCTGGTCGTGGAACGCCCGTTCTACCGGCCCCGCCAACATTGCACTGTGGCCGCGGTTCGTGCCTCTTTCACTTCGGGACTACTACACCGTACACCAGTTCGTCCCACTTTGCACTCCCAGCCAAGGCCACCTGAGGCCAATCAACGCTCCGGAGGCCCACAACGGACTGACAAGGACTGCTTTTATAAGTTACGCACGATTTGACCTGGACTGTCTAATCACCTACCATGGACATGCTTAGTTAATTATCTGTACATAGCTTGTTCTCCTCTTTGAAATGCAGAGCATTTCTTAGCCTCGCATCTTCCTGCGTCGGACGGCGTCCACAGCTCCGCGTCCGCAGCAGGTGCACCTCTCCTCCGTCCCTCCTCTCTCTCAAAAGCAGCTGGCGCGCGCATGCCTCGTAGTCAGCCCGTTCGCCCCGTCGCGGTCTCGGCGTAACAGGTGCGTGATAGCAGCACGATGGGGCGTGGAAGGGCGTGCGCTGCTTGCGCATGCGCGCTCCCCCCCCCCCTTCTGCTATCCCTCTACTTCGCGCGCTGCAAATATAAAGCGGCTAGCGGTCGCTCGTGGTTCAGTCACTGCGTTTCTCCTTCCTTCCTTGGTTGACGCTCGCTCCCACGTTTACTCGGGTCTGCTACTCCAGCATCACGGAAGAAGCGATGGAAGCAACACTGCATTCAACCAGTACTGAGGCCCCAAAGCTCTGCATTTACTTGTGTTCCCCTCGCGGGAAGGCGCGGGAATTTTTTCTGTCTTAACGCGCCCTGCGCTATGGGGGGAGCCCTGTAGTGGCAGCAGCTTCACCCGCTAACAGCGCCACTATCATCATCACCCCTGCAACCCACATCATCATCAGCAACGGTGCTTGGCGGGCTGCGTCAGCAGAGCCAGGCGCCGAAGAGGAGATGGAACACGACCGAGCGCCTGGGCGGTCGCTTGCCATCGCGGCTTCCAGTCCAGTTCCGGCCGGGCCTTGCGGACCCCAATAAATGTAGGAGAGTCACATCACCTCACCGAGTCCACGGCTCCGCTTTCCTACATATTCAACAAAATACATTTGTTATAGCAAAGCCAGTGGTGACATATAAAGGTAAATGTCGTCAAAAAAAAACTTGAACTTATAATTGAACTTTGCAGTGCCCTTTCAATTAACAATAATTATGCACTTTATTTTTGCATAACACGTCGTAAATTGTCTGAACTGTATTTTGAACAAAATAACAAAAAGGGCTCGCACCAATTTGTGGGCCTCTTAGCGACACCCTTTTGATGGCGCGCAAGCAGCGGCACCAGGCTAAATTTGACATCACAAAACCTCCACAGTGTTTATCGTGGGAAAAGCGGGCAGTGAGGGTCAAATCATGACAATTTTTCGGGGAAAGAACAGAGCCACGTGCGAGGCCGAGTCAGCTGAAGTCTGCGGTCTTTAAACGAGATTTCCAGCAAATGGAGCTGCTGTGCGCCAAATTTGTTTTCAAAGGCGAAACCTTTAGGTACTGTTGTGCGAAAATCCATCGTTGTCCGTTCGAAAAATGACCCCTGCCGCAATGAGTGCATCAAAACACAATTTAGGTTTCATGAGATTTCAAGCTGGGTCTCTGTAGTGGGATCCCGGTGCTCTAGAACTCAGCGATCTTTTTTCCTTATAGTATTTAGTTGACTTCAACTGAATGTGCGAAATTATATTTACGGCAAACTTTTACTGCTGTATACACCTACAGATTTGTTTAATACGAGCTGAAAAACAAAACAAAACTCACTGAACTGCTATGGAGATTGTACAGCAGATTGTACTGCAAGCTTCCAGAATAAGGTTCGAGACACAACAAACGCGACAACTACTTCTCTGAAATTGAACCCTTAGCGGTCGGATGAGGAAAGGCATCCTACTAAAGCACTGTAGTGCACAATACTGGTACGTGGAGGAAGGACACATGACACGAACTTAACGATGCGATGCGCGCGATGTATCCCACACTATTTACACGGCGGCCATCGCAGACCTCACACCTTCGGGCATTGCTTTCCTGTATTATGACAATACATGATACTTTGGTGAGTTTCTCTACAAGTCGAACATTAGGTCAAATAACCCGTTCTGCACCACGTTGTAATGCAGAATAAGTAGGAAAAGAATTTCTCTGCTCGCGTTCACACTACACATAGAGCCGAAACTGCATGTTGGCGACTGAAAAATGCCAGAAAAATGCCACATACATTTCCCGCCGAAAACAAAATAACAAGGACACTAAATGAAGGTGCATGCAGGACTCCGAGAGTTTTAACTGGTTAAGACTCTCACTTCAGTTCTCAATTTGTTAACGTAAACTTTAGCTTGTATATCTTCTGTATATCTCTCCTGTGTAAATGTACCATTGTAAAAACTCTCCGCAACAATCGTCGTCGTGCCAACAGTGTTGCACCATGAGACACCAAAGCAGAATCATCATCAAGAAGGCTCCTCTACACACAACAATATCGGCGCTTTGTATAAGCATCGCAACAATGGGCCTAGGATTACTAGGGGTGCCCAACGACGAAAACACCCTTTCTTGCTTCGCCCCTGTGGTTTGCTGTAAATGATGAGTAACCGGCCGGAGAAACAACGTCCTCGTGATGCCAGCACTAAATAGACAATCTTTGTTATGTATTATTTTGTGAAGTTCAGATTTCGGATGAAGCCCTTCCAGAAAGTTTATATGGTTCCACTAAAAGGCTACCATCTAAGGAGGGATTCGAAATTGTTTCGGCGACAACATGAAAGCGCCAAAAAGCTTCTTCCACCTTGTGGACTTCTCCCAACAAGAGAAAGAGAGAACAGTTCCAGTGAGTTTTGTACTTGTCCGGTGTGCTTTCAGCAGTAGAGTTTGGATACTGTATCTCGCCATTGTTGTAAAACTCAAAGATATCGTCCGAGACGATAGCATCCTGACCAAGTGTTTTAGATACTGTGGCGTCATTTGTAAATATTTCGAAATTACTGGCGGAAATATTACTGGAATTTCTCGGCCATATTTCGCCTACTCTCGCTGTGCTTCCTCGACTTTGTTCAGTCGAAAGATCAATAAAAAATGCTGTCCGTCTCGCTCTTTCCTCCTTCCCAAACTTTTAGGGAATTTCGTGTGACGTCAAAACATGGTTGCTTGGATTTTCTTCTCTACTGCATGGCTTGCCGAACCTCTGACAGAATGAGTCGACCAAGCGATTATTCTACCGGCGGCCGGCGGGTCATTGCATTTCGTTCGCTTACTTGAACTAACCCACGGGACCATTGTCCTAAGAAATTTCCGTTAGTTTCTTACCTTGCCGACTGTATCAAGCTTTACCTCCAACTCTCTTCACACATGCGTACATGCGACGCTTCGCTGACTGGTACGCATGTAGAGATACCTAAGGCATATTGAAATAGTGCGAAGAGTCAGCAAAGTTCATATACGTACTAAGGAATCAAAATCAACCAAACGTTTTGTCGTATAGCGTAAAGCCAGAGTTGTGGGAGCTCTCTTTGCGTTGGCTAAGCTAGAACAATGGTCAGCAGCCCCCGACCTCTCGTCTGAGACCGTTTTCCGTCTGTGTAATACAGTCACTAGACATACTGTAATATTTCGGGGAACGCTCACTATGCGATCGCTATAAAATAAAAAGTCATGTAAGCAGCTTCAATTAAAAAATAAAATATGTGAACTGGCTTTACATTTTATTCTTTATATTGCCGCCTCTGATATCCCTGACCTATGGCTGAGTGGTCTGGAGCACTTGGCAACGTGTTTTGCACGTCGCACGTTGGACTCCCTGTAAGTGCATATTAAGTGTTGTTTTGCTTTTTGAAGTTTATTCATTTGTTTTTTGGCACTAGTTTGTATTGTGAATTCCCATTTTCGCAATGCAGCGTTTATTGCTCCACGACCGAGTTCGCAGAACGCGTGTAGAATGGCATTGCACGCTGTCGAGTTTTCGTTAACGTTTTGTTGACATAAGCTCCGACTGCTTCCGGGCACAGTCGCGGACCAGCCGACCATTGGGCTTATTTGAATTCATATCTTGGACATCGTCCAATTACCGAGATTGTTTGTATTCATTTCAGTGCTGTCAGTTGGTTCGGACTCCGAAACAGGCGCAAGATAATTTTTCTTCTATGAGGCTTTACGTCACCTAATGCCCTTTAAATAAACAAAAATTGCCTGCACATATATTCCTTTCTACGCAAGTGGTGTCCAGAGCGACGATGTTGTGCCTAACCTGCCATGTAACAGCCTCTCCGCTATCCCGTCCTACTCCCTCTGCTCTCCTCTTCCCCTCTGCCCTCTGCTATACTGAATGCTGCGGAGGTTAGCTCAAGTGGATTCAATTTTCCCGCCTTCCCACTACATATGTGCCATCGGTGGGTGCCTGAAGCGGCTCGATTTCAATCTCCTTTGGTTGGTGCTTACTTTATTTCTGCGCTTTTAGGCACTTTTTTAGCAGTTGTGTTTTATTTACTATAGTACAACCAATTTAGCATGTGTTATAACTACAAGAGTGGCCAAAATTCCTTTGTGTACTGATTTTGTCCTTAGAATATAGCTGAGGTTTGTTCTGCAAGAAATTATGAAGAGCTACATGATCAGTGGTGAGTGATTTGGTGTTGGGGGATGGTCCTGTCACATATCTATATCGTTGTGGTGCAATCTTTAAGCAGCGATTGTTTGGACTGCAATTGAATCAAGTCAAACAAAAATGGAGAGGCAAACCAACATTTGTGGGATTAGGAAGCGTAAGAAAGCATTACCTTTGAAAAAATTGTGGCCTACGTCCGTCGATTTTGCGCTTTTGGCCTCGAATGAATAAGGAATCTTTGTTTAGTATTGAGGTGATAATATGTCTTCTAAGTTTCACTTGCTTAATCAGGCGGACACGAGAAGCGAAGGAAGAAGAAATACGAAGCAGCGAACCATGAAATTCTACCCCACATTGTGGGTCGTCTTTATGGCCCGAGTGTTGCTATATAGACGCAGCAGAAAGTTCAGCTCTCTCTATGTGCCGTTGGCAGTCGGAATGTCGCAGTTAGATAAGGCAAACAGCATAGCCTAATGGTGTTTCCACCTCACACGTTGAGAGCAGTTCGATACACGACGTTCTTAGCTATATAGGGGCCTAAAGAGGTGTTAAGTGCTTTAATTAGCCCAGCCCACTTTGCCAGAGGGGGTTTTTGGACGAAAACGCATAATATAATAAAACGATCGAAGCCACAGCGTTACAGAAGAAAAGGGTCGGTTTATTACGCGAGAAGCCGCGGAAAGTAAGCCCGGGTTGTCGCTTTCCGCAGGTAGGCTCCTAACATGATTGCGGTAGGTTATTATGCGAGCGCCGAGACCGGCGAGTGCCGACACAGCATGCATGCGATGTAGCGCGTTTGGCGCTGTTCGTATGCATACGCTAGCAGCCCAAATGTTTGTACCGAGAAACTTTTTATGGGCTCTAAACTGAGTTATGAAATCATGGCTGAAGAATAGGTTATATTTTTGTCCACTGCAAGCGTCAATATGAACATGCGATCTTTGGTAGATTTTCGAACCACATGGTTCATTGGTTTTTCAAATTGACGTAGATATTGTGACAGAAACACGGTAAACGGGAAACTGCGAATAGAAATATGGAAATATCCTCTCAAAAGGGAGAAGCTGTGGGCGTGTGTAGCTTTTTCAGTCTCGGTGATAGTAGCCATCTAACCAATGTAGATACAGCGTTCTAATCGGCCATAATTCCTGCCTTGTGTCCTGCGGCCCTGTAACCCTATTTTCATTCGTTATTGAAGTGACAACAGCAATTTACCTTACGTATTCCAAAACAAGTCAAGCACAGGTTGCGGCTTAACGGGTAATTAGAAATTAGGTCATGAGTGTCGGTAAAATTTGGGTCTGAGTGGGCGTCCTATATTCTGAAATATTAGAGACGGACTGTATGCTTGTGACTGCCACGTATGGGTTCAATTTACTGAGAAAGGCACTCTGTCCAATCCACAGTGTCTAAAGACTTTGATTCTGAATTTTTTTGCCAAAGTTGCACCGGCACGCCGAGTTAGGGCTCCGGATTATGTCTGACCACATGGAAATTTTTACGTGCACCGAAATCCCCGCAGCCGGGTGTTTTCACTTTTTCGTCTTTACAGGAAAACGTCCACCGAGGCCTGGATGCGTGTTTCTAGGCACTTCGCTGCACAGCGTACAAACGTTGCATGCGTCGATGTCAATGCGTGCGATATTCTATCGAGCGGCTGCAAAAGGCGCCCGCCGTTCTGGATGTGTAGCGTCGCGGTTCAGTAGTGCGTAGTGGCGCTAGCGGCCTCTGCACGGTTCCACTGAGTGTAGCTTCGTTTTTTATATTCCTATGTTTTTTTCTGAAAGTAATTTTACTATTTATTTTTTTATTAACAGCGATTTATGCTTAAGGTAATTTATGCTAGGGGCGCAGCCTATGTCAAAGTTAACGTTTTAAATTGCAGGAAGAGGTAGGCGCATTTGGTCGTTGACAGGGATGTCACGTGGCGTGCCGTGCAGAGAACGTTAGAAATACTCGCCTGGGGAACAAACCACTGGCCTTGAGATCAGCAGTCCGGCCACACAACCTGAGTCAGCGAAAGCTGCGGTCCAAAAAACTAATTATTAAAAGTTATAGTTTAAGTGTATAAACAAAATTTTATAGTTTTGCTGTCATTTTATTTATACAGGTATTGGCAGCATGAAGGACTTTTTAAATTTTTTATAAAATTTTTAGCAATCCGCTTAAGCGCAAAAAACCTTTCTTAAAGGGACACTGAAGTGAAATTGTCAAGCTCCCGTTTTTGCTTGCACTGTGTAGACTGGCTCAAATTAGCACACTTTTCATCGTTTTTACGATTGACAAATCGGTAATTATTTTACAAAGCGCGAAAGAAGAAAAACTACCATGCCCGGTTTGCGGCGGCCGCACCAACTAAAGCTGTGACGTTAGGAGGAGCGGGCACCGTGATTGGACGATGCCCAAGGTGAGCAACCAAACAAGTTTCGGTTTCGGTTTCGGTTCTGTAAAACACAACCGGTGGCGTTGTTGGATGGGCATTCTCAATGACTCAGTAATCATCGTACCGCGCTTCTGCCATGTTGTCAGCTGTAAAAATGCATAAAGATAAGCCTCCTAGGACGGCTTGGAATCGTAGCATTCACTAGCCCAAACCTACGCAGTGCATGAACGCCCTCCGCGTACCCGTAGACGCCCAAATGTCATGCGCTTTTCCCCCATAATTGGAGCTTGCCTCCCTCATGCCTGTATCGTAAAAAGCGTGTTCGCACCAGGCCAAGGGTCTGTTCATTCTGGCCTGTGCCCACTGCCTGCAAGCAGTCTGTGCTTATGGGAACAGCACGCCAACGAGAACTCGCTAGCGCGCCATGCATGTGCCAGCCTTCGCGCGTTTTGTGAACTAGTTCGTGTAGCCATGAACGTTGCGGCCCAAAAAAAGGTGAACTCAATATAGAAAACATCGGCGAAAACAAAAAAGTTAACTTACAAAAAAAAAAAAAAATCACGTACCCGCGGGGATTCGAACTCGTGACTTGCAAAACATTCGCGGTGACATGCCCAGCGCCCCAGACTACTGAGCCACGGAGCGGGACCCGAAGGCCTTGCTAATATAGGATATATATTGTACAACCGGTTTACACTTTTATTTAGTTTTGGCATTTCAAGCAGCTTAGGTGACTATTTGTTGTACTGCGATCGTGCAGTAAGCGTCGCCCGAGTTTCCACAGTAGCTCACGTCTAGCAATTGCATTTCGTAGACGGAAAAGCGTTCGCAGATGCGTAGTCGGGCTGCTGACCGCTGTGCTTGTTCGCCCAGCGCAAAAAAGTGCTTACCGCGCCCTAGTTTTACGCTGTACGGTAAAAATTTCAGTTGATTTTATTTCCTTAGTACCTATATTAACTTCGCTGACTCTTCTCCCGCCTTCAAGAGGCCTTATATTTTCCTACTGGCGTACCAGTCAGCGAAGCGTCACATGTGCGCTTGTGCAGCACTTGTGTGAAGCGAACTTGACTTGGAGCTAGATACAGTGTACGAACAAACCAAGTAAAGAAAGGCACATTCTTCCATTCACAAACGTGTCCTGGCTTCGTTTCAACTAAGCGAACGAATTGCGACCAAGCAATTTTTTTTAACCTCCTTCATTGCGACGACCTGCCGGCGGCCGGCGGACGAAACGCTGGGCCGACTGACTCTGTCGGCCGGGGAGCCGTGCTGTAGCGCAGCCGTGGCGCAGCCAATTGCCAGCTCATCCCCTCCTGACGTCACACGAAAACGCCACAGAAAATGGGCGAGCGTAAAGAGAGGAGGACAGCATTTTCGAATTAGTTTTTCTACTAAATAAAATCGCGTAAACGCGCCTAGAGTGGTCGAAACATGGCCTGGGGACTCCGGACTACAATTTGCGCTAGTAATCCCGCAATGTTTACATATCACTTCAGTGTCCCTTTAAGAGTTTCCTGTTTTGATTCCGCACATTTGCCGAACTTTAAATGCCAAGTGTTGGAAAAGTAGCGAAAGAACAACTCTCAGGCAAATACGTTGTCGACAAATAACCTTGTCCCGCCACGTTATCAGTGGAATTGACCGATCCACATGCACACAAAACTAACAAAAAACCTGGAAGCAGAGCCCTTCTTCTTAGGCGAAGAATTCTTGAGAAAATGGTCTTGTCCTTTCATTGAGGTTCAAAACGGGTGAGTGCACCTGAGTTGCACTCCAATACACGGATTACGCTTTACGGGAACATAAAGGGAGGCTTATAAAAAGGGCCCATCTCCCCGCGAGGGGGACTCGAGTAAATGCGTCGCATAGGGGGTGGGTGTATTGCGTTAACGTTTACTGTTTGGTGAGTTGGTGGTAGTGAATGCGTTGTATCAGCAGCTTCTTGACGTAGTTTGAATCAGTCAAGGATATAAGGCGCGTTCGTATCCTTCCATTCTGTGTCGGTTTTGTG
This sequence comes from Haemaphysalis longicornis, assembly GCF_048455015.1. NCBI lineage: Eukaryota > Metazoa > Arthropoda > Arachnida > Ixodida > Ixodidae > Haemaphysalis > Haemaphysalis longicornis. The sequence goes on from NW_027526233.1 coordinate 50,015,363, forward strand.
GCGCAGTGGGAAGAGCACCATGTACCTCGCGTTCCGCCCACAGGTAGTGAATGCGTTGTATCAGCAGTTTCTTGACGTAGTTTGAATGAGTCAAGGATATAAGGCGCGTTCGTAGCCTTCCATTCTGTAGAGCACCATGTACCTTGCGTTCCGCCCGCGGGGTCGTGGGATCGAAACCAGGCGCCGGTAAGTATGATTTTTTTAAATAGTGTAGGGGGAGGGGTGCGGACCTGTTGTTGAGAGCAAGGAGGGTAGCGTGATGCGGGAGAGGAGGAGTGGAGGAGAGGGCGCACCTGGAACGGCTGTTGCGGACGCCGAGGCACGGCGACAACGCCGGGTAACATCGTGAGTTAAAGAAATGCTGTGCATTTAAAAACGGGTGCGCCTGAGCCGCACTCCATTACATGGGCTACATTTCATGGGAATATAACGGGAGGCTCATAAAAGTGAGTGCACTTGAGTTGCACCCAAATAACGTACGGGTCAAGTTTAGGGGAACATAAGGGGAGGCTTTTGAAAGGCGCAAGCGCCTCGGGCGGGGAGACTTGCTTCCCGCACCTGTGCACTTGGCGCCTCACTCTACTACAAAATGAGCGGGCTCGCAAATGTAAGCCGCGCACTTGCGTTTTTACAGGTGTAACCCATGTGGTGCGGATGTAAACGGCGTGATTGTGTTGCTACTGCCAAAGGTAGTTCCAATTGCATTCTGTAAACAGAGGTCATGTTCTGAGTATTCAATAAGTTTTGTGGCCCCAAATAGGAAGGTGGGCCAAATAAATGGATGTGGTACAGTCAACAAACCAATGCTTGGTGTCTTTTGTATTTGTTTTTTGTATTTGAATGTTTTGTAGTTGCGTATGTAGCAAGGAAGAGCCCGAGTAAATGAAACGTCTTGTGTAAAGGGAGCTGGTTCCTGCGGTAGGGCAGCAGTCCCCCCCCCCCTCCCAGGACACAGACTGTTCTCTCAGTGCACAATTTATGTACCAAGAAGTGTACGTCATTTGCATTCGTGTTCATGCCGTGTTAGGTCTTGACTCATTTCGTATCTACTTTGTTAATAGCAAGGAGAGATGTCGTCCTGGAATGTAACGGACGGACCGAGTATGTGAACGTGGAAAAGCGTAACCACGATTGCTTTGTACCTGCTTTTGCTACAGGAGAAAAATAAAAAAATTCATTTGCTGGTTGCGCTCATATTGTTCACGTATGCCAGCGGTCGTTTCAGCCGGCAGGTGGAGTGGCTTGCCAGGCCTTCTTTCAATTTTTGATCCACCAGGCGGGTGGTGAAATACGGAGTGAACTTGCCCTGTTCTTCTTCACTCAACGAGAAGGCAACCGAGCGTTCGTGTTGTCGGATGAGGAAGCAATTTGTCTACAAACGCAATATGTTAGAAGATTTTTCATTATTATATTCTTGGAGCACTGCACAAACAGAATTTGAAAGCAAACGCCAAAAAAATATTCAGAGTTGTCAAGCTGCGAAGTGTTTCGCCCCTTGGCCCCACGCCGGCATCTTTACTTGTGCCCAACACTCAGCCTTGCGTACTTCTTCACAACTAACTCTAGTTTGGGTGCTGTGAATTGTGTGCATATTGGGTGTAGCCTATACAGCTTCTGGCCTTACAGGTGATGTTGAAACACAACATCAATATTGTGGCGCCTTATAGGAAACCCTGCCGAGATGAAATAATAGTTTCCGTTCCTGTACCATAATGAGGTATCTAAATCCGCATATGGCCCCACCCAATGCGTGAGAAAATCTGCTGGCTTTTTACTCCAGGAAAACAACCAATCTCACGGCACTTACACCGCTGAAAGCTCAATAAGATCTCTCTGCACCCTGATCTTATACAAAAAAAAAAAGGGATTTCCGCAGCTCCCGTTCCCATTACCATTTCCCATTCCAGTTTAAGTGGTCACTTTTAGTTTGATGCTGAAACCTTTTACTTGGAGTTCAGAACACTTACTATCAGGCGGTGAAATAGAAACGGTGCCACTCCTGGCAGGCTTTACGGGGGCGTCCGTGCTTTCCCTGAAAGCTTCCCGAGGCGCTATAGCGCCTCGATCCGGAGAAAATGCGTACGTACAAATACGTCACGTGCATGTGCGCACTACACATGAATAAAACAGATCATTGTGCAAGAAGTAGCACACTTCAATAAACTTCGATCTCGAAGAACACAACCACAGCAAGTCAGCGACAATACAATCGCTTATCCCGCCATGTTTCTGTTGCCGTTCTGCTCTCAGCGTTGTAAATTTATCACCGTTTTGATGCTTTTCCCTCCTGGGGAATGAGCGGACGCTTTTCCGCTCAACGAAAACTTCATTGTCTAGGAAACGTCGGCGTACGGTAAAGATCCTCATGTGGCCAAAATATCTCTGGAGCCCTCCACGACCACTCCCCTCATCACCGTCGTAAAACCCCACAAACAATGATAAACTTGTGATGAATGAAAAGTATTCTGCAATCGCAAATCGGGAAAACGGGTATTACACTTCGCAACTAACGTACTTAGCACAGAGGGCAATATATTCAATTTCCATGGGCGCTACTTCCAGAATACAAACGCGTAATTAGACTCAGTGCGTACATAGCAAATATCCAGTGCAAAACTTCCACCCCCGCGATTCTAGTTTTTGTTTTAATTAGATGAATTTTCAAACAAATTAAATATGTTCATGTGGCGTGGCGTTTTCCAGCCGACACAAAATTCCTTTAAAAATAATAACCCGCTAAAATCGGCTCCAGACGATCCCTAGTCATCGGAGCCATTCTCGCACAGATGGCTCGGGGTTCCCTTGTGCAACGATATTCGCGGCTCAATGTGCGCGCCGTAAAGGCGGTGAAGCGAAGAACGCAGGTTTTCTGGGCTAAATGTTGCCACCAGCCCGTTTAAAAATGCTGCCGCTGGTCCTGCGGCGTGCATTCGAGTTTAGAAAGGTAAAATACTGCAGCTTACAGCGTAATAACGTGAAGCAGCATTCTTTTGTGAAGCCCGCGTAGAGACGTGCGAGACTTGATTGAATGTTGCAGAATGTTTTTATTCGCCAATTTTGAGTAAAGGTAGCAAGAAAAGTAGTTCAAATCACATTTTGTGAACCCTGCCTGTGTAGGCTTCAGAAATGTGACGCTGACGTTCTTGGAGATATTTAGGAGGGCTTTGTTAGCAGAATACCATAAGGGCTTTGCTTTTACAGCGCAGAGGCTTTTGATTCAGGTTATCGTAAAGTTTTTTATACACGAGTTGGCAAATTATTCTGTGGGCAGGCAAGCACGTCGCAAAACGCGTCGCTGCGCCATTTAACGTTGCACATCTGGTATTGAGACATCCATGTGCGCCTGCGCTGGAACTACGCTCGGTACCATATTTCTTCCGTCATTCTGATCACATGGGACCGCATCGCACCTTTGGAAAAAGGGATGTCTTTAATTGCAACATGCCTCAATCGTGCATTCTTCGGCTGCAAACTGCGAGTGTGACATTTGCGTTGCTCACTGGGCCCCGAATCGACAGATAACATATCTTGCCCGTATGGGACAGGAGCCTCCGCCTTATATATCACATCGGGTACTTGTTTTTTTCCATAAAACATACAGCTGGTTGGTAACTACAAACGAGCCTACCAAAACTGTAGGAAATTCTTGCGAGAAATATTTTATTTGAATACACTTTGATAAGGGGAGCCCTTGCACACAAGCTAAGCTAATAATGACGTTGACGATACGCGAGCAGTGCTGGACTTATTCGTGCGTTTGGCAATAAAAAAGAAAAAAAAAAGGTGTTGTGGCTCACTAGCTAAGGCGTTGTGCTTCTTAGGACAAGTACGCGGCTCAGATTCCCGCGCCATGGAGGCCACTTTCTGATGGAGGCGAAAACCACAAACGCCCGTGGGCTCGAGATCTCGGCACACGTTAAAGATTCTTAAATGACCATAATTTATTCCGAGGACTCCAGTACGGCGCTCATAATAGTCTGTGTAGATTCGGCACGCTAAATGTCATAATCAATCAATTTGGAAAAAATAACAGAAGTAAATAGGTTAAAATGCACGTTGAATTGATTGGTGCAGACCAAGACAAAAAGTTTTGTTTTTAGACTGTCAAACATAGGAATTCGCAGTAAAATTAAGTTGAAGTTTAATTATAATGAAAATCCTGCCCCTGAATGCCTGTGACACAATTATTGAACAATAAAATAGCCAATGCACAGTTTAAGCAACTCTTACCGGCCCTAGTACCTCTGCAAATCCCTTTTCAACCCCAAAAACTCATCACACACGTGACCCAATTTTAAGCACCTTTCTGGAAGGAATGGTATTTTTAAGCTATCATTTTTTTCCCGCAGTACTCTAGTATTTATTTATTGTCAGCCATTGTCTTTTCATGTTAGACACAGGTTTAATCCAAGTGCTACCGGAAGGAGCTGCCATCCCCTTGTTGCTAGATTCATTTGCGGCTCCTTGGGAGCATTTCCGTTGTTATGTACGTTGTCATCCCCCCGCTGACAACCCGTTGTTGCGTCTAGGAAGGCCGACCCGAGCCGAGCTCCGTCGCCTCCAACATACGTGGGGTAGCGTGGTTTAAAGCGAGCAGCCAGCTAGTGTTGCTGCCGTGAAAAAGTTCATAAGCCGTAGAAAAAACGTAACTCGTTTACTTCATAGCGACGGATGAGCCGAAGCCAAAGAACAATGCCCCGACGCGCGAGGTTACAGTACACGACTCGAGCAGAGTGACAGCATTGATTCACTGCTCAAACAGGACTGAATGTACAGCGCTTGGGAGGGGTCTATTTATACCCAAAGCGCTAACGGTCAATACACGCGTTCCCTCTATATTGTGCACACTTCACGAACGACACACACACACACACACACACACACACACACACACACACACACACACACACACACACACACACACACACACACACACACACACACACACACACACACACACACAACACTTTCCAGAGTTCATGAGCGGCCGGTAGTAGCGGCGCACACAGAATCTGATAGAGGGGCGGGAGGAGGACTCCGCTGGGGACGCGGGGCTTCCGTGTCCTTGGGGCACATTGAAGCCTGCCTCCTCGGCAACCGCCGAAGTTTTAAACTCGCCGAAAGATAGGCACCACAGACCGAGGCTTGTCGAGACGTGCAAGCATGGGTCACCGACACGGGGAGGGGTGGGGGGGGGGGGGGGGGCAGGGGGAGGGGGTGCTGTTTGAAAGGCGCGCGCACTGGAGGGTTCGCCGCACAGCCGGGGAGCGTTGCAGAAAATTACGGGGGCGGGCCGATTCGTAACACCGTACTGTTTGAATGCTGTGACATTTAGCTAAATCCGTATGGTTCTCAAGTTATGCCTCATATTACATTTTCAACGATATTTCACTTCATATTTCGGGCCACTTTCAGGTGCAAAAGAGAGATTTCTGTGAAGTTGTAGTGTGTACTTATTGCGCCAGTCCTGATTGAGTGAAAATGTCTGTTGTAATGATAAATAAATGTATTCCTTTCTTCTGAGCAAGAGATTTTCCTGATAACGCAATCGTCATTTATCAGAAAAACCTTAAGAATGTTCATCGAAAGTTACTGCTTCTATAATAACGATGCGTGGAACGACGTCGAAGCAACGCAAGTGACAATTACTATTCATTATTTTAAGGGCAATGAATTGTGAGCAATCAGTCACAGTATATTGGGGCGACATACGTTGTGGATGACGTAAACTTTTGATTGGCGCACATTTTTCCCTGTTATGTAAATACTGTAGTAACAAAGATACTGTAACGGCTGTTTCCGGTGCTCTGTCATAATTCCACATTCTATATTAGACCATCGCAAATGAAGAGCAGTTCAGAGATCTTGTGGCAATTTTTGAAAAGTCCCCAGCTTGGCGGTTTTGTTAATTTCTTGGGGGACATAGTAGCTAATTTAAACAGTCAAGAGATTTTTTTCCCCGCTAAATTCACCTTTCGCGTGCGGTAGCTCCGCGGCCACAAATAAACCAATTAGCGGGAGCACCAAAAAACTATAGGGTCAAATATGAACGGTTTCACTAGGCGCCGGCTCTATTATAGAACCGTGGTTAATCTTATCCGCGATGTCAAGAGCAGGAAACTCAAAATAGGCGAACTTAGCATGAGACACATGTGGTGGCCGTTGGTAATAAGGGCGGCTTATGAGAATGGCGATTCCGATTAATGATGCAATATGCCTCGTGACATCGCATTACACGTCCGCGTGCCTTGCCTGGGACAGTCGGACACACGTTCGCAACCAGTAGCAGTTACGTGGCATCGCATAATCGAATTCCCGGTTGAATGGCCTCCACTAGCGTCACTGGATAACATTTCAGTTTCGAAAGTTTGTTCTCCTGTTGTTCCGTGCCACCGCCAAGATCACTGGCCAGTTCGCAGCACGTGACATTTGCTTACATTGCCATTGTTCATAAGAGGCGCCATTTTGTTTATGAGTTTTAGTCGGACAACTCTGGTAGGCTTAGCTTGTACTCCCTGCTCTGGGGCTCTGCGACACTGACGTCTTTCCGAAAGCGAATCAAGCATAACTCGCGTTGAAGCATTCAAGCAGCAGAAGTTTGTCTCAAGATACCGTTTCGCTGCATTTTCTGCAGTTTTGTAATTAACGCCAATGTCGAAGTTAGCGGCGAGGCTGCAGATGCGGATTCTCACAACAGTGATAAATACCTTTGCTGACTTGAATGCCTCAGTGGCGCTACTTTGATACCTTATCTAGTGCCACACGCCTCCACGGGATAACGTGCTTGTTCTTTTCTCCGTTACCTTTCCTGACGCTACGTGACACCTTATGCCTGCAGGCTGCCTAAGGGTCTCTAGTAAGCTTTATTTGAATCTGGTGGGATTGCTGTGGTGACAAGAACGAACGCACCCCCCTTGCAAATTCTTTTTTATGTACATGAATGCAAGATTGCAAAAACATAATCTTCATTTGGCTTCAGACATGATGTTCTCGACACATAACCTAATATTGTGGTTAAAAAATTATTGAACCAATTTACAGCCGAACGAAATTATTGGACACACACTCATCAACAACGAAACCAATTTAAAAAAACGACCAAACGAAAAACAAGATTCCTTGGACACGAAGTTCTGCTGACGTGCCGTAATGGAAAAAACCTGGTGATAATAAATAACGACTTCTTTGCTACGATATCGTAATTTCTTGTGCTTTTTCGGTTATTTTTCTTTATCCTTTACGCGTGTTAGGTTCCGGTGTCCTGCGGCATGCAATATGGTACGAAGTTTACGCTTTCAGTTTAACGTTTTATCAATTTTCTTAAGCGGGCACGTCAGCCTTAGTAAGGTGCCGATTCGTGATCTACTCCAGCTGTTGGTATTTGCCACAAAGAGAAAGAAGAGCGACAACAACAACGACAATGATTTTGCGTTTTGAACGAAAGCTGAGAAAAAAAGCGCTGGTGGAGCGTATCATATGTAGGTTTTCTTGTAGTTCGAACGCTGCGATCATTTCTTTGCTTCACGGAAATCTGACACAGCTGGCTCTGCGTGTATGGGATAAGAGCTAAGGATACGCACCGGAAATGGGGAACAAACCAGTTTTTTAACCGGATGTAATAACTTTTTAGGCAGGTTGTGCAGTTAGCTCATGCGCTGAGGGATGCCAGTGGTGCGCGCCCGTAGTCGCACTTGGCGTTCACGTGCCGCAAACCACGGCGGTGAGTTACTTGCGGAAGTGGCCGTTCGGCCGGGGGTGCGTAGGCGAAGCACACGGGGTGCTCTGGGGCTGCACTGAAGTTCTGTGAGGCGCACGCTGCATTGGATTAATCTATTTCCTAGCCATAGCAAGCTTGGCGAACTGTTACTGCTATTATTTATTATGCCGTAAAGCGCTGCAATGCCATCCGTGCGAACGTACGAGACGAAGTAACCGTATCTGCAATATCTGTCAGATCTCTTCGTAGTGAAGGGCCAGTGCAGTGTGGTGGCCAAACCGCCGAGCCAGTAGTGCAGCACTTACCGGAGAGAAAGGGCCAGTAGGAAACAAGGAGAACAAGAAGCTGTTCGGAAGCGGTCGGCCAAGACGGCAGCAGGACGGTACCCTAGCGGTGTGGGCCTGGGGACCATCGCCGCCGCTGCCGCCCAAATCATCACGCCATTGCGGTGTAGGCCCGACGGTCATCATCCTTCACGTAGACGGTATAAGCTCTGTCCGCTCGGCGAGTGAGTGGTGTGCCGGTGGTGCACAGCGCGGGCAGCGAGGCCTCGTCTCAAACTACGCCTACGCTCCCTACAATCGTTAATATCTATCGCCCATAGACACGTTCCTCGCCGTGGGACCATCACTCCGTTTTGGAGCTTCTGCGAAGACCGAGCTCAGCAGCCTCGTGGACATCGCCGCCTCGCATCGACTACCCGAAGCCACCACTCCGTCTTTCCTTGACTCTACTGCACCGTGCCAGCCCCAGCGGGCTGAACTATGCCAGTTCTTATCTACTGGTACCATCTGCTACCTGATACCCTGATGTGCTTCTGTGTGTGCGTGTGTGTGCGTTGGTGGTTGTGCGTGTGTGTGTTTATATCTGTGTGTTTACGTGTGTGTGTTTTTCGTGTACGATTGTGAGCGCGTGTGTGTGTGCGAATCTGTGGGTGTATGTGTGAGCGTGTATATATGCGCATATGCGTGGCGTGTGTGCGTGCGTGTGTGTACGTGTTTGTGTGTTTGCTTGCGTTCGTGCGTTTGCATGTGTGTGTGTGCGTGTGTGTGTGTGTTTGTGTGTGTGTGTTTGTGTGTGTGTATGTGTGTGTGTGTTGGTGTGTGTGTGTGTGTGTGTCTCTGTGTGTGTGTGTGTCTCTCTGTGTGTGTGTGTGTGTGTGTGTGTGTGTGTGTGTGTGTGTGTGTGTGTGTGTGTGTGTGTGTGTGTGTGTGTGTGTGTGTGTGTGTGTGTGTGTGGTGTGTGTGTGTGTGTGTGTGTGTGTGTGTGTGTGCGCGTGTGTATGTGTGTGTGTGTGTATGCGTGTTTGTGTGCTGCCGGGCTGCGCAGTTTAAACACCGCGCAGAACGCCGCTGTGCCATGGTATTTTACCGAATAGCCATGGAGATGGAAAAGGAAATTAACTTGCAGCGCTCATGAGACTTCGGGAATCGGGAATGCGCCGCGGCAGAAATAATCCGAGCGGCCATGCATACAGCCGGCGTCTGACTGATCGCCCCTCCAGCTCTGCTAGAGTGCCTTTGTTTGTGCGTTTTAACTTCGCTGCTGTGCACAACACGCAGTGCACTTGGTTACCGTTTGGAGTTGCGGTTACAAATGGGCGCTGTCTGCCAGCGTCGTGCAATGCGCTTCGGATTCAGTTGCAGAACGTCACTCTGCCCGTTCTGGTTGTCCTGTTATAAGCACGGGAGTGTGCTACTCTCTCTATCGTGGATGTGCTCTGCTCGCCATACATTAAACAAGTTAAATTTCTGTCTGGGCCCTTTTCGTTATGAAAGCAAGCAACTCCTCTGAAGGCCGCTCCTTCACCACGCTACGACGTGTTGACGAATATCCGCTCTAGGACGCCTTCAACAAAGTAAAAATGCGGTGCCTTTGTTAGCAACGCTCGTATTACCGCGTTTATCTTGTCAATTCCCAGAGTTTACTAACGTGACGTTATGTCAGTACCTCTGCGTGGCCAGAAAGCAGAGAATAAGCGGTATCCACGGAGCCGTGTTGTGTACAGGGAGGTGTTCGCAATAATAGTGCCCACTGTAGAAGACACAGTGTCGGCGAACATGTATTGCGATTCCAGCCTTTGCAGCTGAGGTACTTCCACTACAATTTGGTAAAAAATGGCCGGCTTAGCCATTTTTATGTCCACGCAATGCTGTAATGGCGTATTAAATGAGTGAGCTGGACAGGCCAACACCCGTGCGAAACATTACTGTTCGAGAGAAGGAGGGGGCGCAGGGTACGGGCCTAAAGGGCTCTCAAATTTTGGGGGTTGAAGGCTAAGGATGTTGGCGACTGCAATTATTTGTGTGATGTTGGTGCTAGTACATTGCTGTGCGCTCGTCAAATCAAAAGAACATGCTTGGGTTACATTGTGTTCTGCGCTCCATATTTGCGTATTCTAATGTTACCGTACGCTGCTAGCTAGCGAGTGAGAAAAAGGCAAGTTGGCGTGACGACGGAAAGAGAGCTCTCCAATAGGGAAATGCCGTCCGAAAACTATGTACGTATTCTATGAGCACAAACGTCAATTAATTTCCAGTTTGCTATACGTTTGTCTTCCGTTTCTACATTTTACTACGGCAAAGATCTCATTAGTGTTGCATCCTGGCCGCTATACGGGCAGTCAAGTGTGATTTCAGCAAACGCGCCCCACCGCTTCTGCTCACTGATTAGCCAAAATCACTGTTAATTATTGGTAGTCACGCAGGCAAAAGAGTAAACGGAAGCGTTTCGACTAACTGGGTAAAATGTAGACAGAGTGATCAGTTGCTAATGCAGAACGACACCAAAGTGTATTAATCTATTATATGGGAGCAGTCTGTGTTAATTTTTAACAAACAATCACAATGCTTCAGCTCATTGACTAGCCAGAGGCACTATCAATAATTAACAGTGAGTATGGCTAGGCATAGAGTGAAATCGGTTTTGCAGGTTGGGCCGTGATGCAACCGCAATAAGACAGTAGCCATAATTTAATGGTTTAATACCAGAAATAAAAAGATGTACAACAAGATTTACACACACATAAGCAGTTAACGTTTGACAATACAAATGTTTGAATAAAATATTAGGTGAAATATGAGTTTCAAGCTCTCGGAACATTACGTACAACTCTTAGCAAAAACTACACGATAGTTTGAACGATATCTCCCATTGTTTTGCCTGGACAGAGGTCAATTTTATTTTGAGTCGTAGAAGCAACTCATTGCTTGTATACTTTTCCCTTCCACTGATACTAGTACGTCTGTAGTCGTAGGAAGCGTGCTGCGGTGTAAATATTCTGTATTTCACTATATCAATAACTAAAATTGTGCCTAGCCCTGTTCTAAACTGCCGCTCAGCGTGTACGTTGACAATAATAGTCTTGTATTCAATGATTAAGCAATCGCCCCGTCACCGTAATGATCCCGCTACACAACACGGCATTGAAATCTTATGCACAGTACAAGCCATGCGCCTTAGCTGATTGAGGGAATGGTGGCACAGGACGAGCCATAAAGCATCAACGGTACACGCAAGGAAACAGCCGGTCTACGTTCGCTTCACAGTCAGAGACGGCCAACAGCGCTTGTTTAGGCACCAATAACCCCTGTAGCAGCGGCGGTCAAGAAATGAGTACTGGGACGAAGCGGTCGCATTGGAGCGGTCTTGCATGCGGAGATGCAGACTATACACAAATTTTCCTACAGCCATAACTTTAGCGTCCCTCGGAATAGGTAGCGTCTGTGAGGTCTATAAAAATTGCATTCTTAGATTGAACAATACCTGATAGACCGTAAAAGACAAGTAATTATGGTACATAAGCTGGTGACCAAAAGAGACATGTCGACGCGCCAAGAGCCATTGCTTGGATTTGTCCTACACGTTATAAGTCACAGCCAAACAATGCCTCAAGTATATGCGAAGACCAAAAAGGTGGGGGTGGGGTGGTCTCGGGGGTCGAGCCTCTTACGATGTGTAACGGGGGAGGCTCTGCCTTCTTCTTCTCGGCGATTCTGATCCCTGCCCTTCCGCACTCAGGATAGTTTCATTGCAAGTGTCATGACCAGTTGAAGTTTCTTTGTAGTTGCCTCTGAATTTTCACTTAAACATTTACTGCGGCTGAATCCTAACCACATCATTGAATTGGTGCAGACGTAGACTGCTTACTTTCGTACTTTCTCTTTAATATTTGAAACCTTACCATAGGTGAACAAGGTTCCTAGGAGCGCAGTGGAGGCATGTATGCATGTATGTATGTATGTATGTATGTATGTATGTATGTATGTATGTATGTATGTATGTATGTATGTATGTATGTATGTATGTATGTATGTATGTATGTATGTATGTATTACTTATTTTTTTATATATTTCATACTGCGGACCATTGAAGGTTCATGCAAGGTTGGTAATTACATAGTATTGAAAGCAAGAAATACGATGCAACATGAATACAGGGAAACAAATTTAGCAAGCAATGTCACTTCGAACGAGATGTTGGGCCTTTGAGGGAATTTCCAATGAAACAAAACAACAAACATAATTTTCGGTGAGATGCGGGCTCTACAAAACAATTACGATCCGCTATTGTACGAGGAAAGAAAGAGAATTTAAATGTGGCAGTTCTAGCGAAATAAAGCGTTAGTGAATGAGGGTAGTGATGGCGCGGCGTATGTATTTATGTATGTATGTATGCTCATGATGATGGCAACATTCTATCATCGTCGTCATTATGGGCTGCCCTCAAGGAAAAAATGAAAACTGTCCCTCTATGGTGTCTTGTGTCTTGATAGACTACTATGGGCGCCGTTCCCACCAAACATTACGCACGAGATTACATCATGCGAGAATACAATATGGGTAAAAACCTCGAATCGTTTTCTAGAGTTCTACTTTGTTTTTTCGCTGCATGTTTTGTAGCATTCGAGATGTCCAAATGGCAGGTTATGGGCTTCGCATCTCGAAGAAAATATAAAGCTGTCCCACCAACGTGAAAGCAGTCGGAAGTGCATAAAGAAAGTGATTCACCATAATGGGCTTTAGCTTCGCAGCCCGCTGACTGTTACCACCCATCACGCTCTTCGCCTGCCTTTCGCACTCCTGCCTTGACGAATTCAGCAGAGGCTTCTAAGATGCAATTCAAAATTACAACCTTCGCAGTGCTCGCGCCTCCCTTTCGTGGAACAGGACGAGCGGGAGTTGGTTCTTTTTTTCTTGCTTTCCTCACCCACGTGGCGGCCCCTTATGGCGCGGTTTGAAACGCGTCTTTTTTGGTGGGCACTTGTTTCGCGTCCTCTCGTACAAACAACCCAAAGGGCGTTCCGATATAAATGGACGCGTGCGATGGAGTTGATAGACCCAGATTTGGCCTCAAATTTACCTGCAGTTTTCTTTGCTCTTAGCAACGAGGCGTTATATGGCAAGCGCCAGCGGTTCGAGAGTCGAACGGTTAAGACTATGTGGGCCGCTTGTTTTGCGAAGCCGTGTCTCGGGCTTTAATTGGACCCGTCGTCTTGCTGCGTCGTCTTATTCACGTAGTCGCTTGTCGTCGTAGCTCGTTATAGAGAACGAGCTACGGCGACAAGACCGGCCCCAGAAGTGCTCTGCACTTAAAAACGGTAATGTTTGCTTTCGGCGTTGAAAAAAAATCCGTGGCGCTAGTGTGCTGCCGAGCCTGTGACTGTGGCGGTCCAAGTTTCGAGCATTAGTTTAGGGCCCTTTTTTAAAAAAGCAGGCTTACGGGTGTAGAGGTCACAGTGTTGCTGTTACTCATTGCCTGTTACGAGCGGCTAGGCCACATGGTGGTTGACTGCTTGCACGCCGGCTTGTTGCACGGCGGTCGACCCCAGCATCCTTCGACAAGTGCCCTTGCTTGAGACGTTAAATCATCGGCCTTCCTTGGGGAGCAGCTGCTTCTTGCGTGTAGGGCGTCATTCTTCGCAGTCTCACCCCCCTGAACGAAGCTTCGTGGACTGGCCAGACATGCACCGTAAAGGGCTGTTCACCGAAGATTGCAGATATGACGCTGTGAACGCGTTACGTTCTCGTGTGAGATAAGGTGGGTATTTTAGAGTACCAGAGACGTACAGTCTCTTTATTGCAGGTTATTGCTCCATCGCTTCTTAGCAATGTATCTGATGATCGAAAAACTCGACTAGCTTCTGGACGACATGTTCTGGTTCTGTTATTTGGTTCTATGGGTCCCTTTCTTCTTGAGTCGCGATAAAATCCGCTGTCTAGAGCGTGGGTGGTTTGGAGCGCTCAATAAACAGGGAACCCATGTCGGGTAGCACCAATCTGTGGAGAACCTCCCGTAGCATGAAGCAATATTCAGTTGGACTGCTGCCAAGGTCCTTCCAAGTTTGTTTGTGCACCTGTCGTGGTCTTATAGTCGTCAAAGTTTCTGTGTGTTTGAGGATGACTAAACTGGTTTTAAAACCAAACGGGTTCGTGGTCTTCTAGAATGATGACTTTTTCGTCAACGAAGAGATTCTTCAATATGCCTACGGCATGTTTCCTGCCCTACTCGCTGGCCTAAAGTGCAGAGATGACCGATGCAGCAGCGCTGGTCACGAGGGTGTTCAGGTAGACAATTTTGCATGCAGTCCACAGATCGTCTTTGTTGTGTTATGCACGGCCGGCGAAAACTGCATTGAGAGCGCTTTTCGGGTGTGCTGTTTTTATCAAGCTTTATGAGCTGAAGCTGAGGGAGCTTTGACTTACTGCTGGTCAGAGCCTGGCATCTTGTTGGCCATACAGGACTCGACGTGAGCGCTTCTTGCAACCTGAAGCGTATGGCAGGTGCCGTGTTAACGACTTTGTTTCCTTATATTGCCGCGTACGGCATCTCGCTCCTGAGCAAGTCGTCCAGAGCCTCTTCAAATATGAGTTCATCAAGTTTCTTTATCTGCCTTGTTTCCTGAATAAATCTTCGTTGGAAGTAGCGGGTGTCCCTGTGCACTCTCGTCGTCCCTCGTTTATGTTTTGCGCTTCGAACGGTTTTGCAATGTAATACCAACTTCCCCAGAAGTCCGGCTTAATCAACTAGGCTGTGACCATCGTCAATTTACAGCGGCGCGTTCGGGTGACGGCTTGTCCGGATAGAGGGAATGGCGCGGGAATAATCACGTTTAAGAATGCAGATGGTCCCGCCAAGTTCCGAGAATTGTTGACGTAGCGGAGCACAAAGGGGTAATTACTGTTGTCTTGACCGCACAGCAGCCGCGGCTTTCCTGCGAGATCCCTCTTCCGCACGCCACCATTGAAACGGCTGCTTTTTGTGGCGGCGCTTTTTGCCCCCTCCTTCGGAGTCATGTGTACTTGCCGCCGCGTCCTTGCTCCCCAGCGCAATTGCTTTCGACCCGAAGTTGGTGCGGCTAATTGAATATTCGGTAAATGGCTGTTTGATAGCTGCGTACGTGAATTTGGGCTCTCCCCTGTGCGTGTAGTGACGTTGGAGGGGCTTTCTCGAGAGAGAGTAATACAGAGGTGTTATAATGCTGAGCAAGGCTGTTAAAGACCGTTCTCGACTTGTCTTGCCGAGACGGAGCGAAAAACAGATGGTGTTCCCGATCAGGCTCAGGAAAAGCAGGTGTTCAGGTGGATGAGGGGGCTGAGAAGGTAGGCTGGGGAGAATTTGCAGAAAAGGGAAGAGGATGTGAGAGGAAACGCGATAAACCGGTGAAAAGGAGCTCAGAGCGTTTGAAGATAGGTAGGGAGAGAGCATGCGGGTGAGGTAGGTTTCAAGGAGAGAACGTACTCGAGGAGGTTGATGGAAAACATCAAAAGAAAAAATAAGAGCTCGCGAGGAGGTTTTGAAGGATATAGAAAAGCCATGTGAGGAGGCAGATACCAAAGCAAAAGATGAACAACAGCAGTGAGCGATCTCGCAAAACCTTTGTCTGAGCTTAGTATCCGTTGCGGTAATTACCGAGATTAGGTCGGGAGCCGCGCCTGAAGGGTTGATGCACTAAGTTCTCTAACCTGGCCAGGTGTCAAAATCTGTAGTCCTGAGTTACGTCAGGGGGAGTGCATGTTGTTAAAGCTGAGAAACTCCGTTTCTCAGGCTGCTTCACGGAACGCAAGCCGCGTGAACGAGCGGCTTTCGATCGTAACAGGCACTTGTGAGGTTGTTGCTGGCGGTCACCCGGTACGTAAGGGAAAAAATTATTTCGAAAAGGTCATCGCGTTCGCCCGCCGCGATTACACTCCTTCACCAACCCTTCGCTCCCGCCTCAGCACGAAGCATTGCCCAACGTTGGGGCATTGGTGAAGCATGGACATTGGATTTTCGAGCAGAAATCGAAGTCGCTTTTTATCCCACCACTCCGTCTTCCCTGAACTCATGTGCCCCCTTTCCCCCCCTCATGAGGCTAAACTGTCGAGACTGTGTAGGCATGGCAACGATGCAGGGTGGGCCCATACGCAGAGGGGGCGGGAAATACGCGAATGCACTGCCCCGTTTTCAGAAAATTGCTAGGAAGGGATAGAATTGAATTGCCTCTAAGCCATAACACCGCCACGTCGGACGTGAACGTTCCCCTTCACCCGTCCTTTTCCTCTGGTGTTGTGTGTGTGAGTGCGGTGTTTGTGCGTGACGTGATGCCTTGGTTCCTCGATCCACGCAACAAACTACACTTTCTGTGCACTTCAAGGGAGGTGAAGCACACCTCAACATTCTCGAAAGGACGCTCTCGTGCTACGGCATCAGCGAAAACATGGGAGGGTGTATTCACAGTTAGAAGACAAACATTCCTAAGGTTTATTTGTTTTCACAAATGGCCTGTGTTCTTAGGCAGCGTGTTTTTCATGTCTGTAGTTAGTGAGTGACAAAATAATAATTGGTGTGTTCGCAATTCCAGCCAACTGAGTGTTATGGCTTATGTTTTCTCCGTGGTTGTTGCGTATGCGTGCCACATAAACACGACGCAACTTCTTCCCCACTCGCCTTTAGCGTTTTTAGCGTTTTCGTTTCGATTTCCTGAAGTCTTCGTTCCTTTTAAGGCCTAGGGAATAGGTCGTGTTTTGTAGCTTATGAGAGCGAGATTTCCAATCAACCGAAGTGCAGAACTGCTACGGGGCTCAGTTGTCGTAATAACTAGCTCCTGCAATGAGCTCCAGCAAAGTGCCCTTTCGAATTATTTTGACATTGACTGAACAAAGAGGTCCAGTAACACTCTTAGAGGAAGGAGTTGTAAGGTCTTCTCACGAGATCAGTGGCCAGACACCCACTGATCTCGTGAGGTGACCTTACAACTCCCCCCTTTAAGAGGGTTAGCGGACTTCTTTGTTCAGTCAATCTAAAAAAAATTGGAAAGGGGACTGCGTTTACCTACGGATCAAGCACCTCTTTGTTCACGTCAGTCACTTGTCCAGTCACTTCAGTCACTTGGTCACTTTGTTCAGTCACCTCTTTGTTCACCTCTTGGTACAGTCACTTGACTGAACCAAGAGGTCTAGTAACCCTCTTATAGGGGGAGTTGTAAGGGCCCCTCACAAAATCAGTGGCCAGACACCCCGGCCTTGCGTGTAAAAATACAGATCCCGCTGCCCTGTTTGGGGGCACAGCACTGGCAATACTACGCTGTGGACGTCGTCAATTCGCTGCATTGCGTTCGGGAGACAGCTTGCCTGAATGAAGGTAAATAATGGTTCTTCGGCACAGCCTGGATCTACCTAATTAGCCATTAAGAGGACCCAGAGTGTCGGTCTACGAGACTCATAGCAAACATGGTCCCTGGCCATGGTCGTCGGCCCTGCGGGTACAGCTCGGTCTTACATGGTATCTACAGAAAGCGTACAGCAGCTACGTTGCACGAAGGAACACCTGATGACCACTGAAATCGACACGCATGACTCGCAAACGGAATCGGAGCCTGTGACGCACATCCTAGAAGATAATACAACAAGCACTAGCCTACAAAGAAGCAAACGTGTTCGCCAACAGCCCCGGCTCTACCCATAACCGGAATTACGGAACATTTGCATTGTTATAAGTAAAAAACGAAGTTGTTTTTTTTTTCTTTTTTTTCTCTTCTAAGAAAAGGGAGATGTAGCAGGGCGCAAGCATACGAGCCTGCAACACTACTGCGCATGTCCCGGCTACAGCAGGCGCTTATCACTCGCATGTATACATACTTGCGCGTTGTTGAATAAAGCCTCTTTTCCTTCCAAGCTGCTGCCAGAACAAAACATACAGGCTTTGCGAGTTCGAAGCAAATTTATCGATTGATTGTTTGATTGATTGATTGTAGTGTTTAACGCGCCGACGCAACGCAGGCGATGAGGCGCACCGGAGGGGAGGGCTCCGAATGAATTTTGACCACTGGGGGTCTTTAACGTGCTCTGAAATATCGCACACACGAGGTTTTTTGCTTTTCGCCAACATCATAAAAGCGCCCGCCGCGGCCGGGAATCGAACCCGTTCAACGCAAATCTAGCTGGGTAGCGTGAAAGAACTCCCTGAAAGAACTACCGAAAGAGCGGTTGATGCGTAATTGCTCTTGCCATAAATGACGATTATGTCGCGAAAATAGGCAACAAACGCGCAGAATATGCTCTAGAGCAAAATAAAACTTTGTGCAAAAATGCCTTCCAGCAGAAATATGAACATAAAAAAAGGCGCAGTTTGGGTATAATTATTGGCAAGCAAGAGTTCATGCCTTAGTTCGGCGAAGGTGTGACTGCTTTGTTGACGTTGTCGGTCTGTGGGGAGACCAGCGTCTTACTAACTTTCATGTGATAAACGATTCCTGTTTACCAGCTTCCTTTGATGAACCTATGATATCGTATTTGTGTTTACAAGCTAGCACGGAATATCCGTAAGGAAAGCACTTTGAAAGAATAATTTTGCTGCCCTCTCATGGCAATAATCCCATGAACTCATTTTAGGTCTCACTCCACTGCATTTTTTGTGAGAGCATGGAGACAAAATATGTACGAGTCTGCTTTATTTTCCCAACTCCGGCAGCATGCACAACGCACCGCAGCGGCTGGGCCAGAGCCTCTGAAACGAAGCAACAATCCCGTGAAATTCAATGCACACGCAGAAGCACCAGCTGTTCAAAATCTACATTATTGCCTAAAATTGAGAGGAGTCCAGACAGCGGGCATTCAGAGCTTCTAATTTTGACAACGGTGTGACTTGTCTTTTGACGAACACTGTTTGAAATAAGCAGGATAGCTGCTTGTTGACCCGTTTACGACGATCATAAAAATATTCAAGACGTATACGCAGTGCGCAAGTAGACAAACGCAGTCAAATTTTCCTTAAATGCTTTGCCTGACAAGGGGGCGCGTAAACACACAGTATGGTGAAAAGGGAAAACCACCTTTTTTTTCAAGATTTCTGCGCACGTTGAAGATCCCTAGGCGGTCAAAATTAACCCGGAGCCCTCAAAACGGCTTGCGTCATCGCCCGCGAAGCGTCGGCGCGTGAAACCCTTCAATCAATCAATCAATCAATCAATCAATCAATCAATCAATCAATCAATCAATCAATCAATCAATCAATCAATCAATCAATCAATCAATCAATCAATCAATCAATCAATCAATCAATCAATTAAACACACACTAACCAGTTAAGCACTCACAAATGTGGGTAAAATAAGTTACCATGGTCCTGGCACTGACAAAATAAATGAATCGAAATGAAGCCAAGGCAATGAAAATATGACAGCCGTTCTAATTTCTCTCACACAAGCAATGCGCCTCCGCATGATGCTTGCAAATGGGTTTTTGTGCCACAGGACGCGCATCCGTCGCGTAATTTATTTGAGTTTGAGTTTGACTTTGAGTTTATTTGGTTGAAATGGTAAATAAACACGCACGAAAATGTTGGGCGAATAGCCGAAGCTAGTGGAGGCCCATATACAAATGCGTTTGCAGCAAAAAACATCAACACGATTTTTACGCTAGTAAATTTAAAAATAGCAAATACACACAAGCATATATGTACAAATACACATACGTACACTAGAATTCATTCTGCAGATATATGTACACATATATATTCACACATACATATACACATATACACAGTGCACTCATTCATTTAATCATACATGCAGAAAGTTACCCATGCATACATGAAATTGTACATGAATATATGCCAGTATATGTATACACGCACGCATATTATCTACACAGAAACTAGTGAATAAACGTGAATATGCCAGTATATTTGAGTACACACAAGCATATTCTCCGTATGTGTATACCTATCGCACACTGGATACATGTATTACATATACACAAAAGCACAGCACTGAATAGCAAGCCGTGTACTGCAATGATAGGAAATACTTGGCGTGATAATTCGCAGATGCGCATGTAGGAAACGTAATCAGTTTTTATAGTTTACACTGCAAAAACCTTTTTACTGTAAACACAAAATTACTAGATACTTTAATTTCCAGTGGAATCGTGGTCCATATTTTCGCCGCGTAGTATTGTATGAGTCTTTGGCCGTGGTTATTTCTAGTGATTGGTAAGTTAAAGTTCCCATGGTTTGCATGGCGAGTATTTCAGGTGGGAATTGTGAACAGGTCAACTGCCAGTGGGTAGTTGTTGTGTATCACCTTATTTATTATGATTGCAACTTTCATTTCAGCTGTGAGCGCCAAGGGAAGAATCTGTAGGTCGCGGTAGAGCGGGGCACTTGGTGCGCACAAGAGTGAGAAAGTTATGGTACGTAAAGCACGCTTCTGCAGTCGAAGCAGAGGTTCGATATGTGTTCTGAATGTAAATTCTCATGATTTGCAACAGTAAGTGAGGTGACAGTGGAACAGGGTAAAATAAATTTGTTTGATTATAAGGCCGCTAAAATAGGTTCTAGTTCTTAGCAATATGAAGCATATAGAGGCAGGTTTTGAACAAACGCTTCCAATGTGGGCTTTTTAATTTATTTGTGAATCTTGTGTGACGCCGAGGTATTTAATGCAGTCTACTTGTTCCAGTTCGCAGTTGTCTAGGAATATTTTAGGAGGTATATCCGATGCAGGCCTCGGTTTCGATTGAAAGACAATATATTTTGTTTTGGTTACGTTCATTGTTATTTTATTACCCTTGGACCAATGACAAATACGCGTCAATTCTAAATTTGCAATAGCTTCCGCCTTAGCTATTGTTTTCTCTGTAAATATTTTTTCAGTATCGTCGGCGTAAGATATAGCCTGAGAGCATGTTAGTATACAGCGAAAATCATTTGTGTAAAGAGAAAACAAAATAGGCCCCAGCACTGACCGTTGTGGGATTCCAATATTTATACTGGAGAGGGAGGACTTGTAGTTCTCAAATGAAACATATTGCTTTCTGCCAGATAAGTAACTGGAAAAAAGGTCATACGCGGAATTGCTCAACCCGAAGATTCGCAATTTGTCTAATAATATAGCGTGATCCACAGTATCGAATGCCTTCTTTAGATCCAAGAAAACTACCAAGGCCGTGTCACCATTGTGCAAAAACGTGTGTATTTTTTGGGTTAATTCCATTACAGCGGTTGACGTCGACCTATTTGCCCTAAAGCCATGCTGGCTACTCATAATTATATCATTCTGAACTAAATAGATTCGCAATTGAATTGAATATAATTTTTCAAAGACTGTGTGTATGACACTGAGCACTGAAATTGGGCGATAACTTCCAGGGTCATTGACGTCTCCGGCTTTAAATACGGGAACAACCATAGAAAGTTTTAAAATGCTGGGTGAAACACTCATATGCAACACGTAGCACTGGAGCAATGACGTCGATGCTATCTTTTAATGTGCCAACGGTTATCCTTTCCTGTCCAGTAGATTTTCGGTTGACCAAGCTGGTAACTAGAGATTACCCATGTTCGCCATGGGTAATGTCACACAGCAAAAACGTGTCCTGCAATTGCGGTAAATTTATTTTAAAGGAGGTTGGGCTATGTCGCGAACCAATTCCGAGCCAATGTTGAAGAAAACGTGTTAAATTCTTCTGCTTTGTCAGAATTAATTATATCCGGGGTGATGTTTTCCATAGCACGGCGTCATTGAAATTATATTCTATTGCGTTGTAATTATATTCCATGTTTGTTCGGTGTTTCCATTTGCATGTTGCATCAGTGACATATAGAATTCTTTTTCCGCTTCCTGGTCATGCCAACCACAAGGTTACGGGAAGTACAAACACGCTGAAGATAGTAGGGTTATATTTGTGCTGTTTCCACCTATGGTACCAAGTATCCTTTTCTTTGATAGCCTCAAGTATCGAGTGGGTCATCCACGGACAGAGCGGTTGACTGTATTTGTTAATACTATATGTAGTACTTTCATCTATTGCGCGTTTTAGAAACTCGATCAGGTTTGAGTGTTCTCTGTGGACGTCAGAATCAAATATAATACTTGTGTTTATATCGGGTATTTTTCTTTGAAGCGTTGTGTAGTTAACTCGTCCTTTGCCAGTAGCATGATTTATGTTAACAGATGACTGTTTTTTACTCAAGAGCACGAACACTGGTGAGTGTTCAGTAATGGGTACATCGTAAACACCAGTATAAATTTGTTCCTCATTGCTCAGGATATGGTCGATACATGCGGAGGAAGTGCCGGTAGTTCTGGTAGGTTCGGAAATCAGGTTTTTCATAATTGTACGAATGTAATAAAAGGAGGTAGTCTATATTCCGGTTATGGGCAGTGTCTAGATTGAAGTCACCGCTCATTATAAGATGGCCTTTATGAATCTGGCTTATATTGCCTAAAATGGTTCCCATTAATTCTAGGAACTGCGCCACACTAGAATTTGGTGGCCGATACAGCGCGCCAACAACTATGCCATCGTGTAGTCTGATAAAGAAGGATTACAGTGCTTGATCGTTTATCAGCACGTCATTCAAAACAGTGTACTGCAAGAATGACTTAACGTAAAGGGCAACGCATCTTCCTCGTGCGCGGTCGTTTCTGGAACTGCAAACGCACTCTATCCAGTGAAAAGAAACTTTTCACCTGCTTTAAGCCAAGTTTCTGATAAGGCAATAACATCGAACGGGAAACTGTGCTTTGCTAAAAATGTCAAAAGCAAGTCTTCATTTTTTGGAACACTGCGTATGTTGCAATGAACCACAGAAAAACTCGGATTTTTTTGTTGTGTGTCGTTTACTTGATTAATCACTTGAAAAAGTCAAAAGTGCCTGGTGGCCTTGCGTGACGATGTTAAAAAAACTTTTCGATATCCTCCTCGGATAGTATACGTAGGACTCGTGAATTTTCTGTTTTCCTCATGGGGAATTTTCCTTCAGTCACCCACGCAAACCTCCAGTTCTTGTTGTCACGTTTAGCCTGGATGGCTTTGCCCAGAAGAACCTTGTTCTCTGGGCACAGGTGATCATTTACATATATCGGCTCATTAGACTCCAGACCTAGCACGGACGTGCTGAGCCTTTGCTTTTTCGCTTTGAGCATGAACTGGTCACGCCTCTCTCTCGAAATGAACTTGACAACAATGTTTGGTTTGTTCTTGTCTTTTTTAGGGACACGGTGGATGGCGTCAATGTCCTTAACACTCAGTTCGGTTTTCAAACAACCGGCTAGTGTCAGCATGATTTCTGGGAACGACTCCTCAGCGCTCGGCGGCACACCTTTGATTTCTAAGTTGTTCCTACGGCTGTACTGCTTCAATTGTATGATCTCTTGCCTCATCTGGCTAACTTGTACTTTCAGCTGTGTCGCACCAGCACGGTCTTCTAGCTGTTTCTGTTTGACTGCCCAAACGTCGTGACACACATTTTGAACGTCAGTCTTAAATTATTCAAACTTCACGCTCATATCCATCACGGATTTCACCAAATCCTGCATTTCGGTGTGGGAAGCCTTGTATTCCGCGGCAGCGGACTGGATGTCTGCCCTTACACAAGTTGTGACTTGTTCAAGGCGAGAGGCGAAATCCACTAAGGCTTTTGCCAGTTATTTTACAGACCCAGGCGGCTTTTCCGCCAATGACTGGCTGATCGCTGCGAGTGGATTAGCATCACTGGCCATGATGAGTCAGATTGTGGACAAATTCTAAGATGAACACTTGGCAAGAAAACAGAAATCGCGTCACAAATTTGCGGAGCGATCTAGGAGCCCATAGGCAACTCTGTATGCAATCCCATTGCAATTGTTTGCACGTACCTGTAATTACAAAGACGATTCAGCGTCGGGGCGATGCTTTTGGCTGCTAGATCGCTCTCGAATGCGAAGAGGGATGGTCTCGCAAGCTCCGAGTAGTTGATCTGTAAGTACAAAGGAGATTTGAAAGTTAATTTAAAATTTCTGAACAATGTTGCTCGATCGCTTGTTAGAAATCTGTATGTCGGTATTTTTTAAACGTCCAGTATCACTGCAAGAATTCTTTTGTTTTTTGTTTTTTATGGCAAAACGCTTCCGTAGATTGCCCATTTACTCGGCTGGGTGGAATCAGCATTGCGGTGGTAGCTTTCTTCGACACACGACAGCACTTTGTTTATGTTTTTTGAGAACTACCCATGATAGATGTTCAAAGAACAACAAGCGTGAAAGCACAGGTCGTAAACGCACAAACACTTGTCAAATGGGTTTCGCTTTCCTAAGGGCGATGTAGCACTGGCTTAGTTGCCAAACACAATTTCCCCGGAGCTACTTGATTGATTCATTATGAGATTTAAAGCGCCGACGCTGCACAGGCGATTCGGCAAGCCGCACTGTTGGGCTCCGGATTAATTTAGACCACCAGCTGAAAGTTCAAAAACGCAAGCGTTTTCAGTTTAAGCCTCCATGAGAAAAGTAGCCGGCGCGGCCAGAAACCCAACCAACGTCCTTTAGACCGCTGCGCTATTTGAACACATAAAATCAGTCAGCCAAATATTTATTGTATAAAAAAAGGAACGCACAAAAACTGAAAGAACCACGCGTGTTGGCTGCCAGGCCGAACGATTTTTCAAAACTTCGATTTTCTTGCGGGACCGTTGATTGCTCGGCAAGTGTAAGCCCAGTAAATATTTTAATACATTTGGGCAACCGTTTAAGAACTTTTGTGCGAAATCAAAAGCACATCGTAATAACAAGAGCAAAGGACGTGTACAGCCAGCGAATTTTTAATTATATCGTGGAATCGTCAACCACCGAGTGGGTCTGCTCTTTTTCATTGGAGAAAGGGGCTAACCGACCGAGAATAGATCGCCCAGTTCGTATGCGCAGAGCGGTCCCCTATGTGCAACCGTCGTCTGCCACGCTGTTTGTACAACCACGACACAACCCATTCCCGGAAGTTATCATCCACCTACCTTCATGGCCGTGAACAAGGCAAGCAAGGTATCTCTGTCCCCACACGGCAGTGAAGATAGCCGGTTGAAAACTACCTGCAAGGCGTTTGCGCCATAATTATGGGAACACACGAGCAGATGACCGCTAAACAGGCGGGACCGTTCTCGTATGCACGCTGTGCGATCTTTTCTCGATAGTTTTGACCTTCAAAATAGTAGCCCAATACCGAACTTCACGGAAAGAGGCAGGGACTTAGTGCAGAATTCGTTTACAAGCGACGTTGTCAACATGCCTTGTAAGGTTTTTCTTAGTGGGGGGAGGGGGGGCGGCGGGGGTCAATGCCGTCAAATCTGAACAAAATAAGATAGGATGATGAACGAAGATGCAATTAGCACAACTTTACTTGCTACTTGATTTAACCTTGATGTTACGTACCGACTGCAGCTTCATGCATTCAAAGTGTGAGCAAAGCAAATTTCGGGGCTGCCTTGATACTGAGCTTACCGTCAAACGTCACTTGTAGGTTAAAAGGCAAGGTACTCTGCCTTTTTTTTGCATTAAAAACGTCGATGACACCCTCATTGCAAAAAAAAACTAAAACAAAATCCGTCAGGTTTCGCCAAGATTCGAACCATAAACACGACACCAGCACCTAACCTGCAATCCACTCGACCACGCCGGAAAATAATGCGTGGACCCAAGAATTTTGTAACCTAACAGAGGCTGCCAACGAATATTGTGGGGTGATTCGTTTCGGCCATATTTGACAAATTTCGGCAGTGCTAACGCTTGTTTCTTCCGCACCGATCTTGGAGGCGACGCTAATACTGGAAGTGATGTAACCAAAGCTCCCTTATTTAGGCCAAGAAAAGCTATTGCGCTTCATCGTTCCCCCTATGCAAGCTACGGTAGCCGCGAATGAAATTGCATGCACCGCTAGATTTCTGGCATTGATAAACTTTGTTCGTTACGCACCGATCTTGCAGACAAGCACATCATGCTAACACTACAAGCGATGTAGCCAGAGCTCCCGTATTTTACTCGCAAAAAGCTCTCCCAAACGCCCGATCTCCCGGATTAAAGCCAAGCTAGCCACGGAGGATTGCGCACTTTCGACCAGAAATAGCTTGTAATTTGCCTGAAGGCACCAAATTACCGCACGTTAAAAAAATGATTGTTTTCTGTGAACGTAATGACCCCGAACCAGGAGATAGACATGGAATCCAGACAATGTCGCCTGATTTCGCATGCTTTCTGGCGCTGCGTCGACGCTGATATCTGGCGAGCACCATAGACATCGGCCTATATAGGAGCAGTGGGAGAGCGAACTTGTCAGCTCGGACCTAAGTAAGCAGCTTTGGCTCGCTGAAAGGGCGAAGACGGCAGGCCGCACCAACGGAGTCCCGGACTGAGGACCCCGCCCACTTCGAAGCTCGTTTTACCTGTTCAGTAAATTTTTCTCCTTCTCCTCCTCCTCCCGCGTCAGCTCACGTCGCCGTGCGTTTTGCCGACGCCGTCAACGCGGGGCGATGTCGACGGGCGAAAGCGCGGAAAATACGCTGCAAGTGCTTGTGGCCTCAGAACAAACCGTAAAATTACGGCGCCCACAACCCCATGGTAGCTGTATTTCCACCGCAGACCCTGAAATTGCCTTAAAATCCGTAATCTAGATTATCGGTACAATTACTGTTTTCTTAACAAAATACCCACGCTCAAGCTTTTCTTTTATATAATTGGCAACTAATATCTGTATTTACCAATAACTTGGGCATCTATTTCGGAACGGGTTTTATCAAGGTGGGTGTCTTTCACGAACTGGTTTTTCCCTCGGATGAACACGAGACAGGAAGTCGCTGCGCGGCAGGTCCGATCGTCCGACAGTTTATTAACTGCACTCCGTATCGATACGCGTGCTACAGGCCGGGGACGGCGCGGGTGTGCACGCCTTCAACTTTCCTTATTTCGGTGATTTGACTACCATGGATTTATCTACCCGACGAAGAAATACTGCCAAGTAGTGGAGGTAAGTGAGTACTAGTTAACCTTGTTTTCTTGTCATACGTATTTAACGTAGCAGAGTTGCTCTCGAACTTCGGTACGCGTAAGCGGTTAGCCCTAACGATTTGAGGGACTCTCTTTGTGCGTTGCGGAGATTTGTCGGTAGACCTTTGTACCTGGCTGCTGCGTTTGTAAACAGAATCAATTCTCGCGCAATTTCTAGCCCTGTGTTTGGTGAAGTGTTTGTGTTCTGTCCTGTTTTGCTAGGCGAAAGCTTTGATATGAAATGAAATAAGGGAAGCTGGAGAGTGCGAATATAAGTGCGTGTGCGAATATAAGCGTGTATATGTTACACGCACATCGTGTAGTTTTAGCGTGATATTGGTTTTTGTTTCGTTTCTGCAGATGCCGTTTTTTTTTTCGTCATAATAGTTTTCGGTTAAAAAACGTGCACAATAAATTGAGTGATTGCCGTGCGTGTAGCAATAAAATAAAATAATAAACCGAGTGAATTCTGAGAGTACAGCATAATATTAAAATGCCATCTGGATGCTTTTTTCGCGTTTCGATTGAGTGTTCAATCTTTTCTAACGCTCAGTTTGGTCGTGAAATGTTGGAATGAACAACGTGTATGCAACCCGAATTTATTTGTAACGTCAGAACTACACGCATGTCGTAACTGGTACAGTAGTATGAGCAGCACTGGTTGTGCTTGGTACTCTTACTGCAGCATCGCCAACGTAAATTAACCATTGAGAACCTAGTAAAAATATTCAAAAATGGCTGTTCAATTTCTGTCACTTATGGAAGTTTCAGCTTAGTGAATTTAGTGTGTAACACACCTTGGTGATCAGAGTAACGCAGCATTCGGGATTTCGCAGGTTTAAGGCAGAGTGTGATTCTGGTGTCTGGCCTGTCGTTTGCCTGCTGCTGACTGGTCGAACTTAGACTATGTGTGAATGCGATTGTGCTGTAAAAATTTCTTGCACTAATTTGATGCTTCCTGGTGTACAACGTATAGGGTGTATTCACAGGGCTTTGGGCCGCGCGGTGGCGATACCTGAGCGGCGGCGACGACGCCATATTTGAGGTTCCACTCCGCCGAGCGGGCAGCGCGTTTCCCGACGCGAAACGTGGTTTGCAGCGTGCTGCTGGCAAGAACGTTCGTGTGGACGGTGTTTTTTTCTGCGTGATCCATGGGTTTGCGAATGCCTCGTCCTACCGAGTAGCTAGCATTGTTCTCGCTTTGAAATTCCGGATGCGCTGTTCACGTCTACAACCGCAGACCCGAAGCAGACCGCACGACAAAATAAAAAACGCGCCGTGTATTTTTTTTCTCCTTTCGCTGTTTCGAAGCGACGGCTAGGGCAGTGCTTGAAGGCTGTCTGTCTTCATTCGACGAATTGCCAAAGAAGTTATCGATAATATGGGTAATCAGTATCGAATCTTTTGGAACCTGTTTCATCCAGGTGGGCCCCGGGATGATGGGCGTCGGAGCTTTCACCTCACACCTCGTCACTTGTTTGAAACATTCGCAGGCTTAAAATGTTCCCAAATTAAGGTAGCCGGCGTACTTTATGGATAAGACGAACCATACTGGGCTCCCAGCCTCTACATGGGCTAGTTCGAGTGTTGAGGGGAACGCACGCGCACATGCGATATCGCTTCCCAGGTAATTGCGGGCGTCCAAATTGATCCAATTCTTCTTTATCGCCTTCGACTGTTCTCTAAAGACCAAGCGTGTTACGTGTTCAGACACTATAGCTTGACGGTGGGTACACAGTTTGACCACTTCAAAAACAGCCCAGAGACTAAAACGTTAACGTATGCAGGGACTGACTAGAGCAGCCTTTGTCAATGGTCTCTGGGCTGCTTTCGAAGTAACCAAAGCGTACGTGTTCCATAATCTTGTTCTGCTTATAATTTCCGCTTCGCCTTTACCGAAAGGAAAAGTCTTGAAAATCATCTGTGGGATCTGTGTCGTCGCCACCATACCTAATTTTATCACGTACTTACCTCGCGATGGTTTCCACCCAGACCCTGTGCGTAATTGTTCCGCTTCATTAGGAGCTCAAATGGACGACCTTCGTGCGTTCAACGCACAGAACACTGTCGCCAGAGCACCTCCTCAAGAAGCGCGCAACATGCGGGTGGTGCACGGTAAAACCAGCTCCTCTCTCACACGCCACCACCACATCAAATATCCTCGCAGCCTTGGGTGAAGAAATTTTCTCAACTCGCGCCATGGTCGCTTCAGCAACGGAGGAAATAAGGAAATCGGCGCACGGGGATGACACCGAGATTGCGCGAAATCGCCAAAACGGACCGGGTTATGCACGCCGCTGGTCGCGCCTGTCAAACCATCGGACAGATGAATTCGTCGCGCGAAATCATAATGTCTACATAGACTGCCCTGGCCTTCGCTTCAAAACAAAAAACTAAACAAAAAAAAACCGGCGCTCTTGCTTTCGTCGTTCGGCCTGCTTCGGGCATGCGGTTGTAGACGTGAACAGCGCATCCGAAAAATTCGCAGCGAAAACGATGCTGGCTACTCGTTACGACCAGGCATTCTCAAACACACGAATCACGCAGAGAAAAACACCGTCCACACGAACGTTCTTGCCAGCAGCACGCTGCAAACCACGTCGGGAAACGCGCTGCCCCCGCGGCGGAGGGCAACCTCAAATATGGTGTCGCCGCCGCCGCGCGGTCCAAGGCCCTGTGAATACACCCTATACTTCAACTAAAAATGTAGACCTGGATGACAAGCGAACATGACAACATGACGAGTTTTTCAGTGATATGCTTTTTGAAGGTTTAGTTCTGCATATATACCAACTAGCCCACCTCGCCATTCGTCTGCAGGAAGTATACGTTCATGGCAGTGACGCTGTCCGGCTTTGGCCATGTTTCCTTTTACCCCATTTCGTGGACATGGCTTCATCCGTGTATATATTATCACTCCAATCCACCAAGCGGTTAGGATAGACACAGAAAAATATTTTGCAAGTTCAGATGGGACCTGTAGCTGGGCTAAAATGTCATCAGAGTTATAGTTCTTCACGAGATATAGTTCCTATATATAGTGGTGCCTCCCATTAGCTGTCATGGTTAGTGTTAAGATTGGCGTAGTAGTGCCAATGCTGACATTAAATTATATCCACTCCGCTCTCTTCGTGTCCCTGAATGTTACACCCATCTTCTAGCGTTCTATTGACTGCTAAGTCGCCCTTAATTTAAGTTACACCCTTTTAGTGAGCCTGGAAGTTTCTGCCCCGTAGGTGAGTACCGGTAAGATGCAGCTGTCATACACTGTCTTTTTTAGGAATAATGGTAGGCGGCCATCTGTATAAAACCATTTTTAAAAAGCTGTATTAACGACACAGATTTTCCTGTACCCATGCCTAGATTGAAGAACTGGCTTGCAAGGGAGGTGCTACTGCAACAGTCTGCACAAGGCGCGTGCTCAAGCTACTGATGACGGTCAACTTGGCGTAGGAGTTCTCCTGGTTTGGGAAAAAGAGAAGCACCCTTTTTTCACCTGGGAGTGGCATCCTGCATTGTGTGTAACTAGATATCTTCGTATTGTTACAGACATCAAATTCTTTCACCAGACAATGTATAGGGCCCATATTTTGATTCTCAGTAACATCCTGCGCAAATATCAGATTTGTCGACAACCTGCGGCTTAGGTTTTATTGCTAGAAGAGGCTTTAAACTTCTTGCAGCCTTTGGACCCTGAAATTTTTACTCACTTTCCAACCAATCTGATCTGCAACTATTTGGGCACTTTCTGGTACCACAACAAAGAACACAAACTGTTCAAGAATCCCTACCATAACTGATGATGGAGGCATGCACCATTGAACCACCATTGAATCATTTCCGTGCTTCCATGCGTTTTTATTTTGTATTCTTGTTCTTTGAGCGTATCACTTGTTGCGAATCACGTAGTCATGTAAATCTGTCTTCTTGTAACTAATATCAATCATTTCCGTGTTCCCCGTTTTTTCGTTTTTTCCCAAATCATATCACTGTGTGAAATATTGAAATAGTGTAACTTTTTCTTTTCCTAGCCAGAATTCAAAGTGTTGTTTCTAAAGTGTTTTGTTGTTTTATTGTTGTCCTGCCATTTCACAAAGTGAATCATTTCATCACGTAAATTTCTACTGCTCTTGTAACCGCCGTACAGTCATTTCTTTATACACACCTTTTCTATAGATCATAACCATTTCCCTAGATGTTGATTAGTTTAAAGTAGCTTAAATTTGCATGGGGTTCACAACCACCACTCGACACCACTACTGTGTTTCCTAGGTGCTTTTGTTTTATTATTCCACAAACTTTTCATTACTTGTGAAGTATTTAGTTTCGTAAATTTGATGTTTTTTTATAACCACTATTCAATCATTTCTTTGTTTTCACACTTTTCTTGCGTTGTTTTCCCCCAATTATTTTAATGTGCGATATTTCAAGTTGCATAACTATCTTGTGCTTGCACTCTGTGTTTGCATGTTCGCTTTTCTTCCTATTTTTTGTCAACCTTTCTGGTGAGTGTGACTTCTTTATAGTCATGAATATTTGTACTATACTTCTAATTGTACAATGTGTACCCTGTCGGCCAGGGAAGATAGGAATGAAAACTAAAGTGTATGTGTTGCGAAAGGATATTACATAATTTTGAATTGTATATAAACTGTTTTACCTGAACTCTTTTGTGTTTTATGTGTACTTTGAAAGCGTTCTTACTACCCAGCTGCAGGTACTTACAGATAGGATGGGAAACTGTCATTTTAATTAGTTTTATTTTAGAATTGTTTCTGTGATAGTTTATTTGCAGAAGGCCAGTACAGCCGTGCTGTATCGTACAATTCGATGACGCTACTTTAGTTGCCTTAGTGTCCAGGGCGCTTGTGCTGATCAGGACTGGTTTGCTGTTACTTACGGCCTCTTGTTTTCGATGCGACATTTCTTGTTTAGAGCTGTGAATCTAGAAACCAGGTGACAAGTAACAGCAAACAGTGCTGAATAGCTAGTAAGACATGTACTTGAAGTATGAATGACCACAACACATAGGCAACCTTGGAAAGGGGGCTGGCCGAACTTCCAAATAATGTATAAAGAATGTAAATTTCAGGCATACAGGTTCACCTCAACAATATCATACTAACGCACACAAGTCATGCATATAAAAAACTAATGCTTAAGCCAAAGACAGAAAACCAATGTAGAACAGACATCTATATACGTCTTGCATGCGTACCACTACAATATCCATAAGACGTACCACTAAGGTAACGTCCCGTAAACAGCATATAAATGTACTATGAGACGTCTATTGTACGTATTCCTTCGTGTGATTTGGATGGGTTTTTTGCAGTTGTAGGAACGTTGATTATATGTTACTCTGACCCCAAAGGTACGTCTCCTGGACATCCGCAATGTCGATTTCTGACGTCTCCTGGATATCTGCACGACGTAACGTGGTTTGCTGGGTTTATACCATCACAAGGCGCTAAACCACACGGCGGTCGACGCTCGAGTGATAATATGATAAAATGCGGCTTCTGTGCTTAACCACTGCATCGTTTTATCTGTAGAGTCGGGAGAAAAACATGCGATTCGCTTGCAAACTTGTAACTGCGCTTCTGGGACCACAGTGAGTGCGTTTTAGACACGGAGAAGCCGTACGGGACCCGGGGCAAGACGGGCAAGTCCACACACCATTGATCAGTCATTACGTGCGATCAGTATTGGAGGCTCACTAAAAAGGTGCAACTTCAATTGAGGACGCCTCAGCGAGCAATAGAATGGAAGATGATGGGTGTAACATTGAGGGATAAGAAGACTGCAGAGTGGATCAGAGAACAAACGCCTGTAAAGACATATTAGTAGAAATTAAGAAGAAGAAATGGACGTAGGCAGGGCACGTAATGCGAAGGTAAGGTAACAGTTTGTCATTAAGGGTAACAGAATGGATCTTTAGGGAAGGCAAGCGTGGCATAGGGCGAAAGAAAGTTAGATGGACAGAAGAGATCAAGAAGTTTGAGGGGATAAATTGGTCGAAGTTAGCACAGCACCGGAGTAAGTAGAGATTAATGGCCAAGGCCTTTGCCCCGCAGCGGGAGTAGATAGGCTAGTTATCATGATGACGTGCGATCAAGCAGCATGAGAAGGGCCGTGAATCAGGAAGACACGCAAAAAACGCCTTTGTAGCGTGCATTATTTTTTGCTTTAACATGTTTTAGCATGCCGTCGAAAGGCGGGTTCGCTGTGACTCCGTCAGAGGGGAGAACGCCTGCATAAGGCCTATAGGAAAGAAACAGTACGCATTCAGAAAGACTGCGCACCCACAACACAGCAATCGGCGAGTTGATGGAGTTCACAAAAGGGACGATCCAGTAGCTTATTGTCTTTTATAATTCCGCAAGTACGCCCTTCGAATGTCATATCCGCGGTAATATTTCCAATGTTTCTTGCTGCGCTGCAAATCACAGCAGCTTTACAAAGTCTTTCAGTATTGTGTTCAGTGTTTTCTATTGAATCCTTGTTGAGTTTTTATTGGTTGCACTCATTAAAAATAGGAATGCAGAATAAAAGAGCGTAAAGGTTACCTACTAGTCTTACTAATACAGAGTACTGTATATACAGTGGGCAGTGCTGAGTAAGCAGCCCATCAGAGGTTTTTTTAGGCCGATGTGTGTGTCGATTGGTTGTCGGAAAATTTTCAATGGACTGGTGCCATTAAATTTTGTGTAGCCTTTTCCTAATACAAATTCTTTCGTCTTTCCGATGACAAATCTCAAGATACGTTGAGTTTGAATAAAGTTTACTGACTTTATAAAAACTCAGCCGGAACTGGTTTCAAACGCAAAATCCATTTTTGTAAGTGAACATGAACCATGTTCTCCGAAATCTTTTAGTTTTTATGATCAACTAGCTGTCGGCCGTCTTTCTCCGAGGCACGGGTCGCTAACAACGCCGCTCACTGTGGTATGTATAATATATGGAACGCCGCAAGCTCCCCGATGGGTTCTGGTAGTTTAACGGTGCTTATATGGGGGTGGGGGGATGGACGTGCGCCGAGTGACAAGATCGAGCAGTGGACCGCTGTCGAACTGTTGGCGACAGGGTTCGGTCCAGCTGTGTACCTTGGCCAAACGTTACGAGTATAATTGTTGAATATTGCGAACCCGTAAACACTTGCGCTTTTACTTGAAACGATGGTGGGATAGTACACTGCCGAAACCTTGTTTTTTAGAATCGGTGAGGTAATAGGTGAGCTAATAGAAGCTTGGCATTTCTGAAGTAACGGAAGGAGAGAGCTCTGCTACAATTCTTACATCTTCGGTAACTGCGATAACTTAAAAATACGAGAAAACCTCCAGAAGGTAGAAGGAAGAATATTGCACCCATATGACTGGATAATCCTAAATTGCTCACCCAATTTGACAAATTAAATTGCGGAGCAGCGTAACACAAAAACAGGTCTCCTAAATTGTGCCATTCCTTCGCGTCCCCTTAGAAGTCCTTCGGTTTTCGTTTTCGCCAATGGCATTCGTGCGAAAAAAGAATCAAACCTCTGCGGTTTATTCAAAAACGCGAAATAATCCGCCAAGATGGGCAGTGTTTAGTGTTTGTACATTGAAACACGTGATGGTACTGGACCGGTTCTTAGTCGTTTTTTTGCCCAGGAGGCACCTGCAAAAGCTTTTCCAAGGCGTGAGGGTACTATATAAAGTTCTATAAGAAAATCATGAGCCAGAAAAAAATTCCCACAATAATTGCGATACCAGTGAAAAAAGACAGGTATGATTATGCATACTAGGCTGTTAAAACTGAGTGCTGTGTTCCCCATCTATGAGGACAGAAGTACAGGCAGCAAATACAAGGAATAGTTGCTTCCAAGAGAATTGTCGGTTCCCACACAGGCTTCAGGAAGGCGTGGGAACCAGTGAGTCTACGCAAAAAGATAGTTGAGGAAAAAAACTTCTCTTCACCACCTCATTTACCTTCTCCCAAAAAACACTTAAAGCCCGCACGTGCCGCTGGTATTGGAGGCATGACTCATATCAAACGTCGAACCGCACTGCTCATTTCTGGAGCGCAACCTACACTACGCTACCTCGGTGTGTCTTCGCGGGGGGACCAGTTTTGCCCTTGAGCGCTGGAGGTCAAACCCCACCCTCTTCCGGAAGCACCCGGTACAGAGCAGCTGTCCGATAACAGGGAGAGATAGGCGAGGAGTGAAAGAACACTTGCCCTCGTCCTGGAGGCGGGATGTCGCGAAGGAAGGCTAGGAGGCCGACATCGCGGTAGCGATAAGCGTGCGCCACAACGGAAGGCCAAGAGGCCACGTGGTCACTCGGAGAGTGGCGAGGCTTAAACAAATTCGTGAGGCGGAAAAGAGGGAAAACGCTACTATTACGCAAAGCTGTGCTACCTCAAAGAATCACGCATTAGTGTCAGCTTCCCGTATTTTTCTCTCGGCTCATGGCAGTTCAATCACCAAGCTGCCCACGCGAAGCCGCTTGCGCGTATGCCGCGTCAGCGTTCATTGAGAGCTCGTGCTTCACAGACAAGAGACTTTTAGGGGAAAGCTGTATACCTCTACCTCCCAGCTGTTTGATCTCAGTTGGCAAAAATGCCAAGGCTTCAAGACCATGACTGCGAGTTTAGGGTGCGCCGACGCCGCGGACGCCGAGGTGCTCGCCATCGCCCTGGAAATCTGCACAGTGTACTACAGACTGCTCTATGACTCGAAAATGACCGTAAGCAACTCCGCGAAAGGTCGTGCTTGCGGTAAGGCGGCCACCATCATCGGCAAGGGCAGGCTCCAGGCCAGATAAGTACGTGTTAAGTGGTTTCAGGAGCACATCTTGAAATGGGCAACTGCATTCAACTACAACGACACGGCACACTCGGAGTTGCGAGCACTTACCTTTTGCTCTCCCGAGACAAGCTGGCGATGGTGGATATAGAACAAAGATCGTCTCATGAACTACAACGAGATCACCAAGGCCTACCACGTGGCTAGACGGGTCATTCCTGCCCCTCACCAGGGTCTGAGCCGGGAGGAGGCAGTGCTACTACGGCAGCTCCAGACGGGGTCTATTCTCGCTCTGGCAGTGCTGCACGTTTTGTACAGAACTTTATTGAACTTCTGTGTGTCACGTATGCCTTGTGGGTCAAGCATACCAGTGGTACATTTTCTCGGATCGTGCCCCTTTTCAAAAACGAAACTCAATGAAGGAATTATCCGCCAAAGCTCCAGGACGCTGCATACAGTGGCGACAAGAAGAATCAAGTTTAACACCTTCCGGCAAGTCCGGGGTGCACTAGAAAAGCACAAACTAGTCTTCCCGGGAACGGAAAGCATGGCCGCAGTTCCTAGTAACCGCAAACCCTAGGATGACACAGGGCCCACGTCGCGAGGCTGCAAAACCATTGTTTTGCAGGCACCAATGAGTTTTGCCTAAACCTAATCCTTATAGGGCTTTTTAACAATAGGCCATTTAAACAACCGCACCTTTACATCGTCTTTATTTGCTCAATCTTTCTGAAACAGGTTTTGATATAACAAAATTAATAAGAAAGTATAACAGGGCTTTCACCGCATCATTAAACATTGTTTTCTACTGCCACAAACACAATTTCTTCGGCAGCATGTCTCGAGTAGTGACGTAGATTTCCGCTTTTTTAGGTCACCGCGCTTTATTTAACCTGTTTCCGTGCCGAGGTTTGGATAACGTTCTCAGGTGGTTATATTCTCTTATTCAAGTACAAAAAACACTGGTTTGCGCTAAATATGCCTTATTTATTAGCATAATTTTGTGCACACACAGTGTGCCAGATGGGCGTGTTCTGATTGATTGTAAGGTTTTAACACGCAGACGCAATGCAGGCAATGAGGCACGCCGTAGTAGAGGGCACCGAATTAATTTTGACCACCCGGGGAACTTTAACGTGCCCCGAAATCTTTTACACACGAGCGGTTTTGCTTTTCGCCTCCATCAGGGAAGGGGCCGCTGCGGTCGGTGATCGAACCCCCGTCCTCGTGCTCAGTAGCACAAATACTTAGCCACGGAGCCACAGCGGCGGGTGGGCGCCAGGCTCGGTTTTCCCATCAAGGCCACTGAGATTTATAGTCAAGGTCAGCAAAGAGAATATGACGCTACAGCTTAACTCTAGGTTATAAAGCCAATTGCACGATTATTGAATTCCACTTCGTTTCAGTGACATATATATATATATGTTGTGCATACTTTCATGGTGCTTCAAATTTTATTAATCAACATGCAAATAATTTATTACACATTACACAATTTACTATAAGAGCCTCCATTCTAAAGAAAAGCTTAGTTTATTTTTGTTCGCGGAAACACGTTGAATCATTGGTGTAGAACGATATATTTGGGGGGGGGGGGGTGTTGTTAAACGCCAGAAAAAATGAAAAAAAGACCCTACGTTCAGACAATATATTTGCCATTTTCCTGCTTTATTAAAGTTGAAAGGATAGTTTTGTTCACTTCATATCTTCACCAAAAACGCTCACTCCCTACCCCACGGACTTGACCCGAGCAGACGAAATATTTTCACGCAAAAAAAATCACACTGCACGACAATAAACCAGACTGTACTACAAACTCGGTGAATAACTAATAAACATAATAACACGACAACTAGTGCTCTGAAACTTAATAGGGAATGAAGAGCCGCGCGGGCAACACGTATGAAGCATGGGCTCTCGCTTTGGAGACCATTTCTCCGACGATCGCAGAAGTAATGACATCCCACACGACGAGTCCCTTGGAACAGATCAGAACAACCAGCGTGAGTGCCGTCGTGGATGCATTTCCAGCAGCCCTGACTAACGCTTTTACAGATCACACTTTGAATATTTCTGCCCATCATCATGAAATGGAATTCGACACAAACAGCGGCCGTACAATCTTCCCACCAGGCCCCTGTCAACAAATATTCTGTGATCGAAAAGCTAAAAAGGCTCAACTGGCCCAATCTCCGCTACACCACAGCACAAAACCACCCGGTATACCTCGACTACCAGAAAACGACAATAAAATCGTCTCCAACCCACGCACCGGCCTTAACCTCTCTGCCTGGACCGATCGAGTCATCACGAATGGCCTACAAGACGCTAGCGGGATTGAACCCGCCATGTTCTAGCATTTTGTCATCGTACAAGTGCAGACCTTGCAAAACCTCATGGTCGCCTGCACAGCCGACGACGCATGCATGCTTGCGTTAAGCGCCACCACTAATTTCTAACACAACCACATCATGTACGACCTCCAACCATACTTTACACCTCCACCCGGCACCACTCGAGGTGTCATACATGGATTAGAACCAACAACAACCAACGCCATCCAGCCCAATGTTCCCGCATCCGACCACACACAAATCCTACATGCATGATTCCGAGGCTCCACTACGCCGGTTGTCATTACCTTTG
This sequence comes from Haemaphysalis longicornis, assembly GCF_048455015.1. Lineage (NCBI taxonomy): Eukaryota > Metazoa > Arthropoda > Arachnida > Ixodida > Ixodidae > Haemaphysalis > Haemaphysalis longicornis. The sequence continues at coordinate 50,053,785 of NW_027526233.1, forward strand.
GTGGACAACGAGTGCCTTTGTACACACTCGCGTACGGCAATTTCACCCGCTGCACCCTTTCGTCGCACCGTCCAGCTATGCACGCTTTGCGGCGACATGGGTCATCGCCGTGACGTACGCCCAAACCCCGGCATGCGCATATGTTCCACTTGCCATGTTTCCATGTTCCACTTGCCAAACAATTTCCCAATTCTAATCAAAGCTTTCCCGACCAAACACCCATTGTTCCAGACCTCTTCCCAGCCCAACCCAACAACTCCTGATCCCCCGCAGAGCTCCCCCTTCTCAAGGAAAACGCTGATTAAAAGAACGCATCCTGTCCCTTGCAAAAACCGTCCACGAACTGCTAGAACAGAATGTACGCGCTCCCACGCTCTTAACTCAAACACCTCACGCCTCCTACACACTATCTACCAACCCCCCCCCCCGCCCAAATCTGCTACGGTCCACATCCAACCTTCTCCACTTCCCTTGTGCCCCCCCACACCGTCAACCACCGCCCGGGACGAGAACCTTTATCGTCAGCATCAACTTCTTCCTATACCGACTCCGACAAACAATACCACCACCTCAAAGAAAAACTGACTCAAACAGAAGCATCCTTTGCGGCCGCCATTCAATCCACCATCGTGACAACCTTTCCCGGAGACGTCGCCCGCCTACTTCAATCCCTGCCTGCCCGCCTTACCAATCTCGAGCAGATAATTTCTGAACTAACTGCAGTCACCAAGGTACAATCCGAACGCATTGTTCACTTGGAAAATCCATGCCCACTCATAAAAAAGCCAAGGCGACGTCTTCTCAGGTCACCCCAGTTGCGGCCAGATTGAGCCCCTCATCTAGCATATCTACCAGGCCTCCAGCGCCCCATCCATCTCCCTCAGGACTGCCTATTTGGCAGGCGCACTTTCGCACGTATGAAAACAGGCAGCCCTCCCTGACCCTTCTAAGTCAACTTCACTCTCCCGATGTGATTGCTTTAAAAGAAACGGAAACACCTCACGTATCACTTCGTAATTACATCACGTACACACATTCATATCAGCCTCGCACCACCATACTCGTTCATAAATCACACACTGCGCAAGCACACACTCTTCCCAATTATTGGCAATATACCTTCATTGAACTCCTCCATCTTAAGAAAAATCTCACCAGTCTCTTTATTGCCAGTTTCTACAATCCCCCGCAGCATTCTCTAGCTTCTGTAAATTCCATCCTTCAGAAAGTTAAAGCTACGACGGAACATCTCCACTTAGCCTTTCTCGGAGAATGTACGCCCATAATACTGCATGGGGTTATTCCAAACCAGTAAAATAGGCGCAAATGCACGACGCTGCACAACCAGCTCACCTCATGCTCTGGACCTACGCCGCATACCCCACCCGCAACGGCAACAGCGTGTCACGAGATTCCACCCCCGGCCATATATACACTCACAACATAACACGAACCGCTTGTACACGCTTTAATGAAACATTAGGCAGTGGTAATTATATAATTGAATTCACCATCAATCACACCCGCATTACTAAAAAATCGGCCATGCTAAACTCACCGACTGGCAATCCTTTCGTGACTCGCCTCTCCCCACCACAATTGAAGACATTGTAACATGGACCCAAGATATCCTAAAACTGTCCAGCCCCACACCCGCACCCTAGCTAAGCTATAAGAGAAGATCACCTTTCGGTTGACATGCACTTCCTACATTTGAGGGATGCCCGCCGGGTGCTTATCCACCGCTGGAAAAAACAAAAACTCAACAAAAAAATTCCCCCGCATTTCCCCGAAGGGGAGTATGAGGAAGTGCGAAGCACGGGGTGATGCTATGAGGGGGAGTTTGTTGAAGTTTGGTGGCATTTTGCCCGTTAGTTACATTAACACCCCCTCGTGATCACGTTCGGCTTAACACGCCTCGTTTGTCCCTCTGCGGAAATCTTGGTGAATTAACGTGTATGTTCGAGAGGAGGAGCGCACCGCACCGCAGCTGCGAAGCGCCGACCGGAGTGAAGGGAGAGGAGGCGCAGTCACGTGAGAGAATGCAGAACTAGCGGGTTTGTAGTATCACGTGTACACCACGCAGTTATCAAGCCGCTATAACGCCGCTGAGTCGCCAACGCACGCCGCTGACGACGTAGTTTGAATGCGTTAAAGATATAAGGCGGATTACTAACAGTGATATCAGCGTCGCGTCCGTGGCTTAGTCGGTAGAGCGTCGCGCTGATGCCGCAAAGTCCTCGGATCGAAACCTGGCGCCGGATGCTGTTTTTTTTTATATAGTGTAGTGGCCTGGCTGGCGCGCCGAGAGAGGGTGTTGCGAGCTGGAGAGTAGTAAAGGGGCTTTAGGAGAGTAGGCGAGGAGGGAGAGAGGCGCTATGCGAGCGCCCTCACGCGTCGGAAATCCGGCGCCGTTGCTAGGCACGGTAGCTAGCTCCGTTGCTAGGCTGCGGACGGAGGATGGCGGTAGAAGCAGGAGTAGGCCCGACTAAGAAGTGCTTCGCACTTAAAAAACTCAAAATACGCATCGCCAAAATCACACAACAGGCAGCCGACTATGCTCACACCTTACACAAACAAAACTGGACACAATTTGGTAACCGCCTTCAAGGAACTCTCAGCATAGAGTCTACATGGAACAACCTCTGCTCTGCGCTGGGTACTAAGCCCAGCAGAGGCGACACCTGACACACCATCCGTCTCCTAATCTACAATCACCACCACAATAAAACTCAGCTCAACGCACAACTCCTCACGCAATACGCAGACCACGCAACACAACCACCAAACATTCCACCTCGCAATTGTCCAGGAAAAGAAAATCCCGACCTTGACACGCCCTTCACTCTCATTGAACTCACTTTCGCCATCAGCAACCTCACTCGTAACACCACACTAGGCAAAGACCGAATACACAACAAACTACTCCGTAACCTGAACCCCAAATGCACAGCCACTCGGCTTGAATATTTTAATCATTGCTGCACAACCAACTATCTGCCCCCTCAATGGAAAAATGCCGAAATCACACTCATTCCGAAACACGGGAAGCCAGTTTCGCAACAAAATCTTCGCCCCGTCTCTTTAACATCTTGTGTAGGCAAGTTATACGAACACCTAGTTGATAATCGGCTAACAGCGTAACTCGAAGAAAACAGCCTACTACCTCTTCATATGTTTGGCTTCCGCGCCCCCCTATCCTCGCAAGATGTCCTATTACTGCTAAAAGACGAAGTCCTAACACCGCTGAGCTCACAAACCAAACGCACTATCTGAGTTATGTACATTAAAGGAGCCTTTGACAATGTATCACATCATGTAATACTCGAAAGAATCCAATGAACTAACTTCGGCACACGCACATACAATTACATACAAAACTTTCTTACCGATAACACAGCCAACCGCCACCTCGACCCCATCCACTCCATCTCCTTTCGAGCCCGACCGCGTGGTACACTCCAGGAGTCAGTCGTTTCCCCACTCCTCTTGAACCTTGCCCTGCTTCAACTTCCGCCACTTCTACAACGAACACATACAACACTCACTTTATGCAGACGATCTCAATGTTTGGACCACGGGGGGCTCGATTTGTGAACCACAAGACGCCCTCCAAGAAGCAATTGACACCAGCGACTCCTTTAAAGCCCGCGGCCTCAATTGTGCACAAAAAGTCTGCCCTTCTTGTCTTCCAAAAACGCACGCAAGGCCATAAAAAACACCCCTCCCATCCCACAACCTCCCCTACAGTTCGTGTTTTGGGACTCACTGTCCAATCATACGGCGCAGGCATTTCTACCATTTATGAACTACAAAGAACACCATTACAACTCACAAACCTCTTCACACGCATTGCTAATTGCCTACAAAGACTGAAAGAAAATTAGCTAGCGCGCCTCATTCAAGCCCTACTAATTAGCCGCATCACATACGGAACTCCATATTTGGCTCTCAAAAATAGAGAAACCCAAAAACTCGATATAATCATCCGGCAAGCCTATATATTAGCACTAGGGCTACCGCCGACAACTTCCACTCCCTAAATACTACAGATGGGACTTCATAACACCTTGGAAGAACTTCGAGAGGCTCATCATTTAAACCAGAACGAATGGCTGAAGCTTTCACACACTGGCTGTCACCTCCTTCGTCGTCTCGGCTACCAACTACGTGCCACCCATTCCCCGCACCAACGCATCCCTCTGCAAGTACGCGATTGCATCTCCGTCACTCCAGTACCCAAGAATGTGCACCCCTTCATAAGCAGGGCCACCCACAAGCCCGGATTCGAATGCTCCGCAAGATACTTCAAGTCAAGCCACGAGACATCCGCTACGTTGACGCCGCTGAATATGCAGATAAAGCAGCCTTCGCAATTTCAACACTAGACTACCGAGGAATCGAACTGACTTCCTCAACGGTAATTGGCAACGACTCCACAACTGCAGAAGAAATCGGAATAGCCCTCGCAGCCACTACATCTCAACACATTAATACCATAGTCACTGATTCGCAAGCTGCCTGCCGCCATTACACCGCAGGTCCCATTGCTCCCTTACCCCTCCGGATCCTACAGTCCATCCCTAACCCTACTTACCTCTACAATTTCTCGACCCCGGCACATGGTTCCCTGGAGGGGAATGAGGCGGCTCATGCTGCCGCCCGCGCTCATATCTACCGGGCGTTCCCCTACAACCCTCTAGCGTCGCCGTCGGAAGCGTACAATTCAGTACCTCGAAATTCAGACATCCTCCAACACTACCGCCTCGAACGCCGCATGTTTCCCCTGCCCCAAGACAAGTTGACTAAGGAAAAAGCCACCACCTACCACCGCCTTCAAACCTACACCTACTCGCACGGCACCCTCCTCCACGCCATCCGCCCCACCTCCTACTCGGCCACCTGCAAGTGCTGTCCCCAACCCTGCACACTCTACCATATAATTTGGCCATGCTCCACTGCACCGTCTCTCTGGAATCACATTTGGCACTCGGTGAACTAACACAGCGGTCAGCAGCACGAGGTAACATCTGCGAACGCTTTTCCATCTGTGGAATGCAGTCGCTAGACATAAGATGTGCGAATTAGGGCATGCTTACTTCACAATCTCTATAAAAGAAATTGTCATCTAACAGCTTGAAATGAAAAAAAAAAAACTGCAAGAAGTACACTGGCCATACTACATATGCTTCATACTTTGCCAACCCTGCCAACCTTTGCCAACCCTGGGGTATGCCCGAGTGGACTGAAGCCCTAGGAAACGTGTGTCGGAAGCGGCAACTGCTAATCCCCTAAAGTAGACGTTTTGTATGGTTTTGCTTTTTTAAGTTGAATAATTTGGTTTTGCGCACTGGTTTCTATCCTGCATTCCCCATTTTTGCGCTGAACCATTGATTGCTTTAGGAGAGGGTTCGCAGAACGCGTGTAGAACGACATTGACGCGCTCGCGAGTTTTCGATAACGTGTTGTTCCCATTAGCACCCACTGCTTGCGGGCACAGTACTGAATCAGCCGACCATTGGCATGCATTAAATTCTAATCTTGGAAATCATTCAATCACCTAGCACCTTGTATTGATTCTACTGCTTTCAGTTGGTGCGGCCGCCGCAATAGGCGCACGCTAGTTTTTCTTTTATCAGGCTTTATAAAAATAAATACTGCCTTATCTCCCAGATAAACGATGGAAAGTATACTTATTTGAGGCAGTCTACGCACTGCAAGCAAAAAAAGGATCTTGGAAAATTCACACCAGCGTCCCTTTATATCAAGCGCAAATTGCCTGCATGTGCATTTGTTTCGCTGCAAGTGGTGTCCAGAGCGGAAATGTTCTGCCCACCCTGCAATGTGACATCCTCTCTGCTATCCCGTTTTACTCATCGTGCGCTTCCTTTCCCTCTGGCTTCTGTTATCCTGATTGCTAGAGAGATTAGCTGAATTTGTCTAGCCCCTTTTGCCAGAGAGGGTATTGGCACGAAAACGCAAAATATATAAGAAAACGCATGCGATGTAGCGCACCAGGCGCCCTTCGCATGCATACGCTAGGGAGCCCAAATGTTTGCACTGAGAAAATGTTTGTGGTCTCCAAACGGAGTTATTATGGTCTCCAAACGGAGTTATAACGTATTCTACGTTATATTTTGTGCACTGAAGCGTCCGCATGAAGCTGTGATCTCTAGTAGCTTCTCGAAACACATGGTGCATTGGGTTTTCAAAACCTCGAAGATATTGTAACAACGCCCCCTTAAACAGGAAATGGCATATAGCAATATGAGCCTATCATCTCAGAAGGAAGAAGTTGTGGGTGGCTGTACTCTTTCCTGTCCCTGTGAAGGCGGGCATATAATTAATGTAGGAATGGCGTTTCAATCTGTCATGATCCATGCCTTTTGTCCTGTGGCAACGTAACACTATTTCCGATCGTTATTAAAGGAAGAAAAGCAATCTACATTAGGTATTCCAGAATAATTCCAGTACCGGTGGCGGCTTAACAGCTATTTAGAAATTAGGTGATGCTGTGGGTGGGTAAAATTGTGGTCTGAGTGCTATTCCTAAACTCTCAGATATGTTAGACCATCCAGTTACGTGTGGCTGCCAGGCATTGTTTCAATTTACTGAGAAAGGCGCTGCGTCCTAACCGAAGCATCTATTACATTTGTTAGCCCAGACTGATTGTGAGGTTGACTCGCCAAAGTTGCACTCGGGCTATGAGGCCCGCCGAGTGGAGGGCTCCGGACTGTGTTAGACCACGGGGGAATTTTACGTGGGCCGAAATCCTGACACCCGGGCGTTTTCATTTGTCGTCTCCACAGAAAAGCGTCCACCACAGCCTGGATGCGCGTTTCTAAGCACTTCGCTGCACAGCGCACCCACGTTACATGTGTGATGTCACTGCGCGCTATATTATATTGAGCGCCTGGTAAAAGGCGCTCGCTGTTCTGGCTGTGTAGAGTTGAGGTTCAGTGGCGGGTATTCGCGCTAGCGGCCTGTGCACGACCCCAGTCTGTCTAGCTTTATTCGTTCTGTTCCCTTGTTGTTCTGACTTTTTTTACTATTTATTTTTAATATTGAGAAGTTTATATGCTTTATTGATTTTATGATCGGGGCGCAGCCTATGTAACAGTTTAGTTAACGTTTAAAATCGCAGGAAGAGGTAGACGCATTTTTAGGTTGATATGTATGTCACGTGAGTTGCCATGCAGTGAACGTTAGAAATACTCCCCTGCGACCAAACCACTGGCCTTGAGACCAACAGCACAGCGGAACAGCCCCTGAGCGAACACTACGGTTCAGCAAAACCCTTATCAAAAGTTGTAACTTAAGTTTATCAATTCAATTTTGTAAATTTGCTTTCGCAGTTCGAACATATAGATGTTTTTTCGCGTGCAAAATTATAGAAAGACTGTGTAAAATTATTTTCGATAGAGCATAGCGTAAACATAACTTTTGTATATATTTTTAGTTTTTGAATCGCAGAGGTGCCGAATTTTGAGAATGAGAAGTTTTAAATAAGTAACTGAAGCATTTTTTCGGATGACCTGTCCTGTCAATAGAGAATGTTGCGTGTTGAGCAATTGTGTGTATGTTAGGGCAGTCGTTGCTGTTGGAAGATGGAGTAGCTTGCCAGACCTTCCATTTTTTATTCCACCAGGGGGGTGGTAACTTCCGGAGTGAAGTTGCCCTCTTCTCCACTGTACGGGAAGGCAACCGAGCATTCTTGTTGTCGGATGAGAAGCACTTTGTGTAAAAATGCAATATGTTAGAAAAGTTTTCCTATTCTTGGGGTGGTTCAGAAACTGAGTTTGTACACAAACGTGAAAAAAATATCCGGAGCTGTCAAGCTGCGAAGTGTTCCGCCCCTTGGCCCTACGCAGGCATCTTTTTTTGCGCTTAAGGCTCAGCCTTACTTACTTCTTCAAAACTAACACTACTCCTTTTGCCGTGATTTGTCTGCATTGTGTGTTGCCATTACAGCTTCTAGATTTACAATTGATATTTAAGCACAACATCGATATTGTGGCGCGTTAAAGGGACCCTGCTGAGGTGCAAGAAGAGTTTCTGTTCCTGTACCATAACAAGGTATCTAAATGTGCACATGACACAACCCAATGCGTGACACACTCTGCTGGATTTTCACTCTAGGAGACCAAGCATTCTTATTGCACTCACAATGCTGAACACTCACAGAGAGCTCCCTGCACCCTGATCTTATGCAGAGAAATAACATGAGATTTCCCCCAACCCCACAGCCTGATAACGTGTTTTTATGTAAAATGTGTTGACTATGAAAGTAAATGTGATTGTGGAGAGCTTTGAAGGTTACAAATCTACTTCGCAAGACGCTAAACACCCTCCCGGCCGTTTGACTGCTGTTCACAGGACATGTTGGTGGAGCTCCTTCATCGTTAAGGCGGGGACGTCGCTCTTGGAATCACAGGAACTTCATCGTGGACGAGTCAATTGATTCGCCTGTTAGCGGCTTGTTTACCTGTTATTTGGAACTGCGTTGATTACGGTGTGCCCCGAGAGAATTTAAATTTGGCAAAAGTTGGAAGTTCCTTCATGCGTGGAATGGTTTGTAGACTTTGAAGTAGCGAAATACAACAAACATCAAAGGACACCGAAATAGCATTTTCACCGTAGATGATTATCTGTCTTGGTTTGATAACAATTAAGAATAACAAGCCGGTTGAAAGTAAGATTGTGTTGCTCGTCACATTGCAAAGAAGGTTGACTTTGGCGCGACTGCCTCGCTGATTTTAGAATCAAGGGACCATAGGGAGCCTGACATGATACAATGAAGGACTGATATCAAAGTAAACCCTCCAAAAGGTTCACTGTTAAAAAATTTCTAGAAATCTCGGGATTGCTTGCTTTGGTGTCGCAAATGTTAAATTGCGGAGGAATTGAGTTTGTTCTATAAAATAACGCGTTTGCTCCTGACCCGTTTAACAACCGCTGCCTCAATCTTGCCTATTTTAAAAGGCGCAGACACTTGGTTCTACAATAATAATAATATCAGCTTTTCGTACGTCAATACACGTCATTGTCGCGAGGAAGTAAAAGCACGTGGAAATATGTTCAAATAGATGAAACGAAGACAGCCGAGTTCATAACCCATTCTTAGATATCATATTTTTTGGAGGCATTCATTCGACAGCAAAACGGCCATACGGACAAGTATTGGTAATATTTGTATGCCTGCGGGACAGTAATCGCGGTGCTTGATGCACGCCACCGGAGGGAGAAAAACTATGAAGTCAAGACACTGATGTTTGCAGTTAACGTAGGCTGTGGTTCTTGATACCAAAGGGCCACTATGCACAAGAACGACAGCCACCCAGTGAGCTGTGTTATGAGGTATGGTGTTGCCTCGTCCATTATTTCAGTGACGGTGACAAAGCGTCTGCCTTTGTTGTCCGGTCCACAGCTTTTGCAGTGGTGAGGTCATCTGGTTATAGAACATACGAGGAGATCGCGGATTGATACCTCTCAGGAATGACAGAACAATCCTAAAGACGTATCGATCCATGTCCCGTATGTTTCCCATTAGGGACGATGCAAACAGCGTGAATACACGCTATGTTGGTCTCACCGGGTTGCAAACGTGGTCCCTGTGATAGAATAAGGGGAACACGAGGAGATATTATTAGACAACCAGGGTGTATTGAAGGGAAAGGAAAGGGATCAAAACACACGCCATAAGAAACATGTGACACTATGGTGTAAACGAAAGAGAAGCACTGGTTGTGCACACGCTAGGTTGTTTAGCATAGCCTTGTAAATTATATGAGCGGCTACAGTTTAATTTCAAATTTATTCGAATGATGTTAGATAACATTGTGGTTTTGTGGATAATATTGAGGATAATACGTGTTTTCATTATACTGTTTCTTCTAGGCCTGCCTTTGTCTACAGTTGACGCCCCGCTTCCGGCATTTTCCGAGCCGGACCAGTAGCCAAAAGACAGTCGCTGGGTGGTCGGACGCATCTTGCTGACGACGGCTCAAACTTCCACCTCCCGCGCAATGCTTAAAGACGCCAGAGCCTCTCTCTCATTCATGGTCAAGCTCGTAGACACGTGGCGAGTCATGTTTTAAGCGCAAACGAGCCGCGGAGAACGCATGCGCCAAGCCGGTAGCAGACTAAAGCAGCGGCGAACACGGCCGTTGGCGGAGCTCGATCTGGTGAGGTACCGCTTACTGCGGCGGCGATGTCGCTGGAGGACATCAGTAAAGCTTTGCTTTAAAAGCTGGGGCTGGTGCGTAGCTTACTCCGTCTCCCGGTCACGACCGACATCGCGTAAATACGTGGTTCCTTATGTAACGCTGTTCCTTTAGCCTGCATCCTGCTGTCAAAAACACTTTTCACAGTGGAGTCATTTTTCAACCGTTAGTTCAGTGTTGCCAAAAAAATAAAAGACAATACGGAGCACACAGGACGGCGTGCCTCGCGGCGACAGCGGAGAGTACCCTTCCGGCGCACTGGCTTTAGCAAAACAAAAAAAAAATCTGGGAGAAGCCTCGAGGCGCAAGAAAACCCCTAGATCGCCCCTTTTCCCGGCTCTAGGTTTGGCTTTTGTGGAACAATATAAAAACTCCCGTGCTGTCACGAAGCGCTGCAGTGCGTGTTACACGTTGCATGAGGAACATGACATTTTGACGATATCGATGCATATGACGATGATCCCTATAAGAACAGTAAAAGGCTACGTCGTAACATGTAAATACATAATTATAAACGTACAAATCTTTGGAAATGTGTTTTTTACTGGTGACTTATAAAAAAAATCTGTGGCTTTGCAATGGTTTACGCCTTGTGTAATTTAGTGCAAGCTTAGGCAAATTGAGGATGCTTGAGGATGTCTACAATGCTGAGGTTGACTTTTCATCCACCACTCCCCGCGACTATAACGTTCTTGAATGCAGATGACGAAAATTACTAGCACCGTAACAATGAAAAGAAGCAATGATACTGAAATTTCAAAACTTGTGCGGCAATGCTTACCTGCTACAGCTTCGCCATTCAAGTCTTTTGCGCAAGTTTCCGGTAATTTGTGACTTGACAAGAGGCTACAATTACAACATTGCCCTGGGAAAATGTGTATGCAGAAACACGCGCCCTGCTTGCACACATTGCAAATAAATGTCGCAAACTCTACTTAACAATACCTTCAAGCGAAATGTACGCCCCAAGGATGTTCGATATAACAGATCGATGCGCCAGTAGGTGCACACTGTAATGAAATTAAAGCGCGAAGAACGAAGTCACAGCAGAGAAGCGACGAGACAATCGCTTTCCTTGTTGTTTTCCTGTTTTGTTGTTATTGTTGTGGATATAAATGTATTACCGTTTTTTATAATTCTTACTTGTGGAGAATGCAAGAAGTCTGGGATGGCAGCTGGGAAATACTGGTAATGCAGATTGCCACCAGCGTATTTCATACCAAGGACAGGGGAATAAAAAAATTCACCCCACCTCCCCGAAGGGAATCGTGAGGAAATGCGAATGCCTTTCTTTTGCGCGAGAGTGCGCGGAATTGTGTAATGCTCGAACTGGATTGTATTACACTTTTTGCTCGAGGTACCGTTGCCGGCAGACATTCCATTTACATATACTTGCGACCGAGCGAACGGGAGAGTGGGGCGAGCGTCGAGAGGAGAAGCACCCAAGCACCGCGCCTACCCTCGCCTACACTCTCCCACACACGCGGGAGCTCCGGCGAGCTCCCGCGATGCGAGCGCCCTCACACGCCCGAGCGCGCTCCTCCTCTCCACTCACTCGCCGCTGATCCGCCCACACCACCTGCTCCGGTTGCTAGGGGAGAGGAGGAGCGCGCGCGCTCGCAGCTGTTGCTATGGAAGAGGGGGTGAGAGCGGAGAGATAACACCTGCGGGCGCGTGGACGCCGCACGGCGCCTGACATGGCTCGACTGAGAAATGCATTCGCATTTAAAAAAACGACTGAAAAGAGAGAAAGACAGCGTAACCGTATTACTATTTATGCCAGTGGGTGCTGGTGTAACCCGCGGTAGTGGTGTAACCCGAGTGAGCGCAGGTTGGGTCGGCATGAAGAGACGCCCAAATGTCCGCACGGCGATGGCGCGGGATAACAAGTAGCCATTTACGTCCTTTATCGAGGTAGTTGTGGCGGTAAAGAAGGCCGTCACGCAGTGCGAAGTGGGGAGCTTGTCTGCGAAGGGCACGGGATCCTTGGTGAGGGAACGGTCCAGAGAGAACGGAAATAATTGAAGAAATCCATGGATCCTTGCATTGCTCAGTGCATAAATATTCCAAAGAGAGAGCAGAAAGAACGCTGTCCTCACTCAAAACACAGGCAACCTCAGGAGGAAGCGGCGATCGGGACAGAGCGTCAGCGTCTTGATGTTTACGGCCCGACCGATAAATGACGCGTATGTCCAACTCTTGAAGCCGCGGAGCCCATCGCCCAGGGCGTCCGCATGGATCTTTTAAAGAGACCAGCCAGCAGAGCGCATGGTGGTCCATGACGACGTCGAAAGGTCGGCCGTACATATAGGGTCGAAACTTCCCCAGCGCCCATACAAAGGCCAGACACTCCATTTCCGTCACGGAGTAGTTGCATTCCGCCTTTGTCAACGTGCGACTCGCATACGCGATAACGTACTCTCTAAACACATGTTTCGGTTGTGCCAGAGGTGCGCCGAGGCCAACTCCACTGGCGTCAGTGTGGATCTCCGAGGGAGCGGCAGGGTGGAAGTGCCGAAGAATACGCGGTGAAGTGAGGAGGCGCCGCAAGGTCGTAAATGCGTCATCGCACGCTGGCGACCAGGCCTATAGAATACCGGCGCCGTCAGCGACAAGCCGTGTAAGCGGGGATATGATGAACGCGAAGTTCCCTAGAAAGCGGCGGAAGTAAAAGCAGAGGCCGATTAAACTCCGTAAAGTCTTCATAGTTGTCGGCTTCGGGAACTCGGCCACAGCACGCAACTTGCTCTTGTCCGGGAGTATTCAATCCTTACACACGACGTGACCCAGAATGGTGAGCATACGCGCTGCAAAGTGGCACTTTTTAAGGTTGACTTGTAGCTGGGCGTTGGCGATACAGGTCAGTACTTGCTGGAGACGTGCAAAGTGCATTCCAAAGTCTTGGAAAAATACAACGATATCGTCAAGATAGCAGAGGCAAGTCTTCCACTTAAAACCTCGTAGCACACCGTCCATCACCCGCTCGAAATTGGCAGGGGCGTTACAGAGCCCGAACGGCATGACATTAAATTCAAAGAGGCCATCCGGGGTGATAAATGCCGTTTTCGAGCGATCAGCATACGCTACAGGCACCTGCCAGTATTCAGAGCGTAAGTCCAGGGACGAAAAGAATTCAGCTCCTTGTACGCAATCGAGGGCATCATCAATGCCTGGTAGAGGATAGGCGTCCTTGCGCGTAATGGTGTTTAGGAGCCGATAGTCCACACAAAATCTAATCGAGCCGTCCTTCTTCTTTACAAGAACAACGGGAGAGGCCCATGGCCTGTTCGATGGGCGAATAATGTCCCGTTGGAGCATGTCACGTACTTCCTCATTGGTCACTTGATGCTCGCTAGGAGACACCCTATACGGTCGCTGCTGCAGCGGCGCATGCAATCCAGTGTCGATGGAATGGGTGACGATAGAGGTACGGCCAGCGAGGGTTGTGCGCAGTCGAACGATGAACGGAAACGGCACAGGAGTTCCAGAATTTGACATTTCTGCGCGGGCTCGAGAGCATCGTCGGTTAAAAGACGAAACACGTCGGTGGAAAGTTGTGTCGTCGTGGAAAGGGTAAGAGCAGCAATGCCATGATCAGACGTATGGCCTGGGACGTCAACGACCCGAGAGGAGTCCACGGGCTCGACAATGCCAAGGCATTCTCCCCGTAGCAAGGAGCACGGGCTGGTGGACGGGTTAGTAACAGTCATTCCAGTTTCGCTAGAATGAATCGACTAAACAGCGAAAGGCAGCGGTATGAATCTGCGGCGGAGGAAGACCTCGGATGGCGTAAAAATGGCAGCTGCATCCCCAAAGAAGTACAACAGAGCGGCACTATAACAGCGGACTTGGGAGGACTGGGCGCGTCTGCGGCTGCGACCAGTTTAGCGGCGGATGATTCAGAATTATCGTCAGTGGTGTCGTCTGGTAGAACAGAAAACTCAACTTCGGCACGCGCACAGTCAATGAGAGCGTTGTGCCGAGACAAAAAGTCTCATCCCAGAATTACGTCATGAGAGCAGTTAGGAAGCACGATGAATTCAATTACGTACACGACGCCCTGGATGGAAACGCGAGCCATACAAGCAGCCAAGGAATAAATGGGTTGGGAATCGGCGGTTCGTAAGGATAGTCCAGAGAGAGGCGTCATAACTTTACAAACTTTGCGGCAGAGATCGGCTCGAATCACGGAAACTGGTGCTCTAGCATCGACCAGCGCAGAAGTCACGACACCTTCGACTGACGCGTCAATAACATTTGCGGGAGACAGTGGAGGGCTTGGTCTTTTTGACGGCGACGCAGTTGTTGCCCCCGGAACTGCGGCTGTCAGTTTTCCTCTGTTACATGAGTGGAACGACAACGCATTGGCGACAGCGAGCGGCGACGCGGGGACTGAGAACGACGGTCGGTGAAAGGCTGGCGGTCGGAAGCCGGGGGTGCGTACGACGAGTCCGAAGCTGTTTGGGGCAGTGTCGGGAGGAACCGTATGTGGGTCCGTAATATGGATAGCAGTATTGTGGTGGAGGACCGTTGGCAGGAAGTACGCGGCGACGACAGTAACGTGCGCCATGTCCTGGGTAGTGACACGAAAATCAAATCGGCCAGTACGCCAGGGATTCGTGTATTGATTCGGAACGCGAGCCTGAGTAAGAGGTCTTGGTGGAGCCGGGGGTCGGAACGGCGTTCTCGTCTGCGTAAGCCGGCCCTCGACTTCGGTGAAAGTAATCGGAGCAGCCACAGGAGTTTGCTGGCTAAAACAAGGCAGCACTTCCGCGACCTGTTCTTGAACCACATGACGAAGAGTACACGGAGGCACTGGGCTCGGCTCCGGAGTAGTATTTTAAGCGGCATGGCAAAGTAGTCGAGCAACCTCTTCGCGGACAACCTCTTTTATACGGATCAACACAGATAAATCGTCGAGGTCAATGGCTAAACTCGCAAGCGGCTCATTTTGGGCGAATGGACGCCGAGTCAAGGCCCTTTGCTTGCACAGCTCGTCCTAAATTTGGCAGATACTGATGACGTCGCTAACGGTCCGCAGATCCTTGGAAGGCAGCATCTGAAATGCGTCGTCGTCGATACCTTTAAGGATATGTTTTACCTTCTCAGTTTCCAACATGCTGGGGTCCACGCGCTTGCAAAGGTCTACTACATCTTCAATGTAGCTCGTGAAGTCTTCTCCAGTTTTCTGAGCCTGTACCCGTACACGCTGTTCTGCTTGAAGCTTGCGCACTTCGGGTCGGCCGAAAGCTTTCATAAACTTTTCCTTGAACTCGGCCCACGTAGTCAGCTCTCGCCGATGGTTATTGAACCAAAGTTCAGCGAGATGCGTAAAAGAGAAGCCCACGTTGTTTATTTTATGGCGTCGTCCCACTTGTTGTGCGTGCGGATGCGCTCAAAGGTAGAAAGCCAGTCTTCCACGTAACGATCGTCTATCCCGCTGAACAAAGCGGGGTCCCGCGGGCGTATGGTTCCAGGGCAGACAATCAGCGGTACCTGGCCCGCCGGAGAAGGCTGATGGACTGGTTCGTGGGACATTGTGGTGGGCAGCCGCCGGTTGCGAAGCTCCAGGTTTTACGATGGACCCGCACACTCCACCAATTGAAAGGGGGTTTATTGGTAGCGAAGCGCAGTCACAGAAACGGGTAGTCCAGGCTATGTCGGGCAGACTAGTCTGCGGTTTTTTCTGTCTCGCGGCCGCTGCTGGCGATGATTCGTGAACCAGCCATACGGGCTGGTTGGCCAATGGTTGCACCATTTTCTCATTAAAAAAAATATATATATATGTCTATATATATATTCTGAAAATAAGGGGCTCGTTAAGAAATACAGAAATGCCAGCAGTCTACAACGCCAAAAAAGGCAGAGGGGAATGGTTAGACTATTTTGTGAGTGTCAGACACTAACGGTCACAAAATATTCTAACCATTCTCCTGTGCCTTCTGTGGAGTTGTAGACTGCTGGCATTTCTTGCTGTATGTATATATATATATATATATATATATATATATATATATATATATATATATATATATATATATATATATATATATATATATATATATATTTATATATACATAGGAAAGCAAGTTCTCTTTGCTGAAACGTAGGCCACAATCGTGCTTTTACCTTGTTCGAAGTTTTTCTTCTCTTATATATATATATATATATATATATATATATATACAAAGGGGAGGATATGGTAGGTCATAGAAACAGATAAAGAATTTAGAAAGAAAGAAAGCTGCGAAAAAATGGGTTCGGAAAAATGTCTCGTGGGTTCGGATCCCACCTGGCGGGCATTTTTTCTCCACTTTCTTTCTTTCGACAGGGATCATCTGAGTCTCCGCCTTTCTCGTCTTCTTGGCATACAACACGCGTTGTATAGCGCTCTCTTCAGAATGCTAAGTCAAGATCAATTAAAATTTCGGTACTCTTGCATACCAGCGCAACAGAAATGAAATGAATCTTGCCCTCTCTATGCCGGTTGCTATGGTAATACAGCAAAATATCAGAATAATAACACATATCTTATAGGATACCATGCTCACGAAATTGTGGCGCCTGTAAAACAATTCGAGGAACATCGAATCGGCAAATAATTATGGTTTGATGCAAGGGCTTAAATTTATGCTAAGTGCTATTTTTCTGTGCAAATCCTGGCTCCGGTGGGCAGCCAGGATTACCATGCCAGGAAAAGGAGAGCCAGGAAAAGGAAGAAAGGCTGATGGTGATCGTGGCGGGGGACTCCAACATGCGGTACTCAAAAATGGAGATTAGAGGCCGGGTGAGAGATGACGAGTGAGTGCAGGTTGGCGTGTTCCCGGGGCAGATGGTCAGGGTAGTGTTAGAAAAGGCAAAGGATAAAATGTGGGAAAATATGCAGGGCCATTACCTAGTGATTATCGCAGGAGGAACCAATGACGTTCTGCAGGGAAGGGGCGCGGGAGTGCGCAAGCAGCTAGAAAAGGGGGTGAAGGAACTTCGGACGCTGTGCCCACATGTGCAGGTCGTCGTGAGCACAGTACCAGAGATAATTGGGAGAGGGGTACATGTGAAAAGGGAAGTTGTAGCCGTAAACTGAGACATACGGGAGCTGGGCAAGGAGCTGAGTTTCGCTGTCGTAGACATCAACATGGATGTCCGATGGATGGGCCGGAAAAGGGCGTTCCAGCGTGACGGAGTGCATTTCAACGGGCAGGTGGGAGCAGCCATCGGAAGACGACACGCGGCGCGAACTGTGGCTTTTTTATGGGGCCCACAGGCCTTTGCGAAGATGGCGTAGACAAATGCAAGGAGCAAAGGGAGATAGCGGGGTCGGTGCAGATCGGTGCAGGCAAACGAAAGGGACGGCGACGGCGTGTAAAGAAGAGAGGGGGGAAACTGAATATCCCGTACATAAACATGCAGGGTGGCAGGAAAAGAGAGAAGTGGATTGAGATTACTAAGCAGCTAGAAGAGGAAGATATCCAGGTATACGCTGTGACCGAGACGCACCTACTGGACTTGGAGGAACCTCCGGTAATCGGAGAGTATGTATGGCCTCACGATTCCCGATTCACGATTCACGAATAAATGAGCAATGTTCTGACCAGAATCACGTTTAAGTTCTATTTCAATGTCTTCTTGTATCCTGTACCTGGAGATATTTAGCCGCCACCGGTGACGTGGTGGCTAGTTACAGTCCACATTACGAGGGTAAGATACCATTTATTTTATTAAGACGTGAGTGAACGATACGTCAAGTTTTCCTTACATCAAATCTGACGGCAGAAGAGTTTCAAGACCACCGAGAGACCACGTGCTCAAACGAGGCCATATTTGGCTATCTCTCAAAACCATCTGGCTCCTGAAGAAAGGCGTGCGTTTACACAAAAGCACGCACACAACTCAATTGAAGCAACACATGCTGGTATACTGTACGTGACCGGCCGAAAAAAAAGGTTTAAAATTGCTCTGGAGGCATAAACGATGATATTTAGTACGACCTTCGAGGCTCTACGAGCGCCTGCGTCCCGGGCTTGCCCTGGCTCATCGCGGCGCGTGAGGTTCCGGCGCGGAGCAGCGGAGATCCACGACCAGGGCGCTATCGAGAACCTGGCTGTTCTAAAAAATCCTGCGTCGCGCCGCCGAGAAGGGGCTCTTGTGGACTTCAACATGTTAGCCATGGCAACCGGATGGCATACTGCCATACCTTGCCGGGTCCCGGCCCACCCAAGACCGCACAAGGCGGCCCCAGACGCCGACCAGCGGTTCCACGTGCAAGGGGACCCAGAGGACAATGTTCATTGTTGGACCCGTGCGCCGTGTTTGAGGGGGGAAAGATGTAGGAAGTGCCTTGGCATGATACCTTCTGGCGTTTTCGAAGCCCTCTCCACGAGTTCCCTTCCCTCACCCTCCTCGCCTGCCGTGTGGCCACCAGGCCGCTCATGGTCTCCGCCAGCGTTGGAATCGCGGAGGACGTGGGCCGCGGGACTTGGGGACGTCGGCGCCCGAGAGGTGCCGTGGGTGGACACGCCGCAGCGGCCGGCGATGTGAGAGAAGCGGGTGTGTACGGAGACTCGGGGGATTTTTGATGGGAGGGAGTATTGGTGTGCGTGTGCGTGTGCGTGTGCGTGTGTGTGTGCTCGTATGTATGTGTGTCCGGACGGGCGACAATGAGGTAGGCAATGTTAGTAAAGAGTTCTTGAACGCAGCCGCGTGTGCCTCATTGCTTGGCATGCCGTAGAGAGGAGGCCAACCATCCACATCGTGTCCGCCCAGCTGACGGGGTTCGATTCGCTGGAGAGCGAATCGAGGCTTTTTGGTGGCCTCTCTCGCCGCTAGGCCTTTTAATTCCTGCCGTACTTGTCATTGTACGACGTCATCGACGTCGAGAGATTGCTCAAATTTGCGCGGGACTGATGTTGTGACTTCAACTCCGCCTTTCCTTCCAGCGGCGGAAGCCATCGCTTCTGCGCGACAGCTGTTACTTCTGCAGCTGTTCGTTCTGCAGTGTTCTGCAGTGTTCTTCTGCACTGCAGTGTTCTGCACTGCAGCTTCTGCAGTGTTCTTGTCGACGTGTTCATTGTCGGCGCCGTACGACGTATGACGTCTTATTTGGCTTTGTACGCGCGGTCGCCGCCGTGTGCTCGCTGCCGCATTGCTCGCGGATTGGGGTGTACTTATGATAGCCCTTGGATTTGGCATACCCGCATGTGAGGTAGGCTTTTATCGCGGTGTTCAGGCACACTTCCTTGTGCTGACCTACCTCGCCGCCTTGCAGACAGATGTCGATTTCGTTTTTGCAAATGTAGCACTAAAGGACGGTGACCCCGTACCTTATGAAGTTGGGGACCTTCGGTCCGTTAAAGGGGCACTGACACAAAAATTTAGCATCTTGTTTTTTTCGTTGCGATAAGTAGCTAGTGACCTACTTATAACCTGTAGAAACCTCATTTGCTTCAGCGTGCGACGGTTGTTTAATTAGAGGGATTTTAAATGCGGCCAGTCGCAGTTTCGGTTTCAGCGAGTGCCGTGAAACGATGGATTTTGTGGATTTTGTGTGAACAAAGCTGACCACGTGACCGTCGGAGGGATATCACAGAGCAGAGCCGCCGTAGCACTGTCGAATCCGCATCGACGGCAGTTTCTGCGAATGCCCCCACGTACTGATCTCGTGAGGCGCTTAATCAAAAAGCGACCGTGGATGTGACGCAGGCGCTGCGAGTGCAAATGCTACCGCGGCTAAAGAACGACGCGCGACGCTTGAGACGGTGGGTGGCAAGACGCGCGCTGGGAGCAGCCGGCCGGTCTGCCTACAGGTCCGCCTACAGATGTGTTCGGCTCAGCACTGCGGCGGATATTCGAGTGCCGCTCTCGTAAGTGGTGCAGATGACAATTTTTAATGCAACCCGCCATCGCATCATTAGCTCCTTTCTCATGTAAGCCACTATGGTCGGGACTTGGGGACAATTTCGTGCAGCGGTAACAAGCTATCACTCGAGCTACCTGCGCCGGCCTGGGCCACTTCGCGGCCGTGGCCGCCGCCTCCACAGCGACCGTGCGGCTAGCTCAGTGGGCTTTTCGTGCCTCCGGCGCGTTTTCGCATCCAATGGTAATAAACACTAATAGAAACAGAGTGCCTGGAATCGCTGTAGAACTTTGGTCGCGGCCAGCTGCCCGATTAGCTGACGAAATCACGGCGCCTCCGCCGCCAACGATCGGGTCGTTCGTTCTCGAGAGCAGAAGCTCCGCCCTCCGGCCCTCCGATTGGAGCGGCGAGCCGGGCGAGCTCGCGTAAAACGCCGGAAGTGCGGAAGCGGCAAACACAAACTCGTGACGTGTTTGGATGTTGTTTATTTACAATTGCGCGTGGTCCTCTGCTGGCTGCTCGGTTGCGTTTCGCACACTTCAAAATTGATTTTAAATATGTTCTAGGCTGTATTCGCCGCTGATATTTTGCAGATGATGTATATGTGTTTCCACCAATCTATCTCCGCCGTTATCTCGCCTTCAAAATTTTGTGTCAGTGCCCCTTTAAACACCCCGTTGATCGGGGTGGTTTCGCCTAATCTCTTGTGCCTGACCACCAGCGGGTTTCGTTGGCTCACGATGTTGTGGTCGATTGCCTCCGCGCTCTCCGTAAAGAGAATTCCTCTGATGACGCCTTTTGACAGTATGGCGCCCTCCAAGAAGTCGAGGAGTGCTCGGCACTCGGTCTAGGCATCAAACGTTTGTGCCATATCTCACTCAATTTTGAAGGATTAGGCTACTCTTCCTAGGAGTTGCGCATGGCCGCCAAAATGACAGGAGAAGTAAAAATTACACCATCTCCCCGAAGGCAACTATGTGGTGATTCAAAGCAAAATTGTTGGCGTCCATTCAGCTCATCAGACGGTCCAGCGTGTCTCAACCGAAGCAGCAACTAAGAAAGCGGCGCGCGGACCGGATTTATTATACAGAGCAGATGGAGTGAAGAGGAGGAGATGAGAGAGCAGACGCGCATGCGCGCTCATCGCACAGCCGGCGTGTTGCCGTTATATTGACTGATCTGGTGTTTAGTAGCGCCACAGGGAATTCCACTCCGGAATACACACCGGTGGCAAAGGCACGCAAGTACTGTTGTGTTACGGTGAGTAGGCGGTGGTGCTCTAGGCGCTGAAACTCGTCCATCATGTTCTTGTCGATGTTGTCGTCTCTGTGGTAGAATCTGTTGTATCCCTCAGCGTTGGTGATGTAAAGATTGTTGACGTTGGTGCACCAGCTGAGGTACATGCCCTCGTCTTCGCAACTTTGTCTTATTCTCCTTCTCTTCTTCGATGGTTCCCCTACGGGAAGATGACGATGGTGGTTGAACGCGAAGCTATCTCGTGATGAATTCTTTGGTTGGCCAATTCCTTGGGGCATCCTGAAAAATCATCATCAGAAGCGCTGCGGACGGGGCGAGAGCAACGCACATGCCCTCCTTTTCGCAGCTTTGTCTTCTCCTTCTTCGTTTAGAGCGGAGCCCCTATGGGAAGACAACGACCGTGGTTGAACGAGAAGCTATCTCGTGATGGATTGTTTGGTTGGCCAGTCCCTAGGGGCATCCTGAAAAATCATCATCAGGGGCGCAACGTACTCTGCACGGACGCGGGACATCCCCCCGAGCAAGAGACGCTAACATCCTCCTTTAAAGTTTTGAGTGCGTCGTTTCTATTGACATTCAGCTTCGCGTGCCTTAGTTGTATCAGTAGCGTCTTGGCGTAGTTTGAATGAGTCAAGGACATAAGGCCCTTTTGTAACACCTGCTCCTGCCTCGGTTTGGTGGCGCGGAAGAGCCCCGCGTACCTGCCGCTGTGGCCAGACAGTCGTGAGATCGAAACCAGGCGCCGCTAACTGTTTATTTTTTTGTAGTATAGGGGGAAAGGTGCGGACAACGGACGGACGCCGGACATAGCCCCGAGCAAGAGATGCTTTGCATCTAAAAGATAAAGATATTAGGACTAAAACCTGCAGGCGAAAGGTGACAGTGACAGAATAGTTAACAGCAATACATTAAACAAAATGGCATTCTGTTCATTTGTGAGATATTCACACAGAATGGAAATCCAGCTCTTATTTAGAAAACATAAAATCATTGGCAAATACATTTTGCAAAACAAGAAACATAAAGAAGATAAAAAATATTTTGCTCCGAATACTATTAGTGCATTATAAAATGCTATCAACACGAAAAAGATAAAAGGACATTAACGCCATTTCTGGAAGATGTTGGTGCGACAATAGGAAACCCAACAAAACATTCCCATTTGATTTAATATGGGTGGTTTTATATTGCAGGTTGTGATAGGAACAGTTAAAAATCATGGCTCAGTCTTAAAAACAAACACGTTCGAGCTGACTGCTGCGTAATGTTGGTGGCAGCTTTCAGAACTGCAGGGACCTGGGCACTGGGCTTGACACATAGTAACGTCTCCAGAAGCAAGAAGGGGTGCTTCGCTTTTGGAGCGTATACACACTAATAGCCAAAACGCACACCAACAATGGGACCTATCCATGATGTTCAAGGTTGTGAGATGAAGTTTCTCTAATGCGACGGCCACTCCTGCTGATGCCTCGGAGCTCTTTCGAGGCAAATAATCTTCGGGCAAGTGGCGTCAGGTCGTAGTTCCTGCATGGGCAGAGTCAGTGAGACAGCAAAGAGAAGTTCTACGATGAAAGAAAAAAGAAAGTAACGATGTCCAACAACATTAAATGAATTTTTTTGTGATTTCTCAGTTTTTGCCCCGAGAGCACGAAGTGAACGCCTACTGGAATGGAATCCTGCTTGGCGCGGTCATCAGTCTAGATGCGAATGTGTAGTGATTTTGGATGTAGCCAACCTCCTTGAATCATTGTTTTATGTCTCTGCCTTTACTGTTTCCCCGTATCCACACACCCTTGGAATCAACGCGTGATTATACCATCACTCCGCGCAACTGGGAAGATCACTCTCTTACCCTTGGCTAAGCTTGGAGGTCAGATTCCAATGACAAGATATTTACTAAACAAGGACTTTTCTTGCTCGGTGCATGGAATACTAATGCTTGCATTCCAAAAACAAAAGCCACACTCGTTTTTCCAATGCTTTGACTGAACACGAATGTTGCAACATGTTCCTTGGAGACTGAATACTACTGTCACCGATAATTTGCAGCCTTGGCAAGGGAATATGGATAGTATAGCAGCGGAGGGTATGGGCCCAATATAGTAGACAGTCCAACAAAATATACAAGGTGAACTGACTATTCAGGACTATTCTTTACATTGTCTTAACTGCACATAACAGAACCATACTGTTATCAGGAAGCTGATAATGGGCAGGGCATGTAATGTGAAGGCAGCATAACCGTATGCCATTAAAGGTAACAGAGTGGATATCTATAAGAGGCAAGCTTGGAAGGGGGCAGCAGAAAGTTTGACGGGCAGATGAGACCAACAAGTTTGCGTGGATAAATTGGTTGCAGTTGGCACAGGAGCCAGGATAGTTAGAGATTTCTGGGAGAGGCCTTTGCCCTACCGTAGGCGTAGATAGACTGGTGATGATGATGATGGCCAGAACCTTAGGTATACCTTACATTTGCCTTAAATTTATTGCTACTATTGTTTGAAGGCCAGTTTTGAACTAAAACGAACATCACGCATTTGTACATCACGCATTTGTACATCACGCATTTTGTACATCACGCCAAAGACCACATCTCAACAAGACCGGACAGCGTGATCAACCAAAACCCCCGTTTTTTTTAAACCCATTTTGGAACTGATCGTTACTACACATTACACCACTTAAGTCCTTAAATTCGCCATGACATAAAAATACATGTTCGGCTTATTAAAGGGCTTTTCTGAACCGATAACTACACTACCTTTTTTATCGCCAACTTCAACAAAAAATCAAGATTAAAGAAAACGTTCAACAATTTCGACTCCGCAGCCGCTTCCTGGCGATTGTTGCTTTACGTGACAGAATTGCATTTGTGCGATTGGCGGTGCAGCCATAACCAACCACAAAAAAATTTTGGCTCCAATCCACGCTGTGAAGGTGGTTGGAAAGAAACCATTAAACGACACCCACACTAATTGCCCATTCGACGTAACTTTATTCCACACGTTGTTCTTCAAAGAGTGAAACCAGAGACTCTGCTAGTCATTACCCGGAATTAGCGGGGCCGGCGTCCCAAACGAAGCAGCGGTGTCGGCCACGGCCCGTCTAAAGCGGCGGTGTCAGCCCCTCTAGCCCGGTCGGAATCGGGAGAAAAAAAAAAGAGAGGGGAATGTTTTGAAGGGTGAGGCAGCGGAACATAGTCATCCTCATGGGTTTGCTTGGGGCTACAACACCACTCGGTACAAGCTCAGACACCGAAACAATTTCGCATGAGAGCTCAGTGATTCCCATTTATACAGATTTTAACTAGTCAGTTTAGTAAGTTTCAGACTTGCGAGAAAGCTGAGCGAACTTTTGTAATCGCTAGGTATCAGAACCAGTTGCTGCTTTCGCATTTTGTAATACCCCTTAAAACACAATCAAATTAGTATACACCAATTTAGAAATCAGGGTTCCCTTTGTGCAAGCAGGGTGCAAAAGGGAGCGTTTCTTAAGCGGCCGGAAGTCTGTATATCGTTTGTACATTTTGTTTTCCCGCCCTGAAAACCAATACTTAGCGTATTTTTGCGTACGACCGCCTAATGCCGTTGGGTGCGGGTTAAGGTGTAGGTGTAATCAAGCCGTGCGAATGCACCGCGAATTATACTCGACGCAGCACCAAAACACGCCCAAAACAACGGTCGCTAAAGCAGACGACAAAACAGTACCGCCGACGCCTGCGCCAACGAGCAGGCACTTCGGCGCGGGGAACGCTGGTCAAATTAGCCGCACATCCCCAGTGTGCTCCGTGATTAAAACCCTCCGCACGCCCCCACTCTCCTGCCACCGCCTCCCCGGCGTTGGGAGTTTGTTGACCCGCATGCCACGCAAGAATCATTGGCTGGTGGAGCTAGGATGCTTTGGTTTAAAATAAAGACTGGGGGAATTCTCATTGCAGCATTTGATGAAAACATATATAAGTTATTTATTTGAACGATCGGTGCGCTCGAACATTAAAGGGGTAAACACATGCTGCAAAGGTGACAAGGATGGGAAAGACGTAGGTCAATGAGTACAACGAACAGATAATGTGGGGGACAGCGACAAGTGTAAAAAGTAATGAATTTCCGCCAATGCTCACCATTGTCGCTCGTCGCTGTGCTGGCGTGTGGGCTGCTTCTGGCCTGCAAACAACCGGGCCACTTTCACTAGCGTGAAATGTCGGAGGGGCGAACCATAAAGTAAATAAATGTAATTAAGGATAACTAAAGTTTGGGTTTGGGCTAGTTCATAATTAAACAGTGAAACAGCGATTTAAACGAGGACCTATTAAAAGATTGCAAGTCTCTCTTGCCACACGGCGCGCGCTCATATACGCGACATCCCAATTACAAAGACAGAGGAGAAGTGAATTTCCAAACTGAGTGCTGCAAATCTCAAAGTTAAAGTGAGTACGGAGCGAAATAGAAGAAAGCAAGGAAGTGCGAAAGAAAAACGACTATCCAGGTGTGTTCCTTTGAGTAAGCATTTTTGCCCATGGAGACGAAACGTTGTAGTGCAAGGCGTTGGAAAACGAGTGTACCGCTATTTTAGTACCCCGAACACAAGAGAATACGACGTCGACCGACTACGACGACATGAGACGCCGACAGCCGGAACCTCTAGGGGCTTCGACTCTAAAAGCATGTGACGACCACGGCCTGTGGCTCTCGCCGCCGGCGGTGGCGTGTGTATAATGTTTTTTGCTTGTCTGTGTAGCCTACAATACCAATTGCTGTACCCAATAGAGCTACGTGTTCCGCGTCGCTCGCTGCCGTAAATAGGGCGTGGGGTACGCAACGAAAAGCCCTGTTTCATTTCATCGTGCCCTCAGTCGGATCGCAAAACAGCCTGCCTGAAAAGCAGTTCTATCTGGTGCTGCATACACTGCAGTCACTAAAATTATTGCAATCTAGTGATACACTCGCGTTTATCAGGGAACCTATAGTGACGAATTCATTGGAGCCGAGCAAGGGGGCTCCTGCGCTGCCCAGGGGGCTCGGCGAAACTGACTTCCGGGATGTACTTCCGGGTAGTACAAAGCTGTCGGTTTCCCATAAGATCCCTGTGTTCACGGATGCAAAATGAGCTCGATACTGCCGAGTGTTTTCCAACATGGTGTCCAATCCTTCCGCGACGCGTTTGATTTCTCCCGGCGATCAACTTGGCTCTAGAAAAAAACTTTTGAAGCATTAGGTACGTTTAAAGCGTAGACAAAAGTTCTCGAACGATGACGGCGCTCTGCCACGTGAGGCACACCGATCCACGGTCGCATGGAGTGAAATTTGAAGTGAAAGCTTCTTGTTTAAACTTATACACTTGGTGACAAGGATGTCTCAACAGCAGGCGATCAAAAAGAGAAGTACCGCAAGCGGGGATTATCGTGCGTATAATTTTGCGAGTACGACGGACTGCAGCCTCGACTGCAGCAGTGCCCGGGCTTTTGCGTACGTGCATTCGCATTAGGAGTGTACTTTCATTAAACAATGCTGGTTTGCGTCGCCGTTACAACTACAGGGTGCAGCGCTAGCTTGGTGCTTGATTGCGTGGCTCAGTGACAAAATGCAGCGAGCGTCAAAAATCTTAAACCTGTTATGTGGTTCCGAATCTAATAGCCCTAAAACGATTTGGGCAGGTGAACTGAGTAGCCGTCCCGTTTTCTTGTTTGCTGTAAGTTTATTTCTTTACGCTATCGCATCATATATCCCAGTTCGCACTTAACTAACTAGGATAAGGGTCGGCAAAGTATTTAAGTGTAGTGCCGAGTTGCATAAAGTCTACACGGTGGAGTGATGGACGGGTGAAGGGGAGGGGGCTTTGAAGGCAAACAGAAAAAAAATTCAGCGTATTGCCAATAATATTTGACAATAATGTAAAAAGTGTGAATGTTGGGAATAACGCAGCTGGAAGCGATCAATTTTCTGTACTTGTCTCCCCGTCAAATACGAAGGTCAAAACTGGCGTGTCGGCGTTCAGATTCTTAGTGACAGGGGGAAAGATGGGGGATCTGACGACATGCTGGGTGCCGCCTAATATAGCCCTGCGCGCCACATTCGGCGCGGGCTGCAGGTTGCATGCTACCCAGGAGATATTACGAACACACTCAGTGACGATAGGATGTAAATACTTGCGCCGCGCACCGTGTATATGGCTGTGCATATCATGTCAATATAAAATTACACATCGATGCTATCGGGAACAGGCGATTTGGTGCTTGTTATGCGTCCTTTAATTGCGGTTAATTTGTTTGTTTGACGCTATTGCCTTATCCACTCGCTAGTATCCATGAACCCTCCCGTTCGTGAATCATATGGCGTAAAATATTTGGTAAGAATCATTTAGTGTCGAATTACAAAATAAAATTTTACCTCGTTTTCAAGGCCATGTCAGGATAACAGTGTCAGGTGATTCAGCTGCGCTTCTCGTGTCATCTTGCATATGCTCCCGCTGAAGCAACCATTTAGAGTAGCAACATTCTGTGTTTATGGTATACTTGCGAACTGCTTTTTGTCAACGGTACGCAGGAAGAAAGAACGATAAGGATGATGAGGAAGTTAAACCATCCGACTTAGGGATACTGTCCCACACCGCTAAGATTCCGACATCTCGCTCCAAATAAAGCCGATAAATCGGCTTGTTGTGGCGTATATTATTTTGTTTAGCCTCTGAAGCTACTTTAAGGGTATTTTGTTCAGTATGCAGTTCCATAAACGCACCAAAATGTGATCAAAACAAGTACAACCTACTTTCCCTCTGGCTTGTAATTGAAAAGACATGGAAGGCGGTGAGGGTCGTCTGATTTTGTACTACCCAAAAGCGTCCGCCACTGGGGGCGCTGCATGCCACCAAACCTCCAGTGCAGCAGCACTATACAGTGTGGTGCTCCAAGTGTCGTAAGATAAATCGTACTAAAGTTTGAGTTGATAATGCCAGGACGCGAACAAAAGTTCAATTGGCTTTAGCAAACATCTTATGTTTGTTTTCATCGCATGAGTGAGACAGCTCCACTCACATAAGTCGAAGTAGACCTCAAGCGTAACAATCTAGTATTTTCACCAAAGCGGAGGTGTGGAAATAAAAGAGGCATTTACTTGGTAAAGGCTGTTACAATTCAGCTCGCCACTGTCCTGCAAGACTCGTGGACCACTCGTGTGCTTTTTGGCAGAGCCCACCACTGCGGGCGCCTTCCGCCAGGGCGATTCTCAGGGGGTGAATTAAACTTGCAGCGACGGCCAACAGAACACCACATTTATTTATTTAATTTATTTAACGATACTGCAGGAGAGTATTTTGGCACTGGAAGAAAGGGCTACCCAGTATACATGCCATATAATAAAGATTAGTAACAACAATCAAGACAACACGAAGACTATAGCAACGTTCAACAATAAAATTCTATAATGTTGGACTCAAGCTCTTTCATAAAATCAGCAGATTCAAAAACCGCTTTTGGCAAAGAATTCCATTCAGACACAGTTCGTGTGTACTTGTGAGTGTCAGTTCTGGAGAAAATTGGAGATAATGAGTATTCATGGTTATGTCTCATTGTCCGTGAAGTTAAAGGTTTTATACAGTTAGGAAGTAATAATTTATATTTCCCTACAAGACAGTTATGAAGAAACCCAAGGCGACTAACCTGCCGGCGAGCCTCGAGAGTCAATACGTTGTACTTCTGCATCAACAGGGAAGGTGAATCATGCCTTCTTTATTTACCAAAAATAAATCTCATTACTTTTCGTTGAACTCTTTGAAGCTGCATAACATCCTTCTTAAAATGAGGATCCCATACTTCAGCAGCATACTCCAGTTTTGACCGAACGAATGTATTTTAGGCTAACATCTTAGTACTCACTGGAGCATTTTTAAGTTTTCTTTTAAGGAACCATTGCTTGCGCAGGGCTGATGAAGAAATATCCAATATGCGCTTTGACCAAGTAAGCTTCCTCGTAAGAGTCACACCTAGGTACTTATATTGGGAAACTTCTAATACAGGCTCTTGATGTACTATATAAGAAAAAGAACTAGGAGATTTTGTCCTTGTGACCCGTAAAAGTACAGTTTTCTCTGAAGTCAGCGCCATACCCCAACGCATACACCAATCATCAATTGCCAAGAGAGTTTTTTGCAACAGGAAATGATCATTTGTGGATGATACTTCTTTAGAAACAGCACACTCATCCGCAGACATAGTGATGGATACATCGTGAGGCACTGCATCCACCAAATCATTTACATAAAGAAGAAACAGCAGTGGACCTAAAACCCTTCCCTGTGGAGTGTTTTGGAGTTGTGGATTTGTAGAACATGCCGCATTGCGGCCTGTGCAAAGGTGCCTCAGTTTTGCCATGATTCAAACTTCGGCGGCCTCAAGAACTCTGGAGAGAACGTTGTGGGCGTCTGTACCATGTTCGTGCAGTTTACAAAAAGCAGGGGTAAAGTTGTGTGACCGTAAGCGCTTGGCGTATAAATACGGAAGGCCAGAGGGAAGAAATTTATTCGTTTTTGATCATCGAATCGATGCTGTCACACTGCTGCAGTTCTGAACTGTAACCTTGCCCGCAAGGGCGTTGTTCCGTTCTTGTTTTGGCTCATCGCTGGAAATGCAATAAACCAGTTCATTTAGCTTTCGGCTTTTTGTCGCCACCAAGACAGCAACATTTGCTGCCCCCTCACCCCGACGCTACCTAACGCATGGGTGATGTGATGGGTGCCGGTTCATGGGCGCCTTGCCGAATGTAACAAGGCTCACAAGAACCGTCTTTGAACCACATGCATGGCGAAGTGATCATATCCGCAGGAAGTGTCCCTGTGTCCTTATTTGTATGAGATTATTCTGTAGATTTTAACAACACAATTTTATAAAGAAAAGTTTTCTCTGCAATTGTTTACTTCAATATTACAGTAAAAATGAACAAAGCACCAGCCATGTGGTTACATTAAGAAAACAAAAATCATGCGGGATCAAGTATTGCAGGATAAACAACAATAAACGGGACGAGAAAGTCAAACAGATTGTTTGATAGAAGTAAGAACCATTTATAAGGCTAGGCTGTGGAGGTTCATGGCAATGCAAGCTTTTTATCCGTTAATTCGAACCCCACCTCCTCCCGAGCTATAAACAACGTGGAAATCTTCCTGAAGAATCCAACAATAACGAAATGAGGAATTTCACATCCCATCCAGCACTACACCGTAGCAATAAAGAAACCGCCCTCAAAAACAAGAAAAATAAATATCAGCTTGCAATCTCTTAGTCTGTGAGTAGGCTGTTGCGAAACACCTATACATATATATATATAAACATATATATATATATATATATATATATATATATATATATATATATATTTATATATATATATATTGTAATGAGGTAACGCGCGCTGCAATAATTAGGAACTGCGGACAATCGTTGTAATGGCTATGTGCCATCGGTCATCGCGATGTTGCTAGCAGACAACCAGCCGCTCGTGTGAACGAAGAAGCTCGGTCTGCGCGGCTTTGGGTGTGACCGTTCGTCGGGGCTCTCTCGCTCTCTGCGGTTCTGGACCTCCGCGACCGTCTGCATCTACCAGCCAATAAACCCCCTTTCATTTTGGTGGAGGTTGCGGTTCCTCAGCTACGCCCGTCTGGGTTCTTGAAGGAATCCCCTCAAGGCTCAAGTATCGCGTCGGTCCACGTCGGTCGGCGTCCCTGACCAACCCTGGAACTACGAACCCGCACCATACCAACGGCCATGCCTGGCGGTAACGACACGCCCCATGTGCCTCCGAGCCCAGCTATCATCTGCGCTGGCGCTCTCCGTGGACGTGAACCTGCCAAGTTCAACGGCAATGAGGAGCAAGACGTTGAGGACTGGTTGGCGTCCTTCGAACGTGTGAGTACGCATAACAGATGGGATGACGCCATGAAACTCAATAACGTCAGCTTTTCTTTCACCGGTCTCGCCGAAGTGTGGTTCAACAACCACGGATCCGGCATAACCGCGTGGCCGGCCTTCAAGACGGAATTAATTGCTGCTTTTGGCCGTCCCGCTGTGCGGAAACTGCTCGCCGAACAACGCTTGCACAGCCGCGTCCAGAAGACCGGCGAGACGTTCACGAGCTACATCGAGGATGTTTTGGACCTCTGCAAGCGTCTGAATCCATCTATGACAGACCCTGACAAAATCAAGCACGTCATGAAAGGCATCGACGAGGGTTCCTTCCAGATGCTCTCGGCGAGAGGCCCGGGCTCCATTGCTGAACTGGTGAACCTTTGCCAAAGTTACGACGAGCTTCGTCGACAGCGAGTGAGCACACGACGCACCTCTGTCCAAGACGAGGCCTTAGCGAGCTTGGTTCGTGACCCCGACAACTCTTTTCTGCTGTTGCAGATCAAGCAGATAGTGCGGGAAAAGTCGCCCGTCAGCTCTCCCTGCTGCCATACACCCCGGAGCCTTCGTCTACTTTGGCGCCAACAATCCGCAGTGTAATTCAAGAGCAAGTTGCTGACGCCATTTCGCCGACTCCCACTACGCCTCCTGGCCATAACTTGAGCGTTACCACCCAGCTGCCGTATGCCGAAAGCGTCGCAAGGACTCCGGTACCAATCGTCACGTACGCTGAAGCCGTGGGTGTCCCCCCTCAGCGGGTCCCCATGTCTTACCAACACCTGGTACCGATGAGGCCACCGCCCTTGTCTCGGCCTTCGCCGCAATCCAGCAGTGCCTTGCGAAAGTGGGACAACCGTCCCATCTGTTTCAATTGCCGCTGTGCTGGACATGTCGCCAGATACTGCCGCCGACGCCTGACGCCCACCAACGACGATATCGGAGCCCCTACTTATGGCCCTCGCAGCCAATCGCCACGCCAAGTCTCCTACAGGTCCGACTTCACCGCTGCACCTTCCAACTCCCGCACTTTCGCTACCCGTCGCTCGTCCTCCCCTCGTCGTCGGTCGCTTTCTCCCATGAGCCGCCAACCAACCGTTACCGAGGAGGAAAACTAGTTGACGCAGTTCAGGAGGCAAGAACTGCGTTACCAGCGAACTGTCCAAGGCCTCATTTTTCGCCCTCAAATGTTATAGACGTATTTGTGGAAGATCGACGTGCATTCGCGTTAGTCGACACGGGCGCTGCCGTTTCAGTTATTCATGCCGACCTTTGCCGTGTCTTTAGAAAAGTGACGACGCCGTTGGATGGCTTTGCGCTACGTACTGCAAACGCACAGCACGTCCATGCGTCTGCAGCGTGCACGGCGCGAGTGACGATCCAGGATGTTTTGTACATTGTAGAGTTCATCGTGCTTCCCACTTGTTCCAACGACCTCATATTGCGTTGGGATTTTCTCGCTCGTCACCACGCCGTCATCGATTGTGTGCGTGCGGAAGTTGAATTTGCACCAGATTGCGACCCGCACCATAATAAGGCAACAGCTGCTAAATTGGTCGTGAGCGAAGATGCAAAAATTTCGCCGCACTGCTCGGTTTCCGTGCCCCTGTGCTGTGCGTGCACTGCTGACACAACCGTGCTTTTTACGCCGTCCGACCTCGTCATCCAACGAAGAAGTCTTCCGCTGCCGTCCGCTCTGTTAACGACCCATGCTGGTACGAGCCGCATGATTGTTAGTAACTGGTCGTCGGATGAAATTTCGCTGCTACAGGGCGAGACTATCGGATGGGTTGAGCCTGCCGAGCCAAGTGCTGTCATCGATGTTCCTGACGATACTCCCATTATCACTCATGTCGCAGAATTGACCACTACATCCGAAGCAGAGCTTTTACCATCCAACGTTTTCAATCAGTCTATCGATTGAGATCTTACGCCCACACAACGAGATCAACTGCTGGCCCTCCTCCATCGGTTTCGCTTGTCTTTTGACTGCTTGAAAGCTCCGCTAAGTCAAACATCAACAGTCGAACACACGATTGACACTGGCTCGCACCCGCCGCTACGACAACGACCTTATCGCGTTTCCCACAAAGAACGACGTACTATAGATGTAAACGTGGACCACATGCTTGAGCGAGGCGTCATTAGGCCCTCCAACAGTCCCTGGGCGTCTCCCGTCGTTCTTGTGACCAAGAGGGACTGTTCGATACGCTTTTGCGTCGACTATCGGCGCCTCAATAAGATAACTAGAAAGGATGTCTACCCTCTCCCGCGTATAGATGACGCCCTCGACTGTCTGCAGGGTGCCAAATATTTCTCGTCGCTCGAATTGCGCTCCGGGTACTGGCAGGTACCTATGGCCGAGGCTGATCGCGCAAAGACGGCTTTCATAACACCTGACGGCCTGTATGAGTTTAATGTGATGCCGTTCGGCCTTTGTAATGCGCCTGCCACTTTCGAG
Organism: Haemaphysalis longicornis; assembly: GCF_048455015.1. Classification (NCBI taxonomy): domain Eukaryota; kingdom Metazoa; phylum Arthropoda; class Arachnida; order Ixodida; family Ixodidae; genus Haemaphysalis; species Haemaphysalis longicornis. The sequence continues at coordinate 50,087,468 of NW_027526233.1, forward strand.
CGCATGATGGACAGCATTTTGCGCAAACTAAAATGGAAAGCATGCCTGTGCTACCTCGATGAAATCGTCGTTTTTACTCCGGATTTTGAGACACATTCACGCCGATTAAAACAAGTTTTAACTCGTCTTGCCGACGCAAAGCTGCAGCTCAACTTCAAGAAATGTCGCTTCGCCGCTCGCAAGCTCACTATTTTGGGCCACATCGTTTCGAAGGATGGAGTTCTACCCGACGCGTCTAAGCTGAAGGCAATTGCGGAGTTCCCGAAGCCGACATCTACGAAGGCCCTCAGGAGCTTCCTCGGACTGTGTTCTTACTTCAGGCGCTTCGTCCGCAACTTTGCGACCATCGTTGCACCATTGACGCAGCTTCTGTCCGGTACCTCTAAAGAGCTCACTTCGTGGTCTCCTGTTTGTGAAAACGCGTTCGCGACATTGCGGAAGCTTCTTACGTCGCCACCCATCCTGCTGCATTTCGACCCGAACGCCCCCACTGAGGTTCACACTGATGCCAGCGGCGTTGGTCTTGGGGCTGTGCTTGCTCAGAGAAAATCGGGCTTTGACGACTACGTTGTCGCCTACGCTAGCCGTACCCTTACAAAGGCTGAGGCAAACTACTCCGTCGCGGAAAAAGAGTGTTTGGCCATAGTTTGGGCACTCGATAAGTTCCGACCTTACTTGTACGGCCGCCCTTTCGACATCGTCACAGACCATCATGCGCTATGCTGGTTGTCCACACTAAAAGATCAGTCTGGACGGCTAGCTCGCTGGGCTTCACGGCTACAACAGTGCGACATATGTGTTATATATCAGTCTGGCCGCAAACATTCCGAAGCTGATGCCTTATCCCGTTCTCCAGTGTCACCAGAGAATGCCTGCATCCTGCCTGACGACGCTGTTGTGTCCCCTCTCTCTCTCACTGACATGCCCTCTGAACAACGCAAGGACCCATGGATTGCTTCGCTCATCTCCTTGCTCTCGGACGTCTTCCGTACTGAAAAACCTCGGGCCGTGCGCAGACAAGCTATGCATTTCATGCTTCGTGACGGGTTGCTCTACTGGCGGAATTACAACAACGAAGGGCGGAAGTGGCTGCTAGTAATTTCTCGGCACCTTCTCACCGACATTTGCTCATTGCTTCAAGCCGACCCAACGTGTGCTCACGCTGGCTTGTTAAAAACATACCACCGTGTCCGCCTCCGCTATTACTGGCGCGGCATGTATACCTTTGTGCGCAAGTACGTTAGGTCATGCACTACCTGCCAGCGTCGCAAGTCTTCGCCTTCCAGCTCGGTGGGTCCACTGCAGCCGCTTCCTTGCCCGGAGAAACCATTTGACCGTGTTGGTATAGACTTGTATGGACCTTTGCCCAACACAGTCTCCGGCAACCGATGGGTTATCGTCGCCGTCGATCACCTGACGCGCTATGCCGAAACTGCGGCTCTGCCTGCCGCCACAGCACGAGACGTCGCCTCTTTTATCATACGGCGCTTCATTCTGCGGCATGGGGCGCCTCGTGAGCTCCTCAGCGACAGGGGACGTGTGTTTCTGTCAGAGGTCATTCGTGCCCTCCTCGTTGAGTGCCGTGTTGTCCATCGAACAAGTACAGCGTACCATCCGCAGACAAACGGCCTCACTGAGCGCTTCAACCGCACCCTCGGCGACATGCTGTCGATGTACATCTCAGCGGATCACGACGACTGGGACCTTGTGCTGCCCTACGTGACCTGTGCGTACAATACCGCCATTCAGGCCACAACGGGTTTCTCGCCCTTCTTCCTCCTGTATGGTCAGGAGCCGTCATGTACCCTCGATACGGTTCTCCCCTACCGACCGGATCGCTCCCTGTGCTCCCCAGCTTCTGAAGCGGCCAAGTACGCGGAAGAATGCCGCCAGCTTGCAAGGTCCTTTACGACTTAGGATAAGTTGCATCAAAAATCTCGGCACGACGACACAGCTACCCACCCGACGTATTCTCCAGGATCTCTGGTGTGGCTGTGGATTCCCTCCACCACACCAGGATTGTGTAGCAAGCTTCTTTCTCGGTTTCACTGACCCTACCGTGTCCTCGAACGGACGTCACCGGTGAACGACGTCATAGAGCCCATGACACCTTCCACAGACCTCCGTCGCCGCCGGAAGGAGACTGTTCATGTCCAGCGTTTGAAGCCGTCTTATGACCCCCTAGTGTCGTGTGCCCCGTGACACGCCAGGATGGCGCTTTATTCCCCGGGGGGTAGTTGCAATGAGGTAACGCGCGCTGCAATAATTAGGAACTGCGGACAATCCCTTGTAATGGCTATGTGCCATCGGTCATCGCCATGTTGCTAGCAGACAACCAGCCGCTCGTGTGAACGAAGAAGCAGCTCGGTCTGCGCTGCTTTGGGTGTGACCGTTCGTCGGCTCTCTCGCTCTCTGTGGTTCTGCCCCTCCGCGACCGTCTGCATCTACCAGCCAATAAACCCCCTTTGAATATATATAACTTTTTAAAAGCAAAACTGCAGTCATAATTACGGCCGTCTTCTATGTATGTACTAACAGAAGCCATCGTGCCCGATTCTTTTCAGAGAAAGAAACTATTACAGCTTACACTGTTTGAAATAAACATATTTATATAAAGTAGCGGTCCAGTTGTGCGACTCCCATGCTCTTGGCGCAATTGCTAACATACACAAACTTTCTAATAGATAAGAATAGATAAGACTCTGATAGATAAGAAACACCGAGAAACAGCCGATTCCGCATCCGTAGTGCAGTTCGAAGCCTGCAGGGGAACTACACAGAAACAGCTTCTAAGGGCAAATGTGCCAAAATCATCATGCCTGATCTTCGTATAGAATTGGTGAACAGCTTTTGGGATCGCCCTTTACATGTTGGTGCGCGACATAATCTGTAGATAGTAGCTTTTGTTCCTCAAGTATTCCTCCACCGTGACAATTCAGTATTTTCACCAATGAGGAGGTGTCGCTTCTTGCAGCTCTTTTGGTCTGCTGGTTTAGTGGTTTTTGTAGCTCTCAAGCTCATATGGGGAAGATGAACGTGCCGTGATATTTACGAGTTCCACGCGCACCTAATTGATGCGCAAATGCAAGAATTGTGCATCGCCCAAAAATAGGACGCCCTAGATTATTTCGTGAACGTGGTTTTGGATTAAATGATTTCTGTCTGCGGAATTTTTTTAATGCCCAAATGGCGTTCCCTAGCTGCCACCAGGTTCCCAGGCAAAGTACTCAACCGAAATTTAACACTAATAATGCTCTTACCTAGTGCGAATACATTACGTAGAAAGTTTCGATTTATTGATGCTCGTTGGCTATAGCACAACCAAAAATTTGGCTCTGCTATAGCCAAACAATGGGCGCAGCCTCCAATAGATTCTATAGTGAATAGAATCACTTGGTGGAACTACTGCGTATGTTTATGCCTGCCACTGTACAGGTGTCCACATTGCAGCGGTCAAGTCGGATGTTATTTTAAACAAAAAGACGTAACTAAAGTAATGCATGTTAATGTTATATTTGTTTTTATTTTTTAAAACTCAGAAACAGTAGCTTTTTGTTATTTTATTTGTAGCTTTATACCTACTGAAAGTTTTTTAGCATAGTTTCTAAAAACATTACTTCTTATAAAAGTTTGCAGTTACATAAGCATTTGTTTAAAATTTTCTTAATATGACAAATTACAGATACCGTACACATTTTCCAGTTGCCTCATATTTTAAGGTGTAGTAGTAATGCTGGTATGTACAATAATAAATTTACACCTTCAATGTTGAAGTATTTTGGCGATGGTTTTGAAATGTATCGGTACCACCAGCAAACGCTAACTCAGTGACTCATATAAATGCGACGTTAAAAAAAACACGGCTCCACTGGTTCTCTAGTGGCTTTGGCGTAGTTGCACTCTGCCAACGTACGACGTCCAAAATTTGTCAGCGATTCTGCGCCTAGAGAGCCTGTGGCCCGTAAAATCTCCCGTGGCACAGCTTTCCCGTGCCCCCTTGAAACATAGAAGCGTTTGTATAAACTCATTCCAGATTGCCCAATAGCCACTCTACTTTTACGAATCGTTCGGGCGAACAGTTTATTTTCTGAGTTGTTTGCTTGTTTAGTCTCCGGTGTTTTGCAACACATCATCAGTAAAGACCCCGGCCATTTTATTACCAATGTTCCTTGGCAGGAAAAGGAGCGCTGCTGTTTACTTGAGATGCGTCCCTTTTAAACCCTTGCGTCGCAGGCGCTGTTCGAGCCTTTTGTGGTGTCAGCGCAGATTGTACCGCCGCCTTCGTCGCCGTAGCAGCAAACCAATACCTCGTGGTCTGGTACTAAAAGAGCGAAAAGTAACACACGCCAAAACTTTCCCCAGGCTTCCTGGTTGAATCACCAGATTTGCGACGCCATTACAGGCCCTCTGCATTTGCACCGATATTTAAGGGTGCTGGAACACCCTTTCCATGTGGCTCCTTGTGTAGCCCGCTCTTCGTAATGGTTATGTTTATAAATATGGCTCTAGTGTATTGGTCAAACCGCCCTACACACTGCTGGTTCAAATTATGAGCTAATCCTAGAAAGTGATACCGTGACGACAATAAAACTGACGCCGGCAACGAATGTACATAAATAAGAAAAAGACTTCAAGAAAATTAAAAAGAGCGCAAAGGACGAGGACAAAGAAACACATTAGACGGGACGCGCGCTCACTACCAACTAGTTTTTTTCGAAAACCCTTCCCACATATAAATGTCAATACATCAGGGGCGCGCCTGCGCACAGAAGACCTAAAAAAGGGAAGCCACTTTATTAGTTCGTAGTGAGCGCGCGTCCCGTCTACTGTGTTTCTTTGTCCTCGTCCTTTGCGCTCTTTTTTATTTTCTTGAAGCCGTGAACCAACTCGCCCAACAATCCATTTTATTAAGAAAAAGACGTTTCGGCTCTCGTACGTGAGCTTTCTTCACAATAAAAAGTTAGGGCGGAAGTGATGCGGCTATTTAGTATTAAAGATGTGATGTATTCAACTTGTGTACTTGTGTGAGAAGTTGCCGTCATTGCGGTTAGGTCTTTGATCCGTGAAAGGCATTGTTAGCGTGGTATTTAACATGAAGTCGCTCGTCCAAATTTCTTTATTTTTTACATATTTTCATGTTGGTCCAGCCAATTTTATGGCAAGTTGCTTGTGCGTGTTTAAACAGAGTGTTAGAAGACACATTCGGTTTCTTGCGTCGTACATGCGCTGCTTGAGCATTCGCTGAAAATTTCCTGTGTCGCCGACATGAATGTCCTTACAAAAATGTTTTATCGCAATGGTTTTGAAAGTAGTTTGAATTTTGCCGAAAGAACGTAACGACTTCGTCTTCGATGGTGGGCTATGGGGCCATTTTTCAGCCGTCCTGTGGAAACATCATGCGTAAAAAGGCCTTATAAACAGAAAACATGTTTAGACATTTGAAACCCCCATTCCCAGACTGCCACCGGTGCCTTGCCAAGACCACATGTGGCAACACGTGACAAAGCACATAGGAAAAAACTTGCCAACGCAGTCATTCACACCACACCACCCTCTAAAAAGGGCTGGCATGAAATTGGTTTACGGTTGGGTTGTGGTTAGTCGAGGATTGGGTACAAATGGGTTTGCAGGGATTTCAAAATGTTGGACTACCTTCGAGTGCCCTCCTGTTCCCGGTAGGTGAGGGGTTCCCATTTTTTTGTTGTGCCTTCTCAAATTTGGTAACTCTTGAGAAGGCTTCCCAGATGGTGAATTTGAAAGTTTACCGGCATTGCCACACCTTAAAAACACAAGCAGTATTGGCCACGGAAGGTCAAGTGGGGTGAGTGGCACTTCTGCCTCTCAGTTGCCTCGAGTCAACGGAACAGGTTTCAGTGAGAGCAATTGCAGACAAATTGTACCGTTCCTACTAACGCATTGGTTACAAGCAAATGACATCATAGGATGAGCCTGACCACCAATCTCTCAGCAGGCATCTCAGCGTAACGTCGCTTTGTGATGAGCAAACACCATTGCTGAAACGGCCTGCCACCTCTCCAGTTGACTTATTTTCTAACTGGCAAAGAAGGGTACGCCTACATAAATGTCCATCTGTGAAACTACATACATACATTTGCTGCTAAACAAACCATAATGGTTCACCGAGAGCGTTTTCAATTAGAAATCACAAGTTGAAGGGCTTCAAGGTTGTAACAAAAATTTGACCATGCGAAGAATTTGCAATACAGATGCAACAAAATATTTAGTATCTAATGGTATTACACATTGCAAACAACTTTGTGATGACAATTGTAGCTGCAACAACCTTTCTCGGAAAATAAAAAGACAGCGATCCACAGTCATATGAACAAAACCTCCAAAGGATCGTCAAAGTTCACCCTATAGTACACTAAATATAATCTCCGTGCTACCCGAGGTGCGAATAGATTCAATTTTGTAGCATAAGCTAGACTGGCCGAGGTTGAGCAGTTTCACCTGGACACTGAAGTTCCGTACTGCGTGAGCGGGAGGAGCATCGGATAAGGATTGGATTCGATTTCTTTGGATTAGGTTGGGTTACATTGTATTGTATTGGATTCCAATCCAATTGGAGTACGGTGACCCTTAGCGCATGCTATGTATACCCTGGCATAGCCGAGCTAAGTCACTGCTAATTTGTTTTGGTAATGTTCTAGACTGCCGCCCACATATAACAAAAATAAAAAAGCCGTACTATTCAATATTACAACGGCCTATTATATCCGGACTGATATTAAATTGCTTTGTGAAAGTACCCTAAACAGGCCATGCAGACAAAACACAAGTTTGGTTCAGTCGAAAGATTGCCTCGCTAGAATCATACGGCAACTTCTAACGCCCATTTCTCTCAGGTGAACTATATAATTAGGAAAAAAATAGATAGGCCATGAGACTCACCAGGTCATTTCCCGCAACAAAACCTATGATGTCATATGTCCCCAGCTCTCCTTTTGGCTGATGTCGACAAAAGGAAACCCAAATCAGTCACAGCCTTAAAGCTTGCCGGAAAAGCTATTTGCTCTTAAAAGTAATGCATATTCATTTTACAGCACTAAAAGTGGCGGAGTAAGCAATGAAAGTTAAGAAAATACGCGTAAGCATAGAAGTACCGATGCGCACTACTGTTGGTAGTGGGCGCACTATGCCTGGTTTAGCTGCACAGCACTACGGCGCTTTGGGGTTGCCTTACACGACACTGACCGATTAGCCTAATCTGCGTATTTCGTGACCCTGTTTGTCGAGGATACCCCTGGTTTCACAAAACGCTTACTTTCTACATTAACGAAAACAAACTATGTGCAAATACGGTCAAACACAAAGAAATGGCTCACAATGGTCCGTGGATGAGTATGGTAGCGCTATCTGGGACGACGGACGGTAAGCAAGGCTGCAGAGCCAAATGACCCAGCGGAAGTTTGTTTGAATGCACTTATGACTACATTTCTGACATTGGGAAAAGACACTATTTGGAGGGAGAATCAATAGTTTAACCTAAAGTGATTATTCTTTTACTGAATTCGGCATGCCGTGCAGCCGAACCAGCGCTGGGGGCACTATAAAACACACAATCTTTCCAGTAAAAGAAACTTGGACTTTGTCTGTATAGCCCCCTTTAAAACGGTCACTAAGACAAAAAAATTCCTCGGGGAACTCAAGTCGCCTTACGCGCCTTGAAGGCAAGATCCTGGGCATTATCTTATTTACCGCTACATTGCATTTTCACCTCTTCCCATTCGTTTCACTGCGTCGGGGTGAAAAACTGCTTTGGCCGGCTCTTTTTGTGTGACAACATGCTTGCATCTTTTGTCGAATTCTTTTGGTCCCTTTCGATTACATCACAAAGCATATGGCGCACGCAAAAGCTTCCCTATAATCATGGATTTGCGCGGGTGGTGTTCAAGCATTATACTCACGTGACATAACCTTCAGGTGCTACGTGACAATTACTTCGTACCTTTTACGTTTAACGTTTTTGTGAATTTTGTTAAACAGGCACATCTCCCTAAAGCTCTCAAACTCAGGGTCATTCCACTGCACTATTACGCACATTGCCAGCGGTACAACCATATGTTTCGTTGCTCCAGAAACGAGCACCAACAAGTTTAAATGCACCTCTGCCACCTTGCAGAGATGGTGCATTAGTAGCGCACTCAACAGCTGCTGTGTGGTGACCAAGGTTCAAATTTAATCTGATCACATATTATTTATTTATTAACTCTTTAAAGGGGCGGCAATGTTTCTGACCGCACAACTATGACGACGACACTTTTTCGCAGAATGAAAGGCTTCCGCCTTAATACTGATAAGTGATTTAGGTGCGTCAGGACAATTGACATCGGCCTATGGTGGCATCCTCGGCAATTTTGTTTCAATTAAACACCTCCACACTTTTTAAAAGTTTCTGTCACTTCATGCCACTTCAGTCACTTCTTGCCCCTTCGACTCGCGTTGGGCTTCATCTTCCCCATTAGCCAACTTTCCCAGTGCTTTCCACCCATGCTGCCATAAAGTTTCTTACAAATTATGCTATAGAAGAAACTTGCGCTGGAACCTCGTGTAATCGTTGGAATTATGAGCAGCACATACCTTTCGGCTTTGCTTCCGGCTTGGCCTAGCTTCTAACGCTTCAGCAAGTATGAGAACATGCAAAGTGCAGTAAAATCGACGATAAAGTTCTCATTTAGAGAGACCGAAAATAAGAACACGCTGTAGCAGTGAGACCACAAGCACTTTTTTTAGTTTTTTTCTAAAATGAACGCTTATTGCCTGCGATTGTGACAGGCCAAACGAGCAGTTACAAACTAGTTTTAACTTTCTGAATACCCCACGAGGAAGCATTGTAATCGTTTCATTATTATTATAAAAGACCTATCAAAGCAGTCTAGTATCAGAACAGTCAGCACAGCAAGGATTGATTGGTAACTTTGTGACGTGCTATTCCAATTCAAAGCTCTCCATAGGGTTAGCAACCCTGCACTCGGCGCGCACATGCGAAGACGTTCGGACTTGGTACCATTTGTTTTGAAGAACCAACAGAAATTTACACCTATTATGCTTATAAAACACCAAAACTCAATCACTGCATCAGATATGAGGGCCACAATGTGGGCTCTAAATCGTCAGTTTCCCCAAAACATAAACTGAAGACTGAAAGAACTCGTCGTTAGTACTAATATATCTATGTATAGGATACCAGAGAGATAATACGGTACGCGTATTAGAGATAGTGGAAAGGCTACCTACCAAGAATGGCTTTTACCTTGACCGGGTCTAGGGCCTCTCTCTATGCACAGCTGGGGTGCGCATTGGACTTGTGTTCATAGATGAACTTGCCCCTGCTTTGTGAGCAGTTGCCTCAGCAGGCCTCTCGCGAACTTTGCTGGCAAACTTTGCTCTCGCTGGCTCTTCCACCAATACTCTCGGTCCAATGTCAACCTCACAACAAAAAAAAAAATAAACATTTAGCAGCTATGCGGTTTCTTTGGGAAACACAAAGATACGATATTTTACCAATTATATGCAGGCTCTTTGAAGTGATGTCCGGGAATATTTCCCTCGCACAGTTTAAGGTTATACAAATACAGTGCTTGGGGGAAAAATAAGAACAGCTTACATCACACACGTCCTTGCAAGCAGTCCTGGAATACTCCCTAAATGTTTTACATTTTCGGAATCTGATGCAAATCCTTTATTGGTTCAAAAACATATTGCCCTGATTTTCATGCATAGAGCAGCACCAACAATGACAATTATTATAAACAGGGATGTACAGCCGGTGAAATGCTTGTCTCTAAAACTCCAGCTGCCTGCTCTTCTGCACTGCACGCGCGACGCATCGTGAAAGTAACTGGTTTGAGAGCAGTAGCAGGTGAGCATGCGCCGCCTAATAAACATGATTGCTTTCTCTTTTCTTGCGTCGCTCTTTGGCTTGGCTTCGGCACCTACTTCCGCCGTGAAAAGCGTTGTTTATGGTTTCGGGCCTTGAAGCAAAAAACAATTTAGTGATACCGTGCTGACCAATCATTTGGGTCATTCCTAGAGGTAGAAAATCTGTTAGAAGCCACCGGCTAAGCCCGCGCTGAATGATGGTATAGTGTCAGTCAGTGGTGCATGTAATGCCACATTCAGTCAACACGTTACTCAGTGATTTTGCTATTCTGACCCCATTTAGTCCACCTTATTCAAAACTTTTCCGAGAAGGCAGTCAGCAGGCTGGGATTATAAGCAATGGGAGATTTCAGTTTATGCTAGCAAGTAATAAGTCAAAAATGGTATTCTTAAATTTCAAAGTTCGACACCTATGCGTGTCCTAGCACAAGCTGCCAACCAGCTGAGATTAACAATGACTAATAAGGAATTCACGGAAAGATACATGCAGAAACTTGGCACTTCATGGTAAAAGACTAATATATGACAATGTTGTGTAGTCTGCTTTCAACAACTAACTACACTCAAAACAGCCCATTTCCTTCTGCATCTGCAGACTAAGTGTCTGCTTACATTCAGGGTGTGAAGGAAACGCAAAAGAATTGCATAAAGATGTTTTGGGTTCAACTGCTAGTACTGCAAATACATGCTTTTTTCTCATTCATTTCTATTTTTCAAAAGCAAATAATAATTTTTTTATATTCCCTGGCAAAATTTTTCTGAGCTACAGTGAAGTGCACCTGAACCTCCGCCCTGCACTCCAGGAACTCTTTTTTGAAGCAATCATTCAAATTAGAAATGCGGATAGTGTGCCGGCAGGCAGCACGTTAGCTCGTAAAGATATTTTGCCGCGACATCTCCTAACTTGTTCCACACACTTGCCTCTATGTAACTGGTTCTTCGGCCTCTTATATTAGCGCTGTCATGTGTGGTTAGATGACGCGGTGTTCGTACCTCTTATTCTTCCGAAAGGCGCTGCTTTGATTCGACTTCCCCCTTTTGTTTCTCATTTTCGTTAACTTCGTCTGTCTTTCGAAAACTTGGTACTAAGAAATATAAGTCGCCTATGTTCTGTTGCGGCACTGCGCTTGGGGTTTGATTTTTTCAACACTTTCCCTGACAGCTTGGGTTACATACATACAAATAAAGCATACGAGAAAACAAATGAGCAGCGGGGGAGAGAATACCATGCTGATTCAAGGGACAATATTAAGTGCCGGACAAATAGTCCGACCCTTAAATTTTTACCCCTAATACCGTGTTTTTTACAGGCTGGGGTGGGACGATACCTTATATCGCTCCCAAGACGGCATGCATAAACCGTGCAGTGCGCCACACCTCTGCCGTAGTTGTGATCCTGGCTGTCTCCGTCGCGATATGCATGCCCTCCTCCTGAAGCTCAACAAAATCAGACTTCGTGAAATTGCCGTACTTGAACACCGGGGCACTCCTTGTCTTGCCGCAAGAACTGTCACTCTGACCCCCCCCCCCTCCACCCAGTTTAAAGTTTCATCCTGGCACATTTCCTCCCCTTAGATATCCCCACCCCCTTCGATTTATAAATTCTCATCCCTTTTAGCTTCTCCGTCCTCCTATATTGCCTACTGTTCTTAAAGCACAACCCACGCTGATCAAGCACTCCGCCAGCACCCGGTCGACTCGTAAGCTGTCGGAGCGCGTTAGAGTGAGTACACCCATTTTACGTGTTCTCATATCATATGTTCTCATATCATAGCATATTCTCATATCATATTCTCATATTATTACGAGGCCTGACTTTTGCTCATTAGCTTCACGAGTACGGCGCGCATATCACGACACCCGTCTTCGGGCCGTGAGACGGATGGTCGCGACGACAGCAGCTGGTCTCACGAGTACATTAGCTTTGACGCGCACTGAAGGGAATTAACGAACTCTCGGGTAGGGGGGTTGGAGGGGCACTAAGCCAGCGAGGCGCCAGCCCATGGAGGAATTCTGCCTCCGTGCGCCAGCCGAAATGTGCAAGAGCGCTCGGAAAGAGTGAACTTACCTTGTGTATGTGTACGAACGCTGTTTCCAGCGTGGTGACTTCACGACGGATTCTAAAGCGTTGCTGACCAATTATGCCAAAGTGTGGTAACGCATTACTTCGAAAGCTTCTTAACGGCACGGTCACAGCGCATGCACACACACGGCGGAACAAAGGATGTTCACGGGCGGCAGAAGAGTGCATATGATGGCTTCTCCTTCAATACATTCGAAGTATCGCCTGCTGCAGTGCCATATCTGAACTTCGTTGCTCGTTGAAAATAATTGTACGAGGCACATAAATCACCAACACAACGAACAAAGCAGTACATTGGCACACAACACTGGTAACGCCCGCACCACGCTGGTTCCCTCGCATCCAGGATCTGGGATCGTAGAGAACAAGCGACTTGGGCTTAGTCTTGAGTCGATTTGTGATGGCTATATGTTTTTTTAAAGTTGAGCGCGAAAACATTGACACGAGACACACCAAGAGCCAGCGGGTGTTATAAGTAATGTGTTCATGTTTACCATGATGTTTTTTTTTAATATTTGCCAACCCCTCTAGCAGTAGTAAAAATACTATGCAGTAGCAAAACATCCGGCCAATGTCGCGAGGGTGGCTGTTGCCGGGCGTTGCCATAAAATACATGTTTAGATCGAGCAGAGCAAATCAGTGCCAAGCAGCACCAAACACGACAGACCACGTTACAATATGTCGATGCACTCTAAGACGACGCAAACAAATGCATGTTGCTCACTTTTTTATTCAGTATCGCACGCGAATTTTTGTATTTTGTCTAACTAGGTAATTAGTCAATTTTAATTACCCAACTTTCCAACCAGCGGAGCTAGGCGAAAAAACCTAAGTAGAAAGTTGCAGGGCGGTATTCGAAACGTCAGAATAAACAGTTTCTCTCTTTCTCTCCATTGAGTATTAGTGTTTTTCAGCTTATTGCAGATTCCCGCGAAATACAAATAAATCTGACGTGACATGAGGGTTTCTGGGTCTCGATTGCAGTGCTCCCAAAGGTTCCGCACACCGACTTCCATAGGTGCGCTGCCACTTAAGAGTCTTCAGCAGTTCGGCACCAAGTAAGATTCACACTTTGTTGCTTCACAAATGGCATCACATATCACCACCACAAATCTTGGTCAGATAGCCGCAATCTAGCAGCGTAAAAACAACCAGGACAGCGAAGCACGCTTTATGCCGCCGCACGAAAGAAAGTATAGCTCCTCTGACGGCTTGTTTCGGTCGTGCGTGGACACGAGCGTTTTCTGATGTACGAAGATCGTCCCCAAGAAGGTCAGATATCAGTACAGATTGAATACTGGCATGACGTCGCCAACATGCTGTTTCTTGCGTTTTTTCCTGCTGTCTTTTTTTCTGTGGAGGACGAAATCGGCGACTTACAAATTGGGCTAGGAGCGTGCTTTTTGTGGTATGAATGAAAAGCTAGATTCATTTCCTGCGACCTCCCACATCAGGTTACTGTGTCTAAGTATGCGAAAAATTGTATTTTCCTGTTTTTTAAGATTTTGGTTTCAGTCTACGCACGGAGGTATCAGATATCACAAATACGACAGCACGTAGACACAATTCATTTCAGCGCCAGCATATACACGGTGGTTACATGGCTGCGTCAGGAAAGCACTGCAGCGACCTACTGTCGCCGCCAGGGAGCGCATGAGTCTACTGGGCTACAGACCTCCCTCCGGGCTAATTGTGAATCCTGCCGCTTACGTGACGTGTACCGGATGGAAGCTTGGTTCGCTGCGCTTCTGTAGAAACCACGTAAACGTGCCTTCAAACAGGAGAAATCTCCCTCACTTGTGGGTGTTACAGCATGAACATTGGGAGTGTTACGCATAAAAATATCTCACAAATGTCAGACCAGGAACTGAAACACATATTTTGATGGCGACAAAATCACGCTGGGTGACGTTGTGCTGGGTATACACATTTATCCTTGTATCTACGCGAAGGAAGTGGCCTAACGTTGTCACCCGCGCCGATTTTAACCCGCAAATATATTTCTACTGTGAACAAATGTTTTGCTAAATATTTTCCGCATTCGAGCTCGATAACATTATTAAATGCGGAGCATTTCTTAGGCTCGCCTGGTCCTGCGTCGTTGATGGTGCCACCATCCACACGCTCACTGCGCATGCGCAACTCTCCTCCTTACATCCACAGCTCCGCGATACTACACTATAAAAAAATAGTTAGCGGAGCCCAGTTTTGATCCCACGACTCTCCGGCCGCAACGGGAGGTACGCGGTGCTCTTCCCACTACGCTACAAATCCGGGACAGGAAGAAGTGCTACGAACGCACCTTATGTCCTTGACTCATTCAAACTACGTCAAGAAGCTACTGATACAACGAAGGCACGCGAAGCTGAACGTCAACGGAAAGGACGAACTGAAAACTTTAGAGGGGGATGCTGAATTTCCCGTGGGAAAGCTGTGGCGGGAAGAGCCACGCGCCTTGCAGCTCAACCAGCCCCGTCCGCAGCGCCTCTGATGCTGATTGTGGCAGGATGCCCCTAAGGATTGGCCACCCAAAGAATCCATCACGAGATAGGTTCGCGTACTCCTCCCCCTCTACTGCGCGCGCATGCGTCTTGCCAACCAAAGAATCCATCACGAGATAGGTCCGCGTAGTCCTCACCCTCTACTCACGCGCTGTGTATACAAGCGGCGGAGCGCGCCCTCGGAATTCAGTCAACTGCGATCCTAGGTTGATGCTCGATCCACGTTCACCAACGAATAAAAAAAATATAATAATTATCACAATACCATTACCTGTCCTTCCTGTGTCCCAAATTCATGAAACAGTAAATACGAATAATAAAGACGAAACCCTGCCCACATCCAAACGGTAACACAAAATACCCCATTACGCATCGTTCATGTAATACAACCACCCCTATGCGACGCATTTACTCGAGTTTCCCCCGTGGGAAGATGCGGGCGGGTTTTTTTTTTTTGGAACATTTCTCGAATAGTTAGGCGGCTTTGTTTGTGTATATTACCACTGTTTTGCTTTTGAACAGCTTCGCACACTGCGACATGGGGTTTCAATTAAATGTACATGATTATACGTACTATCTACCAGATAACCTTTCTTCATACAAAATCACCATACAAACATAACCATCACTATCCTGATCACACTAATATGGATGGGGCTGGGCCCAATCTAAGCTAGATACAAAGTGGTTGTGGTCATAATTGTGGTCATTGCAGCAACGACTTGTGAGTCATTGGACAATAAAATTTGGTTAACTGCCCGCAGGCATAAGAAGGAAAACTGAAAGCGGGGTGTTGCGGATAGGATCGAGGCCCTGGCTTTGCTGAGAACGCTGTTTTAGGATTACTTCTGCGTCTACCTAACGACGGTGATCTATCCCTTACTTCGTCAATTTTGTTCTTTTACGCGAAACGTGTTTGCTGTACCCAAAAGGTTCTGTATAGACGGCCGGGAATCCTACGCAGTGTACTAATTTGTGGCGTTTTTGTCGTACTCTTTATGTTTGCAAGGAAATATAACAACGAATAGTTACCATAAATATTACGGAATGACAACAACGCCAGTTACAAGTGTAATGCGCTGGTAACAGCTTAAGTAAACGTTACCATAATGCTAAAGTCATATCATGTACATTGAGCTAAATGTGACCGACTAAAAGTGTTTCCGATGTACTCATATTATCGCATTTTTCAAAATTTTTGTAATCTAAATTTTCTAGTTTTCTAATATTCTCATTTAGGTTTTCTCATCACTACGCACACTCTTTGCAAAGTAAGTAGTGTTCGTTTGTACGTGCGTATGCACGTATGAATGTATGTATGTATGTATGCATGCATGCATGTATGTATGTATGTATGTATGTATGTATGTATGTATGTATGTATGTATGTATGTATGTATGTATGTATGTATGTATGTATGTATGTATGTATGTATGTATGTATGTATGTATGTATGTATGTATGTGTGCATGTATGATCAGCCTATAAAAAGCGTGACACGCGGGAATCGAACAGCTCCTATCGTGCTTTAAGCAGATAACTTATTTGCGCTCAATTTCTTTCTTTCATTCGTTCATAGCGGTACCGAACTTCTGCACTTTCTAGACTCCTTTCAGGGTAGCCATGCCATTACCACGTTCGTCCAACGGTCATCCGTTTTAGCCAAAACATGTCCTTCTTAACTTCACTTTCAGGGGTATACACACCACCCCATCCCCTTGTAACACAGGATTCCGAACGCTTGTCCCCAACGTCGTGGCTCTTCTTTTCCCGTTATTGTTTTGATAGCCGCATGGGACGACCTAACACAATTTCAACGTAATAACTTTCGGCGCTATGACCTTATGTAAAGGGGGAAGCCAGCACTACAGCATTAAAAGAAAAGCATATTGAATGTTTTAGTAAAAATATTACAATACGCATCGAAACCAAATCACTCTATCCACTTCTCTGTGATTTCTCTACTGCGGGATTTCCTTCCTCCTGTATTCGCTATACTAAAAATTGAACACAAGAACGCGCGCGCGCGCACACACACACACATACCCACACACACGCACACGAACACGCAGACACAGATGCACACACACACACACACACACACACACACACACACACACACACACACACACACACACACACGCATGCACTTCCCTTTTTACCTACTTTTTCCAAGTTTGTACTCATCATCACCTATGCGGCCGTTGTGTAGGGCTTATCTTTGTTATTGTAATCGTTTTTTTTTTTGGAAAAAGCTCTTCATCACCCCGTAATGTTTTTTGTGCAGCGTACCTGCCGACAATGTCATATTTTTTTCTTTCAGAAAATATTTCCCCTCCTTTTGGAATTGTCCTCCCTTTCATATGTCCAAGTGCTGTTCACTATATTTGGCTTTTGTTTTCTTATTGTTCTCAGCTTCAGTCTTGTCGCAATGACCGCGCAGAATTCCTCGTACCACCAGGCCCTATATGCTGCCCCTGGACGTTCCCAGAAGGCTCGCTTGAGGAAATACAGAATCACTACCAGAAACCTATTGCATTCTTCCCCATTCAACTCCCTACGGTCAAAGAATCTCGTCTAAACCCTCCTCACTCGCCCGCGGCGCTCACTTTTAAGGAAGCACATCGCCGTTTCTGTAGGGCTAATTTTCTCATTCCAAACACATTCTTTTTTCTCAGATTGTGGGTGTCCCCCTCCCTTTTCACACAAATAATAAGATATGTGAAGATAGCTGGCAAAAAAAGCTTTCCACACTAAAAAACAAATTTCAAAGCCGGCACGAATCACAGGCTGGTCGAGAGAATCGTGTAAAATTCGAAACCGTTCATTACCTCTTCAACACACAAAATATTCCAGCTATCCCTGAAACCGAAAATATTGTGAGGAAAGCACCGAAAAATTATTCCACTGCACCGCGCTCACCAGGCTTGGCTTCTGCCCCGTACTTTCTGCCTGCGTAGTAAATGCATCTAGGTGGAGTGCCACTTAAATAATGGTAATGCTGGCCATGGCCCTTACGCGCACGGATGTTGGGAATCAACAACTGGATAACGAGAAAGAAATCGTCCTTGAAATGATGCTTCGCTAGATACAACGCACGAAAAATGTTCCGCTTTGGGATAACCAACATAATAATCGGAACAGGAGGTCGTCTCGAGATCGCAGTGCTACCAATGGTATTAGTACTCCGTGGTTAATTGACTGGTCAAATTTCTAACGCAAATGCATAGTCTACTCAGGCCTTCTTAGCTCTTGTTTAGAAAAGGTTTTCGCCTTGTTTGATCACACTCCACTTTCGCATACACGGCGTTTCATGGAAGGGTCTAGTAATTTTTTAAAATGGGCTTTTGGGTGTAATTTTTTTTCTTGTATAAAAACAGGGCACTGACCAATGTTGCCCCGGAAGTGACTTCAAATTTGTTGCAACATTGTTCAGTGCCCTGCTTTTGATACAAATGCCTTTACCTGACCAGACGGCATTCTGTCGAACTCTCGACATTGTTTTTCTTGTATCAAGCGGTCATAGGCCGTGGCGGCCGTTTTTAACGGGTTCAATGTGCTGTGTAGCGGAATAATTACTAGAATTTCTTATCCCATTATAATTATTCAAGTAAGGTGCCTGCTTGTAACGAAAAAATTTTTGGGGATGATGTGTCCGCCCGGTGTCGATTATTATATTTCCGAAGTTGTAATTGCGTGCAGAGCCACAGCGCTCAGAGCCTCCGCTTTCCAGAGGCACGCAACAGGCTCTGGGCGGAGGTTGAGCGCTACGAAACCATGCCCACACGCTCATGTCACTCGGAGCTGTACACGTTACGCGCACACCGCGCTTTAACTTTTGGCCCAATAATAGGCACCCGGCGTAGTGGGCATCATCCGCTGGATCATCCTCGTCCGCCCAAGTGTGACTCGTCATAAGGATTTGTGAGTACGGACCCGACCTGCCGCCATTTGCAGTGGCGGCCACAGTTCATGCACGAATAACGTACAAGGAAAAAGTAAACGAAACTGTGAACTTTGTAATGAACAAATCCGGCTATCAGATGCCTTTCTCCTGCTCAGATGACCCTGGCCTCTGTTCCTTCCGAATATAAAGCACGGCGTGTGCGTTACATGTACAGCTCCGAGTGACATGAGCTGATAAGCGTGGCTTTGCAGCGCTCAGCTCCCGCCTGGAGCCCTCTGCACGCATCTGGAGACCTGAGGTTCTGAGCGCTGTACCTCCCCACGCAATTGCAATTAGGGAAATCTAATAACTAATGCCAGGAGGACTTATGAACCTCTCCAGTTTTGCCATTTGAACCATACACCGACTTAGAATATTTAAAAAGGTAGTTAAACAAGTGTAATTACATATTAACCTAAAAGCGCTTTGTACCCGCTTTATAGCACCCGCCGCACCCCTGAACACTTTATTGCCAGTTTTATTCCCAAAAGTTATTTTTTTTAAATTACTTAGTTTCCCTGAAACGCCCAGTGTACATACGCATTTATTCAACCCATTTCTCATTTCATACCCTTCCTTACTATGTTTTTTTTGCCTCTCTGTATTTGTTTTTGTATGCCTTACTTTCGAGAATTACTCAGCGTCTCGCCTGAGAAGGCACAGCGGTTCTAATTTGATTTGATTTGATGTTTTATTTCTTGGCAACAACCAAGAAGAGGCTGACTGTAAAGGCGAACGCGGCCTGACAGAGGCCTCAGCCACCCGATTTACAACGTACATCACAACACGTCTGTTCACAAATTTAAGCATGATAGCACAATCTTAATAGAGAAATAGCACAAAGCAAAGTCATTACTACATTTCTTAAGTATTATACAAAGGATAGGTCTCAAATTAACAAAGGAATCACAATGTACACATCAACGCAGTTATTCGTACGCATTAACTTTCATCAGTACACTACTATGTCATAATTACGTACTAATTTATTTTTGTTTGTAATTTCTTTTAGTTTTTATCTTTAAGGGAACATGTACACATATATTTCGAACACTTAACTATATATCAGTATCACGAGCGTTTCGATTAGGTAAAAATTCTTTGACCTGTATTTTCAACGTAAGTTCACTGGCGTCGAAGTTTAATTTTTCTTCTAATTTATTTATTATTTCAGTTGACTGGTACAGGAAAGATTGCTCACCATAGTTCGTTCTTACTTTTGGAGTGTGCCATATCGTATGCCTGAGATGGTAGCCAGAAGATTTATTGTTAACTTGATTGTGGGTCTTTCGCATATAAATGGTGTGCAGAACCTTCATGTAATAGAATTGGTCAGCTCAAAGCATTGAATTTTCAGTAAATGAAGGACTTGTGCTCAAATCTGCGTAACAGACACGAGAATTTAAATATGTGCGCAAAATTCCGTAGCATAGTTTCGAATAAATGAATGCATTATATAAGTTTTGTTTCAACCATAGCGGCATCAAATGGACGATTCTATATATGCAACCTATACTTTTAGAGAGTTCGGAGAACAGGTCACCAATATGCGTATTCCACGAAAGTTGTTCTTGAAACCAATTACCTATAACTTCTGTACTGTCACTCGGTTTAACTTGGTTCCATTGAATACAATGGGGATTTCCTTCTCGACATTTTTATTTTACGGGCTAAATATCATGTAAGTTGTCTTTGTAGCGTTAAGTTTCAATTTAATATCTAAACTTAAATTTGATAATTGTTACAAGTAAACATTTACTATTGAGTGAAGTTTAATTATATGATCAGATGTGAAGAAAACGGTAGTGTCATCCGCATACATTATAATGATCTTGCGGACCATCTATATTTATGAGGTCATTTACATAAACTATATACAGTAACGGGCCTAGCTTGGGGCCTTGCGGGACACCTTGTTTTAGCTCTAATATGTCTGATGCAATGGTGTTTAGTTGAACAAACGGCTTTCTTTGAGTCAAATAGCTTTTTTAAAATGTTATCTGCCACGCCACGTATTCCATACGTCTAAAATTTTAAAAGAATCGAAAGTTGGGCAAGTTGGTATTGACGCATCTTAAAAATCCAACTGCGCGCAAATAAACGAGGACGTGACCACACTGAAGACACCACAAGCGCAGACTCACAACTGGTTTATTGTTACAAAAATCAGAACATTAAATACCCAGGCGCCCCACATACGTCACATTCTCAGCGCTATCGGCTGCACACACAAATAAATAAAAAACTCAGAAGCACACGAATGACAGATAATTCCGCGAACGATAACACCATCACACATGAAATATCCTCCCCCTCTTCACGGTATACATTGGCAAGGTATACATTGGCCAAACCGGGCGTTGTTTAAATACAAGACTTAAGGAACATAACTATTCGAAAGAAAAACGGGACCTGAGCCACATGTCTTCCCATTGCCGCGCATGCGTTCCTGAATGTACCCCTGAATGTACCCCTATGTTTGAGCGCACAACCATTTTATTCAGGCATAAGAATCAGCAGACAAGAGAAATTGTCGAGGCCAGACACATTTTAAAAGCTGGTTCAGATTGTATTAGTCACCCATCCATTGCCTTGCTTAGTCGCGAAGTCGCCTACATAGATGGGCACTAAACATGAATTTGAAGCCTTTTCAGGGCATGCGTGGTGAAGAGGGGGAGGATATTTCATGTGTGATGGTGTTATCGTTCGCGGAATTATCTGTCATTCGTGTGCTTCCGAGTTTTTTATTTATTTGTGTGTGCAGCCGATAGCGCTGAGAATGTGACGTATGTGGGGCGCCTGGGTATTTAATGTTCTGATTTTTGTAACAATAAACCAGTTGTGAGTCTGCGCTTGTGGTGTCTTCAGTGTGTTCACGTCCTCGTTTATTTGCGCACAGTTGGATTTTTAAGATGCGTCTAATATTTATTCAGCAATATATTATGATCTATCGCATCAAATGCTTTTTTAAGGTCTAAAAACAGTCCAATTGTGAACTGCCTGTTTTCAATGTTTGCAATTATGTTATCTTTAATGTACAGTAACACTTGCTCTATTTATTTAGATTTTTGGAAACCATATTTATACTTAAAAATTACATTGTGTTTAAGAAAGAAAGTCGATAGTCTATTATAGATTACTCCCTCAAATACCCTGGAAAAAACTCTCAGGCCAGATATTGCTCTGTAATTTGATACATTGGCGTGTGCTCCCCCTTTGCGAATCGGCCTCACTCTAGCAACTTTAAGTTCCTCAGGAAAAACACCGGTGGACAGACATAGATTAATAATGTACGCTAACACGTCCCTTAGTTCTAGTATTACGCGCATATTCACACACGATAAAACCCCATCAACTCCTGCCGCTGCATAATTATTTATTTTTCCGACAAAGTCCCGCACTTCGGTATTGTTCGTAGGTTCAAAAAAGATAGAGCTGGACAATCGTGGAATGCCAGTCGCGCCGCGGCCGCCGTTATCAGTGTTTGTTGGGTGCGCACCAGCATCAATAAAATGAGAATTCATACAGTTGGCTAGCTGAAGGCTCTCTACAGGCTCTCCCATTAAATGCGTGAATAGCGGGTGTGGTATTGTTTTTATACTTGTTTTTTTGTTAACAGTGTCCCAGACTTTCTTAGGCTGGCCTCGTATGTGGAAAAAGAGCCGTTGGTAATATTTGCTTTTCGGTCTCTTTAAATCGCTCTGTAGATTGTTTCTAAACTTTTTGTACGCCTTGTGGATTTCGGTATCCTTCGTTTTTATAAAATTGTATAACATTTCATTTTTTTCTTTTTATGCGTTTATACGGATCAGGATCCACCCAGGGTTTTCGCATCATTTTGGTTCTTTTACTTGGAGGTTGTAGAGGAAAGGCTGCATCATAGCATTCTCCTATGGACTGCAGGAAAACAGTACGAGAGATATTCGCATCACTCAACCAATGGACGATTTCCCAATCTAACGATTTAACTAGTTCTCGGAAATGTTCGATGGTGCGATTGTTGATCTTACGGAAAACGCGGGGTTCAGGGGATAAATCATCTATAACAGAATGAGTCTCGATAAAGAAGAAAACTGGAAAAGGATCACTGATATCCAGTCAGAACTCCTGTTGATATATCACAATCCCAAAATTTCGATATACCGACATCCAAAACTGTGGCAATGTTAGTGTCAATTCTAGTTGGTAGCATT
Source organism: Haemaphysalis longicornis (assembly GCF_048455015.1). Classification (NCBI taxonomy): domain Eukaryota; kingdom Metazoa; phylum Arthropoda; class Arachnida; order Ixodida; family Ixodidae; genus Haemaphysalis; species Haemaphysalis longicornis. Next base: position 50,110,098 of record NW_027526233.1, read on the forward strand.
ACGTATGTGATTAACGCAACCATTACAACATAACAAGGTTTTCAGTTCAATAGACCCTCCTTCTTCGAAGGCCATATCGATGTTCAAATCACACATTATTGTGCACGGTTCATTGCGCGAACAAGCATATGTAAATAACCTCTCCAAGGAGGTGTAAAATGTTCTTTTGTTATACGTCGGAGGTCTATAAATTACACATAGCCATGTTCCGTATGTGAAAAGCGAAGCATTCGAAATCATCGGTAATTTCCGCAAATTCTTCAATACCCGTGAAACTAATGGTGTCATTTATTTATACACTGCCGCCTCCGCCTCTTTTCTTTTCCCTTGTCTGGTGCATTGAACGGTACCCGTCTAGCAGTGGTATCGGGTCACTTACAGTCAACCAAGATTTAGTAACAAATAAGACGTCTACTTTACGTGTAATGAGTGCAATAACATATCCAGTTCATCTATCTTATTGATATGCATACGAGAAAACGAGTTATGATTGGAAAATTCTGTGTTGAACCTCTTAACGTTATAATAATTAACGGTTTCTTTGGAGCTTGTCATACGAGATTGTGGAATCAGATGCTTAGCTAGAAATTCGCACGCCGTTACCGTTACTTACCTGTTGCAGGGAATAGATTTTGGACTCAACCGGTAAACGTATTAAAGGCACCACTTCGGCGACAGTTATACATAAAAAACCGTTGGAATATCCTAAAAACCAAGTTTGGAAGGATAGGTTTGTAACAAAACAAAAATTTCCAAGTAATGCAACGTACGTAGGTTATTCCTGTAGTTAGGTGGGCACACGGGTGAATATGAGGACTTGAGGAGGGTTTCACAGCAAGGTCTAGTCGGTTCTTCGCCAGGGGAGCTCCATTTGAACCAGAATTTGCTCAATAATCTTGTTCTTCTTCTGTAAGTACACCGGGCACTGAAAGGACATCATGGAATGGTAGGCGTCCTCTTCGGTGACGTCCGGCAGCTCATGGCAGGAGGCAGAGCACTCTTCTGCTGCATTGCAGTGTTTATAGTAGTGTCTCCTTGCACACCGCACACAACGAACCTCTGCCTTGTCGGCCGGGCAGTGGATTTCCGTGTGTCCGATGCTTGCACACTTCCCACACCATTGTACAAACGTATTATCGAACACCGGACAGCGTGTCCAACCGACGTAGAAATGCTTCCTGTTTTTCATTTGCTCGTATGCTTTTTTTCCAGTTTTGATGCGCTGTTTTTCCGGATTTTCCCTTCCACGTGTTTATAAGTTCAATGTCTTCCTTTCCATCATTGGTGTTGTTTTGTCCCACTATCTTTCGACGATTTCTTCGCCTTCGAGGTTATCCTCGATTCCGACGATCTTCAATTCCGGTAGTTGCACCCGTGGCTTTCTTGCTGCTACGTCTCTTAAGTTCTGGTCTTTGGTTATGTGCTCTTCAGGTCGTTTCAGCACTTCTGCGGATGTAGAGGGCACGATCATTCATTCCTTGCTCTGGCGGAGCTTGACATTCCTGAGACCAAGCTGGCAAGGGTCGACGTTCCTTTTAATCAAGTTTTCTAGTGCAGCTGGTTTAAGGTTGGCTGCAGTTAGAATAAGTGCTCCTGTGGGTTTGTCTTCTGTCGTTTTCGCTGTTTCGAAATATTCCACTGGGGGGGCGTTCTGTAATGCCTTGCCGTAGTCCACAGTGTGTATTTGACCTTTTGCTGCCAGTGCTTTAGTAAGTCCTTCCACTTTCCCTCGAAGTCGACAGTGCTCCTCCACCACGTCGAGACACACCTTTCCCATACCGAGGAAGTCCTCTAATAACGAATCTGTTAAAGATGCCATTCTTGTGTTTTTGTTGCATTGGACTCCAAGATCAATAAATTTCTTTATGACTCTCCTTTCTACTTCTTGGAGTCGTTCCTAAAGAGTGGAAGCCTCTTCCCCCTCTCCTGAGCTATCCAAGGGTGGGTAGTCCTCTGCCGTGTCTTGTCCACCGTCCTGGTTCTGCTTGCCTTGGGCCGTGGCCGTAGCACAGTGAGACAGCTCATTCATTTTGGTTGTCGTTTTGTATTTCGAGTAGTTGGTCTTCTGTCCCCCATCTTCTCCATCTGATACCCCTCCGTTGTTCTTGCTTGGGCTGTCGAAGCACGATGTAGTGGGCTCACTGTTCCCGTCCTCGTAATCTATGTCTGTTGGCATCGTCATTTCTCCACTTTCTTGGTTGTCTTCATTTCCCTTGTTTTTTCTTTTACTTCTTTTCATTTTGCAAAGTCTTCCTCGTTTCTTTCAGTTGGGTAAATTGAAGCCTCCTTAACTCGCTTTTTTCCTTTTCCTGCCAAATTTGGCGGAACCGTATTTCTGGTCTAGCCACGCTGTTTATCAAACATGGCTGCGCCTAAGTTTGTTTATTTTTAGTTTTTCTCTCAAGAGTGCATGACGACTTTTTAAGCTTCTTCTCGATTTCTGGGGCCATTTTTCGTGCAATAAACGTCCACAGACTGTCTTCCAGCTCTACAATTCCTCATTTGACCCTTTCGCAACGTTTGCGTGTAGTTTTCAGCTTCGAAAATAAGTTCTTCGTAGCGTAGCCGGCGGTACGACACAGAACCTAGGTTGTTTTGCTGTTGATGCAATATTGCTGTCGATGCAAAGAAAATTGACGTTCACAGCCTGCTGTTCGTGTAATATTCCCGCTTGGAGAGTCTTCTCTCGGGATGTTGTCGTTGATTCCTTTTTCCGCAGGCGAGTTGTGGTCCCTTGTACATGAATCGCCCTGGGCTGTCAAGTCCTGCGATGCTTGTTTCACGTGTAAGTCCGTCGTGTCTGAAACTGCCCTCGGGGATTCTGGAAAGGTTACATTCACGTTTCGCTACTTCGATTTTTGAAGAATTTCGTCAGCACTTCATAAAAAGAATAAAATAAATAAATAAATAAATGATCAAATAAATGAAGTAAATAAAAATAAACGAATAAATATATAAAAATAAATGATGAAATAAATAAAATAAATAAATAAATAAAAATAAATATTGCGCGGTGCGACGCTTTGGCAGCCTTTAATGTAGCCGCTTTCCTGAATAACGAAAACATTCCAGAAAACAGAAAAATTCAGCTAACAAAAACGCTTTTGCTCATAAGCATGATCATTTGTCAATATTCTTGGGCACATTTGGTGCTGCGAAACAGGAGCCTAAATGTTAAAACGGACAAAAAAAAATAAATACAAAAAAGTACTGAATTTCGCCTTAGTCGAATTTGACAAGTCCGAAAAACTTTAAAAATCTTGGCAAATATTATTTTCCAGCGATGCCCCAAGCAATTACAAGAAAATAACGGCCGAAACAAGAGTGGAAGTTACCCCGCTGTGGTGTCTCAGTGGCAATTGCGGTGTGCTGCTCAGCACAGTTTCCCGGGTTTGATTTTTGGACCCGGCGGCCGCTTTTCTGATGGAGGCGAGAAGTAAAAACGCCCGTTTGTGCGCTATTTCGGCGCACGTTAAAGAACCCCAGGTGGTAAAAAATTAGTCCTTAGCCATCTACTACGGCACGCTTCATAGCCTGCGTTGCGTCAGGGCGTCAAACGCTACAATCGATCGAGAGTGGAAAGTTGGGCTCATCTATGTGTACGTTTAAAACAAAACAGCGCAACAAGCGCAACACGAAGAGAACTTGACAAACACTTGCGCAAGTGTTTGTATATTTCACTCTGATGCGCTTTGTCTTTATTACGAACCCCGGAAAGACCCGTGCAGATTAATTGACTTCCTGCACGAATGCAAGTGTTTCTGTCACTTCCTTGAAACTGCCTTTCATCGTTCCTTTGAGAACTTGTCAGGAAAAAATGGACCTTTTACTCTAATAGACAACACAAACTACACAGTCTGACGCATTGGCCAAGAATACATGACCCAGCGTTAACAATAATTGCGGCGAGCTGAGGCCGAGCCGCGAGAACGCATCCGCGCCTGCTTACGCTGTGACTACACGGCGACACCCGAACGCGGTGAACCCTGTAGAGTCGGGATCAATTTGAAGGTGACCACGGCAGCATCGATTAGCGGGCCTTCCAACCTACACAGTAGCCGTTTTCACAACTTTGGAGATAAAAGAAGCAGTGCCTTCTTTCTCTCGTTGTCTCTTGCATGATAGAACCCTGGTGCAACCCGTAACCTGGCGCTGTTATTTGTTTATTTCCCACCAGAGCGATCACCTTCAAATTGATCCCGACTATTCTTGCATATATAAATCAACGCGACCTGGAATGTGCTCGGTGCACTTTAAAATGATTGAAATTTTTGAACTATAAAACGCTTAAGCTACACCTTTAATATAATGCGTGCGATAGTGGTGGGCTCCGAATGAATTAGGGAGATAGACAATAAACATCCTTAATTTAACCACCTGGAGATCTTTACCGTTTTGCGAAATCTCGACACGCGGACGTTCTTACACCTCGCCTCCATCTGAAGAGGGGCCACCGCGCCCGGGATAGCACCCGCATCTTCGCTCCGCTTTGGTTGCAGCCACGCCATAATGTGTATCAGTATATATTCGTTGAGGCTGACCGGCTGTGAACGGGTCCTATTTGCGAAGGCTGTCTTCACGACTGCTTGCTGTTTTTTTTTTTATATTGCTGCAGGTTTGCATCGCCGTTGTGTAAGGACTATAGGCTTGGTTGTTCTGTTTGTCGCTGCCAGCAGCCCACTGTGCTTTTCAGCACAGTGGTCGTACTCTGAGCAAGGGACGTTGTTTTTTCTGTAAACGTGGACGCTTCGTCTTAGCCACACTGTATTTGCAGGTCCCCGGTGTGGGACGAGCATGCTGCGTATGTATATTTATTAAGTATTTCTAGATACAGGAAATTCCCTTAAATTTGCTATCAAATTGATGAAGAATGTTTGAGGAGTGGCACTCTGATTGGTTCTGGACAGCAACGGTTATTTGTGAGTTATACGAACTCGCACTTGTAGAAGTACACAGAACGTACCGGAAATACAATGCATTATTAACATCATTCGCGATGTCATTTCGGCGTCAAATTTTCCTGATATGCTTGCCCCTACATGTGCCTTCGTGTGCATGTGCTTGCGTGTGTGCAAGTGAATGTGTACGTGTGTGTGTGTGTGTGCGTGTGTGTGTGTGTGTGTGTGTGTGCACGTGCGCGTGTGCGTGTGCGTATGCGCGTGCGTGCGTGCGTGCGTGCGTGTGTGTGCGTGCGTGTGTGTGTGTGTGTGTGTGAGCGTGCTTGCTTGTGTTTTTGGGTGCGTCTGTGCATGTGCGTGCGTGTATGCGTGCGTGTGTGCGTGCGTGTTTGTGTGGGTATGTGAGCCCCTTACCACGTAGAGAAATTAACCCAATTATGAAGTCGCCGCGCAAGAGCGGGAATTAGGAAATATGCACTTGAATCTGCATGCGTCACAGCAGTATTATCAGGGGTTCGGACCGCCCTGTTCGTTAGATGTTCCCAGAATCATTTCGGTGTCGTACCATTAACTCCAAAAAGCGCGCGTGTGCACTGCGCCTCGTGGGTAGCTGGCCAAAACAGAGTTATCGAAATGGTCTCGATGATGGTGGTTAGTGTTTAATGGCGCAAGGCCAACAACGGCAAAGAGCGCCAGAGAAGAAGTTATTTAACGGTTGATGAGACTGAATAATATACCTGCTAGTAGAAGTAAAAGTGACGCAACACAGAAGACAATGGAGATGGCTGGTGTAAAGGGCCAGGATGATTACACGTGATGTGACAAGAGCTGCATAAATTTTACCTCAGCTAAAAACTTGAGATCACGCATGCAAGAAAACATTGGTTCGTGGTCTGAAAAGTATAACGGGTGCAGAGGAATGGGTCATCTGTATATTTCAGGGAATTTTTTATTGTCGTGTTGTGTCAAGTGCCTTGCATGTGATTAGTATGTGGACTACGTATAGGTCCCTTCCACACTTGCTACAGAGGGATCGCGAAGATCCAGTGAGCAGGCAGGAGTGCGTTACATGTGGGTGGCCTATCGGTAGCCTAGCCAAGACGACTTCAGTGTATCTGTTTTGTGAGTCAGTTGTGTAGCGTCGCAATTGTGATTTTATTACATGTAGTTCGTTGTCTGTTTGTTTACTCCAGTGTAGTTGCCATGTGTTACGAAGCTGTCTTCTGATGTGTGTCTTTAGGTCGGTGTAAGGTACCGTTGCAATGTACACTGTAGTCATGAGAGCAGCAGCTGGAAGTCAAAAGTACCTCTCTTAACGTGACATGTCTGGCTTCATAAATCCCTTGGTTAACATACAGCGTAAATTACACACTCATGTATGGCACCAGAAAGACATTGAAGGTGAGGTGAATGAAGGGAAAGACAGAGGCATAATGTTAACAGCTACAACCGGTTTTAATAAAAATACAATTTAAGGCTTTTTATATTAACAGTTGTGAGACTATGATGGTAGTATTTATTGTATCTATAAGTGGACAGAACCTATGCTGAGTTAGCCCATGCCATGGCGCAAACATAATGGAAGGGCCAAAATCAAACAAGTAGCCGTAATAGCCTGGTGGTGATTGCCCAGTCTGCAGCAAAAATACCGCGAGCCTGCTCCGACGGAATATAAATAAGTTAAAATGAACCAAGTACACGTAAACAGCCATTTACAAACACAAATCTCTCACATCTCTATTTAAAGATCAACAGCAGCTGTTGTTGATGTTGTGGGGGAGAGGAGGTAAATCATAAAGCCACTGATCTGCTTCACGATATAAGTCCCGCGTAAAGAGGTTAAGTGCTGCTGTAGCGAACGCACTCGAAAGGTAGATGCATGCGAGTCGCAGAAGAGTATTGGTTTGGGTGAGTTGGTATATAACTGACGTGTTGAACCGCAACACAACACGAGGAACAAGAACACAGCAGAAGACACACAGTGTGCTGTGTGTCTTCTGTTTCTGTCCTATGTCTTGTGGTGCTCTTCGACACGTTGATACAAGTTATAATTACATACAAGTTACACTTTTCAATAAAAAATACGCATTATGCGCAGATATAAGGAAACGCATTTTAACATTGATGCCTCATTTGTACACAAACTGACCAGTCCGCTAAATAAATAAAGGATGTTATGTGCCTGGATTGACATAAAAAATTGAAACTATAAAAAGAGAAGACGAACACTGGAGAATGGTTATGGACAACCAATGGCTTATCCGTACTTTAAAGGATTGAAATGGGCGATGAACCCTAAACCTTATAAAAAGAAGGAAAAAACAACATTCTTTGAATAAGAATGACTGCTCAAGGAGGGATTAAAAAGGATAAAGGATAAACAAACAGGAACAAGTAACACAATACCGAAAAATAAGCTGTCCTACTTGCAAACACTAAAATAAACTTCCAAGCGTAGCTTTCTTACTTCTACGTTGCATAAATACATCGTAAGGCGCACAATACATTTTTTTTTGTTTTGGGGAGTGGAAATGGAACGGTGTGAAGGAGGATTTCTGGAGCAATTTTTGCAGGACATGCTTTATCTGCATAAAAATCAAGTTATACCGACAGTAAAGTAGCTGATTGGTTTGCTTGAATAACTTCCATGAACCTCAATACAAGGAGAATGATATTTTGCTTAAATATCCTTAATTGACAGTAAGTTTCAAATTCTGTGCATTGGCACAGTTACCCCTGTCTACCCCTTTAGCAATTTCCGCCTTGAACGGAATAAATAAAAAGGTTGCCTTTTACGATTTCTAGAAAGGCACCATGAAATTAGGGAGATTGAAACGCAGCGTGAACACTACAATAATGTGGTAGACCGGCTTTAAATTACACCGCGAGTCAGCGAGTTTGCACATTATTCTGCTAACGTACGCGTGGGCAGATGCAAGTGGCTGCGTAAGCTCAGTGTAAGCTCGCAGGAATGCTGAAGCTTAAGCTAAAGAAAAACAAATCTGCGCCAATCCACCATGTGGATGTGGTTGGAAAGCACAGCTGTAAACTGCACCCACAACGATTACTCATGCGACATCACTTAAATTCACTCACGTCGCTCTACAAATAGTGACACCAAAGACAAGTAAAATGCACTTAACCACACCTTTTATTACTTCAAAAATATATTCTTGGTAAGGTCAAATCAATGCATGTTGGATGAACGGTGGTTGGTTAAGTTGTATTGGTGTTGCACATGAGCGGAAACCCTTTTTTTTAATATAAAGTAAGCTCAAACCAGGTGTTACACGATCTCACTTCTGCGTCTCTGCCGCCGCAGACGAAGGCGACGAGATCAGCGGCAGAGACAGAGGAGGAGGAGATAGAGGAGGAGGAGAAGACGGAGGACGAGGAGAAGAAGAAGAAGAAGAAGATGAAGAAAAAGGGAGAGTAGGATACGAAGGAAGAAGAAATATTTCTATTCAGATTTCTGAACGGCCCACGGGTGTGGTTTCTTCTTCACTGGAGCCCATATGCAGTCCGCGCCACCTGTGCTCTGTCCAGCAGCTGAAGCTGGGTAGGAGAGAGGGGCTGGACAACAGCATTTCCAATCGCTCTTGTTGGGTAGTTGTTCAAGGCTAATGTCGCACACCTTCCTTATGTGACGGACTGTTCCTACTTCTGATGAAAACTTACGTTCAGCGTCGTAGCGATTCGGGTGCATTAAGTGCAGACACATCGGGTGTGGGAAGGAGCCGGATTTTATTAGCCGTAAGGTATTTTGTTTTTCTCTGGAAAGGGCACGGTAAGGCGAGATAGGGTCTGTCTCTGAATGCGATAAGGCTGGGTTATGTCCCTCAACGAGACAAGCGGGTGACTGTCTTCGTGCAGCTCCTTGCCCTCCTTGCCGACAAGAAGACCAAGAGTTGACGTGATTCTCGAGAGGATAAAAGCTTGAATTAATCGAAAGGTATCGGATTCCTTGAGGCCTGGCTTCGTGGTGCAAACTCGCCTGATCAAGTGTATGATTTGATTGATGCTGTGTTTGAGACGCTGCAAGGATACGTCACTCTTGGGGTTGGCCTGAAGATGTAGGCCCAGGATCTTGATGCTGGGCCTTGGAGTTGGTCATCAAGCAGTATTTCCTCGGTGTGTCGTTTTACGTGAGGGCGAACGACCAGGAGCTGTGATTTTTAACGTGAACACTCGAGGCCACGCGCTTTAAAACATTGGCGTACTAGAATTCAGATGCCATGCATTCGTGTGAGCTCCCTTTAATTTTTGTAACTCCTAGCACACGCACAAGGCCTGCACAGGGCCGTTAGGCATACCGGGGGATGGGCACACAGCGGCGCGAGAGGTCGCGTCACGCTATCACGTTGCATTCCGCGAGAATGCAGGAGGTAAACCCGTAGATGTGCTGATGAGTGCCCCACCTGTCGCCCCCGTTCCCGCGTGGGCTCGTAGCTAAATCGGTAAGACAATGGTGGTCCCTCTTTGTTACTCTATTAGTTCCAGGTTCTATTCCTCGTGGGGCCAGTAAATATTTTTATTGGTTCGCGGGAACTTTCTGTTGACACCAACGGTCGCGAAGGAACCCTTGGGGAGTAGAGGTAAAAAGCTTTCCTTAAAAACTATCTCCACAATCTGAACAAACGGGTTCTCCTGAAATGTGTAATGCAAAATCTACGCGAAGGAGAGAGCGCAGGAGGAGGACGAGGCAAAGCATTTTCAAGAGCAAAAAGAAAAGAGAATATGGCTGACGTCCTCTGCTCAAAGAGCGCCAATAAACTTTATTTAGCTACTAAAGTCGAAAACCACCCTCTTGAACTTTTCTCCTAATCCTACGTTCCAGAAAAAACATTTTCCTGCGGTTTTGCACAATAACACCGCCCTACAATGAACGACATGCAAAAGAGGCACGGGCAAGATTTGGCGACGCGTCACTCCGGGCAGGCGCTTCGTCTTCCCTAATATAAATAATTAAACAGCATTACTACGGAAGCAAGGTATCGTTCGGTGAAAAATAAGAAAACATGCACCGCTTCGATCTACGCTATCCCTCGAACCTTGTTATTTCTCGCACGCCGATAAGCGTGGAACCGGACTTGCAAGATATGACGCTGCGATGCATAGTTGCTATCAAAGCGGCAGTACCCACCAGCATGAGTAGCCGCAATCGTTTTTAAATGCACAGCACCTCATAGTCAACCCTCCGTCGTCCGTCGGCGTCCGGCGTCCGCACCTCTCCTTCTCTGCACACCACCTGTGCTATAGGCGCGCTGCTCCTCTCTTCCCTCTCCACACCAGCTGTCCAATCACGCGCAGGCGCGCTGCTCTTCGCCTCCACTCCCTCTGCTCTGCAAAAAAACCCGTTCCGCCCTCCGCTCAGTTGCTTATTCGATACTGCGCCATCCGATGACTGGAAATGGACACCAACGATTCCGTCAGCGAACTGGCAGGCACACCTTCAACTAACGCCATCCAGCACATTGTCAGAACAGCGAGCACTTCAGAAGACAAGGCTGCACAGAGGAGAGCTCGCGAAGCCGAACATAAACGGCAGTGTCGAGCAGTGGATTCCTCGCTTCGAGAATGAGAAGCCGCTTTGAAGCGCCATCCGCGAGTAGCTTGTCCACATGGCGTTCGGGAACGTGAAACGCTTCGAAACACTAGCGTCGAACAGCGGATTCCTCGCTTCGAGAACGAGAAGCCGCAAAACGTTCCCCACTACTCGATAAATAAATAAGAAGTTTAATACTTTACTACACGTGTCCTTACTCTAACAACCAATTAACAGGGTACTACTCCACGGCTTTGCATCCCCTCAGGGTTCCCAAGATTGAAGATGGAGTAATTTTGTTTGCCTCTCCCGCGCGCACGCTGCATGAACCCAATGGTCCGGTGATGAGCGCAGTAACATAGCAAGGCCACAGCGTGTACGCGTTCTGTGGTAGAGCCTAAAAAAGTTTCCTCCTGATTCCGAAAGATACAGCCACCATCAAGAGTGGAAAATTTGATTGCGGGCGTTGTCGAGCTGAGGGACTTCTAGAAAGCCTTGCGCTAAAACTATGGGCCCCAGAAAGATTCTACTGGCATGCATGCAATCAGAAGAGTAAACGGGAGGTAATCTTGGGAACAGAGTGTTGACGTTGGGTGATCCTTTCAATGCGGCTTGTAGAAACACAGGCACCACGAAAACCTAAGTTTTTGCTCATATTTCATACTTATTTGTACAAAAATCAAAATCCTAGAGGAAACATCTGTCTTCAATGTTCCCTCCATTTTCAACGGCAGTAAATGTTGCCACTCACCGCATAAATCTAGGCCAAAAATTAGGCAAGCTATGGCTTCTGAAAGTGTGCATGTGTTGTCTACGGAATGCAGGCCCTGCTGAACCATCTACTTTTCTCGTCCAGCGGCTTCTGCGTCGCAGTAAATGTGACGTTCATTTGACCGCTGCAGCGACCTATCGTTGACAATGCATCAGGTGAATTGACAGGCCGAGCTCAACCGACGGCAGATTTCGCTGTCTGTAGACTCCGCTGCCAACTTTGCGCATGCCCCTTCCGCAGCTGGTTCGCGGAAGACCACATGCTTTGCCACGTGCATGCGAGCTTGACCATGAATAGGAGTGAGGCTCTTCTCTGTTCCCAGAGCGTAGCTCGGGAACTGGGAGCTTTGAGCCATTGTCAGCAAGTGCCATCTGTCCACTTAATAGCTATCTTTCTACGAGCTGTTCGGCTCGGAGAACGGCGGAAGCGGCACCCCGCTGTAGACAAATGCATGCCTAAGAGGAAGAGTATTATCAAAACAGCTAAATATAAGGGTAACAAAGTGTAACAAACAGTTACCCAGGCAAAACGAAGCCTTGACTTTGCCAATCCAGGGTGGGCTGAGCATAGCAGCAGCCATTTTTTCTTCTTCGATGATAGGTTTCCCCTGGTTGTGTTCTGCTGTCTACTTCATACCGTTAGAATACTTGCGTTTTTATGATAGCAGCTTTAAAAAGCAATTGTATCGGAAATCATTCAAATGCACCTCGAATGAAGACGTAGGCTGCTCATTTCATTTACACGATCATGCGAAAGAGCGTAGCACTTGCACAACCGTTGCTTCCTCTCCGTTTCCACCGGATTGCCACAGCTTTTTTATGTGGGGAAACCTCACCCCTTCCCTTTTCCTTCGAAATCCCTTGGGCTCTCGTCATGTCTTCTCGAGGCACCCTTGGTCAATCACAGTGGTCAGGTTCGCCGCCCGATAAAAGCAACGCAGGATATAATCACGCTCCCTCCGCAACCTCTGCACGCGCACGGGACGCGCGTCGATGGGTCTTGGCGATGGCTCGGTCATCGCTGAGACGTGTCGATCCGCAATCCCCGCATATGTTCGCTCACCAGATGCACTCACCGCGGCATGAGCTGGGGACTGGACTTCCACGTCAGACGCTATATCACCTTCACCGCAATATACAAATACCAAACACAATCCTTCATAACATGGTCCACGGTGTAGCTGTCGATTATTATGCATAGTGGCCCCGTGGTATAGGGAGCCACCGGAAAAGTTAAACATAAGCTTCACTCTCTTGACTTCATAGTTTTTTTCTCCATCCACTGGCGTGCAGGAAACACCGTGATAACTATCCCATAGGCCACAATACATGACCAATACTTCTCCGGACGTCCATAACGCTGTCGAATGAGTGCCTACAATAAATGTGGTAAGTAAGAACCGGGTGTGAACTCAAATGTCTTCGTTTCATGTATCCGAACATATTTTCACGTGCTTTTACTTCCTCGCGAAATGAGGCATCTCGCCGCACGGAAGGCTGATTTTAATAATTAGTGTAGAACCATGTGTCTGCGCTTTTCAAATTAGGCAAGAAAGAGGCAGCGCCAGTTAATACGTGAAGGGGCAAACGTGGTGTCATAAAACCCTAAATAAACCCCTCCACAACTTATTATTTGTGACATGAAAGCCAACAATCTCGAGATTGCAGAAATTTTTGTAACAGCGGAGCTTTTCGAGAGCTGACCTCCGAGGGTTTGCGGAGCTTTTTGATTTCCTGCTGGTACCATGTTAGGCTCATTCAAGCCCCGCGATTCTAAGAGCAGCGAGGCAGGCGCCTCAAAATCAACCTTGTTTGCCTTGTGACGCACAACCCAATTTCGGAATCAACAGGTTTATAGCAAATTTTAAAAACACATGAACGTACGTCCCATAGCCGCCAAATAAAAATTCTCTCCGGGTGCACCGTGAAAACAGTGAAACAAGCCGCTGATATTTCGATCAAGTGACTTTGCGACACCAAAGCAAACAATCCCGAGATTTTTGGAACTTTTTTAACAGCGGACCTTTTCGTGGGCTTACTTTATTATCAGTCCTTCCTGGTATCATGTCTGGCTCTCTATGGGCCCGTGATTCTAAAATCAGCGAGGCAGTCGCGCCAAAGTCAACCTTGTATACAATGTGACGCACAACACAATCTTCAACGAGCTTGTTATTTCCTATTGTTGTAAAACCAAGACAGATAATCATCTACGGCGAAAATGCCATTTTAGTGTAGTTTGTTGTATTTTTTTATTTTGCTACTTTAAAATCTACAAACCATTACACACATGAACGTGCTTCCCATTTCTGCCAAATTAAACTTCTCAGGGGCACACCGTAATCCACTTTATTCCAAATAACAGAAAAACAAGCCGCTAATATGCAAATCAATTGACTTATATACGATGAAGTTCCTGTGAAGCCAAACGGGACGTCCCTGGCCCAACTAGGAAGGAGTGCAACCAGCATGTCCTGTGAACAACAGTCAAACGGCCATGGGTGTATTTAGCCCACTGCGATGTAAATATCTACCCTTGAAATATTATCGCAGCCAAATTCACTTTCATTGTGACAACATTCTACAATAATTAACGGTTTCAGTTTTGGGTGGAAAAATCCCATCTGATGTATTTCTATAAGTTCAACATGCAGGAAAATGTTATTGAGTTTGCAGCGTTGCGAGTGCAATAAGAATGATTGTTCTCCTGGAGTGAAAAACCAGCAAAGTTTTTCACGCACTGGGTAGTGTCATATGCCCCGTTAGATACCTCAATATGGTAGTGGAACAGAGACTATTCTTGCATCTCGTCAGGGTTCGCTATAGAGAGCCAAAATATTGATGTTGTATTTAAACATCAGATTGTAAGGGCAGAAGCTGTAATGGCAACAAACAATGCACACAAATCACGGCACCCGGACTAGTTTTAGATGTGAAGAAGTGCGGAAGGATGAGTCTTAAGCACGAGAAAAGATTCCGGCGTTAGTACAAGGGCGAAAACACTTCGAAGCTTGACCAGTTTCTGAAGAACTCGAAGAATAAAAAAACAACTTTACTAGCGTATTGCATTTGTAGAGAAAGCACTTCCTCATCCGAAAACAAGAATGGTCAGTTGCCTTCTCGTTCAGTGGACAAGAAGAGGGTAATTTCATGCCGAAAATCACCACAACACTGGTGGAATCAAACTTGGAACGAATGCCGGGCAAGCCACTCCATCTTCCGGCACAAACGACAGCCGTGCAATATACTCATTATATTGAAAGTGAACTACTTTGCATAAACGAAAGCAAAACACGCGGCAATTGCTTTCGTTTGACTTATTCACAACCTAGCATTTTGAAGATTTGGTATATCTGCTGGTCAAAAACATTGTTTTTATTAACATTTATATGCGTTTTATGCAACTGAACGTTACTTCACCGCGCATGCCCATACTTTTGCATGTTGCCAAAATTTTTTTTTTTTGCATTTTACAATTAAAAAAAACAAAAAACTATATTTGCAAACTTGAGCTACAACTTTTCAACATTGTTTTACTGACCCGCAGCGTTCGCTCAGTGGCTTTGGCGCGGCGCTGTGTATCTGAAGTCCAGTGGTTTCATCCCACGCGAGTATTTCTAAAGCTTCTCGATACGGCGCCCCACATGATATACCTGTCAACCCATTAATGCGTCTACCACTTGCTGGATTTTCAAATTTAAACTTTGACTTAAGCTGCGCCCCCGACGTAAAAAACCTAAAGCATGTAGAATCACCATTATAAAAATAGTAATATTACCCCCAGAAAAACATGCCAACAGAAAAAATTAGCTAGACTCACTTGGGTCATGCACAGGCTGCTAGCGCCAATGCCAACCACTGAACCTCGACGCTAAACAGCCGGAACTGCGGGAGGCTTTTGACATGCGCTGGGTAGAATATAGCGCGCATTGACATCACACATGCAACGTGGGTGCGCTGTGCAGCGAAGTGCTTAGAAAGGCGCATCCAGGCCGCGGTGGGCGCTTTCCTGTGGAGATGAGGAATGAAAACACCCGGGAGGCAGGATTTCGGCGCACGTAAAAATTCCCGCGTGGTCAAACATATTCCGCAGCCCTCCACTCGGAGCGCCGTGTGCAACTTTGGCGCGTAAAACTCACAATCAAAGTCTGGGTTAAGAGACGCTGCGGTTAGGACACAATGCCTTCCTCAGCAAATTGAACCCTTGCCTGACCACCACAAGTAACCGGATCGTCAAACATATTTGAGAATTTAGGACTCCCACTAAGACTACAAATATACCGACGCACAGCATGACCAAAATTCTAATTAACCCTTCAGTCGCCCCCTATTCTCGAAAAATTTTATTATACGTAAGGTAAATTGCCGTTCCACCTTAAAAAAATGGAAATAGTGTTACGGGGCCGCAGGATACAAGGCATGAAACATGACAGATTCGAACGCTGTATCTACATTACTTACATGGCTGCCGTCACCGAGAACGGAAATGCAATACCCGCCCGCAGCTTCTTCCTTTTGAGAGGATAGGTCCATATTGGCATACGCAATTTCCTGTTCACCGTGCTCTCGTTACAGTATCTGCGAGATTTTGAAAAACCAATGCACCATGGGGTTCGAGAAGCTACGACAGAATACATGTTCATGCTTACGCTTTCGGTGCACAAAAATATAACGTATTCTGCAGCCATGAAAAAATAACTTCGTTTAGAGCCCAAAAAAGTTTCTCGGCAGAACAATTTTGTCTGTGAAGCGTATGCATACGATCAGCGGCAAGCGCGCTACATCGCATGCGTGCAATCTCGGCCGTCGCCGATCTCGGCGCTCGCTTGATTAGCCACCGCAATTATGTGAGGAGCCTCCCTTCGAAAACCTAAAAAACGGGGCTTAGTTTGCGCACCTTCTCGCGTAAAAAACAAACTGTTCTGTAACGCTGGGGGTTCGATAGTGTTCGTTTATATTGCGTTTTTGTGCATACCCCCTCTGGCAAACCCCCCCCCCCCCCCCCCCATCTCCACGAAGTGAATGATGGTGAGTAGAGCGAAGCTGCGATGCTTACCGGTAAAACCGTGAAACATTCGCCCACACATCATATAAAGAATCGACACGTCGCAATAGTGATTGTATACACACTTATGTACACGATGTTCATTATTTACATATCGATGCAATTAACCCGCGCCCTCTCCGATTCCACGTTCTCTTGCCGGCGCTTGCGTGCCGTCTCTGCTTCGCGTGTTCTCACTTCGGGATACGCTTGTCGACGAGCCCACTTTGCTTCGGCTGCGCGAGCCCTCGCCGCTGCCACCTCCTCCTGATCGATGCTGGTGCTGGCTTGCGATTGCTGCCGACGCTGGCGTTTTTCTTAGGCCTCACGGGCTCTCACCGCGGGGTCTTGGCGGTGGGCCCGCATTGCATCCGCGTACGAGCTACCGGCGCCGCTGCCTTCGCTTCCAAGGTGTTCATGGTGAGTACCTTGTGACGCGCCGCCTTGAGCGGCGGCACGCCATATAGCGGGCTACCTATGAACAATTGCACAGCTGCGCCTCTAGCGGACAGTGCACGATAGCCCTTCACCGACGATGGAGAGGAAGTGACTGGCGTGAAGCCAGTTTAAGCTCTGTGATGGCAGCCTTGTAAGTATTGTAGGATACATCGTGTACTTCTAAAGGTTCATGTCTCTGTGCTTTTTTCCATGTAGCAGCATTGTGCACTACAATACTTTAAAGGGACACTGAAGTGAATTTGTCAAGCTCCCGTTTTTGCTTGCACTACGTAGACTGGCTAAAATTAGCACACTTTTCATCGTTTATCCGGTTGACAAATCAGTAATTATTTTACAAAGCGCGAAAGAAAAACTACCATGCGCGGTTTGCGGCGGCCGCACCAACTAAGGCTGTGACGTTGGGCGGAGGGGGCACCGTGATTGGACCATCTCCAAAGTTAGCAATCAAACAAGTTACGGTTTCGGTTTCGGTTCTGTAAAACACAACCATTGGCGTTGTTGGATGGGCATTCTCAATATCTCAGTAATCATCGTACCGCGCTTCTGCTATGTTGTCGGCTGTAAAATGCATAAGATAAGCCTCCCAGGTCGGCTTGGAATCCTAGCATTCACTAGCCGACGCGTACGCAGTGCATGAACGCCCTCCGCGTCCCCGCAGACGCTCAAATGCCATGCGCTTTCCCCCCATATTTGGAGCTTGCCTCCCTCACGCCTGTTCGTAAAAAGTGTGTTCGCACCAGGCCAAGAGTCTGTTGATTCTGGCCTACGCCCACTGCCTGCAAGCAGCCGGTGCTTATGGCTACAGCACGCCAACGAGAAGTCGCTAGCGCCCCAGTGTCAGCCTGCGCGCGTTCTTTGAACTAGTTCGTGGAGCAATGAACGTTGCGGCCCAAAAAAAGGTGAACTCAGTATAGAAAACATCGGCGGAGAACGAAAAAGTTAACTTATAAAAAAAACAAACACGTATCCGCGGGGATTCGAACTTGCGACTTGCAAAATACTTGCGCGCACATACCCAGCCCTCCAAACCACTCGGCCACGGACGGGAGTAGCCGACCTCGAAAATATACGGTATATAATGTACAACCAGTTTACACTTTTATTTAGTTTTAGCATTCCAAGCAGCTTAGGTGACTATTTGTTGTTTTGCGATCGTGCAGTAAGCATCCCCCAAGTTTCCACAATATCTCACGTCTAGCAATTGCATTTCCTAGACGGAAAAGCGTTCGCAGATGCGTAGTCGTGCTGCTGGCCGCTGTGCCTGTTCGCCCAGTGCAAAAAAGTGCTTCCCGCCCCCTAGTTTTACGCTGTACAGTAAAAATATCAGTTGATTTAATTTCCTTAGTACCTATAGTGACTTCGCTGACTCTTCTCCCGCCTTCAAGAGGCCTTATATTTTCCTACTGGCGTGCCAGTCAGCGAAGAGTCGCATGTGCGCTTGTGCAGCGCTTGTGTGAAGCGACCTTGACTTGGAGCTAGATACAGTGTACACACTAATCAAGTAAAGAAAGGCACATTCTTCCATTCACAAACGTCTCCTGGCTTGGTTTCAACTGGGCGAACGAATTGCGAAGACCTGTCGGCGGCCGGCGGACGAAACGCTGGGCCGACTGACTCTGTCTGAAGGCCGGGGAGCCGTGCAGTAGCGCAGCCAATTGCGAGGTCGGCTCCTCTCGACGTCACACGAAAACGCCACAGAAAGTGGGCCAGCGTAAAGAGAGGAGGACAGCATTTTCGAATTAATTTTTCTACCAAATCAAATCGCGTAAACGCGCCCAGAGTGGTCGAAACATGGCCTGGGGACTCCAGACTACAATTTGCGCTGGAAATCCGGCATGTTTACATATCACTTCAGTGTCCCTTTAATGGGGCATCTTCCCACACCTTAATGTTCCAGCTGAAATTTCAGAAAATTAGTTGTCGTTTTTCTTACGTTTTATAAATTCTTTAGGAAGTTTGTAGTACAATGTGGTGCATTTTATTTACAGTGTGTTTTTTGCATCAAAATATTTCCTATGTCGGACTCAAGTCCGCGGAGTGGGGAGAGCACTATTTTTTGTGAAGATTTGCTGTGGACAAAACAACTAACCTTTCGGCTTTATTACAACAGCCAAATTACAAAGATATTCTGTGATCACGGGCTCTTCTTGCACTTTTTCCGGCACTGTAAAACATCCCCCGCAAATAAATCTGGCTACACCAATATTTCAATGTGCTTCCACGAACAAAAATAAAGTAAGCGTTTTTCACCACAAGGCAAGGCCTTTTAGCAAATTCCAGCGCTAAAAATGAATAAAATTGCAAGAACCAGATAAGTATGCACTACATAAATATGTCACTCAAACGAAAAGAAATACAAATATCCTATAATCGGATTAGCAGCCTTGGTTTTATACGGTGTTGTAAAGCTGTAATATCCTATCCTATTTGCATACGTTTACTATTAACGCTCAATGTTGATGGTGCGAAAACAGAACACGGCGATCAGACACACTCTGGGTAAGTGCGTAAGGCGTTGTACTGCTGAGCTCGAAAACGCAAGTTCGATTCCGGTCCGCGGCGGGCGCTTTTCTGATGGAGGCGAAAAGCAAGAATGCCTATTTGTAGAAGATTTTGGCGCACGCCCCGGATGGTCAAAATTAATCCGGAGCGCTCCAATAAGGCACGATTGATGGTCTGCGTCGCAGTGGCGCGTAAAACCATACAGTCAATCTGAACGTGGAGATTGCTGGTACAGTCGGTGTTAACAAAATGTGATAACAAATGAGGACTGTTTAGCGCAAATCAGTGTTTGTTGTAATTGTACTTGAATTAGAGAATAGAAGTAGTCAGAACATTAACCAAACCTCGGCACAAAAATGTGTTAAAGCGCAGCGACAAAAAAGCAGAAATCGGCGCCACTGAGCCAGACACTCTGCGCGGAATGTGTGTTGTAGGGTAGCGGAAAACAATGTATAAAAAAGGCATGAAGACAAAATACAAGTTGATTTTGTTCGAAACATTTCGTGTTTTATAGGCCCCCAGCGCTTGTTCGGATACAAACGATGCTTTATTCACTGAGAAATTATTGAATTTAAGTTAAAATTTTATTTTCCCCTTAAATCATGTGTTTTCGTGGTCTACAATGACATCACAGGAACCGACCACTCTACAGCTTAGGGTACCTTTATTTACGCGTCCGCCGTACTGCGTGCACACACGTTAAAGCTGGCGCCCCCGTTTTGGGTCACTCCCTC
Organism: Haemaphysalis longicornis; assembly: GCF_048455015.1. Lineage (NCBI taxonomy): Eukaryota > Metazoa > Arthropoda > Arachnida > Ixodida > Ixodidae > Haemaphysalis > Haemaphysalis longicornis. The sequence goes on from NW_027526233.1 coordinate 50,130,048, forward strand.
GCCGCCGAAGCAAGTCATTGTATTGAAACCCCTCTAAATTTATCGCCGTGACGCGGTGTACTGGCGAAGTTTGAATTATCGTATTCGTTTGGCGTTGCTGGGTCTCGTGGGAAACGAAAAGAACCAGGCGGTGACCACGTTGACCCAATTGAAGCAGCGCGGGACCATTCAAAGGATGTCTCCACCCTGTACGGCGGCGCTGGCATGGAGGTACCCTACGGTTTGTTCGCGCGTTTGTTTGCGTTGCTAAACCTATATGGCGCCACCATATCGTGGCAACCCGTATTTAAAAAGTGCTTGTTCTTGTTCTGGGAGAAAATATTCATCTAGTTAAACATTGTGCTCGCTCGACAAATATGATCACGTAAGACCCCGTTGCTTGCGTCAAACGGCCAGTGTCGTCTTAGAAAACCCCAAAGCCCCGCAGTGCAAGCACAGTGCGGGCAGTACCAACAGCTGTACGCATCAGTACTTCTATGTTTACTGTTCTTTAGCAACTTCCACTGTTTGTGCCACCATTCTTATTGCTTTAAAATAATGTGCCCTTAATTTAAGCACAATAGCTCATTCTGCAAGCTTATAGGCTCAGCCTAATTTGCGTTTGCTTTTGCCGACCTCCGCCATCTGCAGAACTGGCTGGTATGACATTATAGGTTCTGTTGCCGGAAATAACTGATGAGGTTTAAAAATGATGTGCCCTAAATGTAATCACAAATAGCCCTTTCTGCAAGCTTATAAGCTCAGCCTAATTTGCGTTTGTTTTTGCCGACCTCCGCCATCCGCAGAGCAGGCTGGTATGACATCATAGGTTCTGTTGCGGGAAATAAGCGAGGGGCTAGCGTGGCCATTCTCAATGTCCCAGTTATATAGCTTATTTGAGCGAAGTTTGCCTGTCAACTGGTGTCCGTATGATTCTAACGAGGCCGTCTGTTGAATGAACCAAGCTTGTGTTTTCTCTTCTTGGCTCTTCTAAAAAAACGGTGATGCCGTTAGGATAACTTTTTATTTAGTGTGTTTTTTCTATCTGTTTCAGAAAATTGAAGCCCATAAAGAGTGGGTAAAGTATGCGGTCGTCAAAATGCCCTATTGTTGAGAAGCACTGTTAGGATTAGGATCACCAAAAATCTTTTTGTTGTCCCTACATAACGACGGTTTTGAAGTGCCGGACGTAGGCCCGGCGTCATCCTATAGTTTGCCGTTACTAGGGGTCACGTCAGTGCTTCTCGTTGCCGGGCAGACTGGTTGGTGCTTTTCGAGTGCACCCCGGAAGTTCTTGAAGGAGCGATACTTGATTGTTCTTGTCGTCACTGCGTACAGCGTCCTGGATCTCTGGCGGGTAATTCCTTGATGGAGCTTCGTTTTGAAAACGGACACTATCGAAGAAAATGTGCCACTGGTAGGCCTGAAACACAACGCACACTTGACACGCAGTCATTCAATAAAGTTTTGGGTGTAACGTGCAGCATTGTCGGAACGAGGATTGACCCCGCCGGGAGCTGCCGTAGTAGCACTCTCTCCTCCTGGCTCAGGTCCTGGTGAGAGGATGGCATAAACCGTCGAGCCAGGTGGTAGGCCTGGGGAATCTCGTTGTAGCTCACGAGGCGATCTTTGTTCTCTAACCACCAGGGACGGTCGGTCTCGGAAAAGACGAAGGCGATTGTTCCCGCCTACGAGCGTGCCATCTCGTTCTGCTTGGATGCAGTTGCGAATTCGCTGATATGCGCTGGGAACCACTTGACACGTACTTCTCTCGACTAGAACCTGGCCTTGCCGATAATGGCTGCCGACTTGTCGCAACTGCTACCGTTAGTGCAGTTGCGTACAGCCGTTCTATAGTCACAGACCACTGCGTGGCAATCGGCCTTGGAGGTGGCCAGGGTAACGGCGAACTCCTCAGCATCCGTGGCGTCGGTGCACCGTACACTCGAAGTCCTCGTCTTGGTGTACCTTGAAGCTATAACAGTGACCTCGACGTAGCCTTAATACTGGTACTCTGCCGCGTCTGCAGCGTTGGAGCCTTTGCATTTTTGCTAACGGCGATGAAGCCCTTGAGAGGTACAGGTATACAGGTTTCCTGTAAAAGTGTTGTGTCTTTGAAGCACGAAGCTATCTATCGCAAGGCATAAACGAGTGTCCCGGTGTTTTAGTACCATGACTACATCAAATGATGATTGTGATGACCACAACCACAGGAGACGCGAACCACCGCAGCCCCTACGCTGCATCGCCCTAAAAACGAACCATATTGCAGTGAACCATGCATTGGGTATGTTTATTTGTGTTTTGCTTTTACCGCCCGGCTGCGCCGGTCTGTGTTATCTCTGTTCCAAGGGAAGCGCGTGTTCCATTCCTTCTTTCTGTGCCGCATGTGTTATATCTTCTCATAGGGAGAACATTCCGATCTAATGTGAACAGCCCGGAATAATCTTCCTGGATCTACAATGTTCTCGATGCGAATCGACGGTTCGAGAACCACGCACGCCCAAAGATAAAACACCTGCAGAGCAGACTCCGGGCTATTCGATTCTGCTACGCTCGCCGACGCACAACACTTTGTTGACCGCTGCTTCGCCTCCCTTGTATTCTTTTGAGTTGTTAGGTGAGCACAAGTTCACTCCACTAAACTTGTTTCTTTTCCAAAACAACTGCGTCGTCTTTGGCTTCGTGACATCTGGTGGAGGTGCGGGATACATGCACCTTACGCCCTCGTCAAGCCGACAAGCAAGTCCCACTCGTGCCAGCCGCCGACAGCAATGTCTTGAGCCGGAGTTTGGAGTGCCTCCGGATAAAGTGAAGAAAGATGACGTCGTCACAACCACCATGATCAACGCAGGCCCCGTGACCAGCACTACCAATCCTGCTCTCGTTCCTCAACAGCGCCTGGAACCACCATTGTTCCGTCGATCCCCCGGAGAAGACCCCGAGGACTTGTTGGAGAAAGTGGAGCGCGTCCGCATGTTGAACAGGTGGGATGACGAAGAGACTTTCCGCAATGTTTTCTTCTATTTAGAAGATACGGCCCGAACGTGGTTAGAAAACCATGAAAGCTCCCTAACCGATTGGGCTCTCTTTAAAAGGGAGTTTTTCAAAACATTCGCCACCGTCGTGCGGAAAGAGCAAGCCGAACGTTTCTTGGAAACCCGCACACAACACCCTAACGAAGGGGTCGTGATCTTCGTTGAGGAGATGAAGCAACTATTTCACCGCGTGGACCCCGAAATGACGGAAGAAAAGAAGTTACGCGTCTTCATGCCCGGTGTAAAGGAGGAGCTGTTCGCTAGACTTGTCCGCAACCCGCTCAAAACTCTCGCTGAATTCGTGACCGAAGCCAGCACGATTGAGAAGGCTCTCGAAATGCGTGCTAGGCAGTATGACCCGAACTTTGTTTGCGCGGCCAGTGTGAACTACGTCGACAACTTTCGGATTCCGGCTTATAGCATACGCGCTACCATCCGATCAGTAGTGAGAGAGGAGCTGCGGAAACTTTTCCCAACGCCGCCGCCACCCAAAGTCGCTTGCCTAACTGACGTAATCCGGGAAAAAGTTCAAAACTCTTTGGGAACTTCTGTGGCATCCGAAGTACACTGCGAGCCCCAAGCTATGACGTCTTCCGTGGCTGTTCATCGACCCCGCTGTAGTGAAGGGCCATGACAGTGTGGTGGCCAATCCGCCGAACCAAGAGTGTAGCGCTGGCCGAAGGCAGCGGACCAGAAGGGAAGAGGAAGAAGAAGGAGCTCGGAAGCGGTCGGCAAGACGACGGCAGGACGGCGCCCTCGCGGTGTAGGCCCGAGGTCCTTCGCCGACGCTTCCTTCGAAAGTTTCTGTTCGTCGCGGTGTAGGCCCGACGACAGCCCTGGACGCCACCGGGAGAAACCGGGGTCCGGCACAAGAGTGAGCGGTGTGCCGGCGACGCAGAGCGCGGGCAGCGAGGCCACGTTTCGAGCCCAAGCTAACTCCTCCCGCCGCTAATCATCGGCACCGCCACGTTCTTCACCGGGCTGAAGCACCTGGGCTCACACGTCTCGTCACCTCTGCGGACGGTCTGCCACCTCGCGTCGACTCGCCGAAGTCACAGGCCCATCTCCGCTCCATTCATCGTTCCAGCACCAGCGGACTGTAGTGGACAAGTTCGTCGCCAGTCTTGTAAATATTGACCTTCCCCTTTCGTACCGGCTCGTTTGGTTTACCTTGTGAATATAAGGCGTGAGTTGGCTCAGGAACAGTAGTCCGGCTCATTCCTCTGCACGCGATCCGGCCCAACATTCATGACAAAGTGGCGAGCCTGCCAGGATTCTCCTGTTACCACTAGAGAAGAGTCCGGTTGCTGTAAGCCCTACAACCACGCAAATATTCGAACATGTATATAGCGGGCTTGGAAAGAATAATGAAGGCGGCGCAAGACTTGGGACTGACAGGTGCAGCCCTCCGCAACAATTTCGACACGGAGAAGCTGAAAAGGGTAGGGAGTAGGGAGTAGGGAGTAGGGAGGCGAGGCGACTCAGTGTTGATGTTGCACTCTTGACAGACGGTGGTGAGCGCAAAGATGTGATTCTGAAACAATGGCAGCAAACGAAAGAGGAAGAGGAAAGGGAGGCACTCAGAGAGTATGAGGAAAGGAAGGACGCGGATGAACGAAATATTGCCGCCCTGATCAAGGAAATTGCCGCGCTCGAATTGCGCATAAGCCTCGCTCGTCCGGCCGACATATCGCGTACCCCCGTACAGGTGCCAGGCGCCGCCTCAATCCACCATGCTAATTGCTCAGTTCCTATTCAACGAGAGCTTTGTTTGCAAGCACCGGATACTCATGACGACAACGCGGAAGGTCCTGAAGAAGACAAGACACCGGGTTCGATTATTATCGAAACGTATTAAAAAAACGGCCCAGAAGTGAATAATCGCAAAGGACTCGCAGCCGCCAGTGAGACGTTTTCGCACTCCCAAAAGAGACCGCGGAAACAAAAGAGCCACAAGGAGACTGCGACGCATTCTGCCTCAAAAAGATCGGACTGCGCCCCAAATTGCCGCACATCCCAGCAGCGACAGTCCCATTTGATTACAAACCATCTCGAGACTCGGTGTTTTCGGAAGTTCAGCAGAAAAAGCAAACACCACGTAAGCGTCGAACTAAAATATTTGCAACAGGCTCATTACTCCGTGGGAGTGTGAGGTTGGACATCTTTTACGCAGGACTAACCACTGCTTTCCTGAACACCCCGCGAAGTGGTACGCAACGTAAAGGAACTCCACCCAACCGTTCGCGCAAACCCCTTAAAAGCAAGCGCCAACGGAGGTGAAAGCCACAAAACCGAAATAAACGTGACCTGTTCACCGCATTTCAATTCTACTTTTTTTCTACCGGATTTTCAGGACACAGACACCCTAGTGAGAGACGCAGGAAAGGCAACCAGAGTGTCTTTCACAGCAGAGGTTCATGCTCCCCGAAGCGGAAGAGGCGCCGAGTTTCTAGGCAACCGTAGGCTCTTCCGACAAACACGCACCCATGTACATGGAAGTGTGACTCTGGACAACGATTCCGGCTGTATACAGCTTCGGACGCTTTCTTTTGTTCTTGTAGTGCACTTAAGAAGACTACGCCGCAGACTTTGTTGTGTCTGGTAGCTTGAAGAACAGCTTGAACTATTTCGTGCCCTTGTGAACTGTTTATGGTGACGTGCTTGAACTTTTGTGTGCAAGCTGTTTTCTTTTCTACGGACTCGACTGTGCTGTGTGACTTTGCTAATTGGATTAGTGATTAGGCCCTCTTTTCGACTCTTCGAGACTGACTGGCGTTCTCCATCCCCAACGTCTAGAGAAAGAACTTTCTGAAGAGGGGGTAGTGTAGTGAAGGGCCAGGACAGTGTGGTGGCCAATCCGCCGAACCAAGAGTGTAGCGCTGGCCGAAGGCAACGGACCAGCAGGGAAGAGGAAGAAGGAGCTCGGAAGCGGTCGGCAAGACGACGGCAGGACGGCGCCCTCGCGGTGTAGGCCCGAGGTCCGTCGCCGACGCTTCCTTCGAAAGTTTCCATTCGTCGCGGTGTAGGCCCGACGACAGCCCTGGACGCCACCGGGAGAAACCGGGGTCCGGCACAAGAGTCAGCGGTGTGCCGGCGACGCAGAGCGCGGGCAGCGAGGCCACGTTTCGAGCCCAAGCTAACTCCTCCCGCCGCTAATCGTCGGCACCGCCACGTTCTTCACCAGGCTGAAGCACCTGGGCTTACACGTCTCGTCACCTCTGCGGAAGGTCTGCCACCTCGCGTCGACTCGCCGAAGTCACAGGCCCGTCTCCGCTCCATTCATCGTGCCAGCACCAGCGGACTGTAGTGGACAAGTTCGTCGCCAGTCTTGTAAATATTGACCTTCCCCTTTCGTACCTGCCCGTTTGGTTTACCTTGTGAATATAAGGCGTGAGTTGGCTCAGGAACAGTAGTCCGGCTCGTTCCTCTGCACGCGGTCCGGCCCAACATTCATGACACCCGCCCTGCTCCAACACGTCGTCAAGAGGCACGTCTTCAAGAGACCCCGCCCTACCACCGCCCACTGTCGCCCGGCCGACCCCCTGTAGCACGAACCCAGACGCCGAGGAAGACTGACGTATGGCGAACACCGGATAATCGTCCTCTGTGCTACCACTGCGGAGAGGCCGACCACATCTACCGTCGCTGCCCATACAAGAGACTCGGACTACGTGGTTTCTCCGTCGACGCACCACGCCCCCGACCCGGCCAGCACCCATCTGAGATTGAAGAATACCTGTCGAACACCAGCCGTGGACCAGCCCGTTTCAACCATTCGCCGTCGCCCTACTCGTACCAGTCGCCGGACCACCGTAGCAGTGCTGACTTCGCACGTGGAAGGTCTCCCAGCCCACGCGGGGGAAACTAAAGGCGGCAACTTCTGGAGGTGAAGTTGCAGAACGGCGAAAATACAAAAACCCTCCAACGACGCAACGATTCGCCGAAGGCTGTGACTTACGAAATGCCCTTATCCCGACGACCCGACCTAACCCTGACGTGACTCTTGCACACGACGATACCCTCACGGCGCGACGCGTACTTCACATGACCGAGCCTGCCGCTGAGACGACGACCACGACGACGCACAGTACCCGACCGTCAACACCCACAAGCCCAGATGCGACGCCCCGACGCACCCGTAACTCGAGGAAGGCATCGTCCGACGTCCAGTTGTCCATCGACGGCTTTGCCGTAGTCGCCCTCATCGACAGGGGAGCCGACAACTCGGTGATGAGCGGGTCATTCGCGTCTAAGTTGAAGAACGTTACGACAAGATGGGATGGTCCGCATATACGCACAGCAGGAGGCCATCTCGTAACGCCAAGTGGAAGCTGCACATCCCGCGTCATCATAGACGGCATCACGTACCCTGCTGCGTTTGTAATCTTATCTAACTGCTCCCGCGACGTAATACTCGGAATGGTCTTTTTGACGGACAACGGCGCAATAATTGATCTGCAGACCAAGGCGATAATTTTTTCCTCTCATCACTCCACGACGCCACCACTGAACCCCGATCACCGTGCCGCTTTAAGGATAACCGGCGATCACGTCACCATGCCACCCCGCGCAAGCTTGATGACCACCGTCTACTGTGAGGATGATGCTCCTGACATCGACGCTATCGTAGAGGGTGACCAAAGGTTGCTTCTCAATCACGGTGTCTCCGTCGGAAGAGGCATTGAGCGCTTAAGAAATGCAAACCCATGTTTTGGTCAGCAATTTCACCGAGGAGTACCAGCATCTAAAGAAGGGCGCTGCAATTGCGTTCCTCGAAATAACGCAAGAGCAAGTCAAATGATCGCGATCGCGAACCTTGAATGCGCACGCGCAGACGCTTCCAAGCCACCGCAACCTTTCGACGTAAACCCGGTGCTCCCGCAAGAAAACCGGGACAGATTACTGGATTTGCTCCGTCGCTACAGCGAATGTTTTACGGCAAACTCAAAATTACGTCAGACACCCCTAGGTAAGCACCGAATTATAACCGAAGATGGAACCCGACCTACCCAACAGTCACCGTACCGGGTCTCTTCACACGAGCGAGAAGCAATCCGGACTCAAGTCGACGACATGCTCAGCGACGACATAATACAGCCATCGAAAAGTCCGTGGGCTGCGCTGGTCGTACTCGTAAAGAAAAAAGACGGCACATTAAGGTTCTGCGTTGACTACCGGCGACTGAACAAAATCACCAAAAACGTTTCATTATAACTCACAGGTGACAGGTGGCAAAGCATCAAGAGCTGGTAAAATACAGTTTTTCTTTGTTTTAATTTTTAAGTAGCAATGTATTCTCTGCAGGACGCTTTTGATTTATTATCATAAGTAATTCATGGTGTAATTCATGGATGATGGTGTAATCCAGAATTTATTCCATGGCGTAAGCCATGGATTACGTCAACTTACATAAAGATGATTAACACTAAAAACAATGTATACCGATCTTTCTGGAAAAGCTGGGTGTTTTGTTACGATATGTGCCCGGGGAACTTTTGATTTTCCACCTCGCGTGTAGAAAGACTGTGGTTCGAATCCCGGTGACGGGCAACACCCCCCCCCTAAAAAATGGGGTTCGGTCGGAACCAGAATTCCGGGACGCTCGCCGCCGAGTCTCTACACAAAGCAGCCGCGTCGGCGGATTGCCTCGAAAGCGCGTCATCCCTATTTCATATTTGCTGCGCTTTCAATGCGCTTTTTCAAAGAAAGTGCTACGAGTTGTGCCGCGCCTCCACCAGATGGCGCCACAGGTCCCGCCACCGAGAGATGACGCAGTGAAACATCCCCCTCGCGAGGGGCACGACCAAATGCAGAGCATTTCCGAGGGCGCACGACGTTTAGTAGTTTGCGTTACGTTAATGTTGTTGCACTTGTGGCAACTGCTGACGAGAGACCGCTAGTCAGCAGTAATTTGAATGAGTCAACGATATAAGGCGCGTTCGTAGCCTGCCATTCTGTGTCGGCTTTGTGGCGCAGTGGGTAAAGCACCATGTACATTGCGTTCCGCCCTCTGGGACGAGGGATCGAAACCGGGCGCCGGATAGTATTTTTATATAGTAGGGAGGGGTGCGGTGCAAAATACGGACGTCAACGCGGGTGACATCGTGAGTTACTGAAATGCTATGCATTTAAAAGGTCGTGTACCCCCTTCCACGAATCGACGACACCCTCGACCACCTCTGCCATGCCAAGTACTTCTCATCGATGGACCTGAAGACCGGCTACTCTACTGGCAAATTGAAGTGGACGAGAGAGACAGAGAGAAGACTGCATTTATAACCCCGGATGGCCTATACGAGTTCAAGGTGCACGGGCTGTGCACGGCGCCAGCAACGTTTCAAAGAGATATGGACACTGTGCTAGCTGGCCTGAAGTGGTACACTTCCCTCGTATACCTCGACGGCTTTGTCGTATTCTCCCGGACTTTCGACGAACACCTCGCAAGGTTGGAGTCTGTACTCGAGGCCATTCGTACGTCGGGGTTAACGCTGAAGCCTGAAAAGTGCCGTTTCGCGTACGAGGAACTCACTTTCTTGGGCCACGTCGTCAACACCGCGGGAGTCCTACCTGAAGGCCGAGAAACAAGAAGGGCGGGCGAAGATTTCTCGGACTGTGCGCATACTACCGGCGCTTCGTCGCAAACTTCGCACGCATTGCAGAGCCGCTCACGCGCTTGACGAAGGATAGCCCCCCCTTCAGCTGGGAAAACGACCAATAAAAGTATTCTGCAGGTTTAAAAAACGCCTGCAAAGCCCGACCGTGCTCGCTCATTTCGACGAAAACGACGAAACGGAAATACACACTGACGCCAGTGATATAGGCTTGGGTGCCGTCCTCGTCTAAAAACAAAGTGGGTGGAAAAAGGTAATCGCTTATGCCGGTCGTGGTCAGTCGAAGGAGGAGAAAAACTACTCTGGCTCTGAGAAAGAGTGCCTGGAAATTATATGGGCAATTTCAAAATTTTGCCCATACGTGTATGGAAGACCATTCAAGGTTTTGAGAGACCACCACGCGTTGTGTTGGCTCGCCAATTTGAAGAACCCCTCCTGCCGTCTTGGGCGGTGGGGCTTGCGCCTGCAGGAGCTCGACGTTACAGTCGTCTGAAAATCCGACAGGAAAAACTCCGACGCCGACTGCCTGTCCCGCGACCCTTCGATCCACGAGCACAAGACTGTGATGAAGACAGCGTGTTCTTCGGAATTGTGACGGAGAGTGACCTGGCCGCCCAACAGCGGTCCAACCCCGACTTACGCGTCATAATCGACTACCTCGAGGGATGCAACGTCGCCGTACCTACGACCTTCAAACGCAGCTTACCAGCATTCAGCCTGAGAAATTCCGTCCTCGTGAAAAAGAATTTCAGCCCCGGAACGAGAACAAATTACCTTCTTGTCATCCCCGCAGACCTTCGTGACGAAATTTTCTGAGCGTACCATGACGACCTGTCTTCTGGACATCTCGGCACAGCCCGCACAAATGGAAAAATCAAGGCAAAGTTCTACTGGCCCGGCCTTACATCCGACGTGACTCACTACGTCCGGAGCTGCAGTGACCGTCAGCGACGAAAAGCGCCACCGACGAGACCTGCCGGACTTCTGCAGCCAATCGCCCTCCCATCGAGGCCCTTCCAACAGATTGGAATGGACCTTCTCCAACCGTTCCCTAAGTTGAAATCCCAGAACAAGTGGATTGTCGTAGCGGCAGACTACATGACGCGCTACGCAGAGACCGCCGCTCCTCCGAGGGGGACTGCACAAGACGTCGCCAAGTTCTTCATTAACCAAGTTTTGCGGTGACATGGAGCCCCTGAAGTCCTAATCACGGACCGCGGAACGGCCTTCACTGCGGAGCTTATGCAAGGAATCTTACGCTACAGCAAAACGCTTCACAGAAGAACGACGGCGTACCACCCCAAACGAACGAACTTACGGAACGTCTGAACAAGACGATCGCGTATATGCTGTCTATGTAAGTCGACGTTGAACATAAAAGTTTGGACGAAGTCCTCCCGTATGTCACATTTGCGTACAAAACAGCGACCCAGGAAACTACGCAGATGACACCGTTCGAGCTTGTCTACAGAAGACGGCCGACTACGATGCTCGGCGCCATGCTTCCGCACGTCGAAGACGACGACCTCAATGCCGACGTCCAAGGATATCTTTAACGTGCGGAGGAGGCCCGCCAGCTCGCTCGAGTTCGTATAACGGACTAGCAGCTGGTGGATGCCGGATGCTATAATCTGCGTCGCCGAGACGCCGAGTGCCATCCTGGGGATCGTGTGTGGGTCTGGACTCCCACCCGACGACGCGGACTGAGTGAGAAACTTCTGCGACGGTATTTCGGACACTACCAGATTCTACGACGTGTTGGCCAACTTATCTACGAAGTGATCCCCGATGGTGACTCCGGCACATCACGACGACATACGCGGCCCGATGTCGTCCACGTGTAACTTTCATTTTTCTTTTGGGACTGTTGCTTATGTTAGCATCAGGTCGATGCACTCTTAGAGGGGGGCTCATGGAGCGAACCATGCATTGGGTGTGTTTATTTGTGTTTTCTTTTACCGGCCGGCTGCGCCTAGCGTTGTTATCTCTGTTCCAAGGAAAGCGCGTCTTCCTTTCTTTCTTTCTGTGCCGCATGTGTTATCTGTTCTGATAGGGAGAGCATTCCGACCTAATGTGAACAGGCCGGAATAATCTTCTTTGATCTACAATGTTCTCGATGCGAATCGACGGTTCGAGAACCACGCACGCCCACAGATAAAACACCTTCAGGGCAGACGCCGGGCTCTTCGATTCTGCTACGCTCGCCGACGCACGTCACTTTGTTGACCGCTGATACGTATAAGGATGTATAACGATGCAGAAACGAAATATAGAGAGCGTTTCTTGTCGTTCTCATAAGCAGTAGGAGTGTGCGACCGAGTTTCAGCCGTAATGACCCGCTTCAGTTGATGGAAAGGGCATCGCAGCTGGCAGGGGTCCTGAAAGCATGACACAAATGTCAGAAAAAAAGAAGCTGATTCTCTCTCTCCGCCTCTTCTCCATTTTCATTTCATGCACTGTACGCGAAAACCTTATGTTACTGCGTTTCGCGATAACTGAGAGCACCAGACTGTACCAGAAGCTTTGCTTGCTAAATATAGTGCTCTTAATTTCAATTACCATTTTTACGTTGCAATTTTATACGTCAGCGCGGATCTTGTTGCCTAAGGTTAAAGGTTTAATTCGTTGGTAACGGTTATATTACACGCCTGGGTTCTGGCTCTATCTGACTTCAGGCTGAGGTTTCTACTGTTGGCTATTCTTCGTCTTCTATTTATGATATCCAGCCGTATTTTTGTATAACCATTGCATAAATTGTTTTTGAACCTTAACATCTGGCAGAATGCGTGAGTTTTAACGTAGATTGCATACAATATTGTTTTACTTATCCCGTAAGTTCTTTCTGCGTTTATATACAACCATTCGTTTGGAGAAGAATATGGAAATTAACAGGGCGTTGTTTCTCCCCTTCCTTAAAAGCAACCTGTGCATACGCGACTCTAGCCATAAACTTGTAGTGACCTTTCGCCCCCTTGCTTCTGGGTTCTTTAGATTTGCAGTCTCCCATCACCATCGGGTCTACGCTGTTCTTTTATCTATTGCAGAATCAACGTACTCGTAGACACTATGGCATCACTATCAAAGCCAGCGGTTTGGACATAGGTTTGTAGTATACTTACCGCATATCACTTCTTTAGCTCTATGCGAAATACTCCGACTCTTGTTAATGCTGAAGAATTGCTCGACATCATCTGCCATTTTAAATGCAGAGCATTTCAGTAACTCACGATGTCACCCGCATTGACGTCCGTAGTCCGCACTGTCGTTGTCCCTACTATATAGAACAAATACTATCCGGCGCCAGGTTTCGATCCCTCGACCCTGCGGGCGGAACGCAATGTACATGGTGCTCTCCCCACTGAGCCACAAAGCCGACACAGAATGGGACGCTACTAACGCGCCTTCTATCCTTGACTCATTCAAATTACTGCTGACGAGCGCTCTGTCGTCAGCAGTTGCCACAAGTGCAACAACATTAACGTAACGCAAACTACTTAACGCCGTGCGCCCCCGGAAATGCTCTGCGTTTGATCGTGCTCCTCGCGAGGGGGATGTTTCACTGCGTCTTCCTACTGGCCAGTACACTCGTCGCCATCTGTCGGATGTTGTGCGAACCCTTTGCGGCTGATGGCGCGCGATTTGAAACAAAATTTTCAATTTAAATGAGTGAAACTTAAGCGCAAAATTTTTCACAAGAACGAGAAAGGGAACGACACAGGCGCTTAAGCGCCTGTGTCGTTCCCTTTTTTTTTCTCGTCCCTGTGAAAAATTTTCCGCTTAAGTTTCACTCATGGAAATTGCGAACCAACTAGCTCGTCTCTCCATTTTGCTTCAAAATTTTCAACTTTGCCGCTCAGGCAGATCAACCATTTCTTTAACCATTTATTTCTGTGAATCAGAAATCCCGGCCCCTTCTTCAAATTTTCTTCTTTTCTTCAGTTTCTCAATACCAGTGAATATATTTTCATAACTCCAAAAATATATTTTTTTTCGTCTGGAAATCTTCCTTAATCAAACGATTGCCCCTCACTCACCGAAAGCTCAACACTCACTACGCTTTACGTAAATAAGTTTAGAGACGAGTGAAAACTTTCTAGCAACAAAATTGCAGCAAAAGTGCTCAAAAGCGTGGGAATACTCAAAACCGTCGTTAAAACTGCATCCAAACTTTGCTGAAACTACGTCCACTCGATCGTTAAAACATTAAGGACGCAAATCTCAAAGGAAGAACGAGCCATATGGCACTACGTAAACGCACCTACGAAAGATTTAAATTTAAAGCGATACGTGGTTTAAGAGATAAGTGTGTAATATTCAATTCGTTCCTTATGGATGCGTCAAACACACTTTCTAGAACCATTCTTTTTTGCGATTTTCAAGTAACTGTTTTGACAGAGTGGAATCATGGTTCTATGCACGCGCACTTCGGACACTGGGAACAGGCCATGCCGATGCCGACCGTGGAGATCCAGACAACCGTCAGCTCCAGGACTTAGCAGGTTGCAGAGGCCCTCTGCGCCACCTCCAACCCCTCCCGCGAACTAAGCCGTTACTAAACCGGTTCTCTCTCTCTCTCTCCCTCTATCTCTTGCAAGGATTGCAAAAATTGCTACCCAGTTCGGTCTTCTGCCAGAAGGGCCCAAGAGAAGGAACGCTTCAACTAACACCATGGTGCAAGAAAGAACGTCGCCAATCGTCCTGCAGCAGCCCAGAGAACCGCCATTGTTCCAGGGAGCCCCCGCTGAAGATCCCAAAGAATGGTTGGAGAAGCTTGACTTCGTCCGCAGCTTCAACAGGTTGGACGACGAAGAAACTTTCCGCCGTGTTTTTTTTTAGAAGATGCTGCTCGAACTTGGTTCGAGAACCATGAGTGCCCTTTGACCGACTGGATTCAATTCAAAATGGAGTTCCTTAATACCTTCACTACCGTGGTGAGAAAAAAGCGAACTGCGTTTTTGCTTGAAACTCGATTGCAGCACCCCAACGAAGCGGTCGGGATCTTCGTGGAGGAGATGAAGCGACTTTTTCAACGTGCGGACATTGAAATGACCGAAAAACAGCAGCTCAGGTTTCTAAGGCGAGAAGTGAAGCAAGAGCTTTTTGCTTGTCTAGTCCGCAACCCGCCGTAGACGGTGGCGGAATTCGCGTCTGAGGTGGCCGCGATAGAGAAGACGCTAGAAATTCGAAAGAGGCAGTATGACCGCCCTGTCAAAGCACTGTTCTCAGAGACCATCGGTGCCGCAACTGTAAGCTTCAATACATTGCGCGAGATCATCCAAGCAGTGGTCAAGGAGGAGCTTCAGAAGTTTTTCCAACGACGCCGCAACCTCAATTGGCTTCCCTGACCGACGTCATCCGAGAAGAGGTTCAACAAGCGCTGGAGACCTCTACGCTTTCCGAAGCAACCCGTCAGCTCCAAGTGATGAACTACTCCACAGTTCTTCGTAAACCCCGCCCTGCTCCAACCCGTCTTCAAGTGGCCGAGCCGTACCGACGTGCAGTGCCACCCACCCGATGCCCGGTAGACCAATACCAGAAGCCAAGGAAGATCGTCGTGTGGTGAACGCCCGATAATCGCCCGCTATGCTACCACTGCGGAGAAGCCGACCACATCTACCGTCGCTGTCCCTACAAGAGGCTGGGTTTCCGAGCGTTCTCCGTCGACGCCCCACGCCCCCGTTACGGCCAGCGCCCTGCTGAGTTCCACGAATACCTCTCCAACACCAACCGAGGGCCAGCCCGCTTCAACCATTCACTGTCGCCCTACCCGCATCAGTCACCGAACCGCCGCAGCACTGCTGACTTCTCACGTGGAAGGTCCCCCATCCCACGCGGGGGAAACTAAAAGCAGCAACTTCGGGAGGTAAAGTTGCAACACGGCGGAAAAATGAAAACCCTCCAACGACGCAGCGACTCGCTGAATATTATGATTCAAGACTTGCCTGACCCCGACGACCCAATCCAACCCTGACGTGACTTCCGACCACGACGACAGAAAAGCGCGCGACGTGTACCCGACATGACCGAACCTGCCGATGAGGATACAACGAAGACCATGACGCACAGTGCCGGACCGTCAACACGCACAAGCCGAGATACGACGCCACGACGCACCCGGAACTCGAAGGAGGCAGCGTTCGACGTTCAGCTGCCCATCGACGGCTTTGAAGTAGTCGCCCTCATAGACACGGGAGCCGAACATTCAGTCATCAGCGGACCTTTTCCGTCTAAGCTGAAGAAAGTTATGACCAGATGGGACGGCCCGCACTTTCGCACAGCAGGAGGCAACTTCGTGCGCGAAGTGCAACGTGCACATCGCCCGTCACCATAGACGCCACAACGTACCCTGCGGCGTTCGTCATTTTGCCTAACTGCTCCCGCGACGATGTAATTCCTAAGTGGACTTTTGACGAACAATGGTGCAATAATTGATCTACAGACCAAGTTCATAACTTTTCCCTCTGATCACTCCATGACGCCGGAACCGAACAACGAACACCGTGCTGCTTTAAGGATCGCCGATGATCATGTCACACTGCCACCCCGCGAAAGCTTGATGATCACCGTCTACTGTGAAGATGCCGTTCCTGAAGTCGACGCTATTGTAGAGAGTGACCAAGGGTTGCTCCTCGACCACGTTGTCTCCGTTGAAAGAGGCATTAAGCGCTTTACGCAACGCCTGTCCCAAGTTGTGGTCACTAATTTAAGCTAGGAATATCACTATTAAAACAGGGGTGCTGCAACTGCGTTCCTCGATGAAACGCAAGAAGCAGGTGACGTGATCGCGGTTGCCGACTTTGAATGCGCACCCGAAGATACCTTCAAGCTTCCGAATACCTTCGACGTGAATCCGGCGTTACTGCCAGAAGAATATAAGAAATTATTGGATTTGCAGCATCGCTACAAGAGTGTTTTTCGTCGAACTCAAAACTACATCAGACACCTCTAGCGAAGCACCGAATATTAACCGAGGATGGAGCCCGACCTACCCGACAGTCACCGTATCGCGTCTCTTCACACGAGCGGCAGTTGTAATCAACCATCTTTGATAATTTTCTATGTATGATAACGATAGTGTGATTTGCCGCGAACCAAATACAGAAAAAATATCACGGCCGCTATGACACTCTTCACCTCAAATGGGCTTTTTGACGTCTCGTGGAAGGCGCCGGTCACTGTGTTGTGCGGGCTGTGTGGTGCTAAACAATATTTCTTTTCATTCAAACCTTTGTTTTCTATTCTCACCCTGCATAACAAAGTTCAGTGAAGGACGGACTGCTGTTGTGTACAGCCTGCGTTTGTAGTGGGTGCTCGTGCTTCCGATATGAGAACGAAAGCGGAGAACATGCTCGTGCTTCTGAAATGCCACTGAGAGTGAAGAACATGAGTTCGTGTAGCTCGGACGGGTGCTAAACGTGACTAGGCAGCAAAACCAGCGTGGAGTTTATAACACTTATAAAGTCATATATAACTGATATAAAGTCTATATAACGTGACCGGTGTTTGTTGACCGTGTGCATTTTACGCGGTCTATGAAAATGTTCAAACAAAAGGGCAAAGGCCTGACTTTCACATCTGAAGTTCCGAGAAATGATGTACTACAATTCCCTGAATTGTCTCTGCAGTTTCAGAAGGATCATGTCTGCTGGTCATATTCCCCCCGATCTGTAAAGCACTTGTTAAATTTTCATTCCCCACATTCTAAGATTTTGAAACACGGGTGTCCAATTCGTGTCTCGGCTCAGCGCTAAAGACGTCATGAGCTCATGTTGTGCACCAAAGTTTTTCGCGCCAAATTGCCAGATTGGAAGCGGGAGATATCCCTTGCTTGGCCAAGATGCAGCGGAAACGCTCCTGGATAGGCGACAAAAAATCGCTGCTATTCTATATCTGGATTCTGCCTCGTACCTTATAAAACGGTTTCCAGCCAATAAGAAGTCATAGTCGTCTTTCGTGCAGGTATGAAGCTGGCGATCGTGTGAGCCGGTAATGACAGAAGGTTGCGGGAAGAAGGGTCAGCTAGTGGTGGTAAAAAGTGCACCATAAAGCACGAAAAACGTTTGACCAACTGCTCGTATGGAGTAGTGTTCTCTTTTCCGCTGCTTCCCTGTGGTGGTAAGTATATCAGCAACACGGGACTATGCCTCGGTGAAGATGGGCGTGATTTTACTTTTCACGAAGGGACCATGACTTCCATCACACCTTCATCGGAAGTATCAAGTCAAGCACGCAGTCGTCAAGCAAATTGACGCGAAGTCGAACAAGATCGAGCGCTGACTGAACCTCTCCAGCGCGCTACCCGCTTTATATTCACAGCACTTGAAGGAGAGGAGACAGCGGAGGAGAGGCGCGCATGCGCGCACTTGCGCGACGCAGCTGTTGTTTATGATAATGTTACGGAGTGAGAGTTTTGCCCACAGCTGTCGGAGAGAAGAGCGGAGGAGAGTCCCGCATGCGCAGGTGGCGTGCGAACGCCGCCGGCGGTGACGCAGGAGGGACATGTCTCATAGCAAGAGATGCGTCGCATGTAATAAAAGCGTAAGCCGCGCTCCTCGCGGAGTATTCCACATTCAAGAATAACAAACGTTTCAATAGATGGCGCCAGCAGTGGAACTCTGCAAGGACGAATTGGCACGAAGTGGAATCACTCTACTGCCCTAATAAATATAAGTGCACTTATGTCTTTCAATTAGGAAACGCCGGTCAGCTTCGGTCTGATCCCCAGCGTACACAGCATTAGGTAAGTTAGGTGTCTCCGAGAAGGGATCTCGGTGGTTCCTCGTTCCACCGAGGTATAACGGATAAATAAATAGTACATTGAAAATGGATGTTTGAATTTAAAATAAAAATAGTCTAAAAACGTTTTTGAACAAGATAATTACGCACATAATAGCTCACTACAGAACAATGACAAATACAACAAATCTAAAAGCTATTATCGCGTTATTTGCCGCTGACTGTTTCTGCGTGCGTGTGAAATTGTGAGAAAATATTTGAGGGGTTAGTATTGTTGTACATTAGCGTTAATTAGTATTGTCATTTTTTCTAAAATTTGTAAGGTTTTTGTATGTTATTAGCTCTGGCTTCCTTCTTACGAGGTAATTTCTATGGATATCAAGTTGTTCTCTGTGTTTGTTTTTTATTGGGCAGTCCTGTAAATTGTGGTCAAAACTGTCTGCTGGTAGGATACATTTACTTATGTTATTACATGTAATGGCGAAACTACGAAATTAAAACGGAAATCGACCGTGTCCAGTGACAAACGGTGACGTGTAATTGTTGGTGGGAAAGTGGTCCGGAATTTAGTGAATATTCTCTATCCATTGGAATGTGTAGCTTTTATTTCCTTCTTGTTAACACTCAACATTTCAATGTTTTCTTAGGTTGATATTGCTGTTTTTTGATAAATTGTTGTGAAAATGGACCGTCAATTTGTTCGACATATTTTGCTGCTTTTTTAGCCATTTCGCCCGCTAGTTCGTTACCGACATTGCCACTGTGACCTTTAATGTATGTTAACGTTATTTTGACCGGTTTTGCTATTTTGTTGATGATTTTGTTTTTTTTAAATATATTTGGGTTTCGATTATTTAGATTGCTAATTCCTTTTAGGGTTGATAGGCTATCAGTATACTACTGTACGTTACCTTCTTTGAAGCTAGTTTGGAGGTATTAAAGTGCTTTTAAAATCTCTATTCTTTCTGCCTCAAAGTTATTGCTGTAGTTCGGAAGTTTGTATTGTTTGGTTTCTATTATTTTGCCGGATTTGTCTACAAATATAAAAGCTGCACCTATGTCGTTCTAACGTCCCTAGCCCAGAATAATTTTCTCTGATCTACGATGTTCTGGATGTAAATCGACGGCTCCAGAAACACTCGCGCCGAAAGATAAAAGTCTGCAGAGCAGGCGCCGCGGCATTGGAATCGTCGACGCTCTCTTTTGCACGTTACTTTGTTGATTGCTGCTTCGCCGCCTGTGTGTTCTTTGAGTTGTTAGGGGAGCACAAGTTCAATCAATCAATCAATCATTGGTTTATTTCAAGCATAGGTACATAATATTTGCAAACAGTGCTTGGAGCCTTAGCCAAAGGCTAGTTGTGGGTCCAAATTCGGAAATACATAGTTATAAGCAGTCTCATTGTTATCAATCAGTGCATAAACATACTGTCATATTTCAGTAACTACCGATACAACCAATACCTAATACAACCAATACCAATTAATACAACCAATACAATACAACCAATACCAACATAACACGTGATGACTATTTGCAAAAAAAAGAAAAGAAAAGCCGCGAACTTTGCGACTGTACGCAAGTGATCGTGCTGCGGTCAAAAAGGACAGAAAAAAAACAAGTACGTTTCTAGTGTTGGGGACATTCATGGGCATATAACAACAGAAAATGATTTTTCAGTTTTTTACAGAAGTTACGGCCATTCCTCAGGTCAACAGGGATTTTATTCCACACTTTCGCCCCAACGTACTGTATAAATCGCTCGCCATAAATATTATGAGTAAGGGGAAGATTGAAATTGTTAAGGCTTAAATTTCTTGTGTGCCGTAATGGACTAATAAATAAGGAGACAGGAAATGGATGATTGTTCCTTACTATGCTGTATGTGATTCCAGCCGTTTTATCCTCACGCATGTGATCAAAAGGTAATAGTCGAAGCTGAGTAAACAAAGGCTTACTGTGTTCATTTTATTTGGCTAAATTCATAATTCTAATCACACGTTTTTGCAATCGTCTGATGGGTTAAGGTACGTAGTGAACGTCCATCCCAAGGACTCTAAACAATATGTCAGGTGACTGCTGATAAAGGCATGGTAAAGTATAAGCAGGATGTTTGCGTCAAAACAATCACGAGCTTGTAAAATGGCGTAGCATCCGGATGCTACCTTCGAACAAACATGCGTAATTTGGATCTTCCAATTTAAAATGCTGTCAAAGATAATACCTAGATATTTGAAGGAACTGGTTTGTTGAAGTCCATTGCCGTTAATAATCGGTTCAATTATGCTGTAATTTAGAAGTTTTTTCGGAGAGTGAAAAATCATGTATTTAGTCTTCTTCGTATTGATTGTCAATTTGTTTGTTGAATACACGTTTGATATTTTAGCTAGCTCTATGTTCAGATTATCCTGAAGTTCATCCTCAGTATCGGCTGTGAATATGACAGCAGTGTCATCGGCATACATGAGCATTTCAGAAGAAATTATTTGACACAAGTTGTTTACATAGAGGGCAAACAGTAAGGGCCCAAGCACGGACCCTTGTGGAACACCTGTTGTTATGTATCGTAGTGAAGACGTTATATTATTAATGGACACCTTTTGCTGACGGTCGGTAAGAAAACTGGAAAATAGATGAAAGGTTTTTCGGAAGCCATAATTTTTAAGCTTATCCAACATAATACTGTGATCGACTGTATCAAAAGCTTTTTGAAGATCTAAGAATACTACAGCACAAGTTTATTATTATGCAGGGTGGTATTAAGCATTTGCGTAAGTGAGAGCACAGCTGTTGATGTAGAGTATCGCGGGCGGAATCCATGCTGTTGCGGACAGATGGCGCGGTACTTTTCAAGAAAGTTGTGGACGTGTTTTGCAATTAATTTTTCGAAAATATATTGATAGCACTTTGAACTGAAATTGGTCGATAACTGGATGGCTCAGATCGGTCACTTTCCTCAAATACAGGAGTAACTTTTGCTATTTTCTGACGTGATGGATATATACCATCAAGGAGAGAGTGGTTGAATAGATTTCATAGTATGGGGCCAAGTATGTCAAAGTTTTCTTTAATGAGGCGGGCGGTGATACCGTCTAGGCCTGCGGCTTTGTTTTTGGGAAGACTGTTAACTATCGCCACTATTTCATTCAATTCGATGTCTTCCATAACAAAAGTGTTGCTTATTGGCGTAAGGATAGAATTGTGTGTTACTTGTGCAAATTTCGGCCGCCAAGTCAGGGCCAACACTAGTGAAATAATAGTTAAAGGTTTCAACCGTTGTTTGAGTAACATTGTCAGGGGCTAAGTGTACCTTCTGGGAGTGTCCTATAACTTCTTTAAAATATTCCATATTTTCTTAGAGTTGCCAGAGGCGTGTGTGATGAGACTCAAATAAAATTCCTTTTTACGAGCCCTCATAAGAGCAACAGTCTTGTTGAGGGTGTGTTTGAATTGACGGAAATAATATTCATTGCTTTTGTTATGTCTCCATTTATGACACCAGTAATCTTTCTTTTTTATAACATCTAAAATTTGTTTAGTCATCCAAGGGCAAATTGGCTTGTCGCGTGATTGGGCACGTGTATATCGGCTACTGCTGGCTATTATGTTGGTAACAGTCTCAATTAGGTTTTCAAACTCTTCATTTACATCAATACGGTATATTAGATCAGGATTCACTGAAAGGAGGTGCTTACCCGCCGCGGTGGCTCAGTGGCTAAGGCGTTGCGCTGCTGAGCACGAGGTCGCGGGTTCGATTCCCGGCCGCGGCGGCCGCTTTTCTGATGGAGGCGAAAAGCAAAAACGCCCGTGTGTACGAGATTTCGGCGCACGTTAAAGATCCCCAGGTGGTCAAAATTAATCCGGAGCACTCCACTACGGCGCGCCTCATCGCCTGCGTTGCGTCGGCGCGTTAAACCCTACAATCAATCAATCAAGGAGGTGCTTGCGTATCACGGCATAATCCAGATTATTAGCGAAGTTTGTAATTTTACGTTTTGTAGTTCCTGAGTCATGAATGGTCACATAAATAGGATAGGGATCTTAGATCGGACTACTATAAACCCCGGCGTCAGCACCTGCATCAATGTTTGTTAGAACATGATCGATTAAGGTTTCCGAACAAGTTGTAACACGTGTCGGTTTTGTGATTAAATTACGAAAATTATAGGACTCGAGCAAGTTGGTGTAATCTATATTGGATGCGTTTATAGTGTCGATATTTACGTCACCAACAATGACTGTAGGTTTTTTATATTCACTGGTGAAGCATGAAAAAACATTTTCAAGTCTCTCAAGAAAATCGTCAAGACTGGAATTAGGAGGCCGATAGACCACGCCAAGAATGATACCATGTTCCATCAAGATAAAAAGTGTTTCAATCTCTGGTACAGAGCATGTTTTTGGTTAGGACTGAGTAGGCAAAATTGTTTTTAAGATAAAGTGCGACGCCAATCACGCGGGTTAGAGACCATCGTGTAATCAGGGAGCGATATTTCTTTGTGTTTTTTTAGCCACGTTTCTACAATAGCTAAAGCGGTAAACTGATGATTCTGTTGAGCAATAAAGGCGGACAGGTCGTTTATATTTCTTCTTAGGCTGCGGATGTTAGTGTAAAAAACAGATATGTCTTCTTCGGTGCATCTTGGATTGAACATCGCCATTGCAACCGTTAAAGAAGGTGATGCTTTGTGTGTGCATCTACGTTATAATTTCAAGGTCGTCCTCGCATGTGACGTGTACTGCCTTTGATTTCTCGGTTTTGCGCATCAGAATCTTGCCATCAACCATGCAGGCAAATTTCCAATTCTTTTCGCGCTTAGTCCTGATGGCGTTCCCAAGCAGAACTTTGTTTTCTAGGCAAAAATGCTCGTTGACGAAAACGGGTTCGTTTCCCCCAAAGCCGAGCATTCCGGTGTTTAGCCCGGTCTTCTTGGCAGCAAGCAAGAACTGGTCACGCTTGCTGCTGGAGACAAACCTGGCTATTATATTGGAGGGGCCGTCATCTCTTGTTTGTACACGGTGAACAATATCTATGTCTTGGATTGACATGTCAACCTTCAACGTAGCAGCTGCGTTCTTTACAACTTTATGCAGATCCTCATCTTTAGAGGAGGGAACACCTTTCAGCTAAATATTGTTGCGCCTTCCGTACTGGTTGAGCTCAATCATCTGTTTTTGGACATTTCTGAGTTCTTTGTTTAGTCTTTGGTTTTCTTTCTGGCATACCAAGGTCTGACCTTGCGCCACTGTTAGCTCTTTCCGCATAGTCTTCATGTCGCCTTTTATTTCGTCAAAACTATCGCTGACAAATTTCAGAGAATTTTTGACAGTTTCGAGCTCATCTTTTACATCATTGTTTGAGGAGGCTAGGTTGCGTATTTCGGTTTTTATTTCTGTTGTTGCTTCCACCAACTTAACTATAAGTTCGTTCAAGACCTCCACCACTTCCTTGATGCTGTTAGGAGCTTTGTCCCCCAATGCACTCGCGATTTCTTCTAGCGGGTGTGGTGTGTCTGGCATTATGACGAAGTATGCAAGAATATAAACCCTTCAAAAGACGGGCAAGCAGGTGGGGCACAACAAAACAAACTCAGAGCAGTCCAGCAGCCGCAACAAGTTCGCTCTAATAGAGTTGTTAGTCTAATAGAGTCTAATAGAGTTGTGCCGCAACAAGTTCGCTCTAACAGAGTTGTTTTCCTTGACGACAACCTCGTCGTCTCTGGCTTCGTGACAATAATATTCATCAACCTTTTTCAATACATAGGGTAAGCTAAACAGGCAGCGCCATTTAGGTCGGGAAATATGAAGGGTTCATTACAGCATCTTCAACGGTGAGTCCTAAAAACAAAAAAAAGTATGGAAACCATTGCCTTCTACTTATTTGTTGCGCTTCACAGAACCGAGCTTCTTTAAAGACGTGTTCGACAGGCGATTTCGCGTAAGTGCAATGATCAGGAATGCCCCCGAAAACACGCGTTTCACGTCAAAGTACTCACATTTTAAGTGAAAACTGCCCTTGCGAGGGGGAAAGGAAGAAAGGGCGGCTAACATTCACTTTACACTTGGTCAGGGCCGTAACTTTGACTGCTGGCGTTCCCAATGAAAGTTGCAGGGAAATTTGCCCTGAAACCAAGAAAACCTCCACCACGGGTCTGGCAGAGCACCCATAAAAATAAAGCGAGTCTGCCTGCTTGCAAATCGCTTTTCGAGGCCTGTCTGTAGGACATTTGACGCATCTTTGAAAAGGAGTGTGTCTTTGTTTGAGAGTTACGCAAGAGAATTTTCCATGTTTCTCCGTGCGCCAACAAAAATTCCGCTTTCTTGTGGAGTTTCGGCAGCAACTCCGATGTTTCTTTTACACGGGAAAAATCTTTCATCAATTGATTCGCCAGCTTCGGTTCAATCTACACAGCTTAACTATCTTTCACGCCGGCAGAGTTTATGCCATGAATCGGCGGCGTGAAAAAGTGCTGACGACCTTTCAAGACATTCACCGTTGCTAGTAAAACCTTGTCGCGTTGTGAGCTTCACAGTGAATAACGGCAACAATACAAATTTTTATGTCCGCGGTGATCTTGCGAATAGATGCATCGATTCGCCGCGTTGTTACAGCCGAGCTGTATACGCTCTTTGTTGCGCCGTAATTGAACAGAAAAAAAGTCTGAAGAAAACGCCGAGCGCATTTGAACGTGCGTCTCGGGAAAGCGCCTGGTGGAACGTAGCCTCGTGATGCATTTGAAAGGAATTGGGTGTATGGAGGCCAGATACGCCCGCTACGGAAAACTGTAAAGATTTAAAGAAAATTGGAATAATCACAAGCAAGTTAGCAAACAGGGTCACCCGCAAAACGACTCTCGCCCTCTTCGTATGATCGCCCGCTCCTTATGCCACTCAGCGTTGCTACAGGCACCCACCTCCGCTTTTTCAAAATCGTAGATGGCGCTCCAGTGGCAACAAAACTCTCCGAATTTGTGCCGTTCATATGGGGTATCGGGCTGCCAGAAAAAATCCCGACGCCCGAGGAAGAGGTGGCTTATCAGGACACGCTTTACACTGAATGAGGAGAATGCACTCGCCTAAGAGAGCAATAACCAGAGGAACTAGTGCAGTCTCCCACTTCGAAAGAAAGTGTGACTAAGATTTTTCCTCGGCAGACAATGAAGTATGGAAAGGGTGAAGGGGGCCCTCGTCGAATTAAGCCCCTGTATAGTTAGCGTCAGCTTTGTCTTGTGCTGACGATCGCCAAAAATATACGCAGCATAAATGATTTTGAATGACTTATATGGCACTCGTGCAGTTTACCTTGGTTAGATGAACACAGCACTGTTATGACTTCAGGCTGGCACCTTCGCACAAGGTGCCATTGATATTTTTGTACAAGGTCCTCTGCATTAAGGACCTAATGATCAATTTGTGTTTGCAGTGCAATGTGTGGGGTCTACTTGACTCCACAAACTTTGCAAGAACTTGATCAGACGAGCTCACCTTCACCTTTACCGAACTGGGCAGTGAGTTTGAGTGTATCGAAATGTCTTATAAGAACAGCACCTTACGAGAGAAGGAGCAGCTGGCGCTCCTACAAGACGTCAACCACTCCTGTTTTTTCGCGTCTTATTAAAGAAGAAGAACATAAAACAAAGCGAGGACTTGGGTAAGTTAATATTGCCACTGCGAGTCCAAGTATTGGTAACGGCTAACATGTAAGCAGCTTACCAGTGCAATTTCTGCACTGCTATTGGATTGTACCCCGTGAATGGCCCCCGGCGACGTTAGACATACGCTGTTAAGCCTGGATTTCCTGTATTAGAGGCACTCTCTGGACCATGCGGTCTAAGCCTAACGCATGCTGGTGGCCAGGCCACTTCTGGGCAGACGACGGGACCCTTGCGGGCTTGGGGACTAACAATCAAGACATGGCTGAAGAAGACAACCTAATGCAACACCCCGACATCGAGAAAAACGAGTATTCACCAGCGGCAGGAGAGTGGATTCTGAATGTCGCCAAGGCACACCGCAAAGAGACCGACGACAGCTAAGTCAGATAAACCGGCAGGCGCAGCCTTCCTCACCCGTGCTAAACAACCCAAGACCCCCAAGGACAAACCTAGCAGCCAGACCAGTGCTTCTTCCCCTGGGCAATTAGAAATGAGGTCTCTTGCCGCGAAACAGACTCAACGTGGGTAATCTTGCACCGTCTGAATAGCAGCTGGCTCTCCTTAAGACCCCAACACAACGTGGCAAGAAGTAAACTTTAAGCTCAGGATCTACCAGAACCAAAAAACGGCAACCGTCACCACTGTTGCGAAATAACTCGCGAAGAAGTTCTACCGAGTGACCAATATCATGGTCGAAGGACCAGAATATCTTAGGAATTGTACGGGCTACCCTCGACGCTACTGCGAAAGGACTGATTCAAGCCGTCCCACAGCGACTGACCTCAGGATGTACTTCAGGATGGATTAGAATTCTACACGGCGATACGAATGGGAAACTCGACCAGAGTCTTTTAAGGTTCTCGTAGCCCAAAACGCCACACGACGTCTGGCTGTATGGAGCGGAGTATCGGAGCAACTTGCACAACAAGGCGGTGGCCGTCTGAGAGATACGCCACGACGTGGATCACAGTACCAGTGCCTGCCCACAGCCAGGAACACAAGCTTGGCACGGGTGCTGCTTAGGAGAACCGTCCGCCGATCACCCTTGCATATCCAAGTGCACGCTGTGCGGGGAGATCACGTCACAGGTACAAAAGGTTTCCCAGAACGATGCCTGACGCCGTACGTCATCAGAAAGAGACACCGGCAGCAGTAACGATTGAGGGAGTCCATTCGAGACAAGACACCAAGCCGTGGGCAGATGGCCCGGTCGGCAACTCCAAGCACGGGTGGAAGAAACAGCTTCAAGCATCAAACCATGGACGGTAGCAGCCGAAGCCGTCAACAATCAAGATCAAGCTCGAGAATCAACGCCGCCGAACACAATCGCCACCAATCTCGAAGCAACTCCACAACCTGCCCACAAGAACAGAACGAGCCCAAAATAGTAGCGGGTTCAAACAGGTCTCACCAACAGCTCATTCCCAAACTACCACTCCAAGACCACGAAAATTACCCAAAAACTCCACTTCTTGTGTGGATTGTAAATATTGGTCTCAGCCGCGGCAGCAACAAAACACATTCAAAGCGTCACTCCGGGTTCCCTTAGATATACTTGAGCCAACACAGCCAACACCCTATGAAAAACGAAAAACCAAATCCGCACCAAACCGAGGCCCCTCCCTCTTCTTTTATGACTAAAACAAAACCACGATCGAAAACACATTTTCTAAATTAGCTTGTTGTTGACTTCCATCACCCAGGAGTTCCAAAACATCGCAAAAAAATCTGTTTGTACAGCACGAATTTCAGTCCCTACGTTCAGAGCTCACTTCCCTCCAGCAGGAATAGCCCCCGCCGGTAATTAAACCAATCACAACTAAGAACTGCGAACCACACGTGAAGAGAACTCTTCTACCATACCCATCAAAGCCGATAGCCGAAGCGTCCCATATTCCCATAGTCCCACAACCTAATCGCCACATCTCTTCGAGGTGGCCAGGAACCAGTTGTAATGATAACACCATTCTTTAATGAAACTGCCGGAGTCTTATACAGGAAGCAGCACCCTAAATCAATTCAATGACTCTCTCACCCATAGCTTCGGTTTTTGCTATGCAGGAGCATATTTCATCTCACAAAGTACCAGGCTATGCCCCTTACGGTTCCATCGACATGTTCCCTACACTTACGGTGGTACATAAAACATCTCAGCCATTCACCACGTCACCCCACAACGGGTATGCAATCAAGTTCGTCTAATAAAACCAAATCTAGCCTTTTCATCGGGAAATATATTTCCGAACTTCTCAAAACACAGTTGATTCCCCACCACTGTGAGAAATACAAATTTCCTTGCTAATGGCAGACCTCCATGCGGCCCAGGCTCAGCGGGGTTACACGTACAAAACAAAAAGAGGCGCGCCATCGTCCAGGTCACAGAACAGTTTGAACCTATTTTGCCCAATCACGCGGATTCATCCACCCATAGAGGGACAAATACTGCAGGGGACACAATTCCAGACTTATCCTCTTTAGCCGAGAATCTCGATGCCATCGGGACTTCAACTCATAAAAATTTTGTCTCTTATCATGACATTGTTCTACTCACCATCTACAATAACTATTACAACGTCAAAACAGGTGAGGCCCGTATCACTAATTTGGACGCCTTGCGAAATGCTACATCGTTCTACACTAAAGCCATATTGCTATGTGTTTATTACTTGGCAAGAGTCGTCATCGCAGGTGTAGCCAACCCAGCGTGGAAAGCACGTCGGAGCCTCACTATGCGATGGAAACGCTATAGCCACAATTGCGGACTTCGTAGTAAAATTGCCGCACGTATTCAAACCGCCAAAGAATATGCCAAGCAACTATCGAAAGAGAATTGGCTTCAACTATGCTGTAGTTTTCAAGGGACCCTAACCACACGTAAAACGTGCTTACTCAGACATCTGATCGACCCCCTAACAAGCAAGAGCGGATCCCAACGAAGCATGATCCGACCCATAGTTTTGTTATACGGTTCCCCAAAAGCCCTTCAACAAACCTTAACAGATCGATACTTCAACACCAGTAAGAAGGTTTCTCCGCACCGATACACATGGATTCCAAATGACCCACTCAACAGGGACTTCCACATTTACGGATTGAAATCAGCTTTCTCCGAATGCAATAGCGCTCCCGAACACGACCAAGTTACTTAAAGGCTACTTGCAAACCTCGACGGCAACTTCCTAGATCATCTACTTCACCACAATAATTCCAACTGGTCATCTCCTCGCCTTCCTCCTGAAAGGAAAACCGCGAAGATAGG
Source organism: Haemaphysalis longicornis (assembly GCF_048455015.1). Lineage (NCBI taxonomy): Eukaryota > Metazoa > Arthropoda > Arachnida > Ixodida > Ixodidae > Haemaphysalis > Haemaphysalis longicornis. Next base: position 50,159,326 of record NW_027526233.1, read on the forward strand.
CTTGATACCTAAGCTGAAAAAGTCTCCTTACCTGGACAACTTGCGTCCGTTATCTCTCACATCCTGCGTGGGTAAGCTGGTAGAACGGCTTATACGGACACGTCTTCAACCAGTTCTGAAAATAGCAGCCTATCCCCATTACCATGTATGGGTTCCATAAACACCTCAGTGCCCACGACATCCTCCTCTGTTTGAAGGAAGAATTCTTCGCCCCAGCTATGCGTCACTTTCCGAGGGCCATCATAGCACTATACCCTTAAAAGAACCTGCGATAAGGTTTTACATTAAGCAAGTCCCTTCCGCTTGAATCACACTGGATGTGGCCATCCCGTCGACTCCTACATTTCAGATTTTTTTCACCTAAGGCCAGGCTATCCTCAAAGTTGGAGAGCTCACGTGGTATCCTATATTCATTTGTGATCGAGGCAGACGGCAAGGTTCCTTATTGTCCTCCCCACACCTCGGTTCAATCTTGCATTACTCGACTTGTCCAAGCAACTTAATTCCATCCTCAATATACATCATACTGTATATGCCGATCATATCACCATATGGAGAGATACTGATTCTATCGAAAACACACAAGATGCTCTCCAAGTAGCCATGAACATTGTAAAGTCTTATGCATCGTCAGTGGGTCTTCAATTAACTTATCCTAATTCAGAAATATTTACTAGGCGCAAGCACCCAAAAGCTTTAAATGTTGAGCCCATCTGCTTACGTTTGGATACAAGCAAATGCGCGAAATGATTTGGCTTATCCAAATTACCCGACACATTCATTTAAGTTACGCACACGCTCCGACGCATCTCTAACCGACATCGGGCCTGAGCGATCCAGACCCGATTGGACTGATTCGAGCACTTCTAATCTCAAGAGTTCCCTACGTTGCTTCATAACTCTGTCTCACCAAAGGAGACTTCGACTGCCTTGACAAGCTCATCTGGAAGGCATTCAAAGAAACATTGGGCCTTCCTCTGAACCTCTGTTTTCAGCGGCTCTTTAACTGGGGCTTCATATACAGTTTCAGAATTAATTGAAGGCCACCTTGACAGCTAACGTGTCCGCCTCACTCGAACTCCTGCGGGGCTTGGTTTACTCAAAAGACTACGGCTTGCACACCCATCATCTTCTCCTGCACCTCTTGCCCTCCCCGAGGCTTGAGAGCTGCTGTACGGGTTCGTCCTGTAACAGTAAAGCCCACGAGAAAATCTATGGGAAGCGTCTGGACGTCGCGTACACCGACACAAAGTCATATCTTGGCGGGAAGCACAAGGTTTCAACCCACCAGAAAATTGGTTTCCTATAACCTGTGCTTCAAATAATACATTTCCGCAGATTGATGTAGAACTGGCGATCGCATTCGCACTGATTCACATCATGATTGCGCTAACCTTAACTGACTCTCAAGATGTCTGTGGGAACTTCTTCGCGGGGAGGGTGGCCCCACCAAGTTTCCGCCTGCTCTCGCAAAATCAGCCACAAAGAAACGCCTCCCTCGTCTGGACAACCACCCACTGTACATACTTTACTGTACACACTGTACATACTTTGCACTGCACATACTTTACAACCACACACTGTACTTTACAACCACACACATCATCATCATCATCATCACCAGCCTATCTACGCGCACTGCAGGGCAAAGGCCTCTCTCATTATTCTCCAATTGCCTCGGTCCTGTGCAAACTGTGACCAATTTATCCCCGCGAACTTCTTCATCAATGCCCTCTAATTCCTCGAACAAAACCTCGAGTCTTGCTTCGCTAGATAAGGTTCGCTCATTAAACGTTGCCAGGTTCATATTCCATTGGCGGCCTGTCCGGATCCAGGGATTCTTAGCACCCTCTGCTGCGTCACAGGTCTGACCGCCGCCGCGGTCAGTTGCTTCGCACGCGCTGGGGACTGAGGGCCGTGGGTTAATTGGCGTATTATTGGGAGGTTGTGGCCGTTACTACACCAGGGTGGCCCATCCTGCTCTACATCATCATCATCATCATCATCATCATCACCAGCCTATCTACGCCCACTGCAGGGAAAAGGCCTCTCCCATTATTCTCCAATTGCCTCGGTCATGTGCCAACTGTGACCAATTTATCCCCGCAAACTTCTTTATCTCATCTGCCCATCTAACTTTCTGCCACCCCCTGCAACGCTTGCCTTCTCTAGGGATCCACTCTGTTACCCTTAATGACCAGCGGTTATCTTGCCTTCGCATTACATGTCCTGCCCACGTCCATTTCATCTTCCTAATTTCTACTAATATGTCTTTAACACCAGTTTGCTCCCTGACCCACTCCGCTCTCTTCCTGTCCCTAATTGTTACACCTATCATTTTCCGCTCCATTGCCCGCTGAGTCGTTCTCAATTTAAGTTGAACCCTCTTAGTGAGCCTCCAAGTTTCTGCCCCGTAGGTGAGCACCGGTAAGATGCAGCTGTCATACACTTTCTTCTTAAGCGACAATGGTAGGCTGCTATTCATTATCTGAGAATGTCTGCCATATGCACCAGACCCCATTCTGATCCTTCTAATTATCTCTGCCTCATGGTTGGGGAGCTGGGATCACAACTTGGCCTAAGTAGATATATTCGCTTACCACTTCCACTGCCTCGCCGCCTATCTCAAACTGCTGTGCTGTCCCGAGGTTATTGATCATTACTTTAGTATTCTGCATATTAATTTTCAGGCCCACGGTTCTACTCTGTTCGCCCAGTGCGGAAAGCATGCTTTGCAATTCGTCCCCCGAGTTACTTAGCAAGGCAACGTCATAAGCAAATCTGAGGTTACTGAGGTATTCTCCATTAACCCTTACTCCCACCTGTTCCCACTCCAACGTTCTGAATATTTCTTGTAAGCATGCTGTGAATAACATTGGAGAGATTGTGTCTCCTTGTCTGACACCCTTCCTTATAGGTATTTTACTGCTCTCCCTATGGAGGATGATGGTAGCTGTAGACCCATTGTAGATATCCTCTAGTATTCTTACATAATGCTCATCTACCCCCTGGTTCCGTAATGCCTGAATGACTGCTAGGGTTTCGACCGAGTCAAATGCTTTCTCATAATCTATGAAGGCTATATATAGGGGTTCAGTATACTCCGCGCACTTCTCTATTACCTGATTGATCGTGTGAATATGGTTCATTGTTGAATAACCTTTACGGAACCCTGCTTGTTCTTTAGGTTGACTGAAATCTAAGGTTTCAGAAATTCGGTTGGCGATTACCTTGGTAAATACCTTGTAGACGACTGACAGTAAGCTGATCGGCCTGTAATTTTTCAAATCCTTCATGTCGCCTTTCTTATGGATTAGGATGATGTTCGCGTTCTTCCAAGATTCCGGTACCATTGCGGTCATTAGGCATTGTGTATACAGTTTGCCAGTTTTTCAAGTACAATTTCTCCGCCATCCTTCAAGAGGTCTGCTGTTATCTGATCCTCACCAGGTGCTTTGCCCCCTTTCATTTCTTTCAAAGCCTTCCTTACTTCTTCGGTCGTTACTGGTGGGATGTCTATCTCCTCTGAACTACTGTCTCGTTCGGCATTATCCTGTATTTCCCGGCTACTGTACAAATCTCTATAGAACTCCTCGGCCACTGTGACTATTTTAGCCCTATTTGTCATGACATTGCCTTGCTTATCCTTACGTGCATACATCTGATTTTTCCCCACACCAAGACGTCTCTTCACTGCTTTCAGGCTACCTCCGTTCTTTACAGCGTATTCGATCCTCTCCATATTATACTTCCGTATGTCAGCTGACTTGCGCTTATTGATTAACTTCGAGAGCTCGGCTAGTTCTATTCTGTCAGCTGCGGTAGAGATTCTCATGGTTTGCCGTTTCCTGATTAGATCTTTTGTCTCCTGTGAAAGTTTACCAGTATCCTGTCTAGCCATAGTGCCCCCGACTTCTACTGCACACTCCGTGATAATGCGTGTTAGGTTGTCGCTGGCTTCCTGTGTCGTAAGCTCGGCTTCCTCGTTAAGGGCGGAGTATAGGTTCTGCAGCGCGATCTTGAATTCTTCTACTTTACGTCTTACTGTTAGCTCATTTATCGGCTTCTTTCGTACTAGCTTGTTGCGATATCTCCTCAAATCTAGCCTAATTCGAGATCTTACCATACGGTGGTCACTACACCTTACCCTTCCGAGGACTTCCACATCCTGCACGAGGCCAGGGTTATCGCATAATATGAAGTCTATTTCATTTTTGTGCTCCCCATTCGGGCTCCTCCAGGTCCACTTCCGACTCTCCCGTTTACAGAATAAGGTGTTCATTAATCGTAGGGTATTCCTTTCTGCAAACTCAACTAGTAGGTCCCCCCTGCTATTTCTACAGCCCAGACCATAGTTCCCAACTGCCTTGTCTCCAGCCTGATTCTTGCCTACTTTGGCATTGAAGTCCCCCATAACTACGGTATACTGTGTTTTTACTTTAGCCATTGCCGATTCCACATCTTCATAGAAGCCTTCCACTACTTGGTCGTCGTGGCTGGATGTGGGCGCGTAGCCCTGCACCACCTTGAGCTTGTACCTCTTATTGAGCCTAATTACAAGGCCTGCTGCCCTTTCGTTAATGCTATGGTATTCTTCTATGTTGCCAGCTATGCTTTTATTGACTGGAAATCCCACTCCCAGTTCTCTTCTGTCCTCTAGACCACGGTAACATAGGACGTGTCCATTTTTCAGCACTGTAAGGGCTTCGCCTGCCCTCCTAACCTCGCTAAGCCCTATTACATCCCATTTAATGCCCTCTAATTCCTCGAACAACACCTCGAGACTTGCTTCGCTAGATAAGGTTCGCGCGTTAAACGTTGCCAGGTTCAGATTCCATTGGCGGCCTGTCCGGATCCAGGGATTCTTAGCACCCTCTGCTGCGTCACAGGTCTGACCGCCGCCGTGGTCAATTGCTTCGCAGCCGCTGGGGACTGAGGGCTGAGGGTTAATTGGCGTATTCATGGGAGGTTGTGGCCGTTACTACACCAGGGTGGCCAATCCTGCTCTGGTGAGGGAGTGCATTACCGGCAATGGTCGCCGGGGTCAGGCCGCACCCCAAGCCCCTTTGTGCAATTCCATCAATACGCGGATTTTCTTTATTTTTTTTTAATCCGGTGGGAATTGTCTGGTACCGGGATTCGAACCACGGTCCTTCTGCACGCGAGGCGGGTGTTCTACCTCTACGCCATCGCTGCATATCCTGCTCTACATACCCAAGGGCAATACGTTTGCCCTTCACCAATTCTGCGCCCTCTCTTCACGGACCACAGAAGGACAAACGGAGTCCACACCATTGGTTACATTTCAGTACATTACACAGTAGTATCTACTCGACCGACTACAATTCCGTCTACCTTTCTCCAACCTGTAGATATCAGTAGAAACTACCCTTCGTCGAATCGAACCGAATACCTTCGTCCATCAAATTCGAATTCCACGTTTCCCACTCAATTTCCCCCCCAATGCATTTTTGCTGTAAGCCTCGCACAATAGTTTATATTTTCTTAGAGCGTGCAGATAACGCCGACCTCCCACCCCCTCCTTCTTTCTCGGCCTCGTTCAGCTACGGGAGAACCTTATTACCAGTGACCACCCACACGATCAGCAACAACTGGCATCTAGGGCATCGGTCGTTTGGTCATAACTTGGATTTCTGAACAAGAGAACCACCGCCACATTATCGCTCTTTGACGTTTCGTACTGCTACTACCACGCTAACTAGCAATGCAAGAAAGTTTCAGAAAAAGAGTAATGGAAAATGTATATGTAGGGTATTTCACCCGAATTGACACTGACGCTGTTCTGCCCTACATTACATAATATAACGCGAGATGACACCCGGTCGCCTCCTCCAAACCTACGCTAAATTCAGTGTGTTTAATGCATGGGGTACGTTTTTTTTCTCTTCTTCATAAAGAAACGACGCGGCTCTGGCATTACGGCTGGTATTTATGCATTAAAACCGACTTCGTCACTCAAAGGAACATACGGGCAAAAGACTAGTCACTCTCTGAGTGTGCTTATATTTCAGACAACTGTGTTGATAGGCAGAGTAATTTGTACTAAACAGACTGGAATGCTCAGTGTTTCATTTCCGCGGGGAACCCAAAAAAGAAAGGTTTATAACAATAGGAGATGTATAAATCACAGATCAAAATAAAACAAAAATAACCCTAAAAATGACTCAATGAAGTCATCCAAATAAAACATTGATACACCCTTTCATTTTTTACACGATGAAGCATTTGTTTTTTTAATTGTGTTTGTTTTTATACGTAATTCGAAGCGGGTGATTGGCGTTGTGAGAGCAGCGCCGAAAGTCAGGAGGATTAGGTACCTAGAATGTGTGGGAAAAGTATCTTCTGCAAATATTTAATAAAAAAATATTCTTCGCAATCTCAGCCATGGCCCCAAATTTTCCACGAATACCAGAAATAAAAAAGCAGACGCGGTCCAACATTTGGCTAAACATGAACTGTTCAAACTGTCGGCGCGTGAATATAAACCTTCAGAATACCGAACCAATATACTGCACAGCTTTATGCCCTTTACTGTCAAACTGTCCTTATGTTCATACATTCCTATTTACATATATTGGGAACTGTTTAACAAAGCGGCACCAAAAAGATTTATAAAAATAGTAAATATGTAGTTTAATAATGACACATGCCGATAGGACCTTTTATGGCGACCTGAAGGTTCTGAGTGGCGCAGGCAAGTAAAAATTCACCCAGTTGGAACCCCTTAGTTCGGCGTTCTTGGCTGTCTTTCAATTTGTCGTCCTGCTCTTTGTTTTCAGTCTCACCCGCAGCAAATGCAAATGATAAAGCATTATCTGTAGCAATGCCAAGGGCACCGAAAAGGAAACAAATTGGTTACCGGGGGCGAAATTGCGCTGGAATATTCTACCTTCTCAGCAATGTTTCATTGTAGCGACGCTTCGTTGCATTCGGAGTGGATCCGAGCAGGTGAGCGGCTCCCATCAGGTGTTGAAGTGGTGATGGTACCTGTGAGCCGTGACGTTCGAGTGCACGAATGTTACCTCGATATCAAAGAAGCCCTCCATAGACCGAGTTGTCCACACGCCTAGAGCTATACAGACGTACCGCGTTTTCATCGAATGCGATTATATTGTGGTCTGCAGTGCTGATAACTTCCCTGCCAGGAACTTTCTCAAATGACGACTCGACAGCCGGAAGACTAGAGAGCGCACTCAGTGCAGTGGCAGGTCCGCATAGGACGTTCGGTTTTAATGGTCGGTCCATCAACTCAAACCTACATCACATGAGTGTAGCATTTTAGGAGGCAAAATCAGGCTATTTACATCTGGCGCTGTTCAGCTGCTCTTAACGGAGGAATTTGATCAGGTGGACCACAGATGTATATTTGATCTCCTCCAACACTGCGATATCGGGGAAACAATGATCGAGTGCTTCAAATTATGTTAGGAGGACATTGATACCATTGTTGTAGTGAATGGGGCGGTGGGCCCGCCCACAGACATCTTTAGGTCTTACGGCTTCTCCATGTCGCCGACCTTATTCACAATTTGCCTTCACCCACTTAGCTGTATGACCCTATCATGTAAGATCATAATTGGCCTCATGCTTGGATGAGAGGAGCTCAGGGTTCTCGCATACACCGACGATGTGGCCTTCGTTTGCACACAAATATCAGAACTGCGAGAGGTAATCATGCTAGCGAATCAGTTGTGCCGGTTTTCAGGAGCAGAGCTAAACCTACGTAGTCGCGGGCAGCCTTGTTGGGTGCATGGGCCTTCAAATGAAGTTGCCTATTTGGAAAGGCCTGGGAAGCGGAGATGCGCAGTTACTTGAAGGTCAATGTCAACCAAAGCGCCGTAGTCACAAAACGATGGCAACCCAAGCTGTCAGCGCTGGAGAGATGCAACCGTGTAGCAACAGACACATCGCTCTGTTCAAGAGGGCCCATGTATGCAACGCCATAGCGTACCCCACGGTGCTGTATGAAGCCTGCATAACAATGACTGGGGCAGGCGCCCTGATACCCACGCGCCGCTCAAACCTCTTCTGGAGCCTAGAAAGGGGTGGAATGTGTTTCGTCAACGTGAATCTCAAACGGAGAGTCCAGTGACTGCGGTACTTCCTGGGCGAAGGGACTCCTTCCTCGGGGCAGCCAATCAGAACCTGGGGGCCGACAATTTGGTGCCGTGCATCGCCACCATAGCACCTGTCTGCTTCCGCACAGCACCACAAAGCGAATCCCAGGAAACTATACTGTACCTACTGGAGAATGTCCTGCCGCCCCTTCTCTACCGACAACCTCCAGCACTTGAAGACTTATTGAAATGGGTAAGAAGACTTCTCGCGCCCACAGGTTAAACAAATTTTTTCTTCCGCCCCCACACGGCAGTGCTGCCGGTGGTGGTATGTTTCGAGGAGAGAGGTTTCTGCCTCCATGACCGCGTGGGCTGCCTTCTCTGAGAAAGACGTGGAATGGCACAACTCGTCTATACTTAGCTTAACCCCGCTGCCGTCTTCTGGGACGCGCTACAGACTGCGTTCACTGAGCAGTTGGACTTGTGATGACAGACCCCCGGCTCCTGAGCCTACCTACACAAAAACAACGAAATTCGAGACTGAGTGCTTGTCTTAGCGCTCCACGCCCTGTGGACGGCCAGAATAGACGCTGTTGAGTGTGCTTACAGCCTGAAGCCTACTTGGCGGCACTTTACGGCGAAGGCTGAGTGTACCATGTGCGCGATGGGGGAACCAGATACGGATACAGAGACCTGCGCGACTGACTGCAATGGGATCTCTAGCCCTCCAGATGTTCAAAACGAAACAAATGTATCACTGGCCAGGGCTGTGTCTCGCGAATGATCTTATCACTGTGTTTGCTCAACGTTATTCTCTACTTGTCTGGTGTCCTTCACTTCAAGCAAGAGTACACACACGCCGTTAAAATCGGTACTTTTCCAGCGTTCTCTTTTCAGTCCTTTTGATTTAAGGTGTTCTACAACGTCATATTTTTATTCTTGTAAACAATTTTGCACCCGCAGTCAGGTGTTGTGTATTTTGTGAATGAGTGAAGACACACTTGAAGGTGGCCGAAGGTTATGTAACGACAGTATGTACGTGCCCCCTTGTCAGTGCATCTTTCGTGGCAGTGCATCATGCATTTATGTACATCTGTGTAAATAAATGTTCCATTACTACGGGAAAAAGCTGAGTCGGTAGAGCTTTTCACACGTCCCGTTGCGGCCAGAGTGATTTTGGGCGCGAAGCATAGCGCCGCCCTGCAAATTGAACTTTTTGTGATGATGTCATTTCCGCGGGGGATATGACGTCGGTGAGGTTCGTGTGCCCAGGCATAAACCAGTTTCGTATCAAAATGGCATGAACATCTATTTCAATTCCATTACCGGGAAAAGGCGCTTAATTTGATACATATATTATCACTCGATACGTTGCCGCTATTTCACCTCCAATCACATTTCCGGGTTCGCCAAAAAGTGAGATGATTTTTGAATCCTTGCTGTTACGGAATGGTAACACCGCTACACTGGTAGAAAGAACTATTTGATGAAAACCTGAGCACCGCAACTTCTACATTTCAAAGTGATAGCATGATAAACGTATCCTAAAGGTTCACCTGCTGAAAAAGTGGTTATATGTGCCATTTTAGGGCTTGGATGTACCTAAGGATTATCAACTTTTCTTATTGAACGGGAGTTTGCAGAGGAAGTGTGGGGGTTCACGTTATAACAATCGGTATTTGGAGGTGCTTTATGGTGTATATCGCACTGTTCAATGTTTTGTAAATGGCTCTACAGGAAGAAGATGCATGTTGCGCCCATTCCAACGGCGCCCCTTGACCGCTAAAAGGCTGCTAACGCACGGCTAACTTTGTTAACAATTTCGTTCCCATTAAGATGTTACTGATGTGATGGGGGCACCGATTGTCATTCGGATGGGCAATATATATCAATGAAGGGCAAGATGCCTGCCTCCGGCTTGTATTGCGCATCAGCCAGGCTAGGGAGCTGCATTTTCGTGGAATTTGCGGATGCAAGTACGGCCGCCTCGCTTCTCCTGAATCGAATAGGAAACACGCCAAAAACAGTTGCTGTAAAGATTGAAGCCGCTATGAAAGGAGGAGACGCTCTAGTTAAGCGTTGCAGTGCATAAGTACTGCTTTGTCGATCAGTGGGGTATAGCGGCCTGTTTGTTTTAGGAGGTTGCGAACAATAAATAGTCTGCACGTTTCAGTAGCGTGCCATGTTAAATATCATCATCACGGCCCTTGAAGACGAAGAGCAAGAAGACTGCTCCTTCGCGTGAGCGCGTGCTACTTCTACTTCTTCATTAAACGTTCTTTGTTCCATGCCATCACTGGTCTCGCTCCTCTGAACAAATGGTGCCGTGACCAGGATTCTACCTCCACGCCCACAACGGACGTCTATCTGCGACTGAGCAGCAGAGAAAGAAACGGCGGCGGAGCAGCGGACCGACCTGGATCGCGCGACGAGACCGGAGTGGCCAGCAGAGGCATCGGAACGACTAACAAGTAAGGCGTCATCCAAAACCGCAGAGAAATGAGCAAAGAAGGGCTAACGAAGAAAAGGAAGGAGCTTCGCTGCCAGATCACGCAGCTTATAACGCAGCCGAGCAGCAAGTTAATGAAGCAGCCAGCACAGAACAGCTACTCGCGACTCAGGCGCAGATCAAAGGGATAAGTGAAATCCTCACGAGTGTCAACGAGCAAATGGAGAAATATCTGACTGAAGAAACAGCCGATGCCGAATTTGAAAGAGTAATAGAGTATGACATGAAAATAACAGCAATTTTGTCTACCATCGAGTTCAGAATTAGAGATCCTGTACAAATGGAATGAAATAGCAGCGCAAGGCAGGCGGTAGCACCAAGTACCACTCAAAACGCAACGGAGCTAGTTAAACTGCCCAAGCCGGAAATGATAAAGTTTGGCGGAAGAGCTTTGGAGTGGCACCGCTTCTGGGCTCAGTATGAGTCAGCGGTTCACCTCAGACCTAATATGACCAAGGGACAAAAATTCAGTTAGTTGTTAGCATCTGTCACCGGAAAAGCAGCGGCTGCCATAGAAGGGCTCCAGTATTCCGCAGAAGACAATTACGATGAAGCGATAAAAATATTGCAAGAAACGTTCAGAAATTGAGAACAATCGGTGGAGCTGCACATGAGTGAGCTGTTGAACTTAGACACAGTAAGATCGGCACATGAAACGGACGATCTCCGCAGGCTTGTGCAGAGAGTACAGATCAACACATTGGCACTGAAGTCACTGAAGGTGGAACCCGAGAGTTACGCACCGATGTCGTTTCCAGTGTTGAAAAGAGCGATTCCATCGGAGTTATCAGTCCAGTTCAAGGAGCAGCTCAGCCACGGAAGTTAGCGCGCAAAACCACTCGACGGGAAAAGAGTACTCTGAAAAGTTGGACAGGCTGATGGCATTTCGACGGGAGCCGAATTGGGGCTTCCGGGAACAAACACAGCGTGAACAGGAGAAGACAGCTGTGAAATCCAGAGATAGCATAAGGCAGCTGCGCACAACTCCCAGCTTCTACAGCTCAGCGGATAGAATCTGCCTGTTCTGCAAGCAGAAAACCCATGCGACTGAGGACTGTCGTAAGAGCATTCCGATGACTGAAAAGAAGGCCATTCTCACAGAGAATAGAGCGTGTCTGGCGAAGCCTTAGCTAACTCTTTTAACAACTTATTTGTCTCCCTGAATATAGCCACTCACGACCCCCAATGCATGCAGTACATAAGGCAAAGAAATAGCCAAAGTGCATTTTTAACTCCTACAAGCCGGGAGGAAATCCACAGCACATTTCGGTCTTTCTCCAATAGCAGATCTTGCGATACAGATAATCTTCAAATTCGCCCAATAAAATACGTTATAGACATAGTCTCCCCCGTCCTCGAGCACGTCTTTAACCTCGTACTTGCGCATGGTAGGTTCCCAAAACGTATGCAGACAGCAAAAGTAACTGTTATACACAAAGGCGGTGATAGGGATGACTTGTCTAACTACAGACCCATTTCAATCTTACCCATTTTTTCAAAATGCCTGGAAAAAATAATCAATGAAAGAATGTCAAACTTCTGCGAAAAACATGACATATTAATCCCAAATCAATTTGGCTTCAGGAAGGGCTACTCCACAGAGTCAGCCCTCCTCAGGCAAAAAGAGCTCATTCTACAAGGAATCGAACAGAAACTTTTCACGCTAGGAATTTTTATCGATTTCTATAAGGCGTTTGACCGCATTAACCACCACACATTATTAAAAAAATTAGAAGCCTACGGCTTTAGAGGAATATTTCTAACACTGATAGAGCCATACCTGAAATATCGCCAACAACAAGTCATTATAAACGATAAAACGTCCAGTTTAAAACATATTTCATGTGGGGTACCACAGGGAAGCATCCTGGGACCACTCCTTTTCAACATTTATATAAACGACATTATTAACATAGATGACATTCCAAAATACATTATTTATGCAGATGACACGAGCTTGTTTTTTACATCCAAAGATACTACACATCTAATAGGTCTAGCTAACTCTGTTCTAGATAAATTAAGTACTTGGAGTAAAGTAAATGCATTGGCTATCAATACGTCCAAAACCAAGGCCGTGCTCTTCAGGGCGAAAAACCGAATCATAAATGTCACTGACTCCCTTCGTATTGGGAATTCCTCCATTGAAATTGTCTCCACAGTTAAAAGTCTTGGAGTCACATTTCACGAACACATGACGTGGAATGATCATGTCGAAAAGGTCACTAACAAGGTTTCGCATGTAGTTGGCATTCTAAGAAGGCTCCGAACTTTCCTACCGACAAAAATAAAACTTATGATATACAACGCACTTTTTCTTTCACAGATTAGCTACTGCCACCTAATCTGGGGAAACACCACTATTTCAAACATAAACAAGCTACTCCTACTGCAGAAAAAAGCTCTGCGTGCAATTTCTAACGCACCATTCAATGCCCACACCGAACCACTTTTCACAAAGCTTGGAATTCTTAAAGTTGGATACATTTACAATCACATTTTACTTAAGCGCTATCATGCAGGGCAAAAGAAGAAGGCAAACTTTATCGCACAGTTATCTAACCTAACCCCAAATAATTCCAGCTATCACACGCGCCATAAAGAACACTGGAAAATACCTCGCGCTCGCACAAATTATGGTGTTCAAATGCTCGCGCATGCATTGCCATCCTTACTAAATTCATTAGATCTGTAACTTCAGATCGGGCTTCTTTTGTGGGTGTGTGTATTTGTACTCATGTGTCTGACTTTTGCCCTAAATAACATGTTAATAACTTTTTTATAGGGTATCTATTGCAACAACATGCAAGAATGTAAATCGGATGAAAGGTTGTGCCGGTTATTTACTGTATAAATTTTGGATTCTCTTTTTTGCTTCTGTTCTCGTTTTTTTTTTCCATTGTGTAATGTTTGTGTAATATTTGTTTCCATTGTTTAATGTTTTCCATTGTGTAATGTTTGTTTCCATTGTGTAATGTTGTTTCCATTGTGTAATTGTTTCCATTGTGTAATGATGTATCGCTGTCTCCGCTGCTGCACAGTCAACTTTGGTTGACTTTATAGGACTGTCAGCTTCCTGAGGGGGTGCGGACCCAGTCAAGCCGATCCTGCAAAGGCTTTTTGTCCGTGCTCCTAACATCTTGGTGAAAGATGTTGAATAAATATGATTTGATTTGATTTGATTTGATTTGCTTCAGGTGCACCCGACCGAATCACACTGCACGGATCTGCAGAGCACGCGTGAACTGCAAGCAATCCAATGGACGACATGCTACGTCTGTGTGTAGGACAGTGCGACAAGAAAAGACGGTGCAGGTTGAAGCACAGCAAACGAAGGCGACGACGTCAACTCTGCACACTACTGATAATACAGGGTGTCCCAGCTACCATGCACCAAGGTTTAAAAAAGAGTAATAGCGTAACTTCAATAAAACCTAGTGCATAATGTTTGCAGTACTGTGGAGAAGCGGACGGTATTTTTTTCGTTAATGAGGCTTAATTATTCAATTGTAATTAATTATCCATCTCGAGAAGTACTGTCCTAATCACTAAAGTGTCAATGAAGCACTTGTAGGTACCCACGAGGGGCATCTATCTGCAGTATTTTCAGTGACGAACTAATTGCGTACTCGTTTATTCTGACTGATAAAGAAAACCCGCGAAATATGAAAAATACCACGTGACGGCGCCTCCGCGCGCATTAGCGCGCATCGTAAAGCAATGCCCTCAAACAGGCTGCCTCTGAGTTAGCCAGAATGAAATAAACAAAAAAAGAAAGAAGAAATCGCGACCGAGTTGGTGCCTTATCTGCCCACGCGCCCCGCGAATGTTGCTGCTGCTGCTCCTTCCATGCATGCCATTATCAAGGTGATGCGCTGTCTCTTCGGGCGGGTGACAGGCGAAGCAGTTGCTTTCAATCACCTCATTTGGGGACGCTGCTTTACAATGCGCGCGGAAGCGCCATCACGTGGTATTTTTCATACTTCGCGGGTTTTCTTTATCAGTCAGAATAAACGAGTACGCAATTAGTTCGTCGCTGAAAATACCGCAGTTAGATGCCCCTCGTGAGTACCTACAAATGCCTCATTGACACTTCAGTGATTACGACAATAATTCTCGAGTTAAATAATTAATTACAATTAATTAGTTAAGTCTCATTAACGAAAAAATTACTGTCCGCTTCTTCACAGTATTGCAAACATTATCCACTAGGTTTTCTTCGAGTTACGCCATTGCACTTTTTTTAAATCTTGGTGCATGATAGCTGGGACACCCTGTATACTGCATGGTTCTGTGCTTTTGCGGACGGCTGTGGCATGGATAGGGGGACACACGTCTGGCCGACATTGCCGTTTGCTGTTGGACAGAGGAAGTCAGCGGTCATTCATTGAAACTGGATTGGCAAAAGAAATTGGCGCAAAAGTAATACGTCAGGAAAGGCTAACAATCGGTTCATTCGGAGGAGACGAGTAAATCAAGTACAGGGACGTAGTTCAAGTGACTATAGCACCCCGAGACAAGCAAACAGAAACAGTAATCGAAGCTCTACAGGTTGACGTGATTTCGCACAGTAGGCTTCCCGCTCCCAATCGGAACATCAACGAAAAAATGGAACAACTGCAGCTACGAGTAGCGGACGACAGGACCAAGACGACAGCCACAGATGCGATAGGAATACTAGTTGGCTCCGATTATTATTGGGAGTTTCTCACTGGTAGAACACATCAACTTGAAGGTAGACTGATGGTAGTCGAAACGACCTTAGGTTGGGTAGTGCAAGGTCCTTCGGAAAGAAGTAAAATGAGAATAATGGAAACCCAATCAGTCATGGTTCTGAAAGTTGAAGCTGCGGAAACAGAACTTCAACAAGACCTACAGAAATTCTGGAGCCTGGAATCAATTGGCACAACAAAACACAGTTGTAATAATACAGAAAACGAAATAGTAGAAGGATTCCAGCGGAAGATAGAGCCCCAAAATGGTCGCTATCAAGTCAGCTTGCCGTGGAAGAAGAGCGTTTATCTGGGAACCAACAAGGAAAACGCCAAGAAAAGACTATTACGACTGACAAAAAGGTTAAAGACGGACAGCAACATAGGCGGAGGGCAACAGCTACACGACGGACAAGCGAAAACACACAGAGTAAATGTTGAAGAGGAATGGAGAAGTCGATGCCGACTCGTAAGACCTTGGTTGAAAAGATGGCATCCAGAGTACATAAAAGAAATAGGAGCGACTGTGAACAGGCCTGATGGCGTCGGTCCACACTCTAGTTTCCCGCTTTCCGGACTTGCGCAAGCCGCAGGGGACCGAAAGTTCGGTGACGGTAAAACCGCCTTACTTAGTGCCGGTGACCCAGTGCCAAATACCTTCACTGCGTACTGTGCATTGGATGATGCAAAGAAGAAGAAACGAAAAAAGTCGAAAAAGAAAAAAAAGTCTGCTTAAGGAGGCAAGAAATCTAAGAAGAAAAGCAAGAAATCGAAGAAGAAAAGTAAGAAGTCAAAGAAAAAAAGAAAGAAGTCACACAAAAGCAAGAAATCCAAGAAAAAGAAGTCTGGAAAGAAATCTAAAAAAGGAAAATTGAAGAAACACAAGTCTAAAAATGGCATATCTAAAAAACGCAAGAAGAAAAGTTCGAAAAGGAAGTTCGAGGAAAAATCTGAGGATGAGGGGAGTAGCATGTCTTTGTCGCCATCTTCAGCATCTGGGCCGCACTCAGGTGCCGAAACAGTTCACGAAAAACAGGCTCCGTCTCCGTCCATAACCACAGCTATTACTGGAGCAACGCTAAACCACTGCCCGCAGGAGATGTGGTGCTAATTGAAGACCGGGGCCCAAGGCTATTTTGGAAAATGTGTCGAATTAACAAAACCTACCCTGGACGTGACGGAGTGACAAGGGCTTGCCTCCTTCGGGTGGGAAAAGAACTTCTCAGAAGATCGGCGAATCACATCTATCCGTTGGAGGGCTGCTTGAAATGACCCTCCAAAACGCAGCGCGATTCAAGTTGGCCGGGCGGAAGCTTGTTAAATATCATCATCATGGCGCTTGAAGACGAAGAGCAAGAAGACTGCTCCTTCGCGCGAGCGCGTGCTACTTCTACTTCTTCATTAAACGTTCTTTGTTCAATGCCATCACTGGTCTCGCTCGTCTGAACATGCCACCCACTTCCTGGCTTTCAATATCAAACTGTGTGAAAAAAGGCGGGGGCATAAGCCGCTCAAAAACATTTGTTGACTCCATTAGACGAGGACATTTAGGTAGGATTCCTAAACATGCGATCTATTTACTATGACCACCGTTTATCGTCTGTGTCCTCTACTCCTTCGTTTGGATTCTGTGATAGGGACATATGTGCGTTCGCAACGCTAAGAAATGAAACCAATTTATGTGGGGTATGCTTTGCTGCTGCCCCGCAATTGATACTTCTGTAATTGGTACGCTCGAACTTGTACGCACGCCTGGGACTACTACGCAGGCCTAAGATTGTGTCTTCAACAAGCGTTTCTGGTCAACACCCACACGCCTGAACTAAAAACAAATACATTTTTTGTCTTCGTGTTCTCTCCGTGGCGATGACTCTGCCTGTATCAGCGTTTCGATAGCCATCTCCATACAAAACGAACACTTTTCGGCGACATTCTTTGCTGCTTCACATGTTCCCGTTGCCTCATTCACATCCTTATTACGGGTGCGTGGGTCGACATGTGTCTGTGACAAACTTTTCCGATTGAACAGACGCAATGCATCCACTATATTCCCCTTCTGGCTGCTAGATTCATTGAGCAGGGGTTCTCATGGGTGAGCATGCCTGTACAGAAATCTAATCGGACCCCTAACCAAAGCTAGTCAACTTTATTTTAAAGCCGGTTGTGCAGATTTATTTTTCCTTATTGGGCCAGATTGTGGACTTTCTGTTCGCCAGGTTGCGTTTCATCTGTATGTAAATGATGCTAGATTCTCGATCTACAGACTCCGCAGACTGTACTACTGCTTACGAATAAAAGCTACAAAAACAGCCTCCGCATAGTTCAACATGATGTTGGAGGCCTAACATCCGCTTTCGGCCTCTGCAGTACCTGGAACGTGTGCAGAGAGTCCGCATTTAGGAATTCGAAACAGAGGCACGTTTTAAAGAAACTGAACTTTTACTGGAAGCAAGAAATCACAAAAAGAAAAAAATGGGCAGCGAGCAGCACTCAAGACAAATGATTCACGTTACGGAATTGCGTGACGACATGGCCGGCGCCTCAGGTATCTCATAACTGAGCTGCGTCAAACGTCTAAGCGATCTTATCCAAAGAAGTTCTCGCATAATAGTTGATTCAACAAAAATACCCCGGGGTAAAAGCTTGCTAAAAATGCAACGTAAACCAGACACCTTTAAAGAAGATAAATTTTCTTGGGCTTACGAAATGCCGGCATTTTGGTTTGCCTGTATGGCTGTCGCTCTGTCTCTCTGTATTTCACTGACTCGATTTATCCAGCCTGCCAAAGTAAAGCAAAAGTTGCGCACTAGGTGTATGTACCCACAGCCAAATGCAAAGTTTTAAGTCCGGGGGCGAAGTTCATAGTTGTCAACATTG
This sequence comes from Haemaphysalis longicornis, assembly GCF_048455015.1. Taxonomy (NCBI): domain Eukaryota; kingdom Metazoa; phylum Arthropoda; class Arachnida; order Ixodida; family Ixodidae; genus Haemaphysalis; species Haemaphysalis longicornis. The sequence continues at coordinate 50,177,502 of NW_027526233.1, forward strand.
TTGAACAACACATTACGCAAATAAGAGACAAAAATCAATAGATAAGTGTTATTAGCAGTGTTCGTTTAAAAAACTGAAAAATGCTTGATTTTCGCTATATCAAATGCTACATGCATTGCAGAAAAAAAATTCGCTCCACCAGCTGCTGTCGCCACTATAGCTTCGGCGGAATTTGATTTGAAGAAATCAACCGAAAACAGCTACAAAAGGTTCCTCTAGACAGGTTTCACGCTCCGCATGGAACGGACGTTAAGAATGGCAACATGGTTATAATGTACTGAAAAAGAGAGTGGTTCGAACGAGAGGCCAAAATGGAAGCGAAAACAGGGTAATGGAAGGGGAATCCCCTGAAGACTTGCGATCGTCTCGCCGCCACACGGTGGTCAGTGGCAACTTCAGCTTGTTCTTGGGTAATTAAAAAACAAACAAACAAACAAATCAATATGTATAAAATTATGTTTGAAAATAGGCAGGCAAATAATTATTTACATAAATATACGACGAAATTGAAGATAAATTTTCAGTATTCTTGAGGTGGGGGCACCACCGTTCGGAGGCCAGCCACAACTCTCGCGTCTTCTGCTACATAAACGTCTGTGACACGGAGCCATCGCATAGATGATACTGCACCCTGTGGCTTGAAGACCGCGCCTACATGTTAAAAACCGGCGTGAAGGGAGTAGACCTCTGCTCTTAATAACGAATCGGTAGCGCATTTGTTCGCCACATGTATGTTTCCTCTCCTAATCTACCCCCGGTTTTTACCGTTTGGTGAAATGCGCTGACGGGCTCAAGGAAGCAACCTCGCTGCATGAACACGCACTTATGAGGGGAAGATGTGACGTTGCATAGCACAAATCAGCAAATGTGACGTTGTATAGCACACAAGCATGAATAGGATAAGAGTTTCATACAATAATATTTGTATGAAAGTCCCTGTGTATAGGTAGGCGGAAATATGTATATGACGTATTCACTGCTGAGAAGATTGAGGCGCTGCTTTTTCTTATATTAGCAAACTACAAATTTTCCCGTCATTGTGTGTTCCAAGGAAGCATCGATATTTATTTCACCCTCAAGGTATGACTATTGCATGTCGTTCCGAACAGAAAATAAGTACTACAGGTCCATGTACTAACCCTTAAGCCTATTTACCGAAGTTTTCGCGTAAAATAAAAGGAAAAAAACTAAAAACAAGAAAGGTATAACACCGTGACGCTTGTGGGAATCGAACCCCAGCCTTTTGCGTTCGAAGCGAGTATCCTACCACTTTTTTTTCTTTGTTGCAATATTTTAGTACAAAACAAGCACGATCAAACAAAAACTGCAACGATAAAACTGCTAGTATCCACCTTGCCAGAAGGAAAAGGATTAAAATTGTTTGAGGTTGGTCAGTGTTTCCATCAAAGGCAACCACTTTGGAGGCTCAGGCTGAGCCCTCCACACTTAAATAATACTACGCATTGAATCACCAAAATATTTTCTTGGCCATTTAGCGTCAGCGTCCCTGTGGCGTATAGCCATGCGGGATTTCCAAATTCCATGAAAGGCTTGCGGCTTTGGGAGTGCCACTCGAGAACTATGTAGACAGCGACCACTTATTTGCGCAGTCAAACAGTCGGATCACGTGAAAAGGCCGGGAAATGAAAGAGTAGCGGACTTTCAATATTTGCGAGGGCCTCAGTGTGTAATGTGTTTCTAATTAGAAAACTGTGGTACGTTCTACAGGTTTTGCATTTTTCGCGGGCAGAATATGTGATATATCGGGAGATATCAAGAAGCTGATTTAGGCAGGACTATCTGCAGTTGTCCAAGAGCCTAGGGTGTTGACAATACGTCTGCACACATCGTTTATTACGGCGCTCCTCCTAGCACAGCGGGAGCTTCGAAGAGGTGAACCCTATTCAGAAATTTTACTTTTGTGTTTTTATGTGTTTACAGCGGGTGGCCATACTCTCACGTCACGGAGGTAGAAATGAATCACAGTCAGAGCAAACGTTATATGTGCATGTTCTACGCTACGACACAAAGTGTGCTGAGGCTAGGGGGTCTGCGGGCGACAGTGGCGGAGCAAAGGGGGGGGTGTCGGGTAGGGTAAGCCGGCTCAAGCAACCCCTTGGCCACCAACCCTCTTGAAATTTTTCCGGCCGGCACCGTGCCGCCTGTTATGCCTGGCAAGTCGCATATGAACAAAGGCGCATAACCTTCGGACGTGCTACTGTTAAAAACATTCACGACTCAATGCCTGTCCTGACGCATTGGTGTTAGCACAAAACGAAGCCCCCGGGTCAGGATAATTGCGGAGGGCTTCAGCTCCAAAAGCGATGGCGCCTTTGGGTAAGCTCAGCCCACGGAACGCCAAAGGCGTGCGTTGTGTCCCTTTGTGTGTGGCATGTCGCCCCACTGAGAATGATTACTCTGCTGAGTGGTTCTCAGCAAAGTAGATTGACTACTGAGTATAGAATAGAGTGGTGCGCACTACCTGGCGGCGCAAAAAAAGAGGGACCGCTGGTCATTGACGGGTGAAGACTCGCGCGATGAAGGCCCGAAAGGGAAAAGACGATCTTTGAATGTGTAAGCAGAACCACGAGTAAGCGGTGGTGGTTCTGCAGAAAACGATGGGTATTGGGCGAAACGTCTGCTTTATCTGGATGACTGTTGGGGGGTGGGGGGAGCGGGAGCAGGAGCAGAGGGCCTTTTTGGTTGAGGCGCACAGCAAAGTGTGCCCCTCTTCGGCACATCACCCCTTCATTCTTTTTCACGTTTCTGTGGAGCCCTGGAGGGTGTTGGCGTGGGATAATTGTATGGCCTCGGCTTGCGCGCACTCGTGTCCTCTCCTGAAGGAGGTGTTCGAGACAGACATTTTCTCCTCCGCGATTAGGTAGATTCGTTCGGCGGCATTTTTCGCTAACCTAGCACACTGGGGAACAGCCACTTGACCAAAAAGGCACGCTGCTGCTCGCCAAGTGCGTTTACATGAATACGAAAGCAGCATACCCCATTGATTCGTCGAATCCGGCGCGGCTTTAACGTAAGCGCGAAGGCGCGACGGGGACCAGCCCTACCACGGGCACACGGCGGTGACGACAGTAACAAATACCCGATGGCCATCTTCGACCTCGGTCACAACAAAAGCATCTCTATTGCATCCACGACCGCTTTTTCCCTGGCCGACGGCCGCCAAGAGCAGTGTAGATCCAGGGGCCTGAGGCACAACAACGGCGAAAGAGGCGATATTTCCGAACGGCGCAAGGACAGAAGCGCCCTGGCTCTCGCAAGCTCACATTCAAAGTGTGAACACACAAAAGAAGCCTCAATTGTAGGTCATTTTGTTTCCCTTTTCGCTTATTTATTCTTGCGTGATCACTGATGTCTTTTTATATTTTAATAATCGCGTCCTAATACTTACACAATGTCACAGTACATTTATGTCTGCGAGCCAAACAATGTATAGCTCGTTTTATTTCTAAAGTAAAAGCTGCATTGGAATTGGTTGTAGGGAGTAGCGCCCACAGTGAAGCGGATAGGTAACTTTGAAAGGGGAAACAGTAAATTAAACCCATATAAACGCCTAAATATCCTATCAAGCATAAAGTTGGCGAGGGTTACTCAGAGCGTTTCGGGACGGCGCTAGGTTCATGAAGAGTTACCGCTGTCCATCACGTACATGAGGAGTTAGTATTATATTTGTTTTCACTGCAGCTTTTGTACTTTGCTTCATTTACATTCACGCAGCTCGATGTGAGGTAACCGCTGTCACATGCTGTGCCCGTTATCGGAACTTCTGTTTCCACGTTTCATACCGACGCTTTTCATTCACTGCTACAACCAATTTTAAAATCATCATAGCAGTGTGCACACAAAAAGGAACTTCGTACACGTGGCGAAGAGACGAACGTGCATTTCTAGTAGAATTTTCCTTCACCTTTTTCTGGCCTTTTTTTCGATGTTTTGTGGGCTCAAGATTACGGTTCTTTCAATGCTCAATTCATTTGGCATGGTGAACGAATGTCGTAATTAAAAAACAAACAGGCTCCATACAGACCACAGGCCCTCTCAAGAACACCAGTACACTTCCACCCCAAGCCCCACATACGAGTGCGCGCTCATGTGATTTTGCCTGGATCCACTCCTGTTATACGTCCTAAAATATCGCATGAAGTAAATTTCGAGCATTACTTAAGTAACCGAAATGACCGAGGAAATATCACTGTAAACAACTTTGAAATTTTTCGCCAATGTATTTTGTCGTAGCCTGAAACCATGCTTCAATTTCAACACCACGGCTGCTGTACCACATTAACTGTGCCATTACTGTCGGTTTCAGGCTGAAATACGGAAGTCTGTGGCATTTATGTTCGCGGGGCCATGCCATTACGCATGTTTTCTTGGTGCTGCGCGGAACAAAATGCTGACTCGTTTCGAGCATTGACCCAAGCCTGAAGGTCATGTGAAACTTCCCACTGCACCCTGTTTTCTGGTGGACCAAGAAGCGTCCCAACATAATAATATATTTCCATTTCTCGAGTCGCTAACGAAAACTGTCAAATTCCTGTGCGTCCTCCAATGCTAGCTGTTTTATCGTTTACCTTTAAAACCGCCAGTGTGTACCCGGCTCAACGATGGCCGCGCACGCGTCCACTAAACAGTATGTCCTTTTAATAATGTTTGAAATCAGAATGTTACGACCTTAATATAATTCTTTCCCTGACATCTCACGACAAAATTCCAAACGCAACAAGGTTTTCCTCAACTTGCATGCCTAACCGCAAGAGTATGGTGAAACAACGCCGTCTTTGCTGTATTTTTTGTTCTTGCTAAATATAATTCTTGCAGTGATTTGCTCTACCTTATCCAGGAGTGGTACTTACACCTAAAGGGGATGGAAGCAACCACAAAAGTTACTGAATAGTGCACTCCTTCAGGCAGACTGTAGGGCATTTACGCACGAAGCGTTAAAAACTTGACAGAGAATAATGCAAGTATTTCAGAACACCAAGGCTGAGCTCTTTACAGCAAAGTCGACATGTGGGCGTACGGAAACGTTAACCAGATTGACGATGCTACATAGCACCAGCTTCTTATATCTGCCTGGTGTCCTTAGAAGCTATGAGGTGGACTGCGTCACAGAATCAAAACAGAAGCGAAATTTCAACTGACATGGCTTGACAGTACCGATGGCTTAATTATTGCGTTCTGCGTGAGGGCTAATCCTACCATGTTCATGTAATTTTCACCGTTAACAGCGCAGTTCTCGCGCGTGATATCTGTGTAACGCTTCTTGTATGCATAATTTGTAGCTTGTCGATTTTTTCTTCAGATAAGACCTGCGCTACATATAACGTAAGGGCATAGACTTGATGTATTCTGCACAAACTTTTCTCCATTGGCCTTACACTGGAAGATTCTGTACGGGCGCAGAAGGCTTATAAGCAATAAAATATCTGCTTTTAAGCATCAACTAAAAAAAAGAGCTCATTCTTAAGGCCTACTAAGTTTTATTGCGGATGTCACAGACACCATACTGCCCATGTTGAAATAACCGCAAGTACTCACGTAAACATAAGACCATTTAGTGCAATGCTTCCACAATGTGCCCGTGCTTGCAATCTACGTCCCGTATCACGGGCGCAGATTTGCACCACGTGGTCTGCGGATTTTCACCCAGTTTGCAGCTTCTCCTAGCACAAATATCATCATAACCAGCACCAAAATCATGAGAGACCTTAAAGGGTTCACATGAATACAAGATAGAACCTTGTGTAGTTCGATAGAACTAGCCTTCGGTAACTCACACCGCTCCCTTCCGGTCACAGACGTTTTTTTGCTTTTTTCAACCTGAGCAATGCAACAAATGTCAAAAATTTTCAAATTTAGCGCTGCACTGACGTAATATGGGCCGGAGTGATGTATATAGGCCAGCACTAAAACGTAGTTATGAGTATGTTAACTGCACGTCAGAATTCAAATGATAAGATCAATGGGCCTTTGGCCTTTCCAGCACACCCTAGCCCTCCTGGGTTGAAATGAAGTACGGTTATTGTTATCGTCTACAGTCGCGCAAATGTTCATTGGCGGTACTTAGGTCGTTGGGCCAATCGTTCATACAAGATCCTGTGATGTCATAGTGAAATCGCCGCCGGAAAATGGCCGGGGATTCGCCACTTCTTCGAATGTTCAAGTGTTTGATTGATTCATTGTAGAGTTTAACGAGCCGACGCAACGCAGGCGATGAGGCGCGCCGTAGTGGAGGGCTCCTGATTAATTTTGACCACCTGGGGATCTTTACGTGCGCCGAAATCTCGTACACATGGGCGTTTTTGCTTCTCGCCTCCATCAGAAAAGCGGCCGCCACGGCCGGAAGTCGAACCCGCGTCCTCGTGATCAGCAGCACAACGCCCAATGTTTAATTTATTATGTCGATTATTCCTTTGAATAGTTTGACATAAAATGGTATCATTGTTATTGGGACAAGGCAGGTTTCTTAATGAACCCAACATGTATTTTATCTTTATAGCCTTTAAGGGCGCTTGCAAAGTGTCGCGCTTTTTTTTCTTCCGGGGGGGACCACGGGGGGGGGGGGGGTCGAAAACAACGTCAGCCCCCCTTCCCTTCCCCCCTTCCTCCCCGAACAAAAAACCTGGCTACGCGCCTGGCGGGCTACGAAGGGGTAGGCGGTGATAGAAAATGGTGGCATGTAGTGAGAAATTGGCGGGATCTCTTGCACAGCTGGTGGGAAACGCGCATGCGATTGAATAATGCATAAAAACATGAAGGCGACACTAATTGACCGGTTTATAGAGTGATACGGTAGCTTTTGAAATGGCCAAACCTTTGATTAAAGGGTCATTACAAGCAAGGGCTATGCGAGAAGTAAACAACGCGGTATGGCCGGTCCTATCGGTATTTCTTTGTTGAATATAATGCAAACCACTCTCCCACGGATGAACTCTTACACTGCTTTTGATAATAGAGTTTATCCGACCTGACGTTACCTGTGATAAAGAAATACTGATTATATTTTGCCGTAGAAGGCCCTAGCTTCACTCCTACAAGTGTAATTTTGCCGGCCCACACATCAAGGTCCCCAGATGTAATAGAAGGTCGACACCTTGTAAGGTCGACACGATGTAGTGCCATTTCGAGGACTGTCGCGAGATTTCGCACAGACTGGAGTAAGCACGGCACAAAACCTTTATGGGTTGCAGGATAGGCGGATCACAACATAGTGACACCGTAAACCAGCTGCGTATTGTCCATCGCTCTGTCACCATTTCTCAGGGCCTGCTTCCATCCTTCGTCACCAATGCTGTTTCCGTTTCCAGAAGTCCAATTCATGGCTTGTTATCGTTTCTACTAGACCTTCAACATTTTTTGTGGCAAAGATGTTTAGTGCCTGACAATGCGCAAGCTTTAAATAGAGATCTCAATCTTCCGCGTAATTGGGTAATTGTAGAAGTACGCTAGATTATTGAAGTTGCTGCTGTCCATTTGCTGATGAAATAGTAGTAATGCATAGCCATCAAACAGATTTAGGGGAAACTCCCAAGATAGAGTGAGTTTGAGCAAACAAAAAGTTGACATCCACCTGAATGCCTACATGCGACTACGCAGGAAAGCTATACAGCTTTCGCAGTAACTTCGCAGTTGAAGAAAATTTGTCCTAGTGCAGGATCCTGGGAAAGGACGAATGTTTCTTCAACTGCGAAGTTTCGTAGAAAGCGGTATAGCTTTCCTTTGTAGCCGTACGGCTGCATTCATGTGAATGTCACATTTGCTTTCACTGAATTCATATCCATGCAATTTGTTATTTAAAGAACAGTTGAATGAATTGGAGTTGTGAAGAAATGAGTTGTCCAATTTCGGCTGGTAGTCTCATTCTGAGGTCCCAACCCGTATTCAGCCCTGTCGCTAGGATGCCACCATACAGCTCGATAATTTTGCCATTTTTCACTTTATGTAAAGAAGTATTGGAAACTAGTTGAAGAGCACAGCACAGTGACAGCTATCTCACTGCCGCTATCTACAAGAGGCACAAAAGGAAAATAAAAATTTCTGTTTTGGTTCACCAGTATTACTAAATTCCTATGGAAGCATTTTCAGGCGGGAATGTCGAGAGTTCTATGCTGATAATGCACAAAGCAACGGCGGTGCAATGCAGCCCGATCGCAGACGCAATACCGACGTGAAGACGTGAGCACTTCAACTCTTGAATCGGAAAGTTCAAGTCAAGAAACAAAAACTAAACGATAAATTTACGCTATTTAAAAACTCTTTTCGTGTGGTATTTTACACTACGTGGGTGTACCACAAGTTTATTTACTTTCCTAGGAAACCACGTTACGTCGTGCAGATATCCCGGAGACGTCAGCAATCGACATTGACGATGTCCAGAAGACGTACCGTCGGGATCAAAGTTACGTATATTCAACGTTGCTACAACTGCAAAAAACCCATCCAAATCACACAAAGGATAACAAACAATAGACGTCTCATGGTACTTTTATACGCTGTTTACGGGACGTTACCTTAGTGGTACGTCTTATACATATTGTCGTGGTAAGCATGAAAGACGTATATAGATGTCTGTTCCTCATAGGTTTTCTGTCTTTGGCACAAGCATTATTTTGTTATATTCATGACTTGTGTACGTTAGTATAATATTGTTGATATGAACCTGTATGCCTCAAATTTACATTTTTAATACATTATTTGGAAGTTTCCCCAGCCCCCTTTCTAAGGTTGCCTACGTGTTGTGGGCATTTATAGTTCAAATACATGTCTTACTAGCTATTTAGCACTGTTTGCTGTTACTTGTCACCAGGTTTCTAGAATAATGTGTTCCCACTTTTTAAGTGCTGCATACTGCATAAAGTCTGCAATGTGAAGTGCCAAGCTGACCACACACACTCGCAGAAGCACGCGAAGTACAGCTGTAAACAAGAAATGTCGCATCGAAAACAAGAGGCAGTAAGTAACAGCAAACCAGCCCTGATCAGCACAAGTGCCCTGGACACTAAGGCAACCACAGTAGCGTCATCGAATTGTACCATACAGAACGGCTGTACAGGCATTCTGAAAATAAACTATCACAGAAACAATTCAAAAAAATAATTAAAATGACTGCCACCCATTGTATCTTTAAGTACCTGCAACAGGCTAGTAAGAACGCTTTCAAAGTACACATAAAACACAAAAGAGTTCAGGTAAACAGTTATATTGACTTCCAGATTATGTAATATGCTTTCGCAACACAGCCACTTTATTTCTCATTCTTATCTGCTCTTGTCCACAGGGTACACATTGTACAATTAGAAGATTAGTACAAATATTCATGACTTTAAATAAGTCACACACAGCAGAAAGGTTGACAAAAATAGGAAGAAAAGCAAACATGTAAACCCAGGGTACAAGCACAAGATAGTTATGCAACTCGAAATATCGCACATTAAAATAATTGGGTGAAAAACAACGCAGGAAAAGTGTGAAAACAAATAAATGATTGAATGGTGGTCATAAAAACAGCAAATTTACGAAACTAAATAATCACACGTAGTGAAACGTTTTTGGAGCAATAAAACAAAAGCACCTAAGAAACACAGAACTAGTGTTGAGTGGTGCTTGTGAGTGCCAGACAAATTTAAGCTACTTTAAACAAACCAACATCCAGGGTAATAGTTATGATCTATAGAAAAGATGTGTATAAAGACATGACTGTACGGTGGTTACAAGAGCATTAGAAATTTACGTGATAAAATGATTCACACTTAGTGAAATGGCCGGACAACAACAAAACAACAAAAATCTTTAGAAACAACTTATTGATTTCTGGCTAGGAAAACAAAAAGTTACACTATTTTAATATTTCACACAAAGTGATATGATTTGGGAACAAACGAAAAACCGGGGAACACGAAAATAATTGAATATTAGTTACAAGAAGACAGATTTACTTGAATACGTGATTCACACCAAATGATACACTCAAAGAACAATCACACAAAATAAAAACGCATGGAAGCACGGAAATGAATCAATGGTGGTTCAATGGTGCATGCCTCCATCATCAGTTATGGTAGGGATTCTTGAACAGTTTGCATTTTTCGTTGTGGTGCCAAAAACTGCCAAAATAGTTTCAGACCGGATTTGTTGGAAAGTGAGTAATAATTTCATGGTCCAAAGGCTGAAAGAAATTTAATACCGCTACTAGCAATAAAAACTAAGAAGCCGCAAATTGTCGACAAAGCTGATATTTCCGCAGGATGTGACTGACAATAAAAATCTGGGCCCTATACTTTGTCTGGTGAAAGAATTTGATGTCTGTAACTACACGAAGATATCTAGTTACACACAATGCAGGATGCCACTTGCAGGTGGAAAAAAGCGTGTTCCCTGTTTCCCAAACCAGGACAAGTCCTGCGCCAAGTTGACCGTCAACAGTAGCTTGAGCAGGCGCCTTGTGCAAACTGTTGCAGTAGCACCTCCCGTGCAAGCCAGTTCATCAAACTAGGCATGGGTACAGGAAAATCTGTGTTGTTAATACATATTTTTAAGGCTGGTATAATACAGAATGGCCGCTTACATTGCCCCTGCGAAAGACAGTGTATCACAGCTGCATCCTACCAGTACTCGCCTCCGGGGCAGAAACTTCCAGGCTACCCCGCACGGGGCACCTTGAGCAATCTTGGTGACGGTACTGGCGATACCGCGGACCCCGAGCCCCCAAACATAAGCTGGATCCAACCGTGGTGATGTGTTTTTAAGGTGAAGGGTAGAAACCTCTAACGGTGGCCGTCGGAGCCCAGGTCAAGCTCCGGCGGATGGGCTGCCTGTCTGTCTACCAGGCAGGGAGCTCCGGGACCTCTTTGGCTACCAGGGTAAGGTCAAAGAAGAAAGTACCCCAGTCTCCCTGCTTTTATACTATGCTCTATGGCATTTTCAAACCCCCCCCCCCCCCCCAAACGTGATCGGTCCCTGAAAAGGGGCCGCACCGAAGTATCTTTTCCCCAATTGCCATTTTTAACATTTCCTGAACCGGATAATTTCTCTCGATTTCTTGTGATGGAATCGCTCAATCCAACCCACCCTCAAGCATCTCAGTCAGTCTTCTTGATCGCCAAGTATCTTGAAGCCATAGTAGGAAAATCATATAAGTGCAAAAAACAACGGTCTGGTGAACTCCTCATCGAAATAAATGACAAGCAGCAGTCCACGAAGCTTCTAGCTCAGACTAGACTGGCTGATCTAGACATCAGGGTCACACCCCATCGGAGCCTCAACAGCTCCCAGGGTGTGATATCCGAGACAGATCTTTTGAACGAAACGGATGCGGATCTCCTTGCCGGCTTGAAGGATCAGGGCGTCACTGCCGTGAGACGCATCACTATCCGCAGAGACGACAAGGAGATTCCCACCAAGCACATTATCTTGACTTTCGACCGCGCAGTTCTTCCACAACACATCAATGCAGGTTTTATCCGTTGCTCCATCCGTCCGTACATCCCGAATCCGCGGCGCTGTTTTAAGTGCCAGCGGTTCGGGCACGGTACAACCTCTTGCCGTGGCCGACCGACGTGTGCGAAATGCGCGGCGCACGATCATCCGACTGACAACTGTCCATCCGAAACCCTCACTTGTGTGAACTGCGGCGGTCCGCATGCAGCGTACTCCCGCAAGTCCGAAAAATTTCAAATGGAAAAAAAGATAATTAACATCAAGGTCACGGAGAACATCACCTTCCCAGAGGCGCGAAAGAGGTTCGCCTCTTTCCCTCTGGGGAGGTACGCCGACGCGGCTCGCCGGGGGGCGGAGTGGCGTCTGGTGTCCACAGGGACCAAGTTCAGCGAGTCTGACCTGGTCCCTGCGCCGCCCCCCCCTGGGTTGCCTCTGGCAGCCCAACCCGCGACCACGCCGCTTGCTGAGGCAGCAGCGGTTGTGGTGCAAACGTCTTCCGTCGGGACCGGTGCTGCTCCCGCCTCTGCCTCCCCATCCTCCAGTGTGTTGGACGGTACCGAGGTGATGGACACCACGAGCCCCGCACCGGTTCCCACCGCCACCGCACCGCCCGTGCCACCTCGGGCGCCCCGGACGCCCTCGGCGGTGGCGGCTCAAACGAAGGGCTCCCGAGGGGGGGCCAAGTCCGGGGGCCCGGTCCGTCGGGCACCCCTCGGACATCCGACGACGACATGGATGTCGGGCCGTTCCTGCTTGCAACGCAGCGCAAGGAACGCGTCCCGACGCCAAAGCCTCCCGACAAGCCAAAAAAGGCGAGAGTCACAGCCCCGAAAGACGACACATAAACAAACACACACACTCCGGTAGCTCTCACACTAAATAATGGGAAGAGAAAACATAATTCAATGGAACTGTAGAGGCCTTCTTAAAAATCTTGACGATGTATACGAACTACTGCATGCTAATCAGCCAAGTGTAATGTGTGTTCAGGAAACACATTTGAATTCCAAGCACACAAATTTCTTGAATAGTTACATGGTCTTCAGAAAGGACAGGGATGGCTGCACACACTCTTCTGGCGGTGTGGCCATAATCGCCCGGGAATCCTTAGCCTGCCACCCTGTCACTTTAAACACTATCCTTGAGGCTGTAGCAATACGCTTGATAATATTTAATAGGTTGATAACGGTATGCTCCATATACATTCCTCCTGATGTTTCACTTTCGAGCTCTGACGTCGAGGCGCTGGTTGACCAGCTGCCCGAACCGTACATTCTAACAGGCGACCTTAATGCTCACAATTCTCTTTGGGGCTCTTCTCGTACGGATGCCCGGGGTCGCCTGATAGAGAGGTTTCTTACATCCTCTGGAGCATGCCTTTTCAACAATAAACAGCCTACATATCATAACATAGGACACAACACATACTCATGTCTTGACTTGGCTATTGGCTCCGCAGTTCTCTTTCCTCTTCTCGAGTGGGGTGTGGGAACTGACCCATATGGCAGTGACCACTTCCCGACCTCACTTACATACATAGGTAAAGGCCCATGCAGTCCATCTTCCCATAATAGGTTCAATGAAACACGAGATAACTGGAATACATTTACAGAGACATCCAAACTACACCACACATCCATAGGACACCTACCCGTTGAGGAATCTACCCAACTCCTCACGGCGCACATCCTCGACGCCGCCGAAAAGTCCATTCCCCACGCCTCTGGTGCCCCGCGCAACCAGCCGAGGCCGTGGTGGAATGAGGACTGTAGGCGGGCGCGAGAGGCCCAGAACAAGGCGTGGGGTATCCTTCGTCGGTACCCCACGTCGAGAAACCTCCTCTTGTTCAAACGGGCCAAGGCTTTAGGAAAACGTGTGCGCCGTGAGGCAAAACGAGAGAGTTGGCGTACATTCATAACATCAATAAACTCCTACACAGACACAAGGAAAGTATGGACACGAATACGCAAACTCAAGGGACAACAAACACACAGCCTGCCTCTGGTCAGCACTACAGGGGACACACTCGAAGACCAGGCTGACACACTCACACAACACTTCCAACACGTGTCCAGTTCAGCACACTACACGAACACTTTCCTGAAACATAAAGCCTGTTGTGAAAAGAAGTCCCTACGCGACAACAACAAATCACAGACCTCTTACAACTCCCTGTTTTCACTACATGAGCTGAGGGCTGCTCTAAGCACGTGTAAACCCTCAGCTTCAGGCCCAGACAACATTACATATACAATGATACAGCACTTACACGCAGACACTCTTGTAACACTCCTTCACCTTTACAACAAGATATTTCTTTCGGGGCTAATTCCAAAGTCTTGGAGGGAGGCCATAGTTGTAGCATTCTTGAAAGAAGGGAAGGACCCTTCCTCTCCTGCTAGCTATCGACCCATTGCCCTGACCAGCTGCCTGTGCAAGCTTCTCGAGAAGATGATAAATCGCAGGCTCGTGTACTTCCTTGAGTACAACGGTCTTCTCGAGAGCTGCCAGGCCGGCTTCAGGGCGGGGCGATCAACGAACGATCAACTCGTAGCTCTTGAAACATATATAAAGGATGCCTTTGTGCATAAACAATTTTGTCTGACGGTGTTTTTCGACATAGAGAAAGCCTATGACACCGCTTGGCGGTACGGTATCCTCAGTGACCTAAAGTCAATCGGTGTTGTGGGCAACATGTTGAACATCCTTTGTAGTTATATGTCGGAGAGAACCTTTCGCGTCAGAGTTGGTCGTGCACTGTCAAAGGTACATGTGCAAGAAAATGGCGTGCCGCAAGGTGGAGTGTTGAGCTGCACTCTCTTCATAGCAAAAATGAACTCTCTTGGAAAGGCACTGCAACCTACAATCTCTTATTCCATGTATGTAGATGATGTGCAGATATCCTTTAAATCGTGTAACCTGTCCATCTGCGAACGTCAAGTCTAGCTCTGCGTCAAGAAACTTGTCGGCTGGGCTGACAAGAATGGCTTTAATCTTAATCCCGCGAACAGCTCTTGTGTTCTATTCTCCAGGAGGCGTGGCGTCCACCCGGACCCAGACATCACTCTTGCGAATGTGCCAATTCCTGTGAACTAGAAACACAAGTTTTTAGGTATTTTATTCGACGAAAAACTTACATTCATCCCACATATTAGACAGCTCAAATGCAAATGCTTAAAAACAATGAATATTCTTAAGGTCCTCTCACATCAATCATATGGGGCCGACAAACAACTCCTGGTGCGCCTTTACACGGCCTTGGTGGGGTCCGCTCGACTACGGCAGTGTCGTGTATGGGTCTGCTACAAAAACCGCACTGAAAATGCTAGACCCAGTGCTGCATCTTGGCCTTCGCCTCTCATGTGGCGCATTCCGCACTAGCCCTGTTGAAAGTCTTTATGTCGAGTGCGACAAATGGTGCCTAGGGCATCAGCGGGAGTATGTTGACCTGTTGTATGCATCCAAGATCGTGTCTCTGACCAACCATCCTTTTAATCCCATCATGAACGATACATCAAATTTACAACTCTTTTTAAACAGGCCATCTATTCCCTTACCGTTCTCTCTCAGAGTTAGGGAAGAGGCTTCCGCACTCCATGTCCTCCTTTCAGACTTGCACAAGACACCCATTCATAATTTCATCGCACCATGGCATCTTCGTCCTGTAACATGCGACCTGTCATTCATTCGTGTAGAAAAAAATAGGGTACCCAGGAATGCAATTCTGCAGCACTTCCTGTTCCTACAGGACAAGTACAGGTGCGCAGAATTCTATAGCGACGCGTCCAAAACTAATTCTACTGTCTCTTGTGCAGCGCATGGACCAAATTTCAGAGTTATCAAAACAATGAATCAATGAATTTCAATCAATAAAATCAATAAAACAATGAATTTCAAAGCAGTATTTACACGGCAGAAGCGTATGGCATTTTACTCGTGTCAAATCACATCCTCGAACATAAGATTCCAAAGTCCATCGTCTACACAGACTCTCAAAGCGTCGTACAGGCACTGTCATTAGGAAGGTCATCTAAAAACTATGTGATAAATGCTCTCTTCAAGGTACTAATGTCTGCATATGCCTCAAATCTTGAAATTACTATATGCTGGGTACCAGGGCATTGTGGAATCCCTGGCAATGAGGCCGCCGACCATATGGCTGGTGATGCTGCTCTCATGACTACAGTTGACATTACAACAGTACCTTACACCGACCTAAAGACACACATCAGACGACAGCTTCGTAACACATGGCAATTACACTGGAGTCAACAAACAGACAACAAACTACACGTAATAAAACCACAACTGGGACGCTACATAACTGACTCACACAACAGATACACTGAAGTCGCCTTGGCTAGGCTGCGGATAGGCCACACACATGTTACGCACTCCCACCTGCTCACTGGAACTTCGGGACCCACGTGTAGCAGGTGTGGAATGGGCCTATCCGTAGTCCACATACTAATCACATGCAAGGCACTTGACACAACACGACACAAACATTTCCCTGAATTATGCTGACGACACATTCCTTTGCACCCATCATAATTTTTAGCCTACGAACCAATGTTTTCTAGTCAACGTGTTTTTAAGTTTTTATCTGAGGTAAACTTTCTGCAGCTCTTGTCATATCATGTGTAATCACACTGGCCCTATACACCAGCCATCTCCATTGTCTTTTGTTTTGCATCACCTTTACTTTTAGTCGCATGTCTTAGTATGTACGGTCTCATCACAGTTCAGTAACTTCTTCTTTGGCGCTCTTTGCCCATAGTCGGCCTTGCGCCAATAAAACCCAACTATCATCATCATCAACTTCCAGGCTAACTAAAAGGGTCTAACTTAAATTAAGGACGACTTAGCAGGCAATAAAACGCTAGAAGATGGGTGTAACATTAGGGGCAGGAAGAGAGCGGAGTGGATATAATTTAATGTCAGCATTGGCACTACTAAGCAACCTTAACACTAACTATGACAGGTAATGTGAAGTACCACTAAATATAACAAGTATATCTCGTGAATGGGGACTTTGAGGACATTTTAGCCCACCTACAGGTCCCATCTGTACTTGCAAAATATTTTTCTTTGTCTATCATAACCACTTGGTGGATTGAAGTGACAACATATACACGGATGAAACCATGTCCACAAAATGTGGCAAAAGGAAACATGCACAAACCCGGACAGCTTCACTGCCATGGACGTATACTTCGTGCAGCAGAATGGCAAAGTGGGCTAGTTGGTATATATGCATAACTAAACCTTCAAAAAGCACATCACTGAAACTCTCGTGATGTCCTGTTCGCTTGTCCTGCTAGGCCTACATTTTTCTTTATTTCTTTCTTTCTTTATTGTTTCTTTCCGTACAGAAAGGGGAGCAGAGGCAAAAGGCTTGGAGCCTGACTAGGGCCCCTGCTCCGGTGGCAGGCAGCGTGCGGGCACAGTATAGTATATTGCACACTTGCAGTCGAGTGTACAAAACAAAAACAAAAAAACAAAAACAAAAGAGGGCTACAGACTACAGAGAGTACATTTGCAGTCGTGCTCCTGGAACGCTCAATGCGCGACTACTTTGCACACACACACACAAAAAAAAGAATACAGAACCAAATTTTCACACTGGATATGGTATCAAAACACTCGTGTGTTTTTTCGTGCAGGGCAAGGAGTGAACGAACAACAAAATACACCCGAAACAGAGACTTACTTCAGCATATATATTTACAATTTCGCTGCAACATTTTATTTTATACTTGGGTAAATTTTAGCTATATGCAATTAACTGCTCTAACAGGACATTTTTAATCTGTGTTTTTGACAACCGTTGGCGAAAATTAATCTGTTTCTGAACTTTGTTCAACAAGGAGGGGATTTGATAACCTGTGTGTTGCCGGCCATAGTTTGTTCTTGTAGATGGCATTGGTCGATTTAGTCTACGCAAGTTATGTTCTGTGGTGGTTACAGGGCTGGAAGTATTGCATAACTTGTTGTCTCTAATGTACTGAAGTAATTTGTAGCAATATATTTGATTTGCCTTAAGAAGTGAATGCTTTAGAAAGAGTTCATGAGTAGGTAGGTATTCAGGCCTGCCGTAGTAATTTTCGAATATTCTTAATACCTTCTTCTGCAACAATAGCAATTTATTATAATTCTGCGTTTTTTATATATATATTATATTATATATACGTTTTATTATAATTCTGCGTATTATAATTTTTAGTTAAAGTATTCGTTGTACAGCAGCAAGCATCAAAGTAGTGCACGAAATTTTTACAGCACAATCACATTCACACAGTCTAAGCTGCACCAGTCAGCTGCCTGCAAAATGTAAGTTACTAGCAATCGACAGGCCTGACACCAGAATCATACTCTGCCGTAAAGGTGCGAAATCCCAAAGGCTGTGTTACTCTGATCACAAAGGTCTGTTACCCACTGAATTTATTAAGCTGAAAATTCGATGAGGGACGGAAATTTAACAGTGAGTTTTGAATATTTTACTAGGTTCTGAAAGGATAATTTACGTTTGCGATGCTGTAGTAAGAGTACGAAGCACAACCAGCGCTCCTCATACTACTGTACCAGTTACGACATGCGTGTAGTTCTGACGTTGCAAATAAATTAGGGTTGCATACACGTTGTTCATTTCAACATTTCACGACCAAACTGAGCGTTCGAAAAGATTGAACACTCAATCGAAACGCGCAAAAAGCATCCAGACGGCATTTTAATCTAATGCTGTACTCTCGGAATTCACTGGAATAATATTTTATTTTATTGCTACATGAACAGCAATCATTCCATTTATTGTGCACGTTTTTAACCGAAAACTATTATGACGAAAAAAACACGGCATCTGCAGAAACGAAACAAACACCAACATCACGCTAAAAGTACACAATGTGCGTGTAACGCATACACCCTTATATTCGCACACGCACTTATATTCGCACTCTCCAGCTTCCCTTATTTCATTTTATATCAAAACATTCGCCTAGCAGAACAGGACCGAACACAAACACTTCACAAAACACAGGGCTACAAATTGCGCGAGAATTGGTTCTGTTTACAAACGCAGCAGCCAGGTACAAAGGTCTACCGACAAATCTCCGCAACGCACAAAGCGAGTCCCTCAAATGGTTAGGGCTAACCGCTTACGCGTACCGAAGTTCGAGAGCAACTCTGCTAAGTTAAATGCATATGACAAGAAAACAAGCTTCACTAGTACTTACTTTCCTCCTCTACTTGGCAGTATTTCTTCGTCCGGTATACAAATCCATGGTAGTCAAATCTCAGAAATAACGAAAGTTAAGGCGTGCACACCCGTGCCGTCATCGGCCTGTAGCACGCGTATCGATACGGAGTGCAGTTAATACAACTGTGGGACGATCGGATTCGCCGCGCAGCGACTTCCTGTCTCGCGTTCGTCCGAGGGAAAAACTAGTTCCTGAAAGACACCCACCTTGATAAAAACGCGTTGCGAAATATATGCCCAAGTTATTGGTAAATACACATATTACTTGCCAATTATATACAACAAAACCTTGAGCGTGGGTATTTTTTAAAGAAAACAGTAAATGTACAGACAATCTATATTACCGCATTCAAAGCAATTTCAGTGTCCGCGGTGGAAATACAGCTGCCGTGGGGTTGTGCGCGCCGTAATTTTACGGTTTGTTCTGAGGCCACAACCACTTGCAGCTTATTTTCCGTTCTTTCGCGGGTCGACATCGCCCCGCGTTGACGGCGTCGGCAAATTGCACGGCGACGTGAGCTGACACGGGAGGAGGAGTAGGCGGAGAAAAACTTTATTGAACAGGTAGATCGAGCTTAGAAGTGGGCGGGGTCCTCAGACCAGGTCTCTTTTGGTGCGGCATGCTGTCTTTACACTTTCAGCGAGCCAAAGCTGCTTACTTAGATGCGAACTGGCAAGTTCACTCTCCCACTGCTCAAATATAACTACTACGTCGATGTCTATCCTGCTCACCAGGTATCAGCGTCGACGCAGCGCCAGAAACCATCCGAAAGCAGTCGACATGTTCCGGATTCCATGTCCATCTACTGGTTTGGGGTCATTGTGTTCGCCGATGTCATGTGAACTGATGGTGGGGTGGTCTTTACCAGCTCGGAGCAATGAACACGGGGAAGCCGTTGACGACTTCGAAATAACCCACATTTAATGTACACACAAAAACCCTAGTGCAAAACACTCAATATTTAAACTACACAAAACGATAAACACACATCTGTAACTAAAAATCCGAACATACAACTCAACTCTAACGCAAGAGTCTCTTTCATAAAGTTCTACACAATTCGTTCGAATCAACTTATTCTATCACGCTATAGGTGATCTCTCTGAACCACAACTCAATAGTTGTGTCCTATGCCTGATTCCCAATTGGACTGGCCTACCCCGGTCGTCGGCGCTGACGTGTCGCACCCTTGCGTGACCGCAACTCGGTGGTAGCCGTCCTCTTCTTGCTTCGTCGGTGGCGGCGTTCGATGCGCGCGGTCACTCGCTGAATGGCGTGGGATCCGCCCGTCCCGACTTATTTCCTTGGTGGCTACCCCCTGGTAGCCACTCTCGCTGGATGTCCTTGATGCCGGCGTTCGACGCGTGTGGTCATCTCTTTAGCGGCGTGCTTCCTCGGTGGCTACTCCCTGGTAGCCGCGGCCGCTGCAGGTTCCAGGTAGGCTCGGCCCGAACGTAGCCTTTTGGGGCCGTCGAGACGAACGTCGACGGAGCGTGGATGTTGGCCGCTGGTGCCCGACCGATGCAGCTGGGGCCACGAAGGCACAGGTTCGTGGTGCACGTTAGGACGACGGTGCCGATGCAAAGTCGGACCGCTCCCGCCCAGGCTCGGATGGCGTGGTCGATGGCCTGGCCGCGTCCCCCTGGCTCGTTCCGTGAAGCTCACATGCTCCGGCCGCCTCCTGGTTTTCTGCCTCCCGGTTTCTTGCCTCTCGTTGTCTTGCCTCCCCCTTCTCTTTGTGCACCCCGCTTTTATACCCTCTGGGCTCTCTCATGGCGCACTCCCATTGGCTTCTCGCTTCTTCTCTGTCTTATATGGCCATCTCGCCACTTGTCCCATGCGTGGCCTTCCCTGATTGGCCGACGAGTGCGCTGCCACCTTTCCCCATGATTTCTTGGTGCGTCGGCGCTGGCACTTGCTGATTGGCGCGCTGCTGGCGCGCACCTCAAATGGCCGTTCCTTTGTTCTTTTTCCTCGTTTTTTCGGGGGTTTTGATGCGTCCCCCTCTCAGAACGTGCCCTGACCCATGACACTTACCCCCCGCTTTAAGAGTTTTTTCTCACAAAACTGCTTCATTTTGGCCTCCGAAGTCCTCTCGCTTCACAACCCTTGCTAACTTCTCATGAGTCCACGGTTCACCACCACTGCTCACTTATTTCGCCGCACATTTCACATCACACTTCACTTTTTTCACCCTTGCTGTAGTTCACTCGTGTCCCGAACACACACACTTGTTTCACACAACGTTCCAATTTTAACACAAATCTATCACTTTCTTCAACCCCCCTCTACTCAAACACTCTCCTCTAACATCACCAAAATCTCTCATTCGACAACACTATTTCTGAATCCGCACAAAATAACGTTTTTCTTCCGCCGCCTTCTCCATCCGCACGTTCCAATGGCTTCTTTATGATCTTCACTTCATGCACTTACACCACCCTACTCTACAATCTCTTCAATCACATCATCGAAATCAGACACTTCGATGATCTCATAATAAACACCACTATTCTCATATAGATTCACACGAAGCTTCCTTTTTCACTATACCACAATATTGAGGCTCTACCACAACATACAACTAATTCGTCACCGTTATGGGTTCTATTCATTTCCGAGTCAACTCCGTGGTTTCGATCAGGTTCGTTGACCTATGGCTTCATCTTAACCTTCTTTCGCCTCTGCCAGTTAGCACCTTTCACTGCACAATCAGTTCTGTTACCGACTTTAGTCACACCACTTGGTGCCAGTAGCCCATAGCCTGCCTGAATGGTTTTGCTGGCAAGCAACGCCTTACAATTTCACCTGCTACTCGGTGCTTGCGCGCTGCTCTTGGCACCATACGAGCTCGCCAGCCGTTGAGCGCGTCATTTCTTCTATGACATGAGCTAGCTTGCGCACCATGTTCACTCTGAGCCTTCTTTTCGCCTAGTCTCCCACTGACCCTCCGTGTGCTCATTAGCCCCACACTGTGTCTGAACCGGGCAGTTTTCTCAGCCAGACAGAATTTCATTTTTCTATCCTCTACGCCTTTCGCGCCCGGACTACCGCTAAACAATTCTGCATTCCTGCGCTTAGTTCTTTTTTGGTTCCATGCAGACTTGGCTTGCGTATGCAGAGCTCCCACGACCTTTTTTCGTGACATCGCTAGTCCCTGCACTGCCTCCCTGTCCCACTTCTCTAGATCTACCTCTTCATCGACGTCACAGAACTTGGACTGAGGGCGCTGTTCTATTTGGTCATTAAACTCGTTACGCGGCTGCACACTTTTGCCCTTTGTAATAGCCTCCATGCCGAAGTGTCCGCCTTAAAAACTTCGAAACTTGCCCTGGCCTTATCAGCGACAAAGCTATTCTCCTTACACACAGGCAGTTTGGAAGAACCACCACTAAGGCCTTCTGTACTGGTGCTACTCCCTGCGCTTCGTATAGCAAACACCCCATTTACACTTGTTAATATTTCGAAGACCCTACAATCAACTAAGTCCCTTGCGCTACAAGGTGGCAGCAAGCTGTCCTCGTCCGGCGCGTTCTCGGTGCGGTCACCTCCAAGCGCCTCGCCTGCGGTTGAGCCACGCACGGCCACTTCACTGTCTCCAGCTGCGGACGCAACTTCCTCCTCAGCAGGTGTCTGAACAAACAACAATTTTTTTTGTGTTGATTTTTACTCGTGGCCTCATCGTGATCCGTGACCTGCGTTCTGTCAAACGCACGTGCTCCTTCGCTGCCGCCGATCTGAGTGCTTTCTTCCTCACGTGCCTTGTAGAGGTCTGCGGCGCGGAATCCTTCTGTCTCACGTACAGCGTGTTCACGGTTCTTTTTGCGTTCTTTGCCTTCGAGGCACCCCATTAATTCTGCATGTTCCCTTTCAAAGCTCTACCATTTGAATCTGCAACTCTCTTTCCTCGGCCTCAAGCCTTTCCCTTGCTTTGCGAGATTCTTCAATCTCTCCATCCAATCTGTGATTGACATTGCGGATCTCTTCATTGTACAATTAGACAAAGTGTTCTGTGCTCAACCCTCGCGTCTGAACCAACGTCAACAACCTTTCCCAATCCATTCTCCCAGCTGGTAAGACACGTGACTGGGCCAATCCTGGCAGTTGATATGCCAAGATCCTGGCAGGCTCGCCAATTATTTGTCACGTGAACGGATGGTGGCGTGGTCTTTACCAGCTCGGAGCAATGGACACGGGGAAGCCGTTGACGACTTTGACATAACTCACATTTATTGGACACACAAAAACCCTAACGCAAAGCACTCAATATTTAAACTACAAACAAACGATAAACACAAATCTCTAACTAACAATCCCAACATACAACTCAACTCTAACGCAAGATTCTATACCATAAAGTTCTACACAATTCGTTCGAATCAACTTATTCTATTACCCTATAGGTGATCTCTCTGAACCACAACTCCCTAGTTGTGTCCTATGACTGCGTCCCTATTGGACTGGCCTACCCCGGTCGTCGGCGCTGACGTGTCGCACCCTTGCGTGACCGCGACTCGGTGGTAGCCGTCCTCTTCTTGCTTCGTCGGTGCCGGCGTTCGATGCGCGCTGTCATTCGCTGGACGGCGTGGGTTCCGCCCGTCCCGACTTATTTCCTTGGTGGCTACCCCCTGGTAGCCACTCTCGCTGGAGGTGCTTGATGCCGGCGTTCGACGCGCGCGGTCATCTCTTCGGCGGCGTGCTTCCTCGGTTGCTACCCCCTGGTAGCTGCTGCCGCTGGAGGTTCCAGGTAGGCTCGGCCAAAACGTAGTTTTTCGGGGCCGTCGAGACGAACGTCGACGGAGCGTGGACGTTGGCCGCTGGTGCCCGACCGATGCCGCTGGGGCCACGAAGACACAGGTTCATGGTGCACCTTAGGATGACGGTGCCGATGCAAAGTCGGCCCGCTCCCGCCCAGGATCGGATGGCGTGGTCGATGGCCTGGCCGCGTCCCCCTGGCTCGTTCCGTGAAGCTCACGTGCTCCGGCCGCCTCCTGGTTGTCTGCCTCCCGGTTTCTTGCCTCTCGTTGTCTTGCCTCCCCCTTCTCTTTGTGCGCCCCGCTTTTATACCCTCTGGGCTCTCTCGTGGCGCACTCCCATTGGCTTCTTGCTTCTTCCCTGTCCTGATATGGTCATCTCGCCACTTGTCCCATGCGTGGCCTTCCCTGATTGGCCGACCAGTGCGCTGCCATCTTTGCCCATGATTCCTTGGTGCGTCGGCGCTGCCACTTGCCGATTGGCGCGCTGCTGGCGCGCACTTTAAATGGCTGTTCCTTTGTTCTTTTTCCTCGTTTTCCTCGTTTTTTCAGGGTTTTTGATGCATCCCCATCTCAGGGGGTGCCCTGACACATGACAGCCGAAAACAATAATTTTTTTTAACATGGGGTAATTTTGTGCCTTGAGGCAAATTACAAGCTATTTGTGTTCGAAAGTGCGCATTCCTCCGTGGCTACCTTGGCTTTCATCGGGGAGATCGGGCGATTGGGAGAGCTTTTTGCGAGTTAAATACGGGAGTTTTGGCTACATCTCTTGTAGTGTTAGCATGATGGGCTTGTCTGCAAGATTGGTGAGTAACGAACCAAGTTTATCAATGCCAGAAATCTAGCGGTGCATTCAATTTCATTCGCGGCTACCGTAGCTTGCATAGGGGAACGATGAAACGCGATAGCTTTTCTTGGCTTAAATATGGGAGCTTTGGTTATATCACTTGCAGTATTACATAATTGACCTCGCCTCCAAGATCGGTGCGGAAGAGACTAGCGTTAGAACTGCCGAAATTTGTCAAATATGACCAAAACGAATCACCCGACAATATTCGTTGGCAGCCTCTGTTAAGGTTCCAAATTCTTCAGTCCACGCATTGTTTTCCGGCGTGGTCGAGTGGATTGGAGCTTAGGTGCTGGTGTTGTGTTTTGAAACTCTATGGTTCTATTCTTGCCAGAACTTCACGGATGTTTTAGTTTTTTTTTTTTTGCAATGAGGGTGTCATCGACATTTTTTTTCAAGGCAAAAAAGGGCAGAGTACCTTGCCGTTTAACCTGCAAGTGACGTTTGACGGTAATCTCAGTATCAAGGGAGCCCCGAAATTTGCTTTGCTCACACTTTGAATTCAGGAAGCTGCTGTCGGTACGTAACATCAAGGTTAAATCAAGTAGCAAGTAAAGTTTTGCTAATTGCGTCTTCGTTCATCATCCTATCTTATTTTGTTCGGATTTGACGGCAATGACTCCCACCTGTGCCCCCCCCCAAAAAAAAACCTTACAACGCTCGTTGGCAACGTCGTTTATAACGAATT
Organism: Haemaphysalis longicornis; assembly: GCF_048455015.1. Lineage (NCBI taxonomy): Eukaryota > Metazoa > Arthropoda > Arachnida > Ixodida > Ixodidae > Haemaphysalis > Haemaphysalis longicornis. The sequence continues at coordinate 50,202,507 of NW_027526233.1, forward strand.
CTGCACTAAGTCCCTGCATCTCTCCGTGAGGTTCGGTATTGGGCAACTGTTTTGAAGGTCAAAGGTTCAAAATAGCGGTGAATTACAATATTTGCACAAAACCCCTCGGTTCAAAACCCTTACAAAACACATACAAAACCCCTCGGTAACTTCAGTACAGTACGCCTATGGAGAGTTTGAATATAAAGTATAGCAGATATAGCTAAAATAAATGTAACGGCGATAGACATGTTCGAAGTAAAAAACGGACATATCAGCAACATGTGAACAACGTAAGCAAAATATGTTTAATACTGTCCCCAAATGAAGCAGCACCAACATCGAGAGTACGTCTTTAGCAAAGTTGAAAGGACGTCCGACATCAAGGTACCAGCAACGTTATCTCAACTCCAAAAAATTTTCATTAAAACATTGAACGTTGTACGGATGTCTAATAGAGATACTGCTGGGACATAGACGTTCGGATCTTTTTGGGACGTCGCCGAGATGTTAGTGGTTTGCTGGGTTGGTTATTGTTATTCATTCTAGGTTGTTAAAACAACTGTGGGAATTTACTCGAGTTACCATGTGTTGTTTTCTGTGGCTTTTCACAGTTGCGTTTCACTCGTGTTCATATTTGTACATAATTCTACACGAAGGAGAGGGGCAAGGGAGGGACACTCCGGGAGTGCCGCTTATGCTAACGTGCGGTTGCCGCACTAATAATTTCTCATGATATTGTCTCCATCACGTTCATGTTGACGTGATGGGGACGACAATTGGCACCATGGATGGGCCGTATGTACGAAGGGCGGGCAAAATTCCTGCCTCCGTCGCTCTATCCTGAAGCAACCAGTGTAGGCAGCTGCATTTTCAATGAGATCGCGAAACCAGCACGGCTCTAATGCTTCTTGTGAATCGACTTGCTCTGCAAATGGGCAAGTCTTGCGAATAGAATTTGTCTGTAGATAGAAGCCTTTATGAAAGCGGTTGGTTGGCCAAGGACACACCAGCAAGAATGGAGACGCTTCAGTTCAACGCTGTAACACATTGGCATTGCTTTGTTGATTATACTGCTATATTATTTTTTGCAGGTCGGTATTACAAAGGTTTTGCACGTACTTGTACGGTACCGCTTTAGTTGGCTCTCTATATCACACGTTGAAAAAGAGAATCCAAACACTAATGGAGCGAGCACTACCTAGTAACTTCCCCTCACATCAAAATGCGAGGACACTAAGCACGCCTCTTAAACGTGCCCAGTAAATAGTAGGGCTGTTGTCCACCTTTTGTGTTGCTGCCTTCTTCTACCGCCCGCTGTGACGATGCCCATACCAGCGTCCGTATTGCTATCAAAAATATAGAGCATTTACTTCTGCAGCTCTCTTCCTGTCCACAAGTGGTATTGTTGCAATTCGTTTTCCCAAATACCTGATATACGGCTGAGTAGATGTCTCTGAGCAGCGTTTATAGGTCACAAGCCAAACGAATAAGCTAGGAACACACTTATTCCTCTGTATTTGGGCCCTTTTGTCTCTCGGTTACCGTGACTGTACCCGTACCAGCATTCGCATCGCCACCTCTTCGCACAAAACACAAAAATAGCTAGCTACAGCAATTTTCCTAACCTTTGTCGTTCGCACGCTCTAATCACTGATCTCTGCCTGGATACAGGTGCCTGACAAACATGTACAAGATAACGGCTAGAAACTATGCGCCATATCCATCTTCCCTCAGCTAGATTTGTCGAGACTCGTTTCTCTTGGTTAGGAGTGCCTGCCCTGGTTTGGAATCCACGTCGATCCATATTTGCTAATTGGTAATTTCAACTCAACTACGGCGTTGTTTCAATCAGTCGGCCATTATTAGTGACTTTTCCCGCCATTTTGTGTGACCTGCATGCGTCAGGAATGGCCGATTTTATACCTAAAGGGGGTCCTAATGCTTTCCATTAACGCTAGAAAAGTGGCTGTTAATAGTTCGACATATTCTTAGAGGCCTAATGTTCGCTAGCGGTGTGTGGAGCACATGAACATGCGTAGAGATCATTAATGTCGTAATCCCTACAGAGGCACGTTCTTTGGAAATGAAATTCTCTCTGGCAGCAAAAAACGAATGGAAACGTGCCTAGCAGCCACCGGAGCCAAGGAGCACGGAGTCAGGTTACGGATCTGCGGGACGACACGATCGGCTGGCCGCCTTTATATACTTCGCAAATGACCAGTGGGGAGTTGCTTGAACATCCACGCATTTAGTTAAGAGAAATGCAGGCTGCGTGTGTAGCTCTATTGCTCGCTCTGCTGGCTCGAGCCTACGCCACTAGGCCAATGCCTCTGAGCTCCCGAAGATTTCGAACGAGTAGGCAGTCGTCTGATCTTGTAGAGCGGAGGGTCAAATGTCGTGAGTATGGGTTTCTCATGGTCATGGTGCTGCTTTTCCCGAAGCCTTATTGCTCTATCGTAAAGTAACTGGTGCAGAGCATACTCTAGTTGTAAATATGTTTTGAATAACTGCTTTTTGTGCGGCCTAAAGTCTGAATAATGGAGTAATGCGGAATTTGCATCAGCGGGCAAACGTAATTAAAATGCGTTATAATACAGAGCATAGGAACATAAGGTCTCTTTCCGCCCATATAGAGGCCTAATAATTGCCATGATAACGATTTCTTTAATTGGCTTGAGTAAACTAGACGGGAACAATCACTGATGTAGGCGAAATGAGAATATTTGCTCTCTTGGTTTCATGAAACAATTTTGATGTACAAAATATCAAATTTTGTAAGAGATATGCATCTCGGGTTAGTGTCATAAGCCAGTCGATGTGATTTAGAGGTGAGTTTATCCAACTTTCTTTTCATTATTTATTTATTTTTTCTTGCAGCTGGCTTTGGTTTTCTTTTAAAAAGTGGCAAATACAATGCAGGTTTTTCTGGTCGTGTTGGAGGTGTTGACGACGGTATTGAAGAAAAATGGCATAGCTTCTATTTGTTTAATGGCAAAGGAAACATCTCTATGATGTTCATGTCATGTTGCTAATAAGATGGAGTTGTTAAGTAATTGTGAGTGTTATCACCATATAAACAAATTGGCGAAGCTTGCACAAAATTGTGCAAGGTTTGAACTATAGCAAAGCTGCAGTACTTCTTTGTACTTGAGCTCTGCAAGACACATTACCACGCATTTGTACAAGTTTTAAATTGTTTATTTGCGTATTACGTACTCGGTTTGCAATGCCCCTGTAGTAGGCATCGTCACATGCAGCGTTATCGTCGTCATCCCCATGCCAAGTATTACATGCATTGTAACAGTTGACGACAGATGCAGCGCGTACGTAGATGACGCATGCGCACCGTTCCTAGAGACGCATTTTAGGTTCCCTGCAGCAGGTGTTACGCCAGCTGTGCCGTTGCTTGTCGCAAGGCACCGCGAGGTGATTTTCGATGTCTTCGGCAGTGTGCTTTCGCTAAAGCCACTGCACGAGCCCGTGACGCCACAAAGCCATGCCTACGAGCGCAAGATATCTCCTCGTTTCTCAGGATTTTCGCCTGTTTTTTTTCACTAAAGCTAGGCCTCGAGCAGGGACGCTTCGAGGCACGCGCCAACCAGCGCTCGCTATTTTCTTGCTTCTCGGGATTTTCAGCTTCTCGGGATTTCCAAAGCCACTGCGCATGCCGGGGACGCTCGGCGGTTCTAGCGAGAAACGCGCTGAGGCGCGCTCCCCATTTTCTTTGTATTTGTAACGCGTTACGCGCCCCACATTGCGGCCAGCTACAACGGCTCAGCTAATTGAATACAGTTATTTTTTTACTTCACACGAAATGAAACGTAGAGTTTTTTTCGCGTGAATGTAGTACTGAAGATGATCCTCGAATATGGTGAACGCCCATATTTAGCGTTTAGTTGTGTATTATTAAGGCAGTGAATTTTCAACAAAGTGCTGTAATGGGTATAGAATGTTTTATAGGTATTTTATTGCGGCATCTGTACTACAGTTTGCGCGTTACCAGGCCGCGAGGGCCTCTTGCAAACGATCTATGATTACGTTTAAAGATAAGCTGCTAGCCCTTGCCGAAACGTCTGCACCAGCGATAGAAGCAGACAAGCTTAACAAACCGAAAATGAGTGAATTACGTCCAGTATTCTGAGGGAAATAAGGAAAACCAACGGGCTTTCCGTAAAAAAGGAAACGGCAAGCAGCCGCCACTTGAAAGAATCACAAGCATTAACGTAGCAGTATGTTTCACGTTTGAAAAAGGCAAAATACTTCGAAGGGGTCACTAATAAAATGCAAACTAATCCCAAGTCCGTCTTGAATTCAAAAATTTATGTATATCCGACGTTTATCTGGCTAGCAAAATAATCAATCAATCAATCAATCAATCAATCAATCAATCAATCAATCAATCAATCAATCAATCAATCAATCAATCAATCAATCAATCAATCAATCAATCAATCAATCAATCAATCAATCAATCAATCAGTCAATCAATATATCAATCAATCAATCGATCAATCAATCAATCAATCAATCAATCAATAATGTATATTCACGTGGACAGGAACAGCCAAAGGCCTCAGTGCTGGCGCACGGATAGTTACATAAAAACAAATTACACGAAACATATTGCAAGAAACAAACAAGCCACAAGACACAAAAACATTCAAGTAGTTAAAATAACAGAAATAAGGCCCAGGCGAAGCCTGGGTACAGGTAAAAAAGAAAAAAAGAAGTTGCCTCTGTGGCTGTGCTTGTTATAAATACCACACAATAAGCAGAGCAACAAAGTTTGACAATAAAGCGACAGACACGATGACAAGAGTATAAAGACAAATGATAGGACGAACAAATCGCAGTAAAAAGTTTCAAAAATAGGGAACTATCAGTTTGTTGAACAGAGCCGCACAGAAACCAAATTCCAGCATTGAAAAAAAAATTACGAACGACAGAGACGTCATTGGTGTTTAACATCTGTATTCAACAGCGCAGTACGGTAATTTGTAAATGAACTTTGAAAGACGTCAAGGTGTTATAAGAAGCGGTTGTAACAATTCTGTATTCAGCGCACAGGAGAATCATCGGGGTTGCGCTGCATGGTCAAGAACGGGCGATGCGACCTGGTGGGCCTTTGTAGAACGCTAAACTGTAAAGAGTTAAGCAGGTCTGCGCAAGAAAGGCCCCAATGAACAATTTTGTGAAGGAATGTAAGATCTTCAAGCATGCGTTTCCAGTTAAAGGAAGGGGTGGAAGGAGCTTTGGGAAGACAGAATCAGGATGAAAACTGTGATTGTGATGACTGTGCCGAAATATGGATAAGAACTTCTTCTGCACACGTTTTATTAATTCACTTCTACATATGGAGATGCCGTTGCAGGCAACAGAAGCATATTATAACTGAGGGACACATATTGCATCTCGAAAAACAAACAGCGCGTAAGTTAACGGGGACAAAAACGCATAAAGACGGCACAAGCGCAGTGCTGCGCTTGTGCCGTATTCATGTGTTCTTTTACGCGTCAATTTGCGCGCACTTTGTTTTCGAGATTCATCATTACCAACACGCCCAACTCTCAACCGTTATACTTATTGCATTGCATACAATTAGAAACGAACCCCGAGAAGAGAATTCCTTTGTAATCCGGCACACATTTCCAAGACTTCAGAGCGCTCGGCGGGTGATGAGCCTAATATGAGGAAAAAAACAGAGGGTGCTGTCAAAAAGAACCCCGAGGTCCCTAATCTCCTCAACTCTTTGCAGAGGAGCTCCCTCAATACTGTAGGAAAAAAGTAGACGGTGGGTTTTCCGACTGTACATGACAACCCTTGTTTTCGCGGGGTTTAAATTTAGACAGTTTTTGCTGCAGAAGACCGATAATTCCGACACATCCCTCTACAAGGCACAGCTGTCCTTAACACCAATAATGCGCCTTAATAGTTTGAAATCATCAGCATAGAGAAGAAATGATGACTTTGTTAGCACTTTCGACACATAATTGATAAAGATTGCGCAGCACGAAGCCCTGAGGTACACGAAGCTCTGAGGTACTCAGCACGAAGCCCTGAGGTACACCACTTGTTGCAATGTAAACACCAGACATTTTGTAGTGTACATCTTCGTGAAAGGACAGGTCGAGGAGATAGTTGGACAACAATGCGACAAGGCTTGCGTCTGCACCGGACGTAGTAATCTTGTTAATTAATAAGTGACAGTTCACCACATCGAACGGCTTACTGTGGTCAAAATAAAAAACGTCCAACTGGCCGTTTTCACTAACTGCAGCCGAAGCCTGTGTCATAAAGCTTGCAAGATTTGTAACCGTCGATTGACCCGAAAAAAAGCCGTGGTGATTTGATATCAGACCGTTCTTGACGCAGGCAGCAAAAACGTTTTGCAGAGCTGACTCAAAGAGTTTTGAGGCGACACAAAGGAGTGAGATCGGGTGATAGTAATGGTTGACTTATCACCAGACCTAAATATTGTAAAAAATCGAGCGGTCTTCTATGCACCAGATAATTGGCCGAAAAGTAAGCAGTTATTATAGATAAAAGTTAGGACACGCACAAACGGGTTGTCGTAAGCCTTCATGAGGGCAGCTCTAATTACCATCTGGCAGTTGAAAGATAAATTTAAAGTAATGAGCAAAGCTGGTGACAACATCCTCAACATGTTCACCATAAGAATTAGGCAGGCTAACGAGTTCTTTAGGTGCCTTCAATGGCCGCGTATATACCTCCAGAAGTCACCCGGTTTCTGAGACGTAGCAGCCTCTGGCGACTCAATATAGAACTGATGGTGACGCCGGTAGAGGATTTTGCAAAGTGAGCGATACCGACTTAACTCCGCTTTCCACTTTCAAGCCCACAATACGTCTGCACAATCGTCAACACCGCCATAGGATGTTGGGCAGCAACAGAGAAAGATTCAATACGAGGGAGGTGAAACTTGTCGGGGTGTACAAGAGATATTTTGGAGGCACACACTTGTACGTTTTTAAGTGTGAGAAACACACAGCTAGTACATTGCCACAGAAGTTTTCAATGTGGCAGAACTGCTGCAAGGAAATGAACGATTAAAAATATTATAACATGCGGCACTTCTAAGCTGAATAATGGTGTTTGTGCTGAAATGAAAGTTTGTTCCAGTGAATACCTGGTGTGTTGAAGTCCCCAAGTACCATTAGCTTATAGTTGGAGTGTGAATTTGATACATTCTCGATAGACGCGGGCTTTCCATTGTATTCCGCAGGTAAAATATCCCGGGGTATATTGAATGTTCCGTTGAGCAGCTTCTCGCCCCCCATGAGGCTTACCTCAACACAGTGATTCCTCTATGGTCTCGAGGTCTGCACGCCGCACGCATTGCTCTGAGCGATAGATGGCAATGAGCACACCGCCACCTTTTTGCCTAGGCCCAGTTAACACTGTGTCGCCTCTAAAAATTTTATAGGTCGGAAGAAAATAGTCGGAAGACGGGATATCATTGCAAAGCCAAGTTTCAGTTATAACACTAGTAGCAAATTTGGAGCACACAACATTTCTGAGAAATTCGGAGAACTTAGTACGTAGACCCTGAGCGTTTTGATAATAGATGTCAAGAGTGGCGTTCTTACTGGTTATGCTCAGTAGTTTCACAGCTGTGCACCATATCAGGGTTGAACTTACCTTGAAACGACATGAAGAGGCAGCCCTTTGGCCAAATAGACGGGTCGCCCATGCGCCTAAAACCTTCTGCGTCAACAGTTATGCAAAAAGAAGAATTAGAGTCAAACTTGGTTTTAAGGCGTTTGCATGACAATGGCATGACTTGCACATTTGACAAGTGGACCAATAGTTACCCAGATGTCGTGTTAGCCGACAACTTTAAAACAAAGATGGCCGGGAGGTCGGTGGTGTCGAGGACAGGAGGGGGCCGCCTTGGCCAGCTGCACCGGCTACGGCTGCGGGAAACGACGACCTCATGGGGAGGCCGGAGTGCGGTGACGTCCCCGGTAGCGTGGCAAACTTAGCGGGCTTTGCGGAAGCAGGCGGGAAAGGCGGCGGACGGGCGAGCTCCTTTCGTGGGCAGGGAACCTCCTCACTCACAGAAGTGACGATTGCAGCCTGACATCCTCGAGAAAAGAGAGGCAGGCGCAGGCTTCGGACAGGAGATTCTTCAGGGCAGCTACCTATGCGCGTAGGTCCGCCGAAGGGGCGAGGCTTGCTCCGACAGGGGACGCCCCTCATTTCGCCGGGACGCCCGCTGGCTTACCGCCTTCGCTGGCTTGCTGAACGGGGTCGCTCGGCCTAGCGGGTGACGCCGCAGCCACACAGAGATTGCAGACGAACGTCTGCGCAGTGGAGATCAAACACCGTAGTCCCTCGTTCCGAAGACCAATGCACTTTCCTTGCGCAGGGCGTTTACAACGACAACATAAAAAAACTCGTGCCTGCCGAAGAAAGGGAAGCAGCAGAGTAGACACCTGTCTTTTGTGGGCGCCGTCATGCAGCGTAAAAAATACTAAAATTCATTTATTGCGCTCAGGTACAGCCTTGAGGCCTTTGTACTGGCGCCAGAGTTATTCAGAATATTGCTGGCGCAAGGCGGGACAAGGACGACGAATTACACACAAATGGTGCGCTTCATTTCTGTGTAATTCGTCGTCCTTGTCCCGCCTAGCGTCAGCAATGTTCCGAGTAAAAAACCAACTAGCCTCATTTCAAGCTCCAGAGTTATACAGGTTCAAAAGATTTCAGGGCAAAGCAAGACACGCCCAGATCAAGTACAGATGATAAAGTGTGATAACAAGTAAAACTGAACTTTGACAAGTACATAGATGACATAGAAAAAGAAAAAGTAAAGCAACCTTAACAAGGCATATTTACAACGTATAAGTAGAAAACACTACAACACAATGTGTAATATACCCTGTACGCACAAAGAACACAAGCAATGCTGACATGGCCCAACACTACAGAAAAAGAGTCTTTTAATAAAGCGAACATTTTTACAGCACAGAGAGACATGTGAACTTGTAACAGTAATGCGTAATATAAACAAACTAAAATTGTGTGGGCAGCATACTTTGCAGAGAGCAGGGCAACGTAACACGCAGGTCACCTAACAAGCATAAAACTAAAAGTAAAAAAATCAATTAATTTCTACGAAACAGAGAAATATACAGTACGTTTCTAAGAAGGACAATATATACGAATGTTTTAGTTTGTGATAGTTATGCTATTATCTGAAGTGAGCTGATGGAGTGAGCTCTTAAAAATATCCATGTCAACAGAATAGAGATTACATGTGCTCTGCAGCCCAGTGGACAGCTCTCCAGTGGACAGCTCTGTGGACAGCTCTGCAGTGGACAGTGTAACTTAGAGGGGCTGAAAGTACGGAAAATATGACATTTTATCGTGAATTTTACACGAACTGTTTGATTTAGCTCAGCGAGAAAAAGGAAAAGATAATTTTGCCCATGTATTAGCCCCAAAAATTATTGACAGGTCAGCTGTTAAAGCACTCCCAAGTACCGTGGTCCTGAATCAAGACGGTGATACTCTCGATGGAAGCAATGTCCAAGTATCGATAGGAAGTTTTTTTGCACTGTATCAATAGCGACGCTGTTAGATCTGCATGTGCCCTTCCACACAACCGAGGCATATTGGAGCACGGGAAGACATGCAGTGGAGTACTCATTCAGGAAGGGTGTTGAGAAACGAAACTGTTTAGACATTCTGCACGCTATAGCCAAGCGGCGGACGTCTCGCTGTTTAGTGGATCTAACAGTTGGTGTAAATATCTGCTGGCTGTTAAGGAGCGCCCCAAGACCAGTCGCCATTAAAAAGCGAGGCAAAGTAACAGCGTGTAGACAGCTTTGAAAAGGCATGCAATTCATTCTACAGGCGTAAGGCAACACTTTGCGTTCCGTTAGGTTCACTAAATTTTTTATCTTTGCACCATGTAGAAAATGCATCGACGATCTCGTTGCTAATTCTTGCAGTCGCCGATACAGGGGACTTCTTTGAAGATTCAATGCAGATGTTTGGGCTAGTTGGTGTTACGATTTCAACATGCTGAAAAGGGAATAGACCTGATAATAATAATAATATTGCCGCGAACCATACATTGGGTTTGTTTATTTGTGTTTTGCTTTTACCGCCCGGCTGCGCCGGTCTGTGTTATCTCTGCGCCAAGGGAAGCGCGTGTTCCATTCTTTCTTTCTGTGCCGCATGTGTTATCTGTCGTGATAGGGAGAGCATTGCGATCTAACGTGAACAGCCCAGAATAATCTTCTTGGATCTTGGATCTTGGATCTTCTTGGACCCCGACTTACGCGTCATAATCGAGCACCTCGAGGGATGCAACGTTGCCGTTCCTAGGACCTTCAAACGCAGCTTAACAGCATTCAGCCTGAGAAACTCCGTCCTCGTGAAGAAGAATTTCAGCCCCGGAACAAGAGCGAATTACCTTCTCGTCATCCCCGCGGACCTTCGTGACGAAATTTTGGAAGCGCGCCACGACGACCCGTCTTCCGGACATCTCGGCACAGCGCGCACTATTGGAAAAATCAGGGCGAGGCACTACTGGCCCGGCCTTACCTCTGACGTCACCCACTACGTCCGGAGCTGCCGTGACCGCCAGCGACGAAAAACGCCGCCGACAAGACCCGCCGGACTTCTACAACCGATCACCGTCCCATCGAGACCATTTCAACAGATTGGAATGGACCTTTTAGGCCCGTTCCCTACGTCACGATCACAGAACAAGTGGATTGTCGTAGCGACAGACTACATGACGCGCTACGCAGAGACCGCCGCTCTTCCGAGGGGGACTGCACAAGAAGTGGCGAAGTTCTTTATAAGCCAAGTTGTGCTGCGACTTGGAGCCCCGGAAGTCCTAATCCCCGACCGCGGAACGGCATTTACTGCGGAGCTGATGCAAGGAGTATTACGCTACAGCAACACGGATCACCGAAAAACGACGGCGTACCACCCCCAAACGAACGGACTAACAGAACGTCTGAACAAGACAATCGCAGATATGCTGTCAATGTACGTTGACGTTGAACATAAGACTTGGGACGAAGTGCTCCCGTATGTCACGTTTGCGTACAACACGGCTATCCAGGAGACGACACAGCTGACGCCGTTCGAGCTTGTCTACGGTAGAAGGCCGACTACGATGCTCGACGCCATGCTTCCACACGTAGAAGACGACGACCTCAACGCCGACGTCCACGGATATCTTCAACGTGCGGAGGAGGCCCGCCAGCTCGCTCGAGTTCGTATAACGAACCAGCAGCTGGTGGATGCGGGCCGCTACAACCTCCGACGCCGAGACCCGAGTACCAACCAGGGGATAGTGTGTGGGTTTGGACTCCCATCCGACGACGCGGACTCAGTGAGAAGCTCCTGCGACGGTATTTCGGACCCTACCAGATTCTACGACGTGTCCGCCAACTTACCTACGAGGTGATCCCCGATGGTGATTCCGGAACATCACGACGACGCACGCGGCCCGAAGTCGTTCACGTGGTTCGCTTAAAACCTTTCTACAGACGATAACGAATTTTATTTTTATTTTTGAACTGTCGCTTATGTTAGCATCGGGTCGATGCACTCTTAGAGGGGGGATAATGCCGCGAACCATACATTGGGTTTGTTTATTTGTGTTTTGCTTTTACCGCCCGGCTGCGCTAGTCTGTGTTATCTCTGCGCCAAGGGCAGCGCGTGTTCCATTATTTCTTTCTGTGCCGCATGTGTTATCTGTCGTGATAGGGAGAGCATTCCGATCTAACGTGAACAGCCCAGAATAATCTTCTTGGATCTACTATGTTCTCGATGTGAATCGACGTTTCGAGAACCACGCGCGCCGAAAGATAAAAAGCCTGCAGTGCGGACGCCGGGGCATTCGATTCGACGACACTCGCCTGTGCAAGTCACTTTGTTGACCGCTGCTTCGCCGCCTTTGTATTCTTTTGAGTTGTTAGGGGAGCACAAGTTCGCTCCAATAAACGTGTTTCTCATTCAAGACAACTGCATCGTTCTTGTCTTCGCGACATCTGGTGGAGGTGCTGGGTACTAAGTCTTTATGCCCTCTACGACATCTCGAAGCCGCCAAACCAGTCCAACCAGAGAAAGCCCCCGACTGCAAGGATTGCTACCTGAGTTCGGTCTTCTGCCAGAAAGGCCCAAGAGAAGGAACGCTGCAACCAACATCATGGTGCAAGAAACAACGTCGCCAATCATCCTGCAGCAGCCCCGAGAACCGCCATGGTTCCGGGGAGCCCCCGCTAAAGACCCCGAAGAATGGTTGGAGAAGCTGGAGCGCGTCCGCATCTTCAACAGGTGGGACGACGAAGAAACTTTCCGGCATGTCTTCTTTTACTTATAAGATGCTGCTCGAACTTGGTTCGAGAACTATGAGAGCTCTTTGACCGACTGGACTCAATTCAAAAGGGAGTTTCTTAAGACTTTCACTACCGTGGTGAGAAAAGAGCGAGCTGCGCTTTTGCTTGAAACTCGAACGCAGCACCCCAACGAAGGAGTCGTGATTTTCGTTGAGGACATGAAGCGACTTTTTCGTCGTGCGGACCCTGAAATGACCGAGGAAAAGAAGCTCAGGTTTCTAATGCGAGGAAAAACTAGACAAGCAAGAGCTTTTTGCTTGTCTAGTCCGTAACCCTCCGAAGACAGTGGCGGCATTCGCGTCTGAGTTGGCCGCGATGGAGAAGACGCTAGAAATTCGAACGAGGCAGTACGACCGCCCTGTCAACGCGCTGTTCTCGGAGACCATCGGTGCCGCAAATGGAAGCTCCGCTACATTGCGAGAGACCTTCCGAGCAGTGGTCAGGGAGGAGCTTCGGAAGCTTTTTCCAACGACGCCGCAACCTCAAGTGGCTTCCCTGACCGACGTAATCCGAGAAGAAGTCCAAAACGCACTGGGAACTTCTACGCCATCGGAAGCCCCCCGCGAACCACAAGCCATGACCTACTCCTCGGCTGTTCGTCAACCCCGCCCTGCTCCTACCCGTCGTCAAGAGGCCGAGCCATACCGCCGTCTAATGCCGCCCGCCCGACGCCTTGTAGACCAATACCAGACGCCAAGGAAGACCGACGTGTGGCGAACGCCCGATAATCGCCCGCTGTGCTACCACTGCGGAGAGGCCGACCACATCTACCGTCGCTGTCCCTACAAGAGGCTCGGTTTGCGAGGGTTCTCCGTCGACGCCCCACGCCCCCGATACGGCCAGCGCCCTGCTGAGATCGAAGAATACCTCTCCAACTCCAACCGAGGACCAGCCCGCTTCAACCGTTCACCGTCGCCCTACCCGTATCAGTCCCCGAACCGCCGCAGCACTGCTGACTTCTCACGTGGAAGGTCCCCCAGCCCACGCGGGGGAAACTAAAAGCAGCAACTTCGGGAGGTAAAGTTGCACAACGGCGGAAAAATGAAAACCCTCCAACGACGCAGCGACTAGCTGAAAACCATCATTCACGACATGCCCTCAACCCGACGACCCGACCTAGCTCTAACGAGACTCCTGAACACGACGACAGCTACACGGCGCGACGCGTACCCGACCTGACCGAGTCGTTCGTTGAGAAGACTTAGAAAACGACGATGCACAGTGCCCGACCGTCAACACGTACAAGCAGAGATACGATGCCCCGACGAACCCGGAACTCGAGGAAGACTGCATCTGACGTCAAGGTGTCGATCGACGGCTTTGACGTAGTCGCCCTCGTAGACACGGGAGCTGACTATTCGGTAATGAGCGGACCATTTGCGTCTAAACTGAAGAAAGTTATGACCAGATGGGACGGTCCGCACATACGCACAGCAGGAGGCCACCTCGTGACGCCAAGTGGAACGTGCACATCGCGCGTCACCATAGACGGCACAACGTACCCTGCGGCGTTCGTCATTCTGCCTAACTGCTCCCGCGACGTAATTCTTTGAATGGACTTTTTGATGGACAACGGTGCAATAATCGATCTGCAGACAAAGTCAATGACTTTTTCCCCCAATCACTCCATGACGCCAGAACCGAACCCCGAACGACGTGCTGCTGTAAGGATTGCCGATGATCATGTCACCCTACCACCCCGCGCAAGCTTGATGGTCGCAGTCTACTGTTAAGATGCTGCTCCTGACGTCGACGCTATCGCAGACATCGATCAAAGGGTGCTTCTCAACCGTGGTGTGTCGGTCGCAAGAGGCATTTCGCGCTTCAAGGAACACCAATCCCACATTTTGGTTACGAATTTCACCGAGGAGTACCAGCATTTAAACAAGGGCGCGGCAATTGCATTCCTCGAAGAAGCGCAAGAAGCAAGTGACGTGATCGCGGTCGCCGACTTTGAACGCACACCCGTAGAAACCTTCAAGCTCCCGCAGCCTTTCGACGTGAATCCGGCGCTACCGCAAGAAGAAAGGAACAAGTTATTGGCTTTCCTGCGTCGCTATAGCGAATGTGTTTCGTCGAGCGCAAAACTACATCAGACCCCTCTAGCGAAGCACCGAATAATAACCGAAGATGGAGCCCGACCCACCCGACAGTCACCGTACCGCGTCTCTTCACACGAACGGGAAGCCATCCGGACTCAAGTCGACGATATGCTCAGCGACGACATTATACAGCCCTCGAAAAGCCCCTGGGCTGCGCCCGTCGTACTCGTAAAGAAAAAAGACGGCACATTAAGGTTTTGTGTTGACTACCGGCGACTGAACAAATTCACGAAAAAGGACGTGTACCCCCTCCCCCGAATGGACGACGCCCTCGACCACCTCTGCCACGCGAAGTACTTCTCATCGATGGACCTGAAGACCGGCTACTGGAAAATTGAAGTGGACGAGAGAGACCGAGAGAAGACTGCATTTATAACCCCAGACGGCCTATACGAGTTCAAGGTGATGCCGTTTGGGCTGTGCACCGCACCAGCGACGTTTCAAAGAGTCATGGACACTGTGCTAGCTGGCCTTAAGTGGCACACCTGCCTCGTATACCTCGACGACGTAGTGGTATTCGCCCGGACTTTCGACGAACACCTTGCAAGGTTGGAGTCTGTACTCAAGGCCATTCGTACGTCGGGGTTGACGCTGAAGCCTGAAAAGTGCCGTTTTGCATACGGGGAGCTCAAGTTCTTGGGCCACGTCGTCAACGCCGCGGGAGTCCTACCTGACCCGGCAAAAACTTCAGCCATTGCGAACTTCCCAAGGCCGAAAGACAAGAAGGGCGCGGGAAGATTTCTCGGGCTGTGCGCATACTACCGGCGCTTCGTCGCAAACTTCGCACGCATTGCAGAGCCACTCACGCGCTTGACGAAAGATAGCACTCTTTCAGCTGGGAAAACGACCAAGAAAAAGCATTCTGCGAGCTGCAAAAATGCCTGCAAACACCGCCCGTGCTCGCTCATTTCGACGAAAATGCCGAAACGGAAATGCACACAGACGCCACTGATATAGGCTTGGGTGCCGTTGTTGTCCAAAAGCAAAGCGGCTGCGAAAGGGTAATCGCCTATGCCAGCCGTGGTCTGTCGAAGGAGGAGAAAAACTATTCTGCCTCTGAGAAAGAGTGCCTGGCTATTATATGGGCGATTTCAAAATTTCACCCATACGTGTATGGAAGGCCATTCAAGGTTGTAACGAGCCACCATGCGCTGTGGTGGCTCGCCAATTTGAAGGAACCCTCTGGCCGTCTTGGGCGGTGGAGCTTGCGCCTGCAGGAGTTCGACGTTACAGTCGTTTATAAATCCGGCAGGAAACACTCCGACGCCGTCTGCCTGTCCCGCGCCCTCGTCGACCCACCACCACAAGACGCTGACGAAGACAGCGCGTTCTTCGGGATCGTGACAGAGAGTGACCTAGCCGCCCAGCAGCGTGCCGACCCCGACTAACGCGTCATAATCGAGCACCTCGAGGGATGCAACGTTGCCGTTACCAGGAACTTCAAACGCAGCTTAACAGCATTCAGCCTGAGAAACTCCGTCCTCGTGAAGAAGAATTTCAGCCCCGGAACAAGAGCGAATTACCTTCTCGTCATACCCGCGGACCTTCGTGACGAAATTTTGGAAGCGTGCCACGACGACCCGTCTTCCGGACATCTCGGCACAGCGCGCACTATTGGAAAAATCAGGGCGAGGTACTACTAGCCCGGCCTTACCTCTGACGTCACCCACTACGTCCGGAGCTGCCGTGACCGCCAGCGACGAAAAACGCCGCCGAGAAGACCCGCCGGACTTCTGCAACCGATCGCCGTCCCATCGAGACCATTTCAACAGATTGGAATGGACCTTTTAGGCCCGTTCCCTACGTCACGATCGCAGAACAAGTGGATTGTCGTAGCGACAGACTACATGACGCGCTACGCAGAGACCGCCGCTCTTCCGAGGGGGACTGCACAAGAAGTGGCAAAGTTCTTTATAAGCCAATTTGTGCTGCGACATGGAGACCCGGAAGTCCTAATCCCCGACCGCGGAACGGCATTTACTGCGGAGCTGATGCAAGGAGTATTACGCTACAGCAACACGGATCACCGAAAAACGACGGCGTACCACCCCCAAACGAACGGACTAACAGAACGTCTGAACAAGACAATCGCAGATATGCTGTCAATGTACGTTGACGTTGAACATAAGACTTGGGACGAAGTGCTCCCGTATGTCACGTTTGCGTACAACGCGGCTATCCAGGAGACGACGCAGCTGACGCCGTTCGAGCTTGTCTACGGTAGAAGGCCAACTACGATGCTCGACGCCATGCTTCCGCACGTAGAAGACGACGACCTCAACGCCGACGTCCACGGATATCTTCAACGTGCGGAGGAGGCCCGCCAGCTCGTTCTAGTTCGTATAACGGACCAGCAGCTGGTGGATGCGGGCCGCTACAACCTCCGACGCCGAGACGCCAAGTAGCAACCAGGGGATCGTGTGTGGGTTTGGACTCCCATCCGACGACGCGGACTCAGTGAGAAGCTCCTGCGACGGTATTTCGGACCCTACCAGATTCTACGACGTGTCGGCCAACTTACCTACGAGGTGATCCCCGATGGTGATTCCGGAACATCACGACGACGCACGCGGCCCGAAGTCGTTCACGTGGTTCGCTTAAAACCTTTCTACGGACGATAACGAATTTTATTTTTATTTTCGAACTGTCGCTTATGTTAGCATCGAGTCGATGCACTCTTAGAGGGGGGTAATGCAGCGAACCATACATTGGGTTTGTTTATTTGTGTTTTGCTTTTACCGCCCGGCTGCGCCGGTCTGTGTTATCTCTTCGCCAAGGGAAGCGCGTGTTCCATTATTTCTTTCTGTGCCGCATGTGTTATCTGTCGTGAAAGGGAGAGCATTCCGATCTAACTTGAACAGCCCAGAATAATCTTCTTGGATCTACTAT
Organism: Haemaphysalis longicornis; assembly: GCF_048455015.1. Classification (NCBI taxonomy): domain Eukaryota; kingdom Metazoa; phylum Arthropoda; class Arachnida; order Ixodida; family Ixodidae; genus Haemaphysalis; species Haemaphysalis longicornis. The sequence continues at coordinate 50,219,866 of NW_027526233.1, forward strand.
GTTCTCGATGTGAATCGACCTTTCGAGAACCACGCGCGCCGAAAGATAAAAAGCCTGCAGTGCGGACGCCGGGGCATTCGATTCGACGACACTCGCCTGTGCAAGTCACTTTGTTGACCGCTGCTTCGCCGCCTCTGTATTCTTTTGAGTTGTTAGGGGAGCACAAGTTCGCTCCAATAAACGTGTTTCTCATTCAAGACAACTACATCGTTCTTGTCTCGCGACAATATTTAGAAATAATATAATCAATCAATCAATTGTTCAATCAATCAATTTATTTTCAGTGCCTAGGAACGAGGGTGATGTCTTAGTGCTGGTACACTAACAAACTTAAAAACAACCAACATTACATGGTACATACAACACGTATCACTAAAAGAAGCACAAAGAACTATTGATAGAACTACAAAGAACTACGCTAATAGAAGCAGAAAGAACGCTAATAACAATGATATCATACTCTATGGACAGAAGACTTAGCCACAAATAATATACTGTTTAAGTGAACATACACCAAATTAGAAAATAGTGAGGTAAGGATAAAAGCTTTACAAACGAGAAGTTGAATAAAATGCAGTCACGAGCAAACAAAGGAAGGTGGCATAGCAAGATTGTGTGAAAGGAGTAAGTCATATACCGTTAGCTAAAAACAGCACTACTCAGCCCTGCACGAAACTGGGCGAGGGAGCCATTAAAAGCATCCAATTTGTCACCAACAAAGTTGTACAGGCTTTGCAGTCGGTGGATAGGCGAGTGACGACTACTAGTTGCACCAGTATGGAATGGATAGCGCGATCGCGTGCACTTCTGGGGAATTCGGAGTATAAGGTGGGACAGAAGTTCTGGGCAGAAAATGACTCGGTGTAGTTCCTTGTGGGGAAAAAGAAGATCAGCTCGATCACGCCTAGAACTTAACAGAATAAGCTTAGGAAGCTGATGTTGACTACAGGAGAAAACAGAACCGCGTCCTAGCCGGTGTTTATATATTGACAGGAATCTTTTCTGCACTCGTTCAAGATACTGGTGGTTGGACTGGCAGGTTCCATTCCAAACGAAAGATGAGTATTCTAATTGGGGGAGGCATACTGATGAGTTAAGCTTTAAAAAGGGAACAGGAGAAGTGAAATCTCTCGTAAACCTGCACACCGCCCCCAGAGAGCAGAGGGCCCGCCCGACCACCTGTCGTATATGGGGAGTGAAACTGAGGAAGATGTCGAACAGCACTCCAAGGTCTCTAACCTCGGAAACTTTTGACAGACGAGCATTATTAAGCGTGTAAGAGAATTAGAAGGGATGTGTTTTCCGGCTGTAGGTGATAACTTTGGTTTTATTAGAGTTAAGAATTAATGCCTGCTCAGCCCACCAGAGCGCGAAGGATGAGATGTCATGTTGAAGGGCGAGGCAGTCCTCTGGGCAATTTATTATTTTGTAAACCTTAATATCGTCAGCATACAAAAGAAAAACGAGCTCTTCATAGAGGTAGATACGTCAATAATGAAGAGAGAGAGAACAGAGGAGGGCCCAACACGGACCCCTGAGGTTCGCTGCTGGTAGGAATGTAGTCGACAGATCTTTGGTCATTTACACTGGCATAACAACGTCTGTTCAGAAGATCGCTGCCTTGTAAGGTAACTACTGGAGCATTGACACCACAGAGCAACAGTTTTTTGATCAACAGTGGATGAGTAACAAGATCAAAAGCTTTGCTTAGATCACAGTAGACTGCGTCAATCTGGCCTCGGTCTGAGGCTGCTTTGGATGCATGCGTCATAAAGCAGGTGAGGTTAGTTGACGTTGACCGCGTAGTTATAAAACCATGCTGATCGGGTAACAACGCAATTTTTACGGACGAAGACAAAACTGTGTGTAACGAGGACTCAAAATTGGACGCGGCACAGAGGAGTGAAACCGGCCGGTAGTTCGTTAATAATAATAATAATCATGATGATAATAATAATAATCTTCATTGCTATTCTCATTAAGAAATACATCATGTTCGGGCGCGTCAAATCTAAAAGAGACTGGGCCCAGCAATCGGCGAATCAAACAATGGCCGAAGGAAATGAACACAATAAAACAAACAACATCAGTCACTCTAATAAAATCGATACAATTGATGGCTCTCAGCACTATGCCTCATGGTTTAAAACAAAAGGTGAAATATTAACGAAGGGTTGCTAAAGAGAGCACCAGTTGCTCAAAGCATCCACATCAGATTGAAGAGCTATGCAATCTTCAGCGCTAGTACCTTCTTTAATATTTTGATGTCATCAGCATACAACAGAAAACAAGAGTGATTTATATAGGCTGAGACGTCATTACAAACAAAGAAAACAAAAGGGGCCCCAGAACAGACCCTGAGGCACACCACTGGAAGCATAGTAGGCAGCAGATTCGTTATCATTACAGAGACAAAACATGACCCATTATTATAATAGCTACTGAGTAACTCCACGAAGCAAACGGGAATGTTATAAGTAGACATTTTATGCAGAAGCAAGGAATCGTCAACTACGTCAAACGCTTTGCTGAGGTCACAGTACACGCTATCGAGCTGACCCCGTCTATGCACAGCTTCCGAGGCAAAGGACATAAACGACGCAAGGTTTGTAGTAATTGAACGGCCAGATAAAAAAACGTGTTGTTTTTGAAGAAGGATGTTTTTGACACTACTCGACAAAATTACGTGCAAATTGATTCGAACAGTTTGCTTTCCGAGCAGAGGATAGAAATTGGCGTGTAGTTTTCTACCTTTGTTTTCATACCAGACCTAAACACAGGAACAATACGCGCGACTTTCCAAAAGCGCGAAAAGGGAGATGGTTTTATACAGTTGTTAAATATAGAAGCGAGAATCGGAGCTAGTATGACCCCGTAAGCTTTTAGTACTGCGGAGAGAATTCCATCCAGACCAGAGGAAAGAGAAGGCTTTAGCTGTTTCAGTGCCTTGAGAGCGTCTTCTTCGCATATAAGGGTGATACAGAAATTCGAAGAAGACAGTTCGCGGGCACGGGAGAGGGTATTGGGTCCAAATATTGAAGTGAAGTGCTCAGCAAATGCTTCGGCAACAGAAGCAATATCATTTCCCCTTTCATCGAGAAGGGTGATGTGTTCTCGGCTCTTCGTATTAATAATAACAACAATGATAACAATATAATAATAATAATAATATAACAATATAATATTTCATGAATCAATCCATCAACCTTTATTTTCGGTGCCCAGGAACAACCCAAAAGTCTGGTGCTGGTACACCAATTGTCACGAACCCAAAGACGATGCAGTTGTCTTCAAGGGAAAGAAGTTTATTGGAGCGAACTTGTGCCCCCTAATAACTCAACCAATACGCATGCGGTGGAGCAGCCGTCAACACCGTGACGTGCGCTAACGAGCATCGGCGTGTCTAACAGCAGGGGATTTGCTCTGAAGGATTTTTATCTTTCGGTGCGCGTAGTTCTCGAAACGCCGATTGACATCCAGAACATTGAAGGTCAAGGAAGATTGTTCTACGCTAGTCACGTTAGGCCGAAACAGTCTCCTTATCTGAAAGAGATAGCCCGTGCGGCCTAAAAGTAAGGAATAAAACACGCGCTTCGCTTGGGACACAGATAACAGAACCGGGCGCGGCCGGGGAGTAAAAAGACACAATAAATACACAAACCCGTACATGGTTCGCGATATTACCCCTCCTCTAAGAGTGCATCGACCCGATGGTAAAATAAAACGATAGCCCAAACAAACAGCAACAACAAAACAACCACAAAAAAAGTCCGTCATCTTGGTGAGTAAGGTTTGAGGCGAACCACGTGGACGACTTCGGGTCGCGTGCGTCGTCGTAATGCGCCGGAATCACCATCGGGGATCACTTCGTAGATAAATTGGGCAACAGGTCGTAGAACCTGGTAGGATCCGAAATAGCATCGCAGAAGCTTCTCACTGGGTCCGCGTCGTGGATTGGAAGTAGAAACCCACACACGATGCCCTGCGCGGTACTCAGGGCCTTGGCGTCCCGGGTTGTAGCGTGCGGCACCTACCAGCTGCTCGTCCGTTGTAAGAACTCGAGTGAGTTGGCGGGCCCCCTCCGCACGCTGAAGGTATCCTTGGACGTCGGCATTGAGGTTGTCGTCTCCTACGTGTAGAAGCATGGTGTCAAGCTTCGTGGTCGGTAGTCTTCCGTAGAGAAGCTCGAACGGTGTCATCTGAGTAGTTTCTTGGATTGCTGTGTTCAACGCAAACGTGACACACTGGAGAACTTCGTCCCAAGTCTTATGTTCAACGTCGACGTATATAGACAGCATATCCATGATCTTCTTGTTCAGACATTCCGTCAGTCCGTTCGTTTGGGGGTGGTACACCATCGTTCTTCGGTGATCTGTGTTGCTGTAGTGTAAGTTTCCTTGCATAAGCTCCGCAGTAAAGGCCGTTACGAGGCCCGTGATTAGGACTTCGAGGACGCCGTGTCACTGCACAACTTGGTTTATGAAGACTTTCGCGACTTCTTGTGCAGTCCCCCTCGGAAGAGCGGTGGTCTCTGCGTAGCGTGTCATGTAGTCTGTCGCTACGACAATCCACTTGTTCTCGGATCCTGACGTAGGGATCGGCCCGAGAAGGTTCATTCCACACTGTTGTTAGGGCCTCGATGGGACGGCGATCGGCTGCTCAAGTCTGGCGGGTCCCGTCGGCGGCGTGTTTTGTCGCTAGGAGTCACGGTAGCTCCGTACGTAGTGGGTGATGTCGAATGGAAGGTGGGGCCAGTAGTACATTGCCTTGATTTTTGCAATTCTGCGAGGTGTGCTGAGATGACCAGAAGGCGGGTCGCCATGGCACGCTTCCAAAATTTCGTCACTAAGATCAGAGCGATGACAAGAGAATTCGTTTTTGTTCTTTGGCTGAAATTCTTCTCGAGGATGGAGTTTTTTAGGCTGAATGCTGGTAAGTTGCGTTAGAACGCTCTGAGAACGGCGAATTTTCGTCCTTGGAGGTAGTAGATTGTGACGTGTAAGTCGGAGTCGGCACGCTGCTGGGCGCGTACATCGCTCAGTCACGATTCCGAAAGATTCCTTGTATTCATCCGAGTCTTGTTGTGGGGGGTCGATGTGGGCGCGGGACAGGCGGTCGGCGTCAGAGTGTTTCGTGCCGGATTTATAGACGCTTGCCACGTCAATCTCTTGCAGACGCAAGCTCCACCGCCGAAGACGGCCGGAGGGCTCCTTCAAATTGGTGAGCCAACACAGCGCATGGTGGTCTGTCACAACCTCGAATGTTCTACCATACGCGTATGAGCGAAATTCTGAAGTTGCAGGCACTCTTTTCCACAAGCTGGGTAGTTTTTTGTCTCTGTCGATAGACTATGGCTGGCATAGGCGATTAAATTCTCGCAACAGCTTTGCTTTTGCACGAGGTCGGCACCCAACCCTATATCAATAGCCTCCATTTGCATTTCCGTGTCGGCGTTTTCGTCGAAACGAGCGAAGACAGTCGGGTTTTTCAGCCGTTCTTGCAGCTCGCCAGATGCTTGTTCACTGCGAGTTTTTCCATCTGAAAGGGGTGCTATTTTTTGTCAGTCGCGGGAGTGGCTCTGCAATGCGCGCGAAGTTTTCGCCGAAACGCCGGTAGTATGCCCATAGTCAGAGAACTCGCCGCACGCCCTTCTTATCTTTCGGTATTGGGAAGTTCGCTATGGCTGAAGTTTTCGCCGGGTCAGGCAGCACACCTGCAGCGTTGACGACGTGGCCCAAAAACTTGAGGTCTTCGTACGCGAAGCGACATTTTTCAGGCTTCAGCGTTAACCGAGACGTACTAATTGCATTGAGTACACACTCCAACCTTGCAAGGTGTTCGTCAAATCTCCGGGCGAACCCCACAATGTCGTCGTGGCATAGGAGGCAGGTGTGCCACTTCACGCCACCTAGCACAGTGTCCATGACCCTTTGAAACGTTGCTGGCGCCGTGCACAGCCCAAAAGGCATCACCAAGATATAGTATAGGCTGTTCAGGGTTATAAATGCAGTCTTTTCCCGGTCTCTCTTGTCCTTTTCAATTTGCCATTACCCTATCTTGAGGTCCATCGATGAAAAGTACTTAGCGGAGCAGAGGTGGTCGAGCGCATTGTCGATTCCAGGCAGGAGGAACAAGTCCTTTTTGGTGATTTTGTGAGGTCGCCGGTAGTCCACGCAGAGCCTTAATGTGCCGTGTTTTTTCTTAACGAGTACGAGCGGCGCAGCGGCTTTTTTATGGCTTTATAATGTCGTCGTTGAGCATGTCGTCGACTTGTGTCCGGAGGTCTTCCCGCTCGTGCGAGACGCGGTAGGGTGAGTATCGGATAGGTCGGGCTCCATCTTCGGTTAATATTCGGTGCTTCGCTACAGGTGTCTGACGTAGTTCTGAGTGCGAAGAAAAGCACTCCCTGTACCAACGCAGCAAAGCCAGTAATTTGTTCCCTTATGCTTGCGGTTACACCGGATTCACGTCGAAGGGATTCCCAAGCATGAAGGTATCATCGGGTGCGTGTTAGAATTTGGCAACCGCGATCACGCTACTTGCATCTTCCGTTACTTCGAGGAACACAATCGCAGGGAACTTTTTGAAAGCTTGCGCTCCTCGGTGAAAGTAGTGACCACAACGTGGTATTCGCGTTGCTTAAAGCCCGCGATGTCTCTTTGACAGAGACACCTTGTTCGAGAAGCAATATATGGTCACTCTCTACGATATCGTCAAAATCAGGAACTGCACCTTCACTCTAGATGGTGATCATCAAGCTTGCGCTGGGTGGCCGGGTGACATGATCCTCGAAGATTCTTACAATAGCATGGTTCTCATGGTTCGGTTACGGCGTCAGAGTGATCGGAGGAAAATGTTATAGACTGTCTTAAGAAAAATTTTTGCTGTGTTGTCCGTCAAAATGTCCATTCGAAGAATTACATCGCGGGAGAAATTAGGCAAAATGACGAACGCTTCAGGGTATGTTCTGCCGTCAATTGTGACTCGCGATGTGCATGTCCACTTGGCGTCACGAGATGGCCTCCTGCTGTGCGTATGTGCGGACCGTCCCATCTGGTCGTAACATTCTTCAGCGTACACGAAAAGGTCCGCTCATTACTGAGTAGTCGCCTCCGGTGTCTATGGGGGCGACTACATCAAAGCCGTCAATGGACACCTTGACGTCGGACGCCGCTTTCCTCGAGTTCCGGGTGCGTTGGGGCGTCGCCTTTCGGCTTGTGCATATTGGGGGTCGGGCACTGTGCGCCGTCATTGTCGTCGTCTTCTCAGCGGCAAGCTCTGCCATTTCGGGTATGCGCCTTGTCTTGTCGTTGTCGTCGTGCTCGGGAGTCACGTCCGCCTTAGAACGGGTCATCGGGCTGCGAGTATGGTGTTCGGTGCGTCCATGCGTCATTCGAGGGTTTTCATTTTTCCGCCGTTGTGCAACTTCACCTCCAGAAAATTCTGCTTTTAGTTTCCCCAGGCTGGGCTGGGGGACCTTCCACGTGAGAAGTCAGCGAGGCTACGGCGGTTCGGCGACTGCCACTGGTAGGGCTACGGCGAACGGTTAAACCGGGCTGGGGCTGGATTGGTGTTGGACAGGTATTCCTGGATCTCAAATGGGCGCTTGCCGGCACGGGGGCGAGGTGCGTCGACAGAGAAACCTCGGAATCCGAGCCTCTTGTAAGCAGACCTGGAAGTAATGAAATTACAGTTTTTCAATTACTGTTTGCTGTAATTACTTATTTAATGAATTACTTTAGGGTGTTGGTACCTAAGTAATGTAATGAATTATTTTCAGGGCAGTAATTTTATGAAAATTACTCAATACTGTGCCAATTACATTCGATTACAATATAGCCTTCCCGCTCCTCTTAAGACCTAAAAGGTTAAGCAAGAAAAAATGACCAAGTAGACTTCCACTGCCCACGGAGTCTCTGAGCATTGAGACTCTACAAACGCGAAGGAAACAACACTTCGATAAGAGCTGCGCCTCCTTTCTCGTACCTCTTCATACCCTTTCCATGCGTTCCGGGAATGCACGGGCATTCGAAGGGTTCCCGAAAACGAAATGTCCCTCATTATGTTCAACACAACCCTGCCCTCATCCGCGCCTGCGGAGCATCTTTTTAGCAAAGCAAAATTCACTCAGTTGTACAAACGGGGACGCCTTTCCAATGCCCACTTTGAATCTAGGCTCCTTGTGTGAAAGGTATCCAACATATCAATGTATAGCGCTGTATATAAACTGTACATACGTTTGTGTATAAACAAATATTTTTGAAATTGCAGTGTATATTTATATTAGTTCGTAGTGTATGAGTGATGAATTTTTATTGTAGTAATTTCAAAATATTTTTATTGCTTCTGAAAAGTACTAGTAATGTAATGTCTTTACTTTCGGTCACCTGTAATGTCTAGTGTAATTTATTTATATTTAGAAATTTCTAGGAAAGTAATAAGTTATGTAATTGATTTACTTTTAAAAAGTAATTTTGCCATGTCTGCTTGTAAGGGCAGCGAAGGTAGTTGTGGTTTCCCGCAGTGGTAGCAGAACGAACGAATATGGGCGGTTCGCCATACGTCCATCTTCCTTGGCGTCTGGTTTGGTGCTGCAGGGGGTCTTGCGGGCGACAGTGGACAGTGGTACGGCGACACTTGTTGAAGACGCGTTGGAGCAGGGCGTGGTCGAAGAACAGCCGCGGAGTCGGTCATAGCCTGTGGTTCGTGTACTTCGAAAGGCGTAGAAGTCACTAAAGTGAGTTGAATTTCTTCCAGGGTAATATCGCTCATATAGGTAATTTTGGGTTGCGGCGTTGTTGGGTAGAGTTTCCGCAGTTCTTTCCTGACGATAGCGCAGATTGTCTCACGTGTTCTGTCAGAGCTAGAAGGCCGGGTATCGATCATGTCCGCAACCAGCGCATTGATGGGGCGGTTGTACGGCCTCGCTCGAATTTCTAACTTCTTCCCCACTCCAGCCACCTCAGATGCGGATTCGGCCACCGTTTTAGGGGTGGCGAACAAGGAAACCAAAAGGTTCTTGCTTCATTCCTGGCATCAACAACCTGATTTTCTTTTCTTCTGTTATTTCCAGGTCCGTGCTAGGAAAGAGGCCCTTCTATTCCTCCACGAAAATTACGACTCCTTCATTGGGGTGTTGCGTTCGAGTTTCTAGCAGAAGTGCAACTCGTTCTTTTCTCACCACGGTTGTGAAGGTCTCAAGGAACTCGCTTTTGAATTGCATCCAGTTGATCAAGGCGCTTTCGTGATGCTCGAACCAAGTTCGAGCTGCATCCTTGAAGTAAAACAAAACATGCCGGAAGGTTTCTTCATCCTCCCACCTGTTGGGGATGCGCACGCGCTCCAGCTTCTTCAACAACTCCTCCGGGACATCAGCGGGGGCTCCTCAGAATGTTAGCGGTTCCTGGGGCTGCTGCAGCAGGATTGGTGACGTTGTTTCTTGTACCATGGTGGCGCAAAACTGAACCGAACAATCGGGCGTGCTCTTGTCTCGAATTTCCACCTGGACGTGTGTGATGTCTACGATCACTTTGATTGCCTTGGCCCTGGAGGAAGGGGACGTGGAGACCTCAAATGCTTCCTGCTGGGCCTCCTTCACCTTTGGCAGTACAGGAGGCCAAGGTCGTTCGGCACAGTCTGTAGCAGTACGCGATGGAGCACAAGTGAGTACTGGTCTGGAAGACGCCCAGACCCTCCACCGCGTTTATGCGAAATGTGACCATGCCGCAGAGGACCCGCAACTTGTCGGTGTCGGTGGAATTCTGCACCGGCTCCACGGCGAGCAATTTGTCCAGGGTATCATCCATGAGTAGGTCCTTCCCCCAAATCGGTTGGTAATGATCTTGACAGCGATGCTATAGTTGTCGTCGGCCAGCGTGATGCTATCGATCTCGCCCTTGGCGGGACTGGTAAAATACGAAAGCAGGTACATGAACTTCTCGATGCGGGGCAAAGTCATGTTCGAGTGGATGCTGGAATCAAACTGGGCTTAGAACCCTTGCCCGTTGCCAGGGGCTGATGGGGCCGGGCTCACGAAGGTGCGGACGCTCATGCGAAGGGCGCAGAGACGCTCTTATTGGTCAATTGCATACGAAACGTCGTCGTCAAATTCCTCTTCAGTGAGAGTCTCCTTAATCTGACCGTCCAGCTTGTGCGAGGCGGTCTGCTTGTCGAGAATTATGTCCAGAATCGTCTGCAAGTCAACAGTCTGTGCTGCCGGGTTTTGCAAGAGCGCATCATTTGCTGTCATTTTCTTCGTGGCGGTGCTGTGAAGAACTCCCGTGTGGCGTCGAAGCAATTCTTTGGCGCGAGTCGGTGGTACCTGACAGCTAGAGGTTTCTGCACGGCTGGGGGTTTGGCACCAGAGACAAGACGTCCGGCTATCCAAGATGGCTATGAACGACTGCCGCATGAGCCGGCTCCTGGAACGAGCTCCAGCTAGCTGCGTGCGTGGCGCACTTCGTTCTCTTTATTTAACGGCACCCATGCACATTCCACTGACGACAGCCGTAGAACTGAGTTTTCGGGGTATATGTTCACTTCTAGAACATGAAGACGAACCCAAATCAGCTTCTCCTAACCGTATTGCTTCTGGTGTTTCGATGTGATGTGTGGTACCAGTTTTGTTTTACCTTTTTACAATTTCGTCCGTGTGTAATTTAAAGGTCACTTCACCCGATGACTGCTAAATGTCCTATTTTCCGAGTCAAACGCGCAGCTGTAAAAGATGTAAATAACCCACTACCATTTTATTTCCACAAGTGTAAACTTTCCGAATACAACTTATTTATCAACACACCGAAGCTTTTTACTCCGAAAAATGATTTGATAAATAACCAACTCGGCTTATGGAAAGCTTTTTGTTGTCCAACACAACTTGAAGACTTCTTTCACAAGCTCGCCTGCAAGTATTAATGGTGGGCGAAAAGATTGCGCATTTCAAAATTTTCGAAAGGACTTGGACACTGCCTCGCTCACAGTTCTGGCCAAACTAGTTTTTTATTACGGCCCGAATGTACTCTGCTGGATGACCAACTACATGCTCGAGAGGTGTTAATGCGTGGTTTTAATTGGGAAGTGGTTATCCATTGGTAATGTTTATTCAGTCATCCCCTGTGTCTCCGTCCGTGTACCGCTGTTGTTCCTCGTTCATATTCATGATATGTCTGTACCATGTTCGTATCGCATATTTTATTTGCCAACAAGTGAGTTTTATGACAGAAGGTTCGGCGTGACCGTGAGGACGTTTCTTTGCAGGACGATTAGCATTGCATCACAAGGTGGTGGCATAACTTGTAATGGACTTTGAGTAAAAAAAAAATTTCTCGCATGCCTATTGTCGAATGCCTCCCCTGGGAATAGAATGGGTCTCCGGACGACCAGCAAGATGCACTTTATGCAGGCTTTCAGGTAATCCAACAATAGCTGCGAGGCCGAGGTCTAGAGTGTGTCCCCGAAAAATCGACCATTTTAACCATGTGCGAAAGAACTTATCAGAAACGTCCAGACCCATACCACATCCAGAACTTATTAATAATGACCAACCCGACCCCAATGCCCCATACGTACGCATCTTAGGCCTCAACATACCAAAAGATAGTTCACGCCCTCAGACTATCCTTCCCTTGCAACGGAGTCTCAACCAACTCATGCTCAACGTCTGCAGGGTCTCCAATCAGCGATTTGGGTTACAAGAAACTGACACCCTGCGCATCCTTCAAGCCATCGTCATTAGCCGGTTTGCATACTGCACACCGTACTTGGCCCTGAAACCTGCGGAGGACCAATTAAACATTCCCATACGTCAAGCCTACAAGGCCGCCTTTCGGCTACCGCCAAAAGCACCAAAAAAACGTCTACAGCTCGGCGTCCATAATACTTGGGACCAATTTGATGAAGCTCATTCTATCTCCCAATTCACGCGAGTCAAGCCCAGGTGAACCGGCTGGGGAACACTTACCCTGTTTGTCCACAGACCTCCTACAAAATGCGAACAGAGGCAATGCAACCGTCTATACGTCCGACAGGACATCAAAGTCGCACCCATTTCTAGAAAATTTATAACAAGGCACGCCAAGTAGTTGGGGGCTTGCCCTACTCTCCCTCTACTCGTTAAACAGATGCCTCTCCATGCCACCAACCACCCGCCCATGCCGTGAGCCTCAGAGACTAGAAAGGTGCAGACCTGACGGCGGCTACAAATCACAGGACGTCTATTGGTGCAGCATAAGAATTTTCCGTCCCTCCAGGCAGCACCACTGGACACGAATACCTCAGTAATATAACAGACTCAGAAGCCACCTGCCAGAACACTCGGCAAGGTCACATAACACCTGCGGATTTAAAATTCCGCCAAGTGTGCACCAGCTCCCGGCAATCCACATCATCTAGACCCCCGGACACGAGTCTTTCCAGGGGAAACAGCCGCACACGCCGCTGCCAGCGTCCGTTCTCAGCGGGCCGTTACTCAAGAAGGCGAAGTGATACCGCCCCTTTTCTCTGCCAAGCATTCTACTAATATTTCACACACGGACATGCCCGGCCATTAACGCCACAAACGACGACGCTTGTGCCACCACGTCCCGCAATCATTTTCTCCTTAAGTTTCCACAAACAGCTTGTCAGGCTTACTGGACGGAAAGACTCATGCGACAATGGTGTCTTGCAGGCTTAAGAATTGCATTGAGACGCGCTGTCTTCCAAGATTCCGGAACAGCTTCTTGACTCCACAGTGTGTTGACTACAGCTAGCAGTGTGGACGTACCCGTTGGACCAAGATTCCTAAGCATGGCATACGTGATGCCATCGGGCCCGGGAGCCGTTTTGTTGGGGCATGAAGAGTGCACTATGTAATTCACTGATCGTAAAAGGGCAATCTATTTCCCGGTGCTGGAGGTGGAGCTTCTGATGCACCTCTTCGTTGGCAAACTGCACGGAGGTTCTATTTTCCACAGAGTTTGTCTGGACACCTGGTTGAAATACCATTTTACAAAATTCATCAGCTACAATTCTCTCCGGGTCCCCGCGGGCAACAGCAAGAGCTCTGAAAGGATAATTCTGGGTTACTGAACCACAGAAAGACCTTATAACTGTTAAAATTTTATGACAGGGGGTAACTGGTGATAACGAGCTGCAGAAATCACTCCACCGCTTTCTTCCTAGCCTTTGAAGGTGACGCCGTGTAACGAAGTGATTTTTTTAGCACTGATTGTAATCCTCGACATTCCCAGTTCGGCAATAATGTCGCTCCGCTCGCCTTCTAAGAACACGGAGACGCTCATATTTACTGTCAACTGCAGCGTAATGTTCTTGAACGGTGACTGCACGTGTGCACGTCCGGAAGGTGCTATGTATAAATTGTGTGAAATTTTCAATATCCACATGTGCACCAATATTCGCGAAAATGTGACGACGGAACAGCTTCCAGTTTGTGAGCTTAGCGTACCTCTTAGGCGCACTAGTGCACATCTGAGAATGCTTTACTAGAGTAGGGAAATGATCACTTCCATGGGTTTCAACATCTATTGTCCAGCTGATTCCGTTCAAGATGTCCTGGGAGCACAAAGTTATATCAATGGAGCTCGAGTACCGAAATCCCCGAAGAAATGTCGGGGACCCATCATTTAGAACTGTCAAATTACATCTGTCGGCAGCGCACTCAATGACATATCCGCGGGCATCGCAGTGATCACTTCCCCAGATGGAATTGTGAGCATTGAAATCTCCGCTTAATATTACATTATTCATCTGTAACTGAAACATGCGGGTCAGTGTATCCACAGTAACACGGCAGGCACCCTGGAGGTATACACTCATAACAGTGATATAAATGCCACCGAAAGAAAACTTACAGGCAACATATCCGACAACATCTGAGTTGCTGACCTCAAGCACATAAGAAGGGTAGTCCTTTCGAACACATAACATTGCTCTGCGCACTGCCCCATGTCGCGAAGATTTGCAAATTACATAATTTGCTAATCAAAACGTGCCCGTTACGGCAGGCTCTTGAATACAAAGAATAGGGAAATTGAACTGAGCAACTAATTTATGGAAATCATCACATATTGATGGCAAACTGTTTGCATTCCACTGAAATGTATTGGTGTTCTTATACCAGTTATTCATTGTCACAATTTCAAAGTACCAGGGTATGCAGTGAACACAGTAAAGGTTCCATGGCAAGGAGCGCTTTTACCTCGTGTACGTTGCTTGCTTGTGGTACTGTGCCACGATAGCTCGAACGGCGGCAAAGAGCATTGCGGAGATCAATTTATCCATTGAAAAGGCGTTGGTACTAGTGGACGCCAACTCAGGCATTGCTCCAACCTGAGACTTTGGGGAAATGTCTGCTGATGGGAGCGCTTTCGCGGAATCCTGGTGTATCGCCGAGTGGCGGGAGAGCCTCTGATGTTCTGAACGATGGATATGTGCGTACTGAAGGGCAGACAGGTAGCTTTTGTTTTGTGTAGTTTGGCTGTTATCTGTGGCTCGTGGAGCGGGAAGTTGCACATGGTTGACCACTTCAGGCTTGGCTCGTGGAAGGGGAAGTTGCACATGGTTGACTACGCCAGGATTGGGTAATGGCATCTGAAACGAGATCTTGACCCATTAAGAAGCTCCTCTTTAAGAAAGTTGTGAAGCCTGTTTAAACTGAGGAAAACGAGAAAACGAAGCAGCGTGATCTCCTCCACAATTAGCACAGTGAGGCTGTCGGAGCAGATTACATTGTTTGTGGTCGTGATTCTGCGCACAAATTTGGCGTCGACGCGTTTGGCGACAGTTTGTAGCCATATGGCCAAATCTCTGGCAATTGTAACAGTGTAATGCCAGTACAAAGTATTCCTCCACGCGGTGACTTGTAAAGCCCAGGAATATCCTCTCTGCCATCGGTCGGACAGAACGGAACTGTAGTATCATTGTTGTAGCTAGGCGTGTGTCAATAGAACCATCCTCTGTGCGCTTGAACCGCTGTTGTCGACGAACAGACAGAACGCCGAAATCAAGTAGTCAAGAAGTTGATGATCTGTGTACTGAGGTTGTACAAAACGTATTTTCCCGACATTACGGGTGTAAGACTCCCGAATTGATGGCTTGACACTTAGTCCTGCTACAGAGGTTAATGATAGTAAGTGTTTTGCGGAAGAGATAGATGCCACAGTGACTGAAAATGAGCCATCCTTATTGACTCGGAATGATCGGACCTTCTCCTTTGCAGTAGAAATAATCTCCGATGTAACCCGATTAGGGTTTACATGCCAGAAATTTAGAGTCGTGTTGAACGCCTAAACGCCACCGGAACGCCTTGTATCCTCTTTTAAGTTGCAAGAGTGAAGGGAGTATTGCCGGCGTCAATGCCTTCATTTTCTCCTGAAACTTGAGGTGAGGTTTCATTTTCTAAAGTACCATCCTTTCTTTCTAAGTGTGGTTTCTTCGACCTTGCGAAAATTTCAGGCATGTCTTCTATATACTTATTTGAAGAAATAAATGCAAACGCCGGTGGTGTTATGACATGACTGAAGTGTTCATTTAAATAAGTCTCTTCGTTTGATTTACGAGTGGCACTCACGCGCTTTGTATGCTGTTTCGAGCATGATGCTCTTGCCAATGATCTTGGTTGGCCACCGCCGTGGCGAAGGAAAATGCAGGGTTTTTAATCCTCTCACCTGCTCTTTCCTGGTTTCCCGTAGTGATACAGGATCTCTTGCTTTGCAGTGAGCATAGAACATTTATGGACACGTAGAGTTTTGTATGAAACTGGAAAAACAACACAGAGCAAGGAAACAGCTTCATCTTACTCTTCCTCCTCACAGGGAGGGGCTGGTACTGGGGACCGTGCGTCCAGCGACAAAGGTGAGGTGGTCGTCCTGTGTGGTACCCAAGTGACGTCATGTAACGAACTCATGCTGCCTGGAGGCCCTTGCATGAACCCAGGAGGTGGTCAAGGGTCGCTTGTGTGGCAGGGGCGTTAAGGCAGGGCATGTTTCGGGGGGAACGTGCGTCCTCCATGAGCTATTAATCGCCGGGGTCAAAGCTGCGCCCACGTGGACTCTCCGAAGCCCCAACTTCTCTCGGCGCGTTAAACCGCCAGGAAAGTCCGACCCACACGGGAGTAGAAGGGCATGCACGGAGCGCCGGAGAGACTCCTTGTCAAAGATGAGGGTGTCACTGTGCGACAACTGGAGCAAGGGTAGCGGCCTAGTAACCCTCTTGGGATGGCAGGCCGCGTCAGCGTCGGTGTGGGCAGGTATCGAACGTCTATTATACAGAACTCGCACGGGAAACGGAAATGATTTCACAGTGCGATGCACATCGCAGGTCAAGTCGAGCGATTTTGCGACGCGTCCGAGTTCCCGAACTGCCTGCATGGAGTCTGTGTACCAATGAATGCACGACGACAGGTTTATGCGTAATCAAGGATCTAATGTGGATAACCCAACCCGGATGGCCAGACTGTTCTGCCATGATTGAAGGAAGAAGTGACTCGGTGAGGGATGAGCCGGTCTGCTGCAATTCTGGATGAGTAGGGCATACAAGGCTGTTGTGTAGAAGAATTTAGGCCATTCCTGCGTCAACGTACACTTGCATTGCATCGGCTGTGCCATCCTACTCCGAGGGAAAATAGTTCCGCTGCAGTGATTGAATATGTAATGGCGTATCTGGGTCAGAGGCCGGCTGTCAGTGGATTGGCTACGCCTCCAAGGCGATTTTCGTAATGTAACAGGCGACTTAGAATAGAAGTAGTGAGCCAATGCCGCAGCAACGGCAACTGTTGTAATTTTCATGCGACGTGCCCCCCTCCGCTGTTCAACAAGCTCTGCCGAGGGTGTTCAGCAGGGCCTCCGCTTCTAGTGTCGGAATTGGGGTTATACGAGGCAGGCCTGTGATAACTCGCATAGCCTGTCGGTTTACACTTTCCAGTAGGTCCCAGTCCCTTTGAGTACAATGCTGAAATGGAGCTTTGTATATCAGCCGGGGTTGCAAGAGAGATCGAGTTAGGATGCGTGCCATGCGACTACATGCACCGCCGGTCTCTGGTGATACACATCGGAAGAATTCGGCATCTTGGAGGATTTACCACGCACGCAGCAGATCCCGGAACCGCGGACCCAAAGGCGTCTATTTCTACTCCAAGCACTCGCATTGAAGATGCGGGATGGGGTACACGGCCGTTTAAGGTCAAGCAGAGGGCGTCGGGAAGACGACATGTGCACCACCTATTTGTTATCGACATTAAGGTAGTCTTTGCAGCCGAAAGTTTCAATCCGATCTTGGCACACCAATGCTGCGTTTTGTCTAGGGCTGCCCGGAGGCGTGCCTGCTGTCTGTTCAAATCTGCATGTACTTACCAGATTGTAATGTCACGGGCGTAGATTAGAAAGTAAATGTCCGGAATGGTAGCTAAATGCCCCTCAAGAGGAAGCAGTGCCACATTAAACAACACTAGTACCAACGCACAGCCCTGAAGTACTCCCCGCTCTGAGGGGAATGCCCTACCCTCTCCTTGCAGATTCGTACAGAAAAGGTATGGCTGTCGAGGAAAGACCTATTCCAAATAATGTTTTTTCACTCACTGGCACACATGCGTGTTTGCAAAAAGATACAAATAGAAACGGCTTACATTGGGAATACCTATGCACATAATGCAACACCAACGAGTAAACTGTGTTTGTGTTAGTTTATCTCATGATTTTTAGTGGTATGCCAGTGTTTATGCTGTTCTTTGAGAAGGCGTAATAATCTTAACTTTTTCGAGGGATGAATGATTAGCACCGCAAAAATTAAAGAATAATATCTACCTCGCTTCAATTAGGTAGATTTTGGAACACGCATCCCCTGTGTGGGATGGATGCACGTAGGTCGATTATAAGCAGTAAAAATTCAGAGCAGATCCCACAGTTTGATCTAGAGTTTTACAAGTGGACAGACAGCGGAACTGATATAAAAGGAAACTTGGGTTGAAAACCGCTTTCCTTTCACGGCGAGAAACTCCGAGTGGAACTTTTATCTCCTGTTTTTTATGGCACAAAGGGAATCCCTTTGAACAACTATTTCAACTGTGGTGACGTGAACCTCATCTGCTATCAGTGCTATCACCATGTCAAACGGCATCGTATCATTACTGTGGTGCATGACCTGGCGTGTCAGCGGTGCCACCGGACTAACGTTTTGCATATGATGGCAGCCTTGCATGGTCACATAGCAGCGCCAGTCTTCACGTTCCGTGTGGGCTTATGGCGCCTCAATTGGCGTAGGAGGTGCACAGCATAACTGAGTCCCCGGCGTCTTTCCACACAATGAAGCGAAATAAAAAAAATGACCACCGAGACATTGTAAAAGAGTAGTGTTCAAGGACGCTTAAGTTTTAGAAATGTCTTTTTGTTATATGTATTGAAGTTTCGAGCCAGCTGCTTAAGACGCAAGTGAGCTAAATGACGAAAGCTCTGTTTATTTATTTATGCGAAATCCCTGCTGTAACGCCGTTTTGGTAAAGCATCGGGCTCACTGAAAAGAGAAAGAAACAATAACTTTTCCATGAAAAAAACAAGCGCGTTTTAGACAAGCTGTTTGAACTACCCTCGCGCACCGACTTTGATCGCATATTCTCTAGTGCATGACCGACATTACTTAACATATTGTAAGCAAGCTCTACAATAAAGTACAAAAAGGCTGAATATATTTTCTTTTCAAGTACGATAAATTTTGGCCAGTTAGAACCCCATGACCTTTTTTCATGTTGCAATGAAAAGTGCGTTCGTCGGCACAGCGTATTTTTCAAGATTTTGGCATGATTAACCTGGATATTTTTTACTGCGGGTAGAAGCATAGACATGAAACTTGATAAGCAGTAAAACATGCGGGAAATCTTCTTTCAAACAAAATTCAAGGTGACTGTTCCGACAGCGAAGAGACCGACACCCGCGTTACCAGATCGAACACCCCCTCCTGGTTCTCTTCTTTCTTTATTGCGTGCTCACGCGCATACCCCGCTGCCAGCCCTCTTCGTCTTCTTCTCTAGTAGCGGCTGCGAGGCGCATGGCGCTTCCCGCCACTGCTTCCCGCGGGAAACTCAACATCCTCCCGGGCCCGCGGAGTGGTCGCCCGCCTCCAAGAGGTATAACCGCTGAGCAGCCCGCGGTACTTGTTGGCCGTTTGGGAAGGTGACTTTGAAGTATCTGTCGATGGCGTCCCTTCCAGTAAACGCCTCAACCACTCTGCCGAGCTTCCATTGCCGCACCGGCACGTTGTCGTCCTTGAGGATCACCAAGTCGCCAACACGTGGTCGGAATGATAACGACGGCGGGTAGTGATTAGCGGAGCGTAGAAGAAGCAAATATTCTTCCTTCCAACGCTTCCATGGTCGGCGCCGAAGCTCATCTCTGTACTTCACCCTTCGTCGCAAGTCATGCGCGGCGGAGCTCGGCAAACAGTCGGCAGTTCGTGGTGGTAGTCCCACAGTGTGCTTGCCTGTTAGGAGTGCATCCATCACGGGCAGACTACTGACCACCGCTTCCTCCTGCTTCATCTTGGGGGGCGGCGCAACCGGAGCCGGCTTCACGTCCGCACCCCGAGTCTTGGTGACGAGGCTTGGTGCGCAGTTCCGTCTCGTGAACGGATCGTCCGCCTTCTCCTTGTTAAGCTTCGCGTCTTCCAGGATCGCACGCTCAATCTCCACGATGTTCTTCAGACGGTTCCGTTCGTTGATGTAGCTCATGGCGCTGATTGTGCTTGTGCGCGGCTTGTCCAGCTCCCTTGCACGTTCCTCGAGCTGCTCCAGTTCTCCCGCCAACCTCTGTGCTTCTTCCTGGACTCCCTTCAGCATCGTAATCTACTTCTGCTTCATGAGCTGCGTCTTCCACACCGCATAGTTGCTTGGATTTCGCTTAAAACGCTGCTTCTCGCTCACGATGGTCTCGACGTCTGACTCCTTGTACTGGTACTTGAGTGCGCCCTGAACGTCCTTCAGCTTCCTCGCCACCTCTTTCGTTGTCTGAAACGCGACCCCTGCGAGGTTCATCCCTTCTGTCCACTTGTAAAAGTCTGAGTCGGTGAAGTCTTGGTTGGACACAACTCGAGCTCGGAAGACCCTCTCCTGCTTGCCATGCTTCAGCTTAAGGCCCTTGTTGGTTCGGGACCGTCCCAGGGTGTACACTTTGGCCTTGCTGACTTCTTGGATCTTGCTGACTTATTCCTTCGTGGCGACAATTTGTGGCTTGGCCTCCTCCTCATCTTCCAATGATGAGGACGAAGATGGGGACGAATGGCGCCGTTCTGACGCTTCGCCACCAGCCTTGTTGTCCTCTTCGTCATCTCGGTCGGAAGTGCCATAATCTTCGTCATCCGAATAAATGTCTCTGGCTTTGAGCTTCCTAGCCGTCTGGGCCTGGGAATCCTCCCCTTCCAGCGACTTGCGCTTCTCCTTTTCCTCTTCCTCCTTCTGCAGCTGCCCTGGCTGATGTTCAAACCGCTGAAGCTGCCTTTTCAGCCTGCATTCGGCTACACTTCGGTTCGTGGATGACGTGAGCCCAGGTGTCTTAATCATGAGCGGTACTACGTAGCGACCTTCGCTCTTGTGTACTGCGCTACTAAACTGTAGGAGCGCCGGGTGTTTGTTAACGTCGTGCTCCTCACCTGCATCGCGTATACCGATGGCGTCCAACCGCCACATCTCCGACGGGTCTCCCGGTCGGAACTCCATGCGCCAATCGTCAGTACAAGCCAGGAATAATGTAGTTGCACTGGTGGTACGTGGTGTCAGATGATGGCAGACGTCAGTGTAGGTTCCTTGAACGACCCAACCGAATATTGTCTCCACGGCGCACAGGGTGTCGGTGAAGCGCTCGACACGTCCGGTTACAACCCTCCAGTAATTGTCAGAGCCGATCAACACGCTTATCGCGGAGTCCTGAGGTTTATCGTCTTGGGGATCGTCGGCTAAGGGTAAATTCTGGTCACGCAGCATTGCAATAACGGTGCTCTCTATGGCCGGACCCCTCACTGTACAGACCTCTGGCACTTCCAGAGCTTGGAGGGTCAGCTCATTTGATTCAAAGCGGCCACAGAGAGTAATGTTCACCCTTCGGCATTTGTACTGGCGTGGGCGGTTGCACTTGCCGAATGTGAACACTGCCAGATCCTCCGTTCCAGTGCTGGGTAGAGACAGTTGCTGCGACACGTCTTGACGGACGAAGGACCGTTGGCTTCGGGTATCAAGCAGTATTCGTACCGGCACGCGGTCGCGGTTTCCGGACGCCCACACCGTGGCTGTTTGGAGCAATACGGGTGACGAGGACGTGCTGCTTGCAGGAGCTGTAGTCACCTGACTTCCTCGTTGTGTTTCCACCTCTCGGTTTTCAGCTCCGATAGGAGTAGGTGGTCGTGGAGTGCCCGTTGCTGCTCTTCCCCAAATGCCGCACAGTGTAGAAATATGGTGCTTGAGCAGTGGTCGCACCTGAGCCCTGCTGCGGCTCGGCAATCACGGGCAGTGTGGCCCCTTTTCCCACACTTGAAACAGCAATGCTTCCTGGACAGCCGTCGGCGCTTTTCCTCCGCTGATAGTGTGGCCTGGCACCTACGTGTCGCGTGTACTGGAACGTCGCAGAGGGAGCACTTAGTCTGCGAAGCCATGGACGGATCGGCACCTGGAGATGCGGACCGTGCTGCCAGTGCTAGGGCGGATGGTGTTCGAGGCGGTGTCACGTTGCGGTTAGCTGGCAACCTCCTTGAAGTGGGTTTCTCGCGTGACACTCGACTCTCCTCTCTGCTTTCAACCTCCACTTGCAGAAACTTCAGGATGGACTTGACTTGCTGTTCTCGTGATTCCGCTGCAGCGTCCGCTCCGGCCATGTCGGTCTTCGTGCACTTGCGGTACAGGATTGCCAGATCCTCTGGCAATGAGCGCATCAGCACCCGGTGTAGAACAACCGCGTACTCTGCAGACGGCATGCCAAGGCTATCCAAACAGCCAGTCCGGAATTGGATCTGCTCATAGAGGTCTCGCAGACGTGAAACTTGAGACGATGACTCGATTGGCTCGGTGGAAAGCAGGCTGTCTATGTGGTTATCGATGAGGACATCCTTTCGGCCATAGCGTTCAGTGAGCACCTTGACGGCAATCTTATAATTTGCGTCAGTCAGGCGTATACCTTCGATTGCCCGCTTTGCAGCGCCGGACAGGTAAGACTTCAAATACTGGAACTTTTCAATGTCGGCGAGATCGGGGTGAGCGTGTATGGTGGCCTCATAGTGCTCCCAAAAGCCCTGCTATTCACGGGTCTCACCGGCAAAGACGGGTATTTGAAGCTTTGGCAAATTTACGCGCAGACCCAGTGCTCGTGGCCTACCGTGAGCGGCGGTAGTTTCGATGATGAGCTCCGTGTGAGCATCTCCGATGGCGTTGCTGGACTCGCTGCTAGTCCCCGCAAGCCTCTGTAGCTGGCCTTCACTGACAGGAGCACCAGCCGTAGCGCGCGCGTTCATGGCGAAACGAAGCCTGCTCATCGCGTTGACGATCTTCTCACGGTAATCTATAGCACGCGCGACTTCTTCATCAAACGCCTCACCGTCAAGGGAGTCGGCGATCTGGCTGTCCATCTCAGCGAGCGCGGACTCTTTAGAGCGAAGCCCGTCGATAATTTCCTGGAGGTCGCCCAATGACGGTTGAGTGTCCTCCCGCAGGATATCGCTGGCCATGGTCAGAAGTCGGGTGGTAGAACCACGAAGGATGCCTCGCTGCCTGCGCAGCTTCTCCATGCTCGGTAACGTATCGGTGCGATGGATGCCGGCCGTCTCCCGGGTTTTACGGCACCAGAAATGTTGCCACAGCGAAGAGACCGACACCCGCGTTACCAGATCGAACACCCCCTCCTGGTTCTCTTCTTTCTTTATTGCGTGCTCACGCGCATACCCCGCTGCCAGCCCTCTTCGTCTTCTTCTCTAGTTGCGGCTGCGAGGCGCATGGCGCTTCCCGCCACTGCTTCCCGCGGGAAACTCAACAGTGACTATTCGTGTCGAACACTTAAGAATGCTCGTAGTACAAACCCAAAAGCAGCTCCGCACGCCGTCCACCTTCACTCAGCAGAATGCCAGGAACTGTGCTTTACCCTAAATGGGATGATCAGATTTCATTAACGAGCTGAATATAAAAAAACTACTGGATGACATCCACTATAAGAGCAGGATAACACGGAGACAGTGTTTGTTCGCTGGATTGCATGAAAAATGAGGGTCACTAGTAGTCGTATCTGTACACATTCAGTGGATTCATCGATGTTAACCGAACCAAAAAGGTGTACCTAACAGAATGGAGAATAGAAAGGAGGAAACTTATGAATACTATGAAAGTTCGCATGGAGGCAGCAAGAGGTAGATCTCAGGAGTTGAAAACAACTCTTCGAAACAAATGCGCACTTCCAGACTAGTCCAACAAGGTCAGTGTTGAAAGACTAATTGAGAACCTAAGCTCGGCATCAGTAAATCAGCGGCAGTCGTAGATATGCAACATGTAAGAAACAAACTTGAAAATTAACTAAAAAACGAAGGAAGTAATTGCAAAAAGTTAGCACCTGGAAGTGTGAAATACGGCAAATGAGATTGAACTAGCCGAGCGGTCAAAACTGATTAACAGAAGCCAAACAAACAACGTTCGTGCACATAGCACGGCAGTCATCGAAGAAAAGCTGCAAATAGGGGGAAGCTCGAAAACAACTAAGAGAAAGGTAGTCATCGGAAAAGACAGAATGTACGCACTCAGACACGAGTAGGGTGACATAACACACAACTATGACTAGATAATAAGGGTAGCATAAGTACTCTACGCCAGGCTGTATGCAAGTGTCCTAGAAAACAAGTGAGAGCACAAGCCTAATTTGCGATATCCCGCTAGCTACTAAAGAGGAGGCAGGAAAGGCTATCAAAGTCACAGATAGAGGAAAAGTACCAGATTATGACTCCAATATCATAGGTTTTTTAAGGTGGGAAGAGATAGCGTTCTCCAAAACCTGGCTCTACTATTTTTGAAATACGTGAACACACAAAATGTTCCCACAGCATTAAAAATACCAACACTATTCTCCTTAATAAGGGAGATCCAGAGGCCCTCAAAAATTAGACTCATATGCCTAGTGTCGGTTGTGTACAACCTTTTTTACCAATGTTATACAGTCATACCTTGTAACTACGAATCCCACATTAACGATTTTCTCACATTGACAAACATTTACAGTATCCCCACCAGGTTACATATATTTTCAATGCTAACATATTTCAGAACTATGAATCTCAGTACTGCACTTATTTCAGAACAACGCACGTAATTTATTTTCTACTTTACATCTCGTTTGAAAACAGCGCGGAAGACGGGACGGAGCAAGTAATAGACGACACAAGCGCTGTTACTTGCCTATTTGCGCTGTTACTTGCCTGTTGTGTGTCTATTACTTGCTCCGTCCCGTCTTCCGCGCTGTTTTCAAACGATATGATGTACCAACAAGCCCTTCAGTTCACCCTTCTACTTTACAGTCGAGGAAGTAAATTCGGAGAAACTAACAGCGCCGCGACGGTCGGGTGAAACAGAAACCGCTGTTTCTGTGTGTGTCCCCCAAGCGGACCAGCTACCGTCACCACCTCGTTCATTGCCAATTTGTAGCGTCCCCGCAATGCTGCAGTTTGTTCGGATGTAGTCTGGCTAGCCCAGCCGTCGTTACACCACCTGTATCTCGTTGCTTTGGGTGTCAGCCGGTGGCCGGTTGTTGGTTCTCTTGTTTCTCACTTTATTCACGTGTGCGGGCAGGTATTTCTTTGCTGCAAGTGATCTTACTGCGAATTTGTGTGACGTCCAACTCGAATCTGCGAATTTATGTCAGATCCAGCTAGCGACACAACCACGAAGCTACAGTTGACAATGTCTGGACGCGAACAAAGACGTCTGTGGGTCACACAACTCAGAAGAAGATGAGATAGTGTCAACAACTGATTCTTTACTCCACATGAACAAAGTCCACACTTTCATCGCCTGGTGTGATGATGTACCGGATGAGATATTACGACGTTGCAATCTGTCGTGCGTGCTGCACTCGCCAGAAGAAAATAAGTGAATTCTTGAACTAAAGCCGCTTTGGAGTGAGTGCAACGTTTTGATTTGAGAAATTGCTTGTTTGTTGTTTGTACGTGCGTATACTTCCAAGGTGCATACTTTTCACCCCTTGGTATTGGCACAGGCATATACACCGAAGTTATTATAACAATATTTCTAAATAAATAATGATTTTGGCCATTCCCTCGTGATTTGTTATATCGAGATTTGACAGTAGTTACCTGCATAGGTGACAGCATAGATTTTCAAACACCCTGGGCGCAAGCTAGGGTTAGCAATGAGTACTTAACCACGGATCATATTTATGGTGTCAATCAAATCATATTAAAATTCACAGAATACCCTAAACACCTTTAAATGGCGTATATAAGCTATGCGAAAGCGCTTGATTCCGTAATCACAGCAGCCATGCTAGAAGAACTCAAGTACGAGGTATTAGAGGAGGCCTACATAAGACTTTTAGACGACATATTTAAAGCATGCACGACAAAGGAAAGTCCTCTACAAGCCAACGATGAGTTCCTGATTTAGGAGGGAGTAAGAGAGGAAGACACCATCTCGCGAAACCTATTTACGGATTGTCCGGAAGGGGTGTTTGGAACGCTTGACCTGGAAAATATAGCATAAACGATGAACGGGGAACATCGGAGCAATTTGATGTCTACAGATGACATAGAATATCTGAGTAATACTGAAGAAAACCTGCAAACGAGCTTCTGAGACTACAATCAAAAAGCATAGGCGTGTGACAAAAATTACATATGAATAAACCTCAAGTAATGACTTTTAACTAGCCAAAAACCTCCTTTTAACCCACCCTAGGAAATGAAACGCTGGAAGCAGTAAAAGAATACAACTACCCTGGACAGATGGTTAAGGGTGGCCCCAACCACAAAAGATAAATCCTGCGCCTCCTGGCCATGGGATGGGGAACGTTCGGAAAGTACTTCCAAGTAATCAAACGTAGGCCACTTCTGTCACTGAAAAGAAAACTCTACAACCAGAGCATACTGATGGTTAGGATGTATGGAGCTGAAACTTTGCGCCTTACTAAATAAGTAGAACTCAAACTTACGGGCGCTCATGGCATGAAACGAGGTACAATTATAGGAGAACAAACTAGAGTACAAGATATTATGGTTCAAAAACAGAAGAAAAAATGAACTTGGGCTCGCCATGTAGTAAGGCGAATTGTACACCGACCACCGGTGTACAATTAGGGTATCAGGGTGTGCCAACAGATGAGCCTAAGAGAAAAGGAATGACGGTAATTTTTTGGAGGAATTAAATAAAATACCTTGGAGGTAAACTGTTACCTCGACCGGTGCAGGAGCGGAACAGTTGGGGTTCAGTGGGAGGGGCCTTTGTGCTGCAGTGGGTTTGAGTAGGCTGATGACCATGCTGATGGCGATGATAATGTAATGGGGATGATGAAAAATTTTTAGAAAAGTGGCAGCCAATATTTTGCACCTTATGCCAGTTTTGTGTGATGTATGTTTTTTTGGAGCTCACTGTACAACGCTTGTAAAGAGAACTAAATATTGACATAAAACAAAACGTTGGCTGAATGCAGATGTGACGGCGACGCTACCATGCAGCGAAACTCTCCTGCGAAACAAACCTTTCGCAGCTGCCCTAAAGCACGTCGGGTAGTTCGGCGTGAGATACTACTGACTAGACAACCTAAATGTGATTGCGACAGTTTATGCTTACCTTTGGCGGTGGGTTATGACTGTGAATGCGGAACTGCTATGCTATAGACTTGACATCGGCGGGATGTTATGGTAACGAAAATGGGAAGGATATACCCTCATCTTAGGGCACCAGTTATGGCCATAATAGCGGTCTATTTAATGGGAAGAGTGTAGCCTTACCTTTCGAGGTGATAAGGCCTTGATGGGGGCAGTGTTCTTACCATAACTTCGGCGGCGAGGTGTGGCAGTGGTAGAGACAGGGAGACAGCCTCAGCGAAGGATGGGGTAGAAATACTGTCCCTGATAAAAGATGATGTGCAACTGTGCTGCCGCACCGAATCAAATATAATCAGGCCTGTTGGCTGGTTAAACTGCCGGCAAGCAGCTTTGTTTCCGCCACGCTCCCATCTACAATACATGATTTCAAATAAAAATACGAGTTGATTTTATTTCGATATGGCAAGGGTATACAGTCATGCTTTCAGCGGTTAGTTATGTCTGTGATAACGGCAGCGGTATAACCTTACCTTGGGTGGAGAGTTTTGGCTGTGAGAATGGCAACGATATAGCCCTACCTTTGGCCACAAATTGTGGCTGTGAAACTGGCCAGAGTACGGTCTTCCAATCAGCGGCGAGTTATAACTGTGAAAATGGAAAGGGTATAGATTAACATCCGGTCATACCTTATGCTGAACGAAATGACAAAGCCACGGCTTTATTTTGATTTCGAGTTAGGGTGTAAAATTTACAAATTTAGAGCCTGACCATGGCAGCGAGCTTTAGTGACGAGACCAATCTAAGGTCGAAAATGCTAGAAATAGCCCTAGAGTCGTCGACGAGTTATGTTGGTGAAAACGGCAAGACTATAGTCTTGCTTTGCACGGGATGTTATGGCTGTGGAAATGGCGGCAAATAATGACAATGAAAACGGGAAGGTAAATGCCTTAACTTTGGTGGCGAGTAATTAAAAGTGTATAGTGTATAGACAAGTATATACCCTGGCCTTGGTCACCCGGTTATAGCGACGGCCGGGATTTAAAGGTGACAAAACCGAAGGGATATGGCCGCATTTAAGGCGAAGAGTTAAGGTTGCGAAAATAGCAAGAGTTTAACCTTGCCTTCGAAGGGAAGTCG
The DNA here is from genome assembly GCF_048455015.1 of Haemaphysalis longicornis. NCBI lineage: Eukaryota > Metazoa > Arthropoda > Arachnida > Ixodida > Ixodidae > Haemaphysalis > Haemaphysalis longicornis. The sequence continues at coordinate 50,247,787 of NW_027526233.1, forward strand.
AAGATGGTAATATGTCAATGGTAGGGCCTTTCTGTGGCGAGTTGTGGTCGCGATAGTGGCAAGACAATAGTGACCCTTTGCTTGGGCGGCGAATGATGGCTGTAACAACAGCAGTGGTATAGCATTAGTTTTCGTAGCAAGTTAAGGGTGTCCCAACTTCAGGGCTATGGCCTTATGTTTCTCTAGGAGTTCGGACCTCGATCGGGGCAGTGCTATACACCTGGCTGTGTTGTAATGGCTGTGACAATGGCACGAATTTAGTTTACTTCCCGGCGTCGAGTTCTGTCGGTCATACTGGAAGTGCTGTACCCTTGCCTTGGGTGGTTAGATATGGCCGTTAAAACGCAAATTAATAACCTTGCTTTCGGCATTACGTTACGGCATACATAGTGAAAGGGCCTTGTCTCTGGTGCCGGGAATGTCGGCGAAAATTCAAGGTTATAACCAATCTCTCTGCGGCGAGTTATGGCTTTAAAACGTGTATCGGTATATACGGGCTTTCCTTCTGCCACGAAGTTTGCTATTAACGAGGCAATGGTATGCAGCCTCACTTACAAAGCAGATTTATGGCTGTGAAAATAACAAGGGTATAGGGTAACCTTCGGTAGTGAGTTATAGCAACGGCACCAGGTAATATCTGAGAAAAAGGCGAGCATATTGTGCTAATGTAGCTATAAGGTATGAGTGTAAAAATCACCAAAGTAGAGAATCGCCTTCCCAGACCAGCACAGACGTAAAAAGGAAAAGCTATAACGTTACCTTCTGCGGAGAGCGATGGCCACCATAGGGGCCGTGTTAAAGCATTTCCTACTGTGGGGTATTAGAGTTTAGAAACTCACCTTAGCTTTGGAGGCCGGTTCGTCGTGACGGCGGCGGGGCTGTATGCTTGCCTTACGCAGTGACTTTTATCGGCAAAGCTGCTCAATACGCTTCCTAAGGCGTACCGAATGCACCAGGACACTCGCTTATGCATATCGCTAGAGATCTTCGTGCTTCAAAGACAAGATACTTTTACGGCAAAGCTGCATACCTCTAGCTCCCCACAGTTTTACCTCCGTTTGCAAAAACGCCAAGGCGTGCAGAAAACACTATACACTGCATGCTTTCCGCTTCCCAGGTTTCGCGTTACGGGAGGTGACCGGGGATTCTCTTTGTAAAAGGATCTTCAAGTGACCTTATAACGTAGGGTGTGTGTTGTTAACGTTGGGTTGGCCAACAAAGTGGCTGTTGTTCTCAACAGTGCGTCAATTATGTGCTGCATTTAAACCCCAACTTGCATAAAGAGCGAGTACAAGTTGTCATGGCCCAAAGGCTACTAAGGTGCGCACCAGCACTTTAGTAACAGTACTGTACGGAAGCGTTGGTGGGGACAGCAGCAGCAGTCCCACTAATCTGTCCGAACGAATTCGAATGCATTACCTGGACGTTCAATATTGTCTCGCGCGTGTCCTAGAGCCCACCTGTCACAAGATGCGGGGGAATTCATCGTCTTAGATCAGCTGATTGCTGCTTCCACGTGTTGTTATCGGCCTCAGATTGCTCAGCTCGCAGTGACCGCCTTCCCCCTCGGCCGCTGGGTCACGTGCCGAAGACATCGCTATTCTCCAAGCTAACAATGCACATGCTGCTGGGCTACCATTTGATCGCAGTCCGCTTTGGTGGGAGAACACATTTTCCACTAAAGTTTTATTTAGGTTTTGCACAGATCACTCACATGGGCAAGATTTGTGCGCACCTGCATCGATGTCAGTGTTCACAGGCAGCTGTGAGGCAACGGCGATGGGCAACTGCGCCGGCCACAGCACAGGTATTTATTGGGCCGTGCTGCTCTCTTTCTAAGCAGCGGCCCCAATTTCCTGTGGTGATTCGGAGTTCTCATGGCAAGTTAAGAATTCACCACACAATGTCACTGCGATTACTAATATCAGTTGAGGCGGCGGCCCAGAATCGGGGCAACGGTACTCCACCGAACGCCGAGGCCTGCTTTTTCTGTGCGAGATGCGGGCGTGTACGGAGGCATGGCGGGCACTCTCTTAGTGGTTTTCCTTGTTATTACGTTATGTTCCCACCTTTTCAGACACGTTTTATGAAAAAAATACCAGCTTGTCTGTGTTACTTGTTAATAAGGCCACGCATTCCGAAGTGTTCCGCAGAAAGAATCGTATTCTTGTCTTATTTTTGTTCCAAAGTTATAGCCAAATTTCTACCAGCTGCTGAATGATTATGAAGCTTAAACTAAAGTTGTGAGGTAACAGAAACTTTTAGCGCAGCGAAAACGAGTGAAAATGAGGAGCGTATATTGAAAATGTATCTGGGTTTTGCAGTTTGATAAATGGAACATTTTTCAGAGGCAATTTGTAACGCTTATATTTTTTTTAAAGAAAAAGTTCGGTAAGAGGGATGGATGTGGTGATAGACAATAAAATGTCTATATATAAGGCAGTTAAATTAGGGGTACCCGAGGGGAGCATCCTCGGGCCACTATTATTCTTACTTTATATTAATAACTTGGTAAATATCGACAACTCTTGTAGGTTTGTTATTTATGCAGACGACACCATCTTACTTATTTCTGGTAAAGATGCTACTAAATTACTGCATGATGCAAACAATGCGCTAAGTAAACTGGATAATTGGAGCACAGGTATATATTTAACGATAAACACTTCCAAAACACAGACAGTTCTCTTTAAACCAATAAATTCTAAAGCATGCATTAGCAACAGCCTATGAATTGGTACTTCCAGCATCGAAATTGTCCATTTAGTGAAAATCCTCGGCGTTTTTTTCGACGAACACTTGACATGGAACAAACACGTCGATAATATTTCCAGCAAACTTGCACGCGTCGTTGGTGTCCTCACAAGGTTACGGTTCTTTCTCCCGCAGAAAATAAAATTGCTCATTTACCATTCTCTTTTTTTCTCTCACCTTAACTACTGCCTCTTATTCTGGGGACGTACGACCGCTACTAATATTACTAAACTACATCTACTACAAAAGAAAGCCGTGCGAGTCGTCTCTAATTCTGCTTATGATGCTCACACACAACCAATTTTCGTAAGCCTCGGGGTTCGCCCCATTCAAGATCTGCATGATGAAAACTTTTTAAGCGCTACAATAGTGAAACAAGAACAAATTGCAATTTTATTAGAAAACTGTCGAACCTGACTCCACATCATAGCATTTATAACACACGTCATCCAGAACCATAGTTTGTGCCACGCCCACGAACCAATTACGAAAAACAAGTATTGTGCTACACGTTACCATGTGTGTTGAATTCACGTATTCAATAATCAATGAACCATGTTGTGTTTGTATTTCCGGTTTTCGTAGTTCGTAATTAGCTTTATTGATTCTGTACAAGCATCTTGTGTTAGTGTGTGTTAAGTTTGGATTTATTATATTGCTGCCAAGGAATGTGTATTATGTTTTTACTACATTGAGTTATGTACATTTTTGTTTGCATAAGTATACACAATTGTTTTATAAATACATTAGGGTGCACGGACCCCGTCAAGCCGCTTCTGTTGGCTTTTTGTACGCGCTCCTGACATCTGAATTTATGGTCCGTAGTAATATCTGTATTTCGATGTAGAATAAACTTGACTTGACTTGACGAACCCGAAGAAGCGTCTCGGTTGCTTTGCGCGCACTTTATATTCCTGCTGTATATTCAACCAGCATCGTCCTTTCTATAGGTATTATTCTAAGGGAAAACAGTAATAACATACGCCTGAAGTTTCAATAAAGAAGCCTTTGTCAAGTTTAGGCCATGAAAGTGACAGAAGCGAACGTTTTGTGACAATGTGTACACGGTGAATGCTCCAACCGAACACCGTGTGGTAGTGAATGTGTCAGTTAGTGCTGCAAGGCTTGGGAGTTTGAAAAACATTTGTGACCTGCTGTTGCGAGAACATTCACTTCAAGGTATTATGATTACAGTTATGGAAACACTATTATATATTTTTGCCCCACTTGCCTGTGTTGCCCGAGCATTGAACACATGCCTGCCCATTTACCTTTTCGTGGTATAATATGGTGTTTGACTCTCGAGACACACCAACGGAAGTACAAATATTTCGGGGGAAACGGGCATTGAACCTGACCCCTACGCTCCCGTAGCAGGCGATACACCATCACCGAGTGGAAAATGATAAGCGCCAATCAATGGGTGACACAGAACCTCTGCGCAAAAAACTCCGGGCAGCTCCAAAAGCCAAAACAGATTTTTTGGCTGCTAAGGGGGGCCATAGCCATTACCTGTTCAATTTGTACTTTCTACAGCAACATCATCTGGTTTGTAGACGGGTAGAAAAACTGCATTCTCGTATTTCTGAAATGCTATGTTATCGCAATTGTTTTCTTGCGCGAACAGTTCCAACTGCAAAACAAATATTACAATTCCCATTAAACTTTGCAGGGTCATTCCTGTATTATTAGACAGGGACATGACGTAGTGAACTAGACCGCGACATCAAGTAGTAGGAGTTTTTAAAATGGACAGTACCTTTTGATGTAATCATATTTTTTCAGGGAATTTTAAAAATGACCCATTTTTGTGTTATATTGGTATTGTCCTACAAAATAATTACCAAATATTAGAATGCAAAGATTCTTTTTATTGCACAGTAGAGTCAGTTAGCTACCTGTGTGTTAAAATATTTTGGACTTCCTGCAATCCTTTGAATAGTTATCCATCTTCCCGCAACAGTCCAGTTTAGGTTATGTTTCTTCAATAACCAGCATCCATAATACTTTTTGCACTATTTTCAGCTCTCGAATATCTTAAAAGGCAGTTCTTTGTAAGGTCAAAGTGAAATAAAAATATACTGGTCCAACTTTCGCAAAAATTGAAAAAAAAGGGCAACAGACCATAAGGAAAGAAATTTCTGCTTCTCGAATACCATCCATAGTATTACTTTTATATGCTAGGTGTGTCGTCAAAGTGGCACTGTTATAGCCTAGACTTGGGCGGTGTGACGAGATGCAAAGTCCACCCCCCGTGCGCGGGTATGTGCCACGATGTCATGCGCGCTGATGATGAGAAGGCAGCGCGAGTGCGAGAAGGGGGAACGGAATCGGCTCGAGGGGAACGGAATCGCCATCGGCTCGAGCTCAGGGTCGCGCTTGGAATCGCGAAGAAACCCATTAACACGCCCGTGCTACCGCGCCGGGACGTCGACAGCTCTTGCTGGGGCTACAGGGCCATCGCCAAAGCGCCGGATACCCGTGTCTGTCGCTGCTCGGGGCTTCTGCGCCTTGCGCCGGGTCGCCTGGTCGTCGGGCCAACCAGGAGGGGGCCGAAACCTCTTCGGGCAGACCACCCGTTGGGTCCACCCCCATTACCTGTGCCTGCTGCCGCTTCTACCGTGCCTGGCGCCACTGGACCTCATCGGACGCTGCGCAGCAACGTGAGCACGTTCGGTTGGCATTAGGCGCTCACGCCGCACCCGAATAAGGTTACTGGACTATCGCGACTGGGACTGACAAGGACTGCTGTCCTCTTTCCTTTCTCCTAGTCTTATCATTTGGTTTTTTTTTTCCTTTCGTTCCGCGCACCGCGTGTATCACGTTCCGACAATACAACCACCACAATCTTCATCCATGCCATGTCTCCGACCCTTATGACTTCTGGCACGTGTCTCGGCTAACGCGAACTTCATCACAAGTGGCGTCCGGGACAGGACCTCTCAACAACATCTAGAGAGGACGACAAGATTTGTGCCAGAGTTGTTCCGGCCAGAGAAGCGACATGGAGGTTGAAAAGATTGTAGCAAGTGGAAAGGAGCTAGGACTCCGTGGCGCCGAGCTGCGAGAGTGGGTGAAAGCGGAACAAGACTGGTTGAGAGACCAAAGGGCAGAAGAACGTGAGGCTGTGAAGGCAGCAGCAGATCTGGAGCGTGCTAGGCACGAGAACCTGCTGCTTAACCTAAGGCTCCAGGAAGGCGCGCGAAATAACCCGCAAGCTGATGGCTCTGTTGCCGGCGCGCCTCAGGCAGAACCAACGATTTCTGCCAGCCCCCACAAGTTCATACCTCCATTCGACGAGCGTAGAGATGACCTTTATGCGTACCTGCTTAGGTTTGAGAGGATCGCGCGCGCGCAAAAATGGCCGGCGGACAAATGGGCCGTAGGACTCAGCACCTGCCTCACCGGTGACGCCCTCTCCTTGATAGGATGGATGACGCCAGAAGATTCGCTGGACTACCAGAAGGTCAAGCTGGCTCTCTTTCAGCGGTTTTGCTGTACCCCTCAAGGGTATAATGACAAGTTCCACCTGGCCAAAGCTGAGGACGGAGAAACCGGAACCCAGCTTGTTTCCCGCCTCTCTGGATATTTCGACCGGTGGTTGGAGACGTCTGGGGTGCCCAAGACGTACGAGGCAGTACGCGACAAGATGATCACGGAACAATTTCTATGGTGCTGCTCCTCCCAGCTGGCAATCTTCATCAAGGAGAGGGAATGCAAGTACACAAAAGAGATCGCCGAAGCGTGTGGCCGCTTCCGTGATGCTCAGAGGGTCGCAAACCTGGGCAAGTTCCGGGCCGAAAGGAAAGAGCCCCATGGCGACACCCCTACCAAGACAGGCCCCACATGTTTCATCTGTGACAAAACCGGACATTGTGCTCCTGACAGCAGGATAGCAATGCGGGCTGCCGCTTTGAAAACTGCGGAAAACGGGGGCACAAGACGGACAGCTGCCAGTCCAAACCGCCAAATAACAAACAGGCCTTCGCTTGCACTTTTGCAAAGCGCCCTTCCGGAGGAGTGAATACGGACACTGGCGGCAAAGGCAAACGCAAACTGGCCCCCACACATTCAGGGGGTGAAGAATGCGAGCTCCAAAAAGGAAGCCTGGCAAGCAGCATGCCTGTGGCCACTAGCCAGGTCTACGGGCGGTTGGTTTCCGTTCTACGAGACACCGGCAGCAACACAGTCATCGTGCGTCTGGAACTTATTCCAGACAGTTGCCTCACAGGCGAGGCATCGACAGTCCTGTTCGTAGACAACACCACGCGGCGCCTTGAGGAGGCATACATTTACGTGGACAGGCCGTATTTCACGGGACATGTCCTGGCAAAGTGCATGGCCGATCCCTGATATGACGTCATACTGGGAAACATGTCAGGTGCTAGGGAGCCCAACGATCCTAACCTGGCATGGCAGCCACAACTACCGGATCCGACAGTGTCTGAGGAGACGCGCGAGCGTGTAACCCGTCACGTGACAGCGGAAAGCGAACCATCCGGAGTTCAACAAGAAATCTGTGCTGTAACAGGCCCCATCCCGATCACGGATGTTACAAGCAGAGACATGATCCGAAAACAGCAGCAAGACAAAACCCTTGACTGCTTCAGGAAGATCGGAACGGAGTTTTTATCCCGAAGTGGGAATGCTTACAACTTTGTACGAGAAAAAGGGCTGTTGTACCGTCTGTACTGTTTGCCATCTGGCCGACGGTGTAAACAGCTGGTCATACCGCAACCCCTCAGGGAGGCCGTGATAAGAGTTGCACATGAAGGAATCATATCTGGCCACCAAGGCACGAGGAAAACCACAGACACAATTCTTCTAGAGTTCTTCTGGCCGGGCGTTCATGCAGACGTAAAAATATTTGTAAAGTCATGTGACGTCTGCCAGCTTACGACTCCAAAAGGCAAAGTGGGTATCGCCCCCTTGTGGAATATGCTATTATAGACACGCCGTTCCAAAGAGTAGCAGTGGACATTATAGGCCCGCTGAGACCAGCCTCGGAGAAGGGCAATAAGTATATCTTGACGATGATAGACTTCGCCACCCGCTATGCGGATGCGGTAGCCCTACCGAGCATCGACAGTTTCCGTGTCGCAGAGGGGCTATTGGAAATGTTCTCCCGAGTCGGCCTGCCGAAGGAGATCTTAACGGATAGGGGAACCAGTTTTACATCCGGCCTCATGGAGGAAGTGAACCCACTCTTCGCTATGAAATCTCTGTACCCGACACCATTCCACGCTATGGGAAACGGCCTGATCGAAAAGTACAACCCCAGCAAACCACGTTACGTCGTGCAGATATCCCGGAGACGTCAGCAATCGACATTGCAGATGTCCAGGAGACGTACCGTTGGGGTCAGAGTTACATATATTCAACGTTCCTACAACTGCGAAAAACCCGTCTAAATCACACGGAGGATCACGTCCAATAGACGTCTCATAGTACTTTTATACGCTGTTTACGGGACGTTACCTTAGTGGTACGTCGTATGGATATTGTCGTGGTACGCATGCAAGACGTATATAGATGTCTGTTCTACATTGGTTTTCTGTCTTTGGCACAAGCATTAGTTTTTTATATTCATGACTTGTGTACGTTAGTATGATATTGGTGAGGTGAACCTGTATGCCTGAAATTTACATTCTTTATACATTTGTAAGTTTGGGCAGCCCCCTTTCCAAGGTTGCCTACGTGTGTTGGGCATTTATAATTCAAATACATGTCTTACTAGCTATTCAGCACTGTTTGCTGTTACTTGTCACCTGGTTTCTAGATTAATGTGTTTCCACTTTTGAAGTGCTGCATACTGCAAGAAGTCTCATATGTGAAGTGCCAAGCTGACCACACTCTCACAGAAGCACACGAAGCACAGCTCTAAACAAGAAATGTCGCATCGAAAACAAGAGGCAGTAAGTAACAGCAAACCAGTCCTGATAAGCACAAGCGACCTGGACACTAAGGCAACCACAGTAGCGTCATCGAATTGTACCATACAGCACGGCTGTACAGGCCTTCTGCAAATAAACTATCACAGAAACAAGTCAACAATTAAACAAATTAAAATGACATTCTTCCATCCTATCTATAAGTACCTGCAGCTGGGTAGTAAGAAGGCTTTCAAAGTAGACATAAAACACAAAAGAGTTCAGGTAAAACAGTTTATATTGACTTCCAAATTATGTATTATGCTCTCGCAACACAACTACTTTTATTTTCATTCTTATCTGCCCTGGCCCACAGGGTACACATTGTACAAATACAAGAATAGTACAGATATTAATAACTATAAATAAGTCACACAGCAGAAAGGTTGACAATAAATAGGAAGAAAAGCAAACATGTAAACCCAGGGTACAAGCACAAGATAGTTATCTAAATTGAAATATCGCACATTAAAATAATTGGGTGAAAAACAACGCAAGTGTGAAAACAAAATAATTGAATGGTGGTTATAAAAACAGCAAAAATTACGGAACTAAATAGTTCACATGTAGTGAAAAGTTTGTGGAACAATAAAACAAAAGCACCTAGGAAACCCAGAAGTGGTGTTGAGTGGTGGTTGTGAGTGCCATACAAATTTAAGCTACTTTAAACAAACCAACATCTAGGGAAATGGTTATGATCTATAGAAAAGGTGTGTATGAAGAAATGACTACGGCGGTTACAAGAGCAGTAGAAATTTACGCGATGCAATGATTCACACTTAGTGAAATGGCAGGACAACAATAAAACAACAAAAACCTTTAGAAACAACTTATTGAATTCTGGTTAGGACAACAAAACGTTACACTATTTCAATATTTCACACAAAGTGATATGATTTGGGAACAAACAAAAAAACGGGGAACACGGAAATGATTGAATATTAGTTACAAGAAGACAGATTTACTTGACTACGTGATTCACACCAAGTGATACGCTCAAAGAACAATCACACAAAATAAAAACGCATGGAAGCACGGAAATGGTTCAATAATGGTTCAATGGTGCATGCCTCCATCATCAGTTATGGTAGGGATTCTTGAACAGTTTGCGTTCTTTGTTGTGGTGCCAGAAACTGCCAAAATGGTTGCAGACCGGATTGGTTGGACAGTGAGTAAAAATTTCATTGTGCAAAGGCTGAAAGAAATTTAATACCGCTTCTAGCAATAAAAACTAAGAAGCCGCAGGTTGTCGACAAAGCTGATATTTGCGCAGGATGTGACTGACAATAAAAATCTGGGCCCTATACATTGTCTGGTGAAAGAATTTGATGTCTGTAACAACTCGAAGATATCTTGTTACACACAATGCAGGATGCCACTCGCAGGTGAAAAAAAACGTGTTCCCTGTTTCCCGAACCAGGAGAAGTCCTGCGTTAAGTTGAGCGTCAACAGTAGCTTGAGCAGGCTCCTTGTGCAGGCTGTTGCAGTAGCACCTCCCTTGCAAGCCAGTTCATCAATCTAGGCATGGGTACAGGAAAATCTGTGTTGTTATTACAGATTTTTAAGACTGGTATAATACAGTATGGCTGCATACATTGTCCCTCAAAAAGACGGTGCATGACAGCTGCATCCTACCGGTACTCACATACGAGGCAGAAACTTCCAGGCTAAATTAAAGGGTCTAACTTAAATTAAGGAAGACTTAGCAGACAATAGAAGGATAGAAGATGGGTGTAACATTAAGGGACAGGAAGAGAGCGGAGTGGATATACTTTAATGTCAGCATTGGCACTACTAAGGCAACCTTAACACTAACTATGACAGCTAATGTGAGGTACCACTAAATATAAGAACTATATTTCGTGAATGGGGACACTGAGGACATTTTAGCCAGCTAAAGGTCCCATGTGAACTTGCAAAATATTTTTCTGTGTCTATCCTAACCGCTTGGTGGATTGAAGTGACAATATATACACGTATCAAGCCATGTCCAGAAAATGTGGCAAAAGGAAACATGCACAAACCAGGCCAGCGTCACTGCCATGGACGTATACTTCGTGCAGCAGAATGGCGAGGTGGGCTAGCTGGTATATATGCATAACTAAACCTTCAAAAAGCACATCACTGAAACACTCGTCATGTTGTCCTGTTCGCTTGTCCTGCTAGGCCTACATTTTTGTTGAAGTATACGTTGTACAGCGGGAAGCATCAAAGTAAAGCAAGACATTTTTACAGCATAATCACATTCACACATAGTCTAAGTTTCACGAGTCAGCAGCCTGCAACATGTAATTTATTAGCAAACGACAGGCCACACACCAGAATCATACTCTGCCTTAAACCTGCGAAATCCCAAATGCTGTGTTACTCTGATCGCCAAGGTGTGTTCCACACTAAATTCATTAAGCTGAAAATTCCATAAGTGACAGAAATTTAACAGCCATTTTTGAATATTTTTACTCGGTTCTGAAAGGTTAATTTACGTTTGCGATGCTGCAGTAAGAGTACGAAGCACAACCAGCGCTGCTCATACTACTGTACCAGTTACGACATGCGTGTAGTTCTGACTTTACAAATAAATTCGGGTTGCATACACGTTGTTCATTCCAACATTTCACGACCAAACTGAACGTTCGAAAAGATTGAACACTCAATCGAAACGCGAAAAAAGCATCCAGATGGCATTTTAATCTAATGCTGTACTCTCGGAATTCACCCGATTTATTATTTTATTTCAATGCTACACACACGGCAATCATTCAATTTATTGGGCCCGTTTTTTAACCGAAAACTATTATGACGAAAAAAAAACGGCATCGGCAGAAACGAAACAAAAACCAATACCACGCTAAACGTACACAACGTGCGTGTAACCTATACGCGCTTATATTCGCACACGTACATATATTCGCACTCTCCAGCTTCCCTTGTTTCATTTCGTATCAAAACATTCGCCTAGCAAAACAGGACAGAACACAAACACTTCACCAAACACAGGGCTACACAAACACTTCACCAAACACAGGGCTAGAAATGGCGCGAGAATTGATTCTGTTTACAAACGCAGCAGCCAGGTACAGTCGGGGACTTAATTTTGCAGACCACGCGAGCGCGTGGCAAAAGCCACCGATGCGCGCTCTGGAGGCCCGGCGCCTGTTGTCGAGACCGGCACGGCGCGCATGCGCGTCCTGTTTTACTCGCAGGCACGCCGATTTTCTCGCTTATTGCTGCGGTGCTGCAATGGTCACTCAAGCCCCGCATAGCGACGCCTTTGTAGAATTCCTTTCTTCCCGGTGGCACATTTGGGGCCTAACGTGGCGATTGCGAGGGCTTTGGCGCAAGTGCTCCTCGCGTCCTGATAAGCACTTGCGCGTAATATTTTATTTGTTTGTTTTGTGCCTTATCGTTTATAGACGATGAGACTAGCGGCTTGCGAACGGCGTACCCGAATGAAGCGCCTACAAAGCACAGTCTCGCGGTACGCGCTACCGACGACGAAATGCCAGCTATATGAATAGCGAACCTTTATTCACCTTGTTTATTGTGTAATTTGGCCACTGAACATATATTCCAGCTCGCTCTCCGCTGCCCATAAAGTAGGCGATTTGCAAGTTATATCAAAGAAATTATTTCGGCGTTTTTTCTGCCGACTTCATTACTTACAAATGATAGAAATACGTACTTAGATAAATTGTCTGTTCGGTCTGCCCGTCGCATTCGTAAAAATGGCACCTCGGGCTCCCATTGAATGCCGTGAAATTATTTGCTACTTTTCTCTGTAATATCAATCGCTACTTAGGGCCTTCTGAATGTTTTTGTCACTATTGAACGGGTGTTTAACCACTGAAAAACAATCAGCTTGTCCCCCTGTTTCGTTGTTGACCTTGTCCTTCCGCTCCGCTGGGCATTTACAAGGTGGCCCTTTTCTGATAAAGGCGAAAAGCGAAAATGCTCAAGTGTGTTCGGAATTTTGGTGCATGTTACACATTCCCAGGTAATTAAAATTAATCCGGAGCTTTCAACTACGGTGCGTCAAATAATTCAGAAGGCCTTGGAGCGATTCACCCCCGTAGGCACGAATTCTTCGGCTAGCAACATCTCTCTGGCTATTAGTACGCCGTCAAATGTCCCTTTGAAAAACAGCTTCTCAAAAGTAGCAAAAAATTTTACGGCATTCAATGGGAGCCTGAGGTGCCATTTTCACGAATGCGACGGGCAGGGCGAACAGACAATTTATCTGAGTACGTATTTCTATCATTTTTAAGTAATGAGGTAGGCAGCAAAAACGCCGAAATAATTTCTTTTATATAACTTGCAAATCGCCTACTTTATGGGCAGCGGAGAGCGAGCTGGAATATATTGATTGATTGATTGTAGGGGTTAACGCGCCGACGCAACGCAGGCGATGAGGCGCGCCGTAGTGGAAGGCTCCGGATTAATTTTGACCACCTGGGGATCTTTAACGTGCGGTGAAATCTCTACACACGGGCGTTTTTGTTTTTCGCCTCCATCTTAAAAGCGGCCGCCGCGGCCGGGAATCGAACCCGCGAAGCTGGAATATATGTTCAGTGGCCAAATTACACAATAAACAAGGTGAATAAAGGTTCGCTATTCATATAGCTGGCATTTCGTCGTCGGTAGCGCATACCGCGAGACTGTGCTTCGTACGCACTTCATTCGGGTACGCCGTTCGCAAGCCGCTAATCTCATCGTCTATAAACGATAAGGCACAAAACAAACAAATAAAACATTACGCGCAAGTGTTTATCAGGACGCGAGGAGCACTTGCGCCAAAGCCCTCGCAACCGTCACGTTAGGCCCCAAATGTGCCACCGGGAAGAAAGGAATGCTACAAAGGCGTCGCTATGCGGGGCTTGAGTGACCATTGCAGCACCGCAGCAGGAAGCGAGAAAATCGGCGTGCCTGCGAGTAAAACAGGACGCGCATGCGCGCCGCGCCGGTCTCGACAACAGGCGCCGGGCCTCCAGAGCGCGCATCAGTGGCTTTTGCCACGCGCTCGCGTGGTCTGCAAAATTAAGTCCCCGACTGTACAAAGGTCTACCGACAAATCTCCGCAACGCACAAAGCTAATCCCTCAAATCGTTAGGGCTAACCGCTTAAGCGTACCGAACCGCTTACGCGTTCGAGAGCAACTCTGCTACTTTAATACATATGACAAGAAAACAAGGATCACTAGTACTCACTTACCTCCACTACTTGGCAGTATTTCTTCGTCCGGTAGATAAATCCATGGTAGTCAAATAACCGAAATAACGAAAGTTGAAGGCGTGCACACCCGTGCCGTCACCGGCCTGTAGCACGCGTATCGATACGGAGTGCAGTTAATACACTGTCGGAAGATCGGACTCGCCGCGCAGCGACTTCCTGTCTCGTGTTCGTCCGAGGAAAAACTAGTTCCTGAAAGACACCCACCTTGATAAAAACGCGTTGCGAAATATATGCCCAAGTTATTCGTAAATACAGATATTAGTTTCCAATTATATACAGGAAAAGCTTGAGCGTGGGTATCTCTTAAAGAAAAAAGTATTTGTACCGGCAATCTAGATTACGGCATTTAAGGCAATTTCAGGTTCTGCGGTGGAAATACAGCTGCCGTGGGGTTGTGGGCGCCGTAATTTTACGGTTTGTTCTGAGGCCGCACTTGCAGCGTATTTTCCGCGCTTTCGTGCGTCGACATCGCCCGAATTGACGGCGTCGGCAAAATGTACTGCGACGTGAAATGACGCGGGAGTATGACGGGTAGGAGAAAACTTTATTCAACAGGTAGATCGAGCTTGGAAGTGAAGTGGGCGGGGTCCTCAGTCCAGGACTCCGTTGGTGCGGCCTGCCGTCTTCGCCCTTTCAGCGAGCCAAAGCTGCTTACTTAAGTCCGAGCTGGCAAGTTCACTCCCACACTGCTCCTATGTAGCTACGACGATGTCTATGCTGTTCGACAGATATCAGCGTCGACACAGGGCCAGAAAGCATCCGAAAGCACGCGACATCGCCCGGATTCCATATCGCCAGATATCACTGTCGACGCAGCGCCAGAAAGCATGCGAAAGCAGGTGACATCGTGCAGATTCCATGTCCATCTCCTGCAGTTTGGGGTCATTACGTTCGCAGAAAACAATCCTTTTTTTAACGGGCGGTAATTTGGTGCCTTGAGGCAAATTAAAAGCTGTTTCTGTTCGAAAGTGCGCATTCCTCCGTGGCTAGTTTGGCTTTCATCGGGGAGATCGGGGGTCTGGGAAAGCTTTTTGCGAGTTAAATACGGGAGGTCTGGCTACATCGCTTGTAGTGTTAGCACGATGGGCTTGTCTGCAAGATCGGTGCGTCACGAACAAAGTTTACCAACGCCAGAAATCTAGCGGTGCATTCAATTTCATTCGCGGCTACCGTAGCTTGCATAGGGGGAACGATGAAGCGCGATAGCATTTGTTGGCTTAAATAAGGGAGCTTTAGTTACATCACTTGCAGTATTAGCATAATTGACCTCGCCTCCAAGATCGGTGCAGAAGAAACAAGCGTTACCACCGCAAAAATTTGTCAAATACGACCAAAACGAATCACCCAACAATATTCGCTGGCAGCCTCTGTTAGGGTACCAAATTCTTGGGTCCACGCATTGTTTTCCGTCGTGTTCCAGTGGATTGGAGCTTAGGTGCTGGTGTTGTGATTTGAAAGCCTATGGTTCGAGTCTTGGCAAAACCTCACGGATTTTTGAGTTTTTTTTTTTGCAATGAGGGTGTCATCGAAATTTTTTTCAAGGCAAAAAAAGGCAGAGTACCTTGCCGTTTAACCTACAAGTGACGTTTGACGGTAACTTCAGTATCAAGGCAGCCCCGAAATTTGATTTGCTCACACTTTGAATTCATGAAGCTGCAGTCGGTACGTAACATCAAGGTTAAATCACGTAGCAAGTAAAGTTAGCAAGTAATTGCGTCTTCGTTCATCATCCTATCTTATTTTGTTCAGATTTGACAGAAATGACCCCCGCCCCCCCCCCGCCCCCCCCCCCAATAATAAAAAAAAAACCCTTAGAAGGCTCGTTGGCAACGTCGCTTGTAAACGAATTCGGCAATAAGTCCCTGCCTCTTTCCGTGAGGTTCGGTAATGGGCTAGACTACTGTTTTGAACGTCAAAGTTTCAAAGCAATAGTGGTGGATTACAATACTTCCACAAAACCCCTCGGTACAAAACCCTTACAAAAAACATAAAAAACCCCTCGATAACTTCAATACAGTATGCCTGCGGAGAGTGTGAAAATAAAGTATAGCAGATATAGTTAAAATAAATGTAGCTGCGATAGACATGTTCGAAGTAAAAAACGGACATACCAGCAACATCTGAACAACGTCAGCAAAATATGTCTAAATACCGTCCCCAAATGAAGCACCAGAAACATCGAGAGTACGTCTTTAGCAAAGTTGAAAGAACGTCCGACATTAAGGTACCAGCAACGTTATCTCAACATCCAAAAATTTTCATTAAAATATTGCGCGTTGTACGGATGTCTAATAGAGATACTGCTGGGACATAGACGTTCGGATCTTTTTGGGACGTCGCAGGGATGTTAGGGGTTTGCTGGGACGGTACGCTTAAGACCATGTTGCGAAGAATGTGCCAAGAAAAACACAAACAGTGGGACCGCTACCTTGCACCCGTGCTGTTCGCGTATCGGGAGGTCCCTCACGCCAGCCTGGGATTTTCGCCATTTGAGTTGATTTATGGTAGGCACGTCCGTGGACGTGCCTACGGTCTTACGGGAGCTTTGGACAGACGATGGGCTCGACAAGAATGTCCGCTCCACTTACACGTACCTTATCGAGCTCCGCAACCATGTCGAAGAATCCTGCAAGAATGCTCATGAGGAACTGCGGAAGGCTAAAGTCTTGCAAAAGGCCTACTACGACCGCAAGGCAGTCAGGCAGCAGTTAAAATCTGAGTACCATGTCCTGGTGCTTCTTCCAAGCAGCACAAACAAGTTAACAATGCAGTGGAAGGGGCCGTTCGCTGTCCTCCGTCAATGCAATGACGTGGATTACGAGGTGGACGTTCGCAGCAAAACGAAGCTTTTCCATATCAACATGCTAAAGAAATATGAAAAGCAACAGAAGGCTTCACCATTCGTGGCAGCCGTTAACATTTTTGAAGATGGAGGCGACGGCGAGGAACTACCTTTCTTCCTCGCCAAACAGGAGCAAACCTTAAAGGACGTGTGCATTTCACCGGGGCTAACGCCAAAACGCAGACAGGAGGCAGAATCCATGTGCAAGCAGTTCCAAGACATTTTCAGTGACTTGCCTGGAAAGACCGACCTCGGGGAATGCGAACTAACCCTGACCAGCATGACACCCGTACACGTGCGGCAATATCCTGTTCCCTTCGCGTTACAAGAACCCATCGAAAACGAAGTTCAGGATATGTTGCGCCTCGGCGTCATCAAAAGATCAACTGCCGCATACAACGCACCCCTTGCGGCTATCCGGAAGCCGGACAACACAATCCGAGTGTGCGTTGACTTTCGGGAGCTAAACAAGATACTCCTGGAGGACAGAGAGCCTATCCCACGAATTGACGTGTTGCTAGCACAAATCGGACCAAAGAATGTTTTCTCAAAGTTTGACTTCACAAAAGGATATTGGCAAGTTCCGATGGCCGCAAACTCCCGTGAAAAGACTGCGTCTTCCTGTAGGTCGGGGTTATACCAGTTTAAATACATGCCATTTGGGTTGAAGACAGCACCAGTAGTCTACGATCGCCATATGAGGAAAGTCTTTGCGGGAGTTCCAAACACGTTTCACTATTTTGATGATGTTCTCGTCGCAACAGAAACATGGGAGGAGCACATCACCACTCTACGTGTCATATTTGAACGCATAAGAGAGGCAAAGCTCACCATCAAGCCGAAGAAGTCAGAAATAGGACACCAGACGGTGTCCTTTCTGGGGCACAAAATCGGTAACGGTAGGGTTGAACCAATGACCAATACACTGGATAAGATTCTTGCATCCAGACGGCCCCAGAACAAGAAGAAAATCAGATCATTCCTTGGACTCACCGGCTAATATCGCCAATTTATTCCCAATTACGTGGAGACGGCGAAACCGTTGACGGATCTCACACGCAAAACTGCCCAAAATGTAATTGTGTGGAGAGAGCAGCACGAACGCGCCTTCTCCGTTTTAAAACTGAAGCTGTCGTCCGCCCCTATATTACAAGCACCAGATCTGCGCAAAGACTTTGTGCTGCGAAGAGATGCGTCCGACAAGAGTATTGGGGCAGTTCTGTTACAAGAGGACAATGGAAACCTCCACCCCGTCTCCTATGCAAGTTGAACGCTTTCCCCGCGCTAGACCAAGTACTCCACTGTCGAACGTGAATGTTAGGTCTGATTTTGGCTGTGAGGAAATACCATATTTTCCTGTGTGGCCGAAAGTTTGTCCTCCAGACAGACCACCAGCCTCTACAATACATCCAGACAGCGAAACACCTGAACAGTCGCGTCTTGAGGTGGAGTCTATTTCTCCAAGAGTACTCCTTCACAGTGCAATACATCAAAGGCTCGGATAACGTCGGAGCTGACTTCTTGAGCCGGGTGTAATCAAGTAGCGTTAGCAGCCGCTTGCTCACTGGATATCGTATCCCCTTGTTGCAAGCGTTAACTACTGTGTACATAGTATTTTCATTCTTTTCCTCCGTTTCTCTTACTTTTTCTTTTTTCCTTTTCCTCCGCACCGCATCCCGCCTACCGAGGACTCGGAAAGGGTGTGCGGCTCCGCCCCAGCAACTTTCTGAAGCCGGGGGTAGTGTGACGAGATGCCAAGTCAATCCCCCGTGCGCGGGTATGTGCCACGATGTCATGCGCGCTGATGATGAGAAGGCAGCGCGAGTGCGAGGAGGGGACGGAATGGCGACATCGGCTCGAGCTCGGGGTCGGACTTGGAATCTCGAAGAAACCCAATAACGGCGCCCGTGCTACCGCGCCGGGACGTCGACAGATCTTGCCGCGGCTACGGGGCCATCGCCACAGCGCCGGATACCTGTGTCTGCGCTGCGCCGGGCATCCCCGCCTTGCGCCGGGTCGCGTGGTCATCGGGCCAACCAAGAGGGGGCCGAAACCTGTTCGGGCAGACCACCCGTTGGATCCACCCCCATTACCTGTGCCTGCTGCCGCTTCTACCGTGCCTGGCGCCACTGGACCTCATCAGACGCTGCGCAGCAACGTGAGCACGTTCGGTTGGCATTAGGCGCTGACGCTGCACCCGACTAAGGTTACTGGAATAGCGCGATTAGGACTGACAAGGACTGCTGTCCTCTTTCCTTTCTCCTAGTCTTATCATTTGGTTATTTTTCCTTTCGTTCCGCGCACCGCGTGTCTCACGTTCCGACAATACAACCACCGCATTCTTCATCCATGCCATGTCTCCGACCCTTATGACTTCTGGCACGTGTCTCGGCTAACCCGAACTTCATCACAGCGGCAATTATTAGCTATTAAAATGGTGAAGGTATATGACCTATACTTCCCAGGTCTGGTTATGAGCTTTAATGCGGCGACGTTGTACAGGCCATAATGTGCATCATTGTTGAGGGCTCTGGGAGAATATCTTCCCCCGGGTATGGTTTACCTTGAGCCGAAACCTTGCACACAGCCTGTATCGCTTTCTGCCTCCCTCGGGAACGCGACCGCTAAGGCGAGGAATCAAACCCACGTACGTGGCGCAGCAACATAAGGCCTGAGCGACTGAGGCACCACGGCTTGTAGCGGCAAGTTATTGATACATCAGTTGCGAGCTCTTAGCCTTGCCTTTTCCGGAACGTTATGACGATGAAAATGTCAAGGGTATAGCGTTAACAACGATGGTGATTTATTCCCGCGATAGTTACAGGACATTAGCCTTGCGTTCCCCGCTAAAATATGGCCGTGAAAGTGCCGGGCTGGCGCCAGCATAGTGCTGCGATTGTCTTGCCCTCGGCTGCTTGCGCATGCGATGGCTTTGAAAATAGGAATAATGGTATACGCTTATCTTGCGGCGGCGAGTTAGGGCTTTGACAGTGGCTTGTTAGAGGCTTGCCTTGGGCGGCAAAATATGGCAGTAAAACGGGAAGGGCGATAGCTTCACCTTCGTCCTTGAGTAATGTTCGTAATGTCGCCCTGCCCCAGCGGGGATTTATGGCGATAGAAATTGCAAGGCCATAAATGATTTCTGTCCGAAACTAGATAAGGCGGGGAAAATAACCTGGGCTTACCATTGACCTGAAATTATGGCGATGAAAATGGCACGGCATAGAGCCTTACTTTCGGCGACGAGTTATAGCTGAGAATTCGTTGGGGGGGGGGGGGGGGGGTGGCGTAGCAGTACCATGAGCAGAAAGTTTAGCGATGAAAATTGCAAGCGTGTAGCGTCACCTACAGCGGCAACTTCCGATCGTGATAATGGCAGGGCTATAGCCTTACCTTTGGCGAACAAAGAGATGTCTAGTTGCAAGAATTTATTGACTTTACTTTGGATGCGAGATATGGCCGTGATAGTGGTAATACTTTGCCCTTACCGTCTGTGGCAAATTATGAACGTGGAAACGGCAAGGATAATTTTATGGCAGTACGTTATGCCACTTCCAGAGACACACCATTAACCTTGCCTACAGAATTGAAGTAAGGGTGTGGAAATTGGTTTCAAAACGGTCTTACTATCAAAAGCGATTTGTGGTTGTGAATATGTAGGGGTATAACTTTACATTTGTTGACGAGATACGGTGATAAATATGGGAGGCCTATAGCCTTACTTTCAGCTGCGAGAAATGGCTGACAACTAACAATTTTCTTGGTTGTCGTCTTTAACTTCCAAAAAGCTGCCACACTCACTTTCTGGAAAAGAAGGCTTGTAATTCTCGAAAAAGATTGTTGCACAAATAAAAATATTCACAGGTCTTGCGAAGAAATCAGAGACACATAGGCTCGAACCCCCGCCGTTAGCTTAAAAACCACTGCTGTACTCTTTGGCCAAAACGATACTTTTTGTCAAAACAATAATTTAAACATGTATTCGTTTTTAATTGGCAGAAAAATGAAGCAGCCATTCTTTTTTAAAGGGTATTTCCGGAATACTTGGAGTACGCAGTTCTCTACTTTATTGGCACAAGGCCGTTAATAACAATTGATGTCTTTGAGAAACAATGGAGTGTAGCTTATTGTATATTCTTTCAAACATATGACACCATTTTTACTGCTAATAAGCGGCCAGAATTGACAAATAATTTTTCGTAATTATTCCTTAAGTACGGAGTGTAAACGAAACACACGCAGCCTGATCTTGCCCCCTAGTTAAAAATAGAAACATGGGAACTGAGCCAGCCATAATTATTGTAAAAAATATATAGATTTTTTGTTTTTGAAAACAATATCTTCTTCAGCTACGACTGAAAGCGCAATACGCCGCATGAATTTCATATTTGGATAATTCAATACACGAGGATTGTTTCAGTCGACATATAATTTTATAGAGGACAAAACTGCAAATATCATTATGGTACTCATTTTTTGGCTCGCATCGGCCTAATGCTTCTTTTCTCAGTAACAGGTTTTAAGTATAGCTGTGTCTTGGTTCATGGTTTGGAAATAGTTTGACCCAAAAACGCCACGTTCGGGGGTAACATTACATTTCGTGGAGCGTCTGAATCGAGGAACTCAGAAGACGGCCGACGAGAATTATTCAGTTTAAGTTGAGAAAGAAGGGATATCGTCTATTAAAGAAAGGATATCGCCTACAACAATTCTTAAAGAGCACTCTGGACGATGCTTCGGAATGTCAGTGCAGACTGGTTGTTCAATAGATCGCGGTGGTTGTTAGTAAAGATTTGTCTGTCCTGCGTGAGGCGTGATATAAAGCCGCATTTTTATGGTATTCGCGGATGCCAGCGCGGCCTCTTCCCTTTTCATGAACCTAAATAGGATCGCGCCAACACAGAGCTGCTCTGCAGGTAGAAGCAGCAATGATAGCAGGATATTTATCAGGAACGTCAGTGCGTACGAGGAGCCATTGCTGTCAAAAAGTGTAACACGTCACAATGGCTTCCTTTTTATTTTGATGTTTATTTCGTAAGCTTCTGCATGTCGAAGGTTGTATTGGTTTCTCGTTCATGCCACTTGGGTTATTGCTGCCAACGTCAAACAACAAAACAATGCATTCTCTGCTCAAACGGCCACAATAAATTCAAAACCAATAAAACTGACTACGTGTTGTTCAACGTTAGGTTAAATATCAATGTCAGCTATCGGACTCCAATGTGAGCTATCATAAGCAATACCTGAAGGAGGGGTGTTATTTAAAGTAATATGCCAGTGGCAGATGAAAATATACAAAGCGACAGGCATATTTCATGTTTCGACATTGCGATGGCTACACGATGGAAGTTGGAAACATCATTCATGTACCAGTCCTTTTTGCATGAGATACACGAACAAATCTGGGCAGGAGTCATTGAGGCATTTCTGTTGTAAAAATGCAGGCTGCTTGTTTACGTTTTGTGCTGCTTGTACGGGCTCATACATTCAACAGTGTGTTTTTACCCCTCCGCCACTTCAAATAAATGATGGAATGTCCTACCCTTCCATAAGAAATATAAGATGCAGTGAGTATC
Organism: Haemaphysalis longicornis; assembly: GCF_048455015.1. Taxonomy (NCBI): domain Eukaryota; kingdom Metazoa; phylum Arthropoda; class Arachnida; order Ixodida; family Ixodidae; genus Haemaphysalis; species Haemaphysalis longicornis. The sequence continues at coordinate 50,270,118 of NW_027526233.1, forward strand.
TGTTGCACATGTTATGTGGGTGTGGTTACACCCCATTCTTCAATTTACGCCTTTGCATTTGTATTTCAGCGCTAATCAAACGTTTGCGACACAATCGTTTCGTATATCGGTTAAAGTCGGAATAATTGGGTGAACTACGATGCACGAAGTTTCAGAAGTGGATAAACGTGATCAATATGCAAAACAACACAAATTGGGCTGGTATAGTCCCTTCTCGTGCCAGTTTATCAGTTCTCAATGCATTAGGCTAAATTTACCGTAGCGAATAATGCAGCAATATTATTAATGCTTCTCACTGAGAAGCATTCCTAATTATTTTTAATGATTACGAAGTAGAGATACCCAAATTTAAAAGAGCGAAGTACCGAAGTTTAGACTCCTGTGCAAGCTTGCGAGGTACTAGGGCGCTGTCAAAAGTTATTTTAAAAGTGATATTTCACCAAAGGTGTGCTTTTGGGAAAGGTATAGGCAAGTGTTTCCTTTTCCTGAATAATAAACATTGTTCATTTATTTGCAGCCACTTGAACTGAACCAACGCCTGTATTTAAAGAAAAGTCGCGCAGCATGCATTTGATATATCAACTATGGAATGCCAAATTCTTGTTTAAAGCGGTTGAATGACACTTACTAGCGACTAAAAAGATGTGGATAATGAATAATTACACTTATAGTAACTTTAATCAAACCACTCAAACTCTGATTTCTGTGAAGAACACATGTGCAGTTTTAGAGGGCAAGTACCTCAGGGGATCGGACTGTGAGCATCTCTTGTAGTCGTCTCCTGGAGTCACGGTACTAAAACATCGGGACGCTTGTTCTCGAAAGACTCGCGCCAGTACGTAACTCCTTCTAAACGAAAAGTGTACATCGGGTAAACTAACCTGTTTAAAGATGTCAGAAGCGCCCCCTGTCCGTTTCAGCAATCGTCAAACCCAATCAGAAGCTGTTTTTATGGCCTACAATTTCTGTTACACAAAAATACCCCCCGGCTGCCGATGCTGGCTGCTCGATGCCGGCTGCCCGATGGGGTCGGGTTGTCAGTCCAAGCCAAAAGGCATATTTAGCTGGTTCCGGGGTCTCGTTGATCACCGAGGACGAGCCCTGAGCGCAATGCAGGGGCATTTCAGTGCGCTCGCGTTGGCCCCTTTCACTGCCAGAAACTGCGGCACATGGACCACGCAAATTGTTTAAATCTGGTTACACGCAGAAGATGGCGTAACCACCTCTGCAAACGAGCGATTGCTCCTGCTACCGCCGCTTCTCCGGCGCCCAATCACCTCATGCCATCTCGCAACACAGTCTTCAATACACATATACACTGCATGGTTCGCCCGTTCCGAGGATTCACATTATTGGGGAGAGCTTGTATTTTTGCCCTCGATAGGTTCGGGCTTGTATTAAAAACTCGCCAGAAGAGCTGTCTCGATCTGAACCTCTTGTATTTTGGTAAGGGGGAAGTGTTATTACAGTGTTAATTTTTTTAAAAATGGCTCAATCTCTATCCTGTACTCATGCTTCATTTTTTGGTGTGTACAGTAGAAAGCTATGTGCTTGTAATTTATGTGAAACTATTTTAAACAGGTGTATGACGGCTCGACGTGCTTGCTTCGCTGCACCAATTCAGCCTCTACGTTATCTGAGCTACACTCGAAAGATTCAAAAGTGTGAATTTCAATGAAATATCAAGACATCTCAAATTAATATTACTTCCTTTATGTCAAACGCCAAATCTAGCTTTCTACTTCTGTAGATGCAATGATTTTAATTGAATGAGGTTTCGCGCAAAATCACATTGTTCTGAAAATAAAGGCAAACATTAGTTGGTTAAAGTTGATTCAATGGCACACAGTTTACGTGGTCAGTGATGTGCCACCTCCATGCTTTATCTGTAAGGCGCATGCTAGTCCCCTTTATAGAGCAAAGCCCATACCGTGCAGAGTCAGCCGAAGCTCAATTGTAAATACATTTATACATGTTTCGCTTCAACGTTACCACTAGGCCACAATGAAGATTTTGATGGCGTTGCTAAGGTTCGCAAACCTTTTGCTACAAGGAACAAAATAAGGAATGTATTGTGAACAAAGTGTTAATCTGTTTCAACGTGATTCAATCGCAGATTCCGTTCCATCCCGTCCGTCCACATACTGCCTTCTTCTTGGGGGCCAGAATGATAACATCACAGGCGACGTCGCGCAAAAAAGATGCCAGGATATTGGCATGAACTTACTGAGCAGTGTTACGACGACCTGGCTTGACCTCTGCGTCTTGATCGAAAAGTTCAAACTGTGGCCACCACGTATCTGGTGGGCCGACAGGTGAGTACATGTACGGTGTACTAGAAGACAAGTGTTCCATGCGGTGGGCAACAACGACGGCAACAATGTATCGGTCTCGGCCGTACCTCGGCTAATTTCTATTTCATCCAGCAAACCTAAATGTATTGTAACCAAGCTGAGTGATACTTTGAATTTTTTGCAAAGCTTTATGCCATAAGATGGCGAAAACAGAGCAGTTGAGGCGATAAATATAGATGAATGTATTGTAACAAAAGCTTCGAGGCCAAGTGGAAAGCAGTAACCTCCAGGGCAAGTGCTCAAAACAGGAGCACCACAGCATAAAGTTTCATCCCAAAATGGTCCATCTCGTCCAGCCCCAGAAACACACCTCTCCCATAGAGTTCACCACTGGTGGCGAACGCGTCAACGGGTGGAGCTGCGAAGGCGTCTCCATTGTGACGGCTTACGGATTCTCGCAATTGTCTTCCTCGTAAATCGGGCTCGCTCTCCCTGGGTTATCTCTGCGATCGGTTGACATTTGATGATTGTTCGCAGCAGAGGTTGTGTATCCGCCGCTTTTTAATATATTACAAGACTTACCTTCGCGTATAGTAGCTCACGGTATGATTTAAAGTATAGTTTTCGATACCGGTCCTGAAGAAGAAGTTCTGGCATCGCTCTGTTCCGAGAGCGATAGTCAGAAATATGCGTCAGCTTTTGTAATCAGCCATTTTTCGAATAAAGGTAACAGCCAAAGTCCAAAAGCCGATAACAGTGATAATGCCAGCCCGAAACAAATTTCAGGCAATCAGGGCTCTCGGTGTTTCCCGAAGGCATTGCGTTTCCAGGTAATCCTGTTTAAGGTTAAACTGTTTTTGCATATTTGCGAATACTCGCAAGTATTGTATCAAATCACTTAACTTTGCCGTGGCGCGGAAAAGTGCCGACATGCACTACGGGGCACAGAAACTGTAGGTTGAGTGGCAAATAACTTATCTTGTCTATGGGAACGAGCTGGTTGTATACCAGCGCATAACCAGTATTGCGGCGTATTGAACAAAAAGAGTAACGTCTACGGTTTTCATACAGTAACGCTATGTTTGCTCAGAACTGGAGGGATATTTTGGTACATATCCCCTGCTCATAACTTTCCAAAGTTCTGATATGCGTTATAGCGAAACTGCACTCAGAAGGAGGAGGACCATGCGCAGAAAAGAATGCCTAAATGAACAATAAATTCTAGCTGGTTAGTAAGTGGGCTCGTCCATCCTGTACAAATGATTAGGAGTAATTTCTCTCCCATTCATTGAACGTCATCCCGTGGAAAAAAATAAAGACCATCTTGGACATATTTATTGGTTCTTGCCGTACTGAACTCCTGTGCGTGTACAATTTCTTGCGTGTATTAGCCAGTAGATCAAGGTTTCAACACAGTAATTGATGTCATAAGGGTTCAAGTTGAGATTCAGTTCTTTACGACAACAAAAGTAACGATAGAAAATATCTGCACAAAATCCGCCTTGAAGTATTGTGGGCAACATTGTCTGCGCAGGTTCATGGTGGCGTAGCACGTACGTTCTCATTGCATTTGCATGTGAATAAATAATGCACGCTGCGTATATGTAGCTTCAAGTACGCAGCCATAAAGAATGCAATGTTTCAAGAAGGCCCTGTATGCCTTACAGCCTGAAGAAAATATTTACGCGATCTTTGTAATCCTAATAAACAACGCCAAACCTGCTAATAAGGCGTTTGTGACGATGCACAAGAATAATGTCTTGGGTAAAGAAAAACCATTTATCTGATGCAAGTCAACAACAATGAAAGGAATAAAGCAGACCCACTTTATTTCTCACTGTTCGACACGCATGTAGGTTCGACCCGCTGCTTGATGCGTGGCATTAGACTGTTGAGTTTTTATAAGAACGTGTCAGAAGTACTTTGCGGAAGGCTGCGCAATTTGAATATTTATTGAGAAGCTCTGGCCAATAAAACTACCTCATAATCCAGACAGAAGGAGTTGTGCACAATCACCTGACCAGTGATTTTAAGAAAGTGGTCCTCTCTACCGTTTGACTTGTCTTTGCTTAGGCCTACCCCTTCCTTAAGAGGAAGATGCTGAAAACGAAGAAATTATTGTCGTAAGCTAAGATAGAACAACGTCTACATGTATCCTCCTAGCTTACGAATTCGAAACTGACAAAATTTGAAGCGAAAGCCCACATCAACGTCGAAAAAATCGAAGCACAGCGCCCGAGCTACAAAACGAAAGGCAATGCTTTGGCCTCCGAATGCGATAGCAACACAAACAAATACACGCCGGTTCTATACCAAAAGGGACTGAGGTTATTTTCTGACCGGGCGATCCATTTTGTAGGCGCGCAATTTTTACACCTGCACGTCGGAAAGGACCCAACGTGCAGGTTTTACGAGCTGACGTGCAGGTTTAGCCATTGCGCCACACACCGACAATTCTTGTCCTTGGATTCTTCTCCTCCAGCGCGTAGAGCGGAGTTTTCTGTTAGCGCACACCCCGCCCAGAGATCAACCTTGCAAGAGAAAACCTTGCCTGAAAATAAAAGACCGTACAAGAAAATAAAAGACAGCCCATTATGATGGCGGATCTGCTCGACGTCTTGGCAGGCTTGTCACTTTTGCTCGGCTTCACTGGTGGTAACTGCTTGTCCGGCCTAGCCTGACGTTCAGCTCATATTCAACCGCAGTGAACCCTTCTTTTCAAGGGCAGCTGCAACCCTTATCTGTACAGGGTATGCATAGACGAGGGTCCCCATTCATTCATTACAAACCCTTTAATCATCCATCATGCAGTTTGTGTGGTTGTTTTTGGTGTTCGACACAAATGCTGAACAATATGCTTATGCCTTAGTAGCCGAGCGATTCTGCTCGGCGTCCTAAGCGACAATTGCTTGGTCCTGCCTTTCTGTTTCTTAACAAAGATACTAAATTTTCTGACAAAGCATAGGTTTACGGCTTCCCTGTAAAAGCATACAACACCTGCTACAGCTGTTACAGCAGAACTACAAACTAAAAAAAATACAGAAAAAGATGCGCACTTCCCTGAGAGATGGTGCGCTTGCAGTTAGAATACCGAAAATGGAATTGCATTGAACGAACCTCTGTCCAAAGCATCGTGATTATGTGAGGAGTTACAGGAAGGAAGGATGCATGAGGATTGGTAACCAAGATTGCATACTGGGTTCGGTGAAGAGGGTCTGAGCGGCCATGGTATTTTGAAGACATTTGCCATAAAGTGAGCAACTGCGCCGCCAATTCGTTGCAGAGGTGAATACCCTGATCAAAAGAAATAATTACGATGAACTAATAAAAACAATACTGGCATGATTATTGGTTTAGGTAAGTGAACTTAAAAACTGCGGATTACATAGCAAGCTTGTGAGGAAGAACACGCAGATATTACCAGTAAAAGATGTAGTTATGTTTAGTTATTTATTTATTTTTGTATTCATCTGTTTTATTTATTTATTTATTTCCTTTTTAACATATAAGCCATCCCTAGACCAAGCTGCTAGGAAAGTGCGAAGTGTTTTGCATTCAAAACAAACCATTAAAAACGGTGGTTTCAAATGCATTGGAATAGTTTTCTAGGATAACTATTTCGATCCATTTCAATATTTTAATATTTGACTATTACAATACTGATATAGGGATATAGTGAATAGCGATATAGTTTTCAATAAGAATAACGCATTCAAATAGCCAGGCATATAGAGGAAGGGAAATGTGATGGTGTCATTCATAATTGGGGAGAAGAGTAGGTATGTGAAAGAATGTAAACCATCTTCGCGGCTTTAGTTCATAGCAACTGAGGCTTTACCTTTAAATTCGTTTACGGAATAACATTGTGGACACTCAAAGTTTTTATGATCACTTAGGCAGCAGCTACAGCAGTAATCTTTGCTGTGCAGAGAAGAATTTTTCCCTAGAAGAGGAAAGGTGCAGAGAGGAATCTTTCCCTGGTTGGAACTTTGCGTGCGCGCTAAATAAAGTATCCTCTTATAAGGTGCGTTCACTTGAAGTGCAGGTAGAGCCACTTAACTTTTATCTTTCAATTATCAATTGGACCTTGTAATGGCTGGCTTGCACCATTCGTGCTAGCGTACGGCAAAATGCCTTGCGGCAAAGCCAGCTGTATCCACTTGCTCTTCGGGTGCGCCTCTCACTCTTCGTTCGCAGCTGGCGCGAGGGCGTCCGCAAAAGTGTCACGCCCAGCTAAATTGCCGCAAGTTATACCCTGTGGTTTGTTCATTGTTTTGTTTTAATGTCAGCGGCCGGACAGGGCCACATCTCGTACCTACGTTATAGTGAATGGCGTGTTTCCGTCTATTTTTTGTGCCTCGCAGATTATCTGTTTTGATAGGACAACAGAATGTTGCTTTTTGACCGACCACTATCAAGTTTCATTTGCGTTTCCCAAAATTTAACGCTCAAGTATATATGCTCGTTTGGCAGACACCATCCCACTATATTCCCTGAAAGAAGTCGGTGCAGGTTACTTCGTTGACTGCTTTTACGTTTGTGTTATTTTCTTTGAATAACAGCGCAGGACAAATTCACCCCAAATAACTTTATTTCTTAATAAAACCTACTTTATATTTGCTACGTAACATCTGGGGAAGTACTGGGAACATGAACCCTAAATCGGTTATATATATATCGGAGTAAGCGCAACTTGCGAGCTACCGACTGCAAGGTCATCAGCCAGAGTATGAACTGCTTCCGGATGTAGTGCAGAAAGAAGACGTCCTTGTAAACCACGCAGCCGCAATCACTTGAAGATTCACCTTCCTAGGATCTTGAACACTGGCTGGAGGAAGTCCAACGGGTCCGGCGGTTAAACCGCTGTGAGTAGGAGGAGACACTCAGGCAAGTTGTCTTATACCTTGAACATTCAGTACGAATTTGGTTCGAAAACAATGAGATCTTCATATAGTACTGGCTAAAATCTAGGACGCCGTTTTTAACGACGTTCATGGCGCTGGTGTGGAAGGAACGGGTTAAATTCTTGCTGGCGACGGAGGCACAGCAACTCAACAAGTGTGTGGTTGTGTTTGTGAAAGATTTGAATAGGATTACAAGCGAGCTTACTCAAAAGTGGCGGGCAAAAAGAAGTTACACTCAATAACGTGCCGTGAGAATAAATAGCTGTTCGCTAGGCTTGTGCGTAACTCGTCTGGAATTGTAACAGAATTAGCGTCCGAGGCCCGCACGCTTGAAAAGGTCCTCGAAAGGCGTGCTAAGGTGTATGCCCGCTACTTTTTTGTATGGCCAATGTGAACTGCGTTGACGGGATACGCATGCCGACAGATTTCTTGCACGAGACGATCCGCGCAGTTAAAAGGTTTACAAATTACGCCATGGGCGTACTAGGACTGCAAGGTTTCCCTCATAGCAAATCGCCCGGTGGACGGCTGCCCAACAAAATCGCCGATTCCCTGAATAGCTGTAGCAGAGGCCCAGCTTGTTTCAACCGATCACTATGGCCGTACCCTTATGAATCACCTAGCCACAGCAGTCATGCTGACCTTATTCGGGGACCGTTCCCCAGTCCCCGTGGAAAAAAATAAGAGCAGCAGCTTGGAAAGGCGAAGTCGCTCTACTGCGAAAATTCTAAAACCCTCGAACAACGCAACGTCGAAACGTAGACCGCGATTCACCGCGGGGCCTAACCACTAAGATTCAATTTAACCTTGATTTGTCCCTTGAACACGAAGACAGCAACACGGCGTGACAAGACCACAACACGACCATGTCAACTGGTATTAAGATGAAGACCACGACGACACGTAGCGACCAACTGCCAAGACGCACAATTCGTGGTACGACGCCTCCACGCACCCGAAACTCGAAGATTACACCGCCTGAAATATGGCTATGGACGCCCTTGACGTGGTCACTGTAATGTGGAGGCGTTTTGTAAGTGCTGAGTAGGTTACCCCCGAGAAAGCTGACGAAATTTATGGCTAGTCGGGACGGTTCCTTTTTACGCACAGCAGAAAATAATTCATCATGCAAGGTGGTACATGCATATCACTCGTCACAACAACTAGCGCCTTGTGTCGTGCTGCTGCCGTAATAATTCCGAAATGCTCACACGAAATATTTCTCGAAGTAGACTTTCTCTAGGACAGCGTGGCTGGTATGGATCCACATGCCAAATAGAAAACTTTCTCCTCCGACCACGCCATGACGCCGATGCCGACACCCTGCCAACGTGTTCCGCTCAGAAAAAACGATGAACACGTTACCCTCCCTTCTCATTGATTGCGTCCTTTCTCCTCATGGAACCCCTGCTTTCTCAAGAAAACAAATTTTTGTCTACTGCAAATTTGCTGATCGTAAAACGTACTCAAAAGTGGAAAGCGACCGGAGCTTGTTTCTCAAGCATGTTGTGTCCGCCGAAAGAGGCATTGCGTGCATCGAACAAACAAACCCACACGTTCTTGTCAAAAATTTACCTGAGGAGTATCAGCATTTAAATAAGGGCGATGTAGGAGCATTCTTTGAAAGCGTAGATGAAGCAAATGACGTGAACTCATTTCCCAATTTTTAATGCTAGCCCGACAGCGCAGCTTACTATTACCCTTTACGTAGTATAGCATTACCGTACACACAGCACATACGCAGAACCAACGAGAAAGTTTAATAAAAACCTAGCTACACTGCAACAATGACTGCTTTTCGCCGACTTCGAGGCCCCTACCGACGCCTCTTGCGAAGAATAAAATATTCACAGGGAAAAAGGGCTCCCGATCTATGCGAAAAGCACTCTATAACGAGCGCGCCTACACGAGCTCGAAGCTACACGAGCGCAAATTGACGAAATGCTGAATAGTGACATCATACAGCCCTCGAAAAATTCTCTAGGCAGTCGCCTGTGCTCGTGAAGAAAAATGAGGGCATCTTAAACTTAGGCGTTGGCTACCAACGGCTGAACCAAATCACAATAAACTAGTGCACCGTCTCCCACGAATCAATGACGCCCTCGACCACCATTGCCATGCAACGTACTTCTCATCAATAAATCGGAAAACCGGAAACTGGCAAATCGAAGTGGATGAGGGGTAGTGAGAGAAGACAGCGTTTACTACCACAGGCAGGATCTACAATTTCACGGAGATGCTATTTTGACATGGCACGGCACAGTCATCATTCCAAAGAGTCATCGACACTACGCTGGCCGGCCTCAAATTGACCCTACCTCATCCACCTCCACAACGTTGTCGTATTCGAAAACACCTTCCACGAGCACCGCGTGAGGTTGGATTCGGTACTTGGAGCAATCCAAACTTCTGCAATAATGCCAAAGCCAGAGAAGTACCGCTTTGCGTGGGAGTAGTGGAATTGACTTTCTGTCCCATGTTCTCAACGCCGAATGTGTCCTGCCTGACCCAGCAAAAACTGCAGCCATCGCCAACTATGCGAGGCCGAAGGACAAAAATGGCGTGCGAACGTTCCTAGGACTTCGCGCATACTATCCGCACTTTGTCAAGACTTCGTAAAAATCGCCGCACTCTTCACGCGCCTTCCTATATCAGCATTCCGTACTGCTTGGAGGACCAGCGGAGAAACCTTTTGCAGCGCTTAAAAATTGCCTGAAGCGCCCGTCTGCGCTTCCGTATTGCGATGTGTATGCCGACAAAGAAAGGTACGAAGAAGAAAATGTAGGCTTGAGTTTCGTCGTCGTGCAGGAGACCAACGGTTGTGACAAAGTAATCCCTTCTGCCAGCTGTGGTCTGTCAAAAGAGGACACAAACTATTTATCCTCCTTAAAAAAACGGCGTGCCTTACTAAGGGCCACATTGATGTTCCGTCCGCATGTGTACGGCGGCCAGTATAGGGGGCAACATGCCACCATGCGCTGAGATGCCTGGCAAATGTAAAGGACACCTCCGGACGGCTTGGACGTAGAAGTCTTCGCCAGCAGGAATTATGTGTGACCATCTGTTACAAATGCGGCAGGAATTATTCTTACGGCGGTTGCATGTCCGGTGGCCCCGCCTCCACGCCACCAGAGGACTGTAAAAACGACGCTGCGCTCCTCGAACTCATGCCGGAAATTGTCCTAGCAGCCAAGCAGGGAGCCAGCTCCGAGTTGGGCTTCATGATCTACAACCTCGAATGACACGACTTCGCCGTGACAAGGACCTTTACGCGCAACTTATCGGTGTTACACCTGAAAAATCCGCTGCCACAAGAGACCTTCTCCAACACAACGGGAATGAACTACATTCTGCTCATCACTGTCATCCTCCGCGATAAAAACTTGGCGGCATATCAGAACGAAGCATCATCAGGGCACCTCGGCACCGCACGCGTTTGCGCTTAATACAGACAAAATAGTGCTGGCCTTGTCTTCCGTAGACAAACAAATACTGCTCACAGCACCGGTAGGACTTCTACAGCCGTTTACGTTCCTTTACTTGCACTCCCAATAGATCGGAGTGGACCGTCTGGGTACGTTGCCTACGTCACGAGCCAAGAAAACTTCGATTGTCGTGGCAATAGACTATATGACGAGATACGCAAAGACAACGCTCATCATGAACGAACTTCACCACACGTAACAGTTTTTGATCCACCAAGTCTTCCTGGGACGTGAAGCCACTCAATTCCTAATTACAAACCACGGGACTGCCTTTATTGCGAGGAGTCTTACGGTGCAACAACATCAATAGCCAAAAAAAGACGGCATACCAACCCAAAACAATCGGGGTAACGGAACGTGTGAATTAGATGATCGCGGTCATGCTGTCAACGTCCGCCGACATAAGACAACACGTTAGATAAAGCCTTTCAGTGTGTCACGACTGCGTAAATTACAGCTACCCAGTAAACTATGCAGATTCAACCGTTCGAGCTTGTCAATTGAATACGGCTGACTACAATTCACTACGCTATGCTGAACCGTGTAGAAGACGACGATCCAGATGTCCACGTCCGCGTAAACGTACGACGGTAGTAGGGCGCCCGCCAGCTTGCTGGAAATTGAACACTAGACTGGCGGCTGGTGGGTGACACGTGCTACAACCTCTACACAACGAGTCACCAAGTATGGCCCAGGTAATCTTGTGTCAGTTTGGACACCAATTCGACAGCTTGGGCTCAGTCCGAAGCTGCTGCAATGATATTTGGCACCTATAAAATTCCGCGACGTCTGGGCAAGTTATCTAAAATATCGTCCCTGATCGTAACTCCTTGACATCGCAACGGCAAAGGCGGCGCCAAGTCTACCCCCCAGTTACCTTGAAGCCCCACTATACAAGAGGACGGACTTTTTATGAGTGGGCTACCGTTTTATTTTTGATGCGAAGCATGATATTGTCGGGGCTATGTCACTCCCTCGTCGTTTTTGCGCCCTCCGCACCCCCACTACGCATGCTCGGCTTGCTCACCGCCTTGTGCTGTCTTACCCATTATTGGCTCCTGGAGCGAAGGTGTTGCTGGGGTCTTCCTGGGCCGGCACAAGACGAGACCGCTTCCCATTTAAGGGCTCCTGGAGTGACAGTGTTGCCGGTGTTTTTCTCGGCCGGCGCGAGACAAGCACGCTTGACGCGCCTTCGACGTTTCATCGTCGTCAGCAGCGGCGTGCGTCGGCGAGTCTTGGAAGGCCGTGATTGCAAGCAGCCCACAACCATCCGGGGAACGTGCATCGACCTCATCTTCAGCAACCTCAGTGTTCATCCACTACAACAGCCCATGATTTTATATTTCACAGACCATAAGGCGGTCATAATCGAAGCGGAACAGCAACCAAAGCTCGACGTCACCTACGTTGAACATGAAGATGAAATGCCTAAATAAGGACAAAATCATACCGTACAACATCTCTCTCTCTCTCTCTTTAATGCCTCTTCACTCTACCACCCCCTCTTAAAAAACGCCATGTTCCAGTAGGGGAACCCTGCGTAGTATGCGAAACAGCTATGGGGTCAACGCAATTTTCCATTCCTAGTTCGGTTAAGTGAAAAGTATAGTAGTTACCATAGAAAACAAACGGTAGATATAACGGTAGCTACGTACCTCAACCTAACTGAAACGACGTACTGAAAACTAATGGGCACTTGAATCGACCCCATGGCTGCTTTACGTACTACTCAGTGTTCCCCTACAGGAGATGGTGTAAACTTTTGGGACAGTGCTCCTGGGCGGCCCAGGTGGCACCACACCGCAGGAGGCCAAACCGAATTCCGGGTAGTATTTCCGGGTATTACAAAGCTGCGCGGATCTTAGGAAGTCCAGTTTTGTCAGAGGGAAAATGAGCTCGATACTTCCGATCGTTTTCCTAGATTGCCCGAAGCAAATCCCCAACGCCCCAGATTTCTCCGGCGATCAACATGGCGCAATACGAGCTTTGCACCACTAAATACGTTTACAGCGTCACGGAAACTGCTGGCGCCTAGACGGCGCCCTGCCAGTCTCAGGATTGGTCATGGTAGTATGAAGTGGAATTTCAAGCGGGAGCTTCTTATTTAATCTGATAAACTTTGTGACAAAAAGATTTAAACTACAGCCGATCCAAAAAAGAAAAACAAAAAGGCAACGCAATCTGTGACGATTGTCACTTAGGCAGCAGGTTCATGTGCTGCGGAGCGTTGCGCTTTGGCGCACCGGGGCACTTCTGCGTGCTCTGTCATTAAACACTGCTGGTTAGCGTCACCGTACGAGTGCGTGGTGCAGCGCTAGATTTCCTTTTAATTGTATCGTCAATCAGCCCCAAACTTTGGCAAGTGTCACGAGCGGGAAATATGTTTTGTTATTACGAAAGAGCGGCCGTCACACTAAGTGGTCGGGCCAACTGAGTCCCCGTTCTGTTTCCTGGTTTGCTCTCCCTTCATTTATTACGCACTTGCATAATCTATACGCCGTTTGCAATTAATATACTAGAGCAAGGGAAGGTAACGTTTTGCTATTGTAGTAGTTTTGCGATGGCGGTTCGAGTAGTATGAAGCCGACACGGCGGAGGTCTGGATGGCCAATCAGTAGGGAGGAGAACCGGGCTTTGAAACCAAAGGCAAACATTTCAGCGAATTGCGAATATATTTGCCAATAATTTGCGACTATTTATGTAAGTGCGAAGACAGGGGACAATGCAACTGGAAGTGGAGAATTATTTGTTCTTGTCCCGATCTGACAGCACTTGAGGTGAAAACTGGGGATTCTGAGTAGGAGTCTAGGAGGGAAAAGTTCCTTTCGAGACTTCTGTTGTGGGAGTGGCTCCTTAGTCCATGAGACAATGGGACGAACGTGCTGTCTCAGCCATGGACGTCCGGTTCTCCGACATCTCAGGGCGAGGAAGAGAAAGTGAAGTGGGTAATTTTAAGAGGCCTGGGTTGTGTGCGCACCACAAGATCTTGTGTCTGAGGGTGCGTAGGTTAGGGCAGAATTTACCTGTGGCAGGGTATTGGGTGGGACAAATCCGATGTAGCCAAGTTGGATGAGGAAAGGTGTTTGAAGCCTCCGAAGTATTATTTCTGTTGTAGTAGGCTGCTTGTGAGGAGTGGGAAAATGTTGTCTTGATTTGCGGGACCGTTGCGTGATGTCTCGAAATGTGAGCAGGTGAACGAGACTTGGTGTTTCCTCAGAGGCCTGGAAGGACAGTTCATAGGAAAAATTATTGCCCGTTAGTGAGTTGTGTCCCGTGGTCCACACTATTATAATCTACCTGTTGGGGATGTTTTCAGGCAGGACGTTCCACGTAGTCAAGGCCACGTGACCAGATATAAAGCTGCGCCGGACGGCTTGACAATCCGTAATTTTAATTGTGGTGGGTGTTTGAGTGAGGGCGAAGACCACAGCATATTCTTCCGTGGCCCAGATAGATGTGGTCATGATTGAGGTGCAGGTGATGATATTGTCTTTAGTGGTTGCCATGACTAAGTGATGGGGCGGATTTGAGGAAAGGATGGCATCTGTGTAGAGAACTTCAGGATTGTTTCCGCAGATTTGTTCTTAGGATTGCCTACGGCCATGTCGACGGCCGGAGTGGCAAAGTGGAATGTATATTTTTGGGAAGAGTGCGTACACGAATAATTGACGCCGATTATGGGGAAGAGGTTTGTCCGTCTAGGAGGAGTTGACATTTCGACGTCCTGTAAAAGTGACAGTCCCGTTCATGTTTGAATTCGGCGGAGACGTTGACTGGAAAGATGCCCTTCGTTTAGTTACGTGAGGAAGTAGCGAATGTCGAATTGGAGCAGTTTAGTTGTCACGGTCGACATCAGAAGATTGAGAGCTTTCTTAATAGCTTTGCCGAAGAGGCGATCAATGGCTTCCCAGTCACTTTGGCTGAGAGTAAGGTACGGGGCGATATAGATGACCCTTGAAATGAGCAAGGCGCGGATAAGGCAGAGAAGGTCTTCCTCCTTCATGCCGCAGTGTGGATTGGAGACGAGGCGAAGCATGTTGGTAATTTGAGTGAATACTCTGGTGAGCTGTAAGGCTGTCTGATCGTTCCGTGTATTGAGCTGGATTCTAACACCAAGTACCTTGATTGAAGGTCGGGTATGTATAAGCTGATCATCGCGGGTAATTTGACCTGATACTTTATTGAATGAAGGGGGACTTTTGTGCACAGTTAGGAGGTCACATTTTTGAGGGGAACACCGAAGGCCATTTGGTGAGGCCATTTGTTTTAGAGTGTCAGTGGCTTTTGAAGGGTATTTTGAATTTCACCTAACGAACCCGTGTCAGTCCGCATACAGTGCATGATAAACACGGGGAATGGCTTTACGCCGACGAGGCAGGTCTAGGAGAACGATATGAAATAGCAAAGGTGAAAGAAGAGAACCGAGGGTGATGGTGTCCGATTTCACATCGCCTGCTTTCAAGACCGCCTGTCTGGGGTTGAGAAAATCGGCAATGTAGGTGTAAATACGCACGCCGCAGCCGGTTTCGTCGAGACAGAAGCGGATGGCAGAATGGGAGATGTTAGAGGGCTCCCTTTAAGTCTAATGCAAGAATTTCACTAGGAGAATTTCTGGGGGCCGGCATGATAATTTTTTTCTTTATGCGAAGAAGGATCTCTTGAGTGTAGAGATGTTTTCTGAAACCATAGCTTGTATTTGGATGAGATCCTTGGCTTCTAGGTAGGGTTGTAAACGTCGGAGTAACATGCGCGCAACCAATTTAACCACACTAGATGGTAAAGAAATAGGAAAAACGTTCCCCAGGGAGGGGACTTGATGGGATTCTCTTCTGTTTTCCATTCTGGGGAAAGTTTTCCGGACTTTAAATGGGCAGTAATATGATGCACAAGTTGTTCCATCGAGTCATCATCCAAGGTGGCTAAGAGAAGATAGGTCACATAATTCGATCCTCCGGTACTAGTTTTGTTTCATTTACAAAGAGATGTGCGGAGCTCGTAAAGTTGAAAATGCCCCGCACGGGGCACCTTGAGTATTCATGGTGACGGTCAGCAGCGACACCGCGGACCCCGACCTCCCACCATAAGCCGTGTCCAACCGTGGCGAGGTGTTTAAAGGTGAAGGGTAAAAGCCGTAAACGGTGGCCGTCGGAGCCTTGGTCAAGCTTCGGCCGATGGGCTCCCTGCCTGTCTACCAGGCAGGGACCTCCGGGACCTCTTTGACTACCAGGGTAATGTCAAAGGGGAAAGTACCCCCGCCTCAATGCTTTTATACTATGATATATGGTTTCCAAATTTTCTAAATCCAAAGATCGGCCCCCTAAAAGGGGCCGCACCGAAGTATCATTTCCTCTGTTGCCAACGACGAGTTTCCCAAAGCCAGGCAACTATGCTAGGTTTTTGGTAATTGAATCTGTTGATTCAATTCTGTTGACACACTTCCAAAGTCTGTCTTCCTGATCTCCAAATTTCTTGAGGGGATTGTTGGTCAGTCCTACAAAGCCAAAAAACTCAGAACAGGAGAAGTTCTTGTAGAAGTGAATAACAAGCAACAAGCTACAAATCTCTTGACTCAAACTCGCATCGCAGATCTCGACATCAGGGTCACACCCCACCGCAGCCTTTATAGCTCCCAGGGTGTGATCTCTGAGTCAGCTCTGATGAATGAAACTGACACCGATCTGTTGGAAGGCCTTAAAGACCAAGGTGTGACAGCAGTCAGGCGTATCATGATTCGTCGAGATAACAAGGAAATCCTAACGAAACATGTAATATTGACTTAAGACCATTCCACAGTTCCTGAATCAGTAAATGCAGGTTTCATTCCTTGCCCCGTAAGGCCATACATCCCCAACCCCCGCCATTGTTTTAAATGCCAGTGGGTTTGGCATGGCACTACCACCTGCCGTGGTCGACTAACATGCGCCAAGTGCGCACAACACGATCATCCATCTGACAACTGCCCATCGCAAACCCTAGTCTGTGCTAACTGCCAGGGACCCCACGGGGCCTACTCTAGAACATGCGAGAAATTGAAACAGGAGAAGGAGATCGTCAAGGTGAAAGTCACTGAGAGCCTTACCTTCCCAGAGGTGCGAAAGAGGTTCGCTGGTCGACCAGCTGCCCGAACCGTACTTCCTAACAGGCGACCTTAATGCACACAACTCTCTTTGGGGCTCCTCCAGAACAGATGCCCGAGTTCGCCTGATAGAGAAATTTCTTAGATCTTCAGGAGCACGCCTTTTCAACAAAAAGCAGCCTACATACCATAACTTAGGACATAATACATACTCACATCTCGACTTGGCTATTGGTTCTGCAATTCTCTTTCCGTGTCTTGAGTGGGGCCTGGGCACTGACCGATATGGTAGTGACCATTTCTCCACTTCCCTAACATATATAGGTAAAGGCCCATGCAGTCCATCTTCCCAATAACAGGTTTAATGAATCAAAGGCAAACTGGAGTATATTAACAGAAACATCTAAACTACACCACACAACTATAGAACACCTACACGTGGAGGAAGCATCCCAACTCATCACGGGACACATCGGAAACGCTGCCGAAAAGGGCATTCCTCACGCCTCCAGCGCTCCGCGCAACCAAAGCAGGCCGTGGTGGAATGAGGAATGTAGGCGGGCGCGAGAGACCCAGAACAAGGCGTAGGGTGTCCTTCGCCGGTACCCCACATCAGATAATCTCATTTCGTTCACACGGGCCAAGCCTTTTGGGAAGCGAGTGCGCCGTGAGGTGAAAAGGGAGAGTTGGCGCACCTTCCTCACTTCAATCAACTCGTACAATGACACGCGAAAAGTATGGACACGAATACATAACCTAAAATGACAACAGACACACAGCCTGCCCCTGGTTAGTACAACAGGGGACACACTGGAAGACCAGGCTAACACACTCAAACAACACTTCCAACATCTGTCCAGTTCAGCGCACTACACCAACACTTTCATAAAACACAATACATCCTGTGAGAAGAAGTCTTTGCGACACAGTAATAAGTCGACCTCATCTTATAACACCCCCTTCTCACTGCATGAGCTGAAGATCGCACTTAGTACTTGTAAACCTTCAGCTCCAGGCGCAGACAACATTACATACACTATGATTCAACACTTGCACACAGACACACTTGAAACCCTCCTTGTCCTCTACAACAAAATATTGCTTTCGGGGCACCTCCCAGGGTCATGGAGGGGGCCCATCGTAGTGGCCTTTCTGAAAAAAGGGAAGGACCTCTCCTTTCCTGCAAGTTATCGTCCCATCGCCCTCACAAGCTGCCTGTGTAAGCTGTTCGAGAAGATGATCAATAGGAGACTCATGTACTTCTTAGAGTACAATGGTCTTCTCGACAGCTGCCAGGCTGGCTTGAGGGCTGGGAGATCCACCAATGATCAACTGGTTGCATTGGAAACATATCTAAAAGATGCCTTCATTCATAAGCAGTATTGTATAAGTCTTCTTCGATATGGAGAAGGGCTATGACACGGCCTGGCGGTACGGCATCTTGTGTGACCTCAAGTCTTTTGGTGTTTCCGGCAACATGCTGAACACGCTCAGTAGCTACATGTCGGAAAGGACCTTTCCAGTGAGGGTTGGCAGTGCCCTTTCGAATGTATACGTGCAGGAAAATGGTGTCCCTCAAGGCGGTGCCTTGAGCTGCACACTGTTTATTGTTAAGATGAACTCACTTCGGAAGGCATTGCCACCAACCATTTCCTGTTCTATATACCTAGATGACGCTCAAATATCTTTTAGGTCCTATAACTTTTTAGTTTGTGAACGCCAAGTCCAGCTTGTGGTGAACCAACTTGTTGGCTGGGCGGACACAAACGCTTTTAAAGTGAACCCTGGAAAGAGTACTTGTGTTGTGTTCTCCCGCAAGCACGGGAATAAGGCAGACCTGGAGATCACCCTTCATCGCGCTTCTATCCCTGTAAAAAAGGAGCACAAGTTTTTAGGTGTCATAATTGATAAAAAACCCACGTTCATTCCACACATCAAACAACTTAAACGTAAATGCCTGAAAACCCTAAACATTCTCAAAGTCCTCTCCCACCAGTCCTAAGGTGCAGACAAAGAACTCCTTCGCGTCTTTATCGCCTTAGTAGGGTCTCGGCTAGACTACGGTAGTGTTGTGTATGGGTGGGCATCAAAAACAGCACTAGAAATGCTTGACCCAGTTCTCCACTTGGGCTTGCGCCTTGCGTGTGGTGCGTTCCGCGCTAGCCGGGCCCAGAGTCTGTACGCTGAAAGTAACAAATGGTGCCTGGAACATCAACGAATGTACATAGATTTATTATATGCTTTTAAGGTCTCATCATTCCATAACCATCCTTTTAAACCTGTCCTCAACGATACATCTACAACCCAGCTATTCTCAAATCATCCATCTCTTCCTTTGGCCTACTCTCTGAGGGTGAGAGAGGAAGCTTCAGATATTTCCGTTGGGTTTTTAAATGTCTGTACATCATCATCATTTTCTGACGTTATACCACCATGGCAACTGCAGCCTGTTTGTTGTGATGTTTATTTTATGAAAATAGATAAAAACAGTGTTCCGAGAGCTGCGATTCTGCAGCACTTCTTGTCGCTGCAGGATAAATATAAATGTGCCGAATTCTATAGCGGTGCCTCGAAAACTTCAACTACAGTGTCGTGCGCCGCTCATGGTCCCAACTTTATTGCTTGGAGAACCATGAGTGTACACACCACTATTTTCTTTGCAGAAGCATATGGCATTTTACTCATCGTTCAGCACAGTCTTAGAAAAGAAATTCCCAAGTCCGTCATCTTCACAGACTCTTCGAGCGTCGTGCGTGCATTGTCTTCACACAGACCCAGGAAAAACAACATTGTCAATCTTGTCTTTAATTTCATAATGTCTATAAATGCAAATAATTTTCAACTAATCCTGTGCTGGGCTCTAGGCCATGCTGTAATCGCGGGGAATGAGACCGCAGATGAAATGGCCGCCACTGCTGCACTTGCAAACACAGTGGACATAACAACAATACCCTACACTGACCACAAGCCACACATCCGACAACACCTTCGCTAAACATGGCAAGCCGACTGGAATACACAGACAGACAACAAGTTACACACAATAAAGTCACACTTAGGAAAATACACTAGTGAGTCATACAACAGATTCATCGAAGTTGCCCTAGCTAGATTACGGATAGGCCGCACACGCGACACACTCCCATCTGGTCACTGGATCTCCAAGACCCCTGTGTAGCAGGTGGTGGGAGGGCCTATCCGTACTTCACATCATCATTACATGCAAAGCACTCCAGACAACAAGACGCAAGCACTCCCCTCAACTCTACAGACAACACATTCCACTTCACCCAGCACTCTTTCTAGCGGATGATCCTCCGATCCCTGTGCAACGCACTTCTAAGTTTCTCAGTGACATCAAGTTTTTACATCTCATTTCCTATCACGCGTACTTTTTTAAATCCTTATTTTATGCCACGCACGATCACAACCTGGCCTTTTACACCAGCCATCCTCACTGTCTTTTACTGGTTTTACTTTTGTTCTTGCTTACTGATTTCAGTGTCTACGTTCTCACCTCTCATATTTAACCACCCTTTTGGCGCTCTTTGCCCCAGTTGGCCTTGCGCCATTAATATCCAACCATCATCATCAAAGTTGAAAATGTCGAACAGGGTCCACATTTGGCTGGCCTGTGTAGGGTGGGGGAGTGAAATTTCTGGCCCGTGTGGATGGATTTTTTTCTAATGAACACGTGAGGGCTTCAGAAGAGCCACTCAAGGAATGAAGAATGCTCGACGAGAAGCGCTCCTATTGGTTTAGGGGTCGACGGGATGCCGGACGAGGTCACCAGTTTGTTTTGGATTTCAGAGTACTTTGGGGGCTGTCAGATGGCTGTAGCCAATTTTCTTTTGAAAGGTGGCTGGCGTACTCCGTTTCTTGGGGATTTTTGAACAGCGATTCGGACACGCAGTTTGCGTTTTGGCGCAGTCGCGTCCAGCACTTGGTGAGGGTCCGTCGAGCCTCCTGAAGCCTTCAAAGTTTTTTGTGTACATTAGACGTGTGGTCGGTGATAGCTATGCTTGGGTTATTGAGTGAACGGCTCGAAGTAACTCATCAATTCACGCTTATAGGGGCTGGCTGAGGTTACTGGGTGTGGAAAAATTTGGTTTTGTAAAGGCGTACCACCCGCAGCTCGGGATTATACATATGGTTTTTATTTGTTATAAGTATAGGCTTGTGATCACATCCACGGTTTTTACTGAGGGAGAAACCAGAAGCCTCTGGGGATCCCAAAAGAAATGAAGGATAGGGGGTAGTGTTCCTGGTGACGCATGTACCAGCGCGAACTGGTGAATCAGGTTGGTTGAGCATCAGTATAATAGGCTCCTGGATAACATTGACCGGAATGAAGTCCCGCTGGTTTTTGTACTGGTTACCCCAGTTAGGATCAGCGGCATCAAAATCTCTAAAATAAAATGAGGTCTATTTTGGCGATTTTCTGTCGCATCATTGATTATGGCTTTAAATCGGGTGTTTTTTGGGTAGTACGACAAAATATTTTGAACATGAATACACTGGAGTTGGTTTTGGTGGACTTTGCTAGAAGCCCCAGCAGGGTGTGGTTACATCTGTGCGGTGGTGTGATGTGATTAACAGCTGACGCGGCCTTATTGACAAAGGTTAAAGTTCCGTAGGGGTCAATTGATCCATACGATGGATCAATCGACACAGGTAGTGTTATGCACGTGTAGGCCTTGGCCTCTTGAAAAGCTATAACAACACACTTTTTTAGATGGTGCAGATATATTTAGCGAGAGCTGCTTGTTGCGGTTTGATGCCTCCAGAATTCCATTGAAGTATTTTGGTTAAGCTAGCTTGACGCCATGTCCCACGCATCCGGGAGGTGGGAGGAGAGGACTTTATGAGAGTTACGCGCGTCAGGGAGAGCTCTTCCGTGGGTGCGAGTCACGTTTTTACTGGGGCGTTCAGTGCGAGGAGTGCTGAGGTGATAGGTGCCGTCTGGGGATGATATGACCGGATTGTGAATGGTGATTACATTTCGGAGGGAACATTGATCAGCCAGTAGGGATTTCAGCTCTTGTTGAAGGCTCTCATTTTCTAGGGGGATGAGTTGAGTTTCTTGAGTTATTCCACTCAGCTAGCTTGTGAGCAGGGGGGCATATAACGAAATTGGCGAAGGGCCACTGATTCTGATTGTGGCGACATGCTGCGGGCAAAATATTACTGCCTCATGGGAATTATGCGGCTCGCGGGGTTGCCGACTTCTGCACAAGAAGGTAACGAATAAAGTCGGAGACGATCTCATAATGTTTGAGCAGCGAACAATGGAGCAGGCTGCACAACGTCATGTAAAAAAGTGCACATCTAAGCATGCAACGGACGTGCATTTCGGTGCTTTTTCTGCGTCCTATAAGTGCGTCTAATTTGTTCATCTGACGCTCTTGCCTCACCTATTCTGTAGTTTAGTGCTTCTGGCCGTGCGTAAATCATGTGGCGTAAAATGCTGCGTGAATCATCATTCAGTGGGTGAAAATATCGAACAGAATTTCCACTCGTTCCACATCTAAGCTGGCTAGGCTTGCTCTCGCTGAAGCAAATTTTTACAGTTACCTCAGGGTATATACAAAAGAACAACGTTGTCTTTTCTATGCCAGTGGCACGTGCTCATTTGTCGACTGTAGGCTTGAAGAAGAAACGACAATTATCATCAGGAAACTAAACCACCCCCACTCCAAGCTCTCTTTTGTAGTAAGCAGTGCATCCCGCGTCAGTATTCTACAATTACATGCCCGGCAGGCTCTCTGCTTTGATAGGAAAAGTGTATCTCTTGTCGTCGATCACTAACGTTCCGTTTCTTATATTTCTGGTTTTCTTATATTTCTGGTTCCGTGTATCGCGAACCAATAATGCCCAAGGATATATGCTTGTCAGGCAGACATCGTGGCATTCGATTCACCGACCCCAGTTTGCGCTGGCAACTTTGTTGACCGCCTCTAAATCGCTGCTACTTTCTTCAAGTTTTAGCGTACCATGAGGTTGGTTCACAAAACTTTTTTTCTAGACGAAACCAGTGTCGTCTTCGAATACGTGACAGTATCAAGCCACCACCGCACCGAATCAACGTCCTCGCTTGCATTCCACCACATCGCCGGTATGGTCGTTCCCTCTTGTCGGGAAGATCACCATCAATTGCGGCATAAGTAGGGTGCGCATTGTTCCCTCCACGGAAGAGCACAGAGCCATTCAAGACCAATGACTTTCCCGACATTCCCAGAAGAACGATCTAGTACAAACCATTGCAAATATTCTTGTGTTCGTGTTAAACTCAGAAAAAGTAAACGTTGTTGTTTTCGGTGATCTATAGGTTGCAATTTAATTCTGGGGATTTTTGTCCGAATTTTGTAGTTTTCATATTCACTGAAATAAACTTTCGCATGACTTTACGTTTCTGTATTGAAGGGGTTGCTCATGTTTGTGTTCGCCACGGTCGGAAGGATGAATGAAACCCAAGACATATAAAGTAGCGATGATAAAATGTAGGGAGAGGACATCTGTGTATATCAAGGAATTCAGTTTCAAGGAACATAAGAAGTGGCTGCCAATTCACATTTCACAGTAGCCTCGGCGTTGAAGTATTTATCCTGGCGATGTAGCCTAATGCCACCTGCCAGTCAACTCCATCCAACGTACCCAGATCGGGTGGAAAGTTTCACTCAGGTCTTGCCAGCTGGCTGCTTACCACACTTCTGTCTGAATATCGACCATCCCGTCGTCCGAAAACGCCTCCCCATAATGTTAATACTGTGAAGACTGGCATTACCGCCCAAAATAGGTTAACAAAATAAAAGCTTTGTATTACTTCAGCCCACCCTATAGAAAAAATGTTTTTTTTTTGTTATCCCTAAGAGTTGAGAAAAGGGAAGGATGAGAAGTGTCACATTTAGAATTGACACATGAACTACTGTATTTCTGTTTGAGCATGCCTGTAATTATTTTTTTTCTCCTACTGGCTACAACATTTTACTGGCAACGCTTATAATTTGACGTACACAGAAGTTCATTTTGTCATGCACAATTAGCAGTTGAAATAATCATCTCAATTTCCTAGTTGTTTGGTGGGTTAGTTGCATTCTTCCGCGACTGTATTCTGATGTGACCTCTCCCCAATACCGAATTTAGGTTCGCTAGGTGAAAACCCTCGGTTTTTGCAACAGCTTTCAAACCACAGGGGTTCTAACGAAGGACATTGGTCAGTGTGCGCAAAGGCGAAGTAATGCAAGTAAAACCGCAAGCATTTTCTTTTATTGATAACGCGACAACATTTGGGTGACTTACCCAGCGTACGCTTCCAATTCTTCATGTTTTGTTGAAACTTTTTAGTCGAAATCTTGTCATTCTCTTTCAGTAAAGACGAGCAAATAAATATTCTTTGTTTCGGCATTTTTTTTTAAAATATGATTGAATTGAATAATAAATTTTCGTTTTACTGTTTTTGTCGATTATTGCAGGCTGAACCAGGCGCACCTTCACGAGTTTGGTTCCTGCTGGTATAAAGGGGTAGACGAGGATACAGTAAGAGAACAAGCGGTCGTTTGCCAAAGTAAGTCAACGCGTGGAATTGTACCGGGTAGCATAGAGAACCAAGAAAGCGATGAAGCACAGCTCAGTATAGACACGCAGATGTTGAGTGTTTTAAGGTGGTAGTGTTTCAAATGATTGATTTACATTGAGCTAATGTTTGAGTTGTGGCCGCTAGGAGAAGCTACTAGGGTGACTTGAATTTATTGACGCAGTCTTAAGGTACATTCTTTACGAATCTATCTGAGCGCTGGCGCGCGTTCATAGGACGACACTTGGTAATAGCATCAACAAAAATGTTGAATCGATGTTTGTGCTCAGCGTCTTGTCTTCGCCCTGTCTGAGAACTGGGGGAGCACACGGGCTGATAGAGCTGTGCACTTCTCCTGCAAGCAAAAGAAGTTCAATCCCCAACGAGAGAATAAAGACGAAACATCTGTCTTTCGATAAATATTTACCACTGTGGTGATTTTTGCGTGCACACGCCAGCAACCAGTGCACGCAGCTTCAATGTTTATTTTCAGCACAAGCGCCAGCCATTGTGCACTGGCAGTTTTGCATAAATTAGGAAAATGCTTTTGAAAGGCATTTGAAAGAAGCGGTCGTCTTGTATTCCTTGTATTTTATTAGTTGAAGTTACCGTTTTGTGGGCATTTATAATATGGGTTTGGAATTTTTGGTTTCCTCTTCCTGTCTTGGTGTGCCTTTCATTTTTGCTCCAATCTATAAGAATCTGCTTGTCATAACATCTGGAGGTTGAAATAAGTACTGCAGTGCGGCTGTCTACACCTCCGAAACAGGGTTCCAAAAAATACGGCCACTTTTAAAATTGTCCCGGGTAGTACTCAATCCGTAAAGCACGTTTACTACGTGTTATCGCAGTCATCTCAGATTTCCTAAATGTTTATTCTTATTACTTCCCTGGGCTGCAAATATAAGAATGATTTTGCTGCAACTCAGGACTAAGAGCCACGGTCAATTCTTGTAGACACTCGAAGGTTGCACAAAAATTTCTCTGCTAGCCAAGGTTCTATCTGAACCGCGGCGTGTGTATTTCTGTTCGAAGCAAAACAAATTATACCGTGTTTAATCTAGTGTTCATTGGTATCAAAAAGTGGAGCTGTGCTTCTCGATTGGATCGAATATTAGCGGGCGCTCTTCCAACAAAGGTAACGCCACGCACCGAAAGTTCTACAGTGCCCGCAATGAAATCAGCCGTTAAATATTACGCGCGGTAATCTTCCTCTGTACTTGCTCCACTAGCAAGATTGAGAGGAACCCGCTCTTAGGAGACCACCGCAGCATCTAGCAATCGGGCTGGGAATTGGTTTCTGCGAAAGCTTTGGTGTGTCTTGGAGCCTGCTACTAACCCTGCGTGACGCACGACATTCGCCAGAAGGTGACAACTTCTGCGCTGCTAAAATGCAATGATTTTATTTATTTATTTATTATTTATTTTCACACACTGCCGCCTTTTAAGGGCTATAGCAGGAGTGGCTGAAATACAGAGCAGTGATTACAAATGCGCCACTTCAGGGAACAAAAAATACAATATACACACCTACACAAATGGCAATTACATTCAGAACAAAATCCTGATGCCAATGTTTACAGAAAATTTGTTATACATCTAATGAGTGGGTACTGCAGGACGTTGCGCATATACTAACTTAACAAAGCAAGAAACTATTGATTGGACACGACTTTCAAAAAGGGCAGAAATTGATTTATCAATGCGCTCCTAATCTCACCCGGCAGTAAATTCCACTGTTCTGTCGTTCTTGGAAAAAAACTAAATTTGAATACATAGGTGGTTGCCTGTAATGGGGCGAGGTTTAGGGCATGATTAGTTCGAGTTACGGTTGGCATAGCATACGTAAGATAGCTGTTATCGGAAAGGCGGTTAACTGAGTGAACGATACCATGCAAGAATTCGAGTGAATCGCTATCGCGTCGCGTAGAGAGTGAGGCATGATTTTAAGTTGTAAGGGTGAATGTAGACGAAAAATTGCGGTCATAGCGGCGACAAATGAAACGGATAGCTTTTTCTTGCACGGATTTGATTTGTTTTATTTCTTTTTTTTACGGACACCAAAATATAGAGGCATATTCAAGAACTGGACGAATTAGTGTTTTGTACTTTACTAATTTAGTTTCCAATGGGGATGTTCTGAGAGTACGTCTTAGGTAACCAAGTTTTTTAAGAGATTTGGTGCAGACTGAATTGATAGGTTTAGACCAGGAGAGGCTAGTAGTGAAAATCGGTCCAAGGTATTTTTAATCTGAAACCCTTTGTAGCATTAGGTCATTGAAAGAGTATTTGAAAACGGAAGTCTACGTTCTGGTGGTGAAGGACATTGAGACGGTTTTACGGAAATTGATATTCATTTGCCATGTATCACACTAAGAGCAAAATGTTCTAAAGGAGTCATTAGGAAGATGGTGATCTTAAACGGGGTAATGGTGTTATACATAACACAGTCATCGGCATAGAGGCGTAATTTACAGGTAGTGGATTCTGGCAAGTCATTATAAAAATAAAAAACAAAGCACCAAGAACGGACTATTGTGGCACCCCTGATGTGACTTTAATGAAACGTGAATTGCCAGATTTAAAGCTAACGTATTGGGAGCGATTAAACAGAAAATTGGCAATTAGGTCTACTAGACGGGATTTTTTAGGATGGAACCGGGTTTATTAAGCAACTTATAATGCGGAACAGTGTCGAAAGCTTTTGCGAAGTCAATGAATATTACGTCGACCTGATGGCCGTAGTCAAGACTCGAAGAAATGTCACGGGTAAATTCTGTCAATTGAGTAAAGGGCTGACTCCCCTTCGGAAGCCGTGCTGCAGATTGGATAAAACATTGTTAGGCTTAAGAAAGTTGATTACATGTTTATAAATGGTGTGCTCCAACAACTTGCCGGAATGTGATGTCAGCGAGATGGGTCGATACTTTGGCAAAAGCTTCTTATCACCAGACTGATAAATCGGCCGAACCTTGGCCAATTTCCAGGCACCGGGAAAAATACCTGAGGACAAACCCTTCTGAAATATAATGGTACGGTAACGAGATGTCCATACGCATGCGGAATTAAAAAGGAGTTTGGAGTACCATCGGGACCGTCTCCCTTTTTTGCGTCTAGATTCAGAATGAGATTCAACACACCAGCATGACTGATAGTTACATGAGAAATTGGGCCGATATCGGAAGGAGAGTTAAAGGCAGGGGTAATATGATTGATTATCAACGTAAAATACCGAGTGCAAGTAAGTATTAAACGCATGGGAGGTCCTCTGGTCATCCGTAATAGTTTCATCGTTATTCAAGAATGAGGAGGAAGAGCAGCTACTAGGCAGAACAAATGCCCAGAATTTACCAGGATTACTTATGAGTAAAAAGTGTAATTTTGTGCCAAAGAAAAAAATCTTTTGCAGAAGCCATCATTGCGCAAGTTGTTTTTTAGCTTTCTGGAACTCGTTCACACTATCAGGTTTATCAAGGTTCTTTCTACGCCTCAGCCTGCCTACACGGCAAAATAGGTCAGGAATATCTCTGTTCATACAAGGAAGTTTCTTATTCGTTTTTTTAGTTTTTATTGCCGCAAAATGATGAATGCAAGATTTTACGACGTTTTCAAAGTGCGTCACAAGAGTATCAACGTCACAGTTGGTGCTTATGGATTCGAACAGAGAAAAAGCATCAGCAAGGGCATCCAAGATCGAAGTATTGTTAGCACGAATAAAATTCGGGAACGTTGTGAACAATTACAAGGTGTCGAGAACCGCGGGGCCGCAGCGCAGCGCCACTGAAAGAGTACCAGCGCGGCAGGATTTCGGAATCGTACTGCCCGTGCCGTGCTGACGCATCAAGCCTACTCAGCTCGTTTCTTTATTGCCCTCGTCTTTCATAGCCAGCACCTTGGCGCCGGCTAAGAGCGCCGACCAAAGGGAGTTACAAAGGTTTTGAGCATAGGATCAGACGGGGTCACGATAACCGCCTTATGATCCGATATAGCTTTGGTAGTTTCACGTATAAATCCAGCTTCCGGAACGTTGAAGCTTACAGAGATGCGGGAATGCTCAGATCAATCTGAGAATGGGAATGCGATGGTATGTGATTTCGATGTTCTAAGCAGCTGGCAAGGTGATTAATTTTGCCAGGAGATTCAGTGAGTGAAAATGGCTTGATATTTAATCTTCGTGTGACCGTTGAAGAGAAAAACGAAATTCAGTTCCATATTCAGGCACCTTTCGGTGAAGGAGGGGTCTAATTGCTTCTTATTACTGCCAATTAGCGCCTCAAGTCGTGTTTAATTCAGATAAAAATAGCCGGAAATAAGTTTTAAAGAAAACGGGTGTTTGCAAACCGCAACCCCCTCATTACTTAACAGCCCTCTTCAGACTTTCGCTCTAATAAGTCGACTCAGCCGAGATGCAGGCCGCAGAAACCCCCTACACCGTTATCGTTGTTGCAGTGAAACAGTTTTTAAGTTTGAACGGAAATATAGATCCCATGGGTTGAGCAAACGCTAGTGTCGCAGCGTTTAAGGTGTAAGGGGAGGATTCAGACAGGAGACTCCACACCTAAGGCCGGAATCAATAAGCATTTTTGCACGAGTTTCGGAGTTCAACATCATGCTTACCACATAAGTCTGAAGAGGTGAACCTAGTCAACAGCGAAGCGGACTACCTTTATCTAGTACAAAGGATAAGATTCATCGAATTTATCAAAGCCGTGTAATAGGTTGCATTTGTGCCAATTTTGTTACCATATTATTCTGCTTGCATCATATAAAAGAACCATTAGTAACGTTGCAACTTGGAGCAGTGCCAGGAAGGGCAATACGACAACTTTATGTACTTTGACAGGGAAACATTTTTCGATGTCGCATGTGTTTTTCTAGGGCAACATCAATTAGCCTTGTATTTTAGAATAAAAAACAATGCAAATACTGTTACGTGCAGACGACTTGACATAAATATGACCAGTGGTTTTTTGCCAGTGTAGACAGATATATACTTTGCCCCGAGTTAGTAATTGGGAAATGTTTTTCCTGTGTAAACGGCCCCTGTAACATTGTTCTCTTCCTGAACATTAGCTTAGCGCTTGCTGTGCCCCTCCCTGTTAGCACACCTAGCAGCATAGAATCCCGAAAAGAGAACAGTGTTGCTGTTGAAAACATCTTTTCGTTGCGTGTTTTGGTTCTTTTATACAAAAAATATCCCCATATTGTCCTTTAGAACAGGCGACATGATAAACCTTAAAGTGAAAAAAGCCATGAAAACACAACATAAAAAAGCTCCGCGCAGTTTTCCTACACGTCTTACATTTGTGTGCCTACATCGTTTATGTACCGGGAGTAATTTCAGCAAAAACATCAAGTTGAGACGGGTTGTGTGCTTTTTTTTATTGCGTAACGAATTTTCATTTGAACTTTGATCTGCGATTTCAGGTTTGCAGATCTGAAATTTCAGGACGTAGCATACACTTCTTCTGAAAGTTTCGCATGCTTCTCTGCTTTACGCAATTAAATACCCACATTAAGCTTATAAAATAACCCAATTGTGTAATTATTACAGAATTGATGTACTATTCGAATGGCGGAAGCGGTGGTGAGTGTTTAAATATTCACATTATGTCATACAAGCAATTTTTTTGCAGCAGATATTATTTGACATTCAGAAAGCAGTTCAACTCCCCCATCCCATAAGAAGGTTACCTACATAAAAATATCACAAATAACAAGAAACCTATACACGGCACGGTTTCTAATGCACCTCACGATCCGCGTGTTAAATTTTGTTGGTATATATGCAAAAAGAGTTTCCTCAATTTCTCTAACAAGGCGAACCACTCGACAAACATAAAAACATGCAGGCCCTTGCAAATATGTTGACCACCGTAGCTTGCATCACTTCGAGTAAGTAAGGGATTGTGGTACTTCCCTAAGCGCTGGTTTGACCAGACTCTACGATTTCGTGTAGCGCCACAAAACGACAGAGGACACATGGAGGCGACGGGCACAATTGCGCAGACTATTTTCTGCCTCAGTCATGCTATATGACTGACTCGCTGAGAATATGTGGGAAGTTTGTTTGCTTAGGAAGAATTACTTATACAAGCACTAAATGTTTACCCAGGTGTTAGTCAAAAGTTCGATGCTTTCTCTTTCATCTTTAGAAATTTTGGAAATATCATCATTGTCCTCATAGCACAGTGTGTATAATTAAATGCTAGGCGATTGTCGTAGTCAGTGTACGGCGGGATAAGACGGTAGAGTGGTTACCAGGAGTTTTGCGGGCACCGCGATACATTTGGAAAGCCGGGAAGCACATCAAGTATTGCAGTGCAGCCACTACACATTCCTCCACCATTGCGAACCTAAATTAAGAGTACGTAGTGATGCTAAGTTATACATCAGTATTGTATTGCCGCCTTCCAATTATTAAACTAAAAACAATATTATATCTTATCTAGGGATAAAGCTAAACCTTATTTAGCATCTATGTTTTCTGAACCCAGCCAGACATAAAACCCTCCACCATTCCGAACTTCGGAGGCGCCCGAGTGGTGATGCCGTTTCGTACATGACAAAAGGCTGACGAACAAATACAATAAAGAATAAAGGTAGCAATAAATGTTACCAAACAAACTAATACTAGTGAAGGAAACTCCATGTCGAAATCCAGTCGTGACCGGGAGGTGTATATATATATATATATATATATATATATATATATATATATATATATATATATATATATATATATATATATATATATATATATATATATATATATCAGAATTGGAAATGAGGTGCTCATTGAAAATACCACTGAAATTAGAGTTGGCAGTAAAGAAAACCCCGGAAAGCAAAGGGGAGGATGTGGTAGGTCATTGAAACAGATAAAGAATTTCGGAAAGAAAGAAAGAAATTGGAGGAAAAATGCCGGCCACGTGAGATTCGAACTCACGACCTCCAGAATAGCGGTCTGGTGCGATAACCACTACGCTATCGGCGGGGCGATTTTCCCCTCCAATTTCTGGGGTATTTAGGTTTAGGTATTTTTGTTTCCTGTGCTTGGGGGTGGTAGCCAGCGCCACCCGGACTGCTCAGGGTGAAGGGGACCTTCTTTTTAACCCCCGGGCCGTGACTCGAGTGTCTACGACATGTCGAGAGTGGTCGTCCAGTGTTATACCCTATTAGGCTTCCTATGGCACCAAGACTGCCAGAACAGAGGCCCTCGCTATGGATGTAGCGAATCAGAATTTTAAAAGAGGGCTCGTTGAAAATAACACACAAATAACAGTTGGGAGTCTAGAAGACCTCGGAACGCCAAGGGGAGGATGAGGTAGGTCATTGAAACATATAAAGAATTTGGGAAAGAAAGAAAGAAAGTGGAAAAAATGCTCGCCAGGCGGGATCCGAAGCCACGACCTCCAGAATACCGGTCTGGTGCGATAACCACTACGCTACCGGCGGGGCGATTTTCCCCTCCACTATCTGGGGTATTTATGTTTAGGTATTTTTGTTTCCTGTGCTCGGGTGTGATAGCCAGCACAACGCGGACTACTCGGGGTTAAGCGGACCTTCTTTTTAAACCCCGGGGTGTCACTCGAATGTCTACGACATGTCGTGAGTGATTGACCTGCGTTGAACCCTCTTAAACTTCCTATGGCACCAAGACTGCCAGAACAGAGGCTCTCGCTATGCATGTAACGAATGAGAATAGGAAATGAGGGGCTCGTAGAAAATAACACACAAAGAAGAGTTGGCAGTCAAAAAAACCTCGGAAAGCAAAGGGGAGGTTCTGGTAGGTTATTGAAAAAGATAAAGAATTTCTGAAAGAAAGAAAGTGGCGAAAAATTCCCGCCATGTGGGATCTGAACCCACGACCTCCAAGTGGCGCTGACTACCACCCCCAAGCACAGGAAACAAAAATACGTAAACATAAATACCCCAGAAAGTGGAGGGGAAAATCGCCCCGCCAGTAGCGTAGTGGTTATCGCACCAGACCGGTATTCTGGAGGTCGTGGGTTCGGATCCCACCTTGCGGGCATTTTTTCTCCACTTTCTTTCTTTCCAAAATGCTTTATCTGTTTCAATGACCTACCAGATACTCCACTTTTCTTTCCGAGGTTTTTTTGACTGCCAACACTTATTTCTGTGTTATTTTCAACGAGCCCCTCATTTCCTATTCTGATTCGCTACATGCATAGCGAGGGCCTCTGTTCTTTTAGTCTTGGTACCATAGAAAGCTTAAGAGGGTTCAACGCTGGTCTACCACTCTAGACATGTCGTAAACACTCGTGTCACGGCCCGGGAGTTAAAAAGAAGGTCCCCTATACCCCTATAGTCAGAGTGGCGCTGGCTACCACCCCCAAGTACCGGAAACAAAAATAACTTAACATGAATACCCCAGAAAGTGGAGGGGAAAATCGCCCCGCCGGTAGCGTAGTGGTTATCGCACCAGACTGGTATTCTGGAGGTCATGGGTTCGGATTCCACCTGGCGGGCATTTTTTCTCCACTTTCTTTCTTCCTTTCCAAATTCTTTATTTATTTCAATGACCTTCCACATCCTGCCCTTTCCTTTCGGAGGTTTTCTTGGCTGCCAACTCTCATTTCTGTCTTATTTTAAATGAGCAACTCATTTTCTTTTTTGATTCGCTACATGCATAGCGAGGGCCTCTGTTCTGGCAGTCTTGGTGCCATAGGATGCTTAAGATGGTTCAACGCTGGTCGACCACTCTTGACATGTCGCCGACACTTGAGTCACGGCCCGATGGTTAAAAAGAAGGTCCCCTTCACCCGAGTAATCAGAGTGGCGCTGGCTACCACTCCCAAGTACAGGAAACAAAAATACCTTAATATATATACCCCAGAAAGTGTAGGAGAAAATCGCCCCACCGTTAGAGTCGTGGTTATCGCACCAGACCGGTATTCTGGAGGTCGTGAGTTCCGATCCCACCTGCGGGCTTTTTTTCTCCACTTTCTTTCTCTCTTTCCAAATTCTTTATCTGTTTCAATGACCTCCCACACCCTCCCCTTTGCTTTACGATGTTTTCTTGGCTCCAAACTCGTCTATATATATATAAATTTAAATATATATATATATATATGTATATATATATATATATATGTATATATATATATATATATATATATATATATATATATATATATATATATATATATATATATATATATATATATATATATATATATATATATATAGGGAGTAGTAGAACTTTGAAGATGGTAGAGAACACAAGAGAAGAAAAACTTCGAACAAGGTAAAAGCACGATTGTGGCCTACGTTTCAGCAAAGAGAACTTGCTTTCCTCCATGGTTCAACGCTGCAAGTAAGTTCTCTTTGCTGAAACGTAAGCCACAATCGTGCTTTTACCTTGTTCAAAGTTTTTCTTTTCTTGTATATATATATATATATATATATATATATATATATATGGGGGATTCCGGGAATTTTCTTGTCTTATATTTCCCCTTATTTCTATCAGACAAACATAAGAAGCACACGTCATTCGGCACTAAAAATATTTCGGAAAAAGCCGAAGAGCAGTGGCAATGACGACTGCAACCTTGATATGTATTCTTACCGAGTACATCGTCCCGTATCTTTCTGTTCTGCTACATGCATTACGATGGCACTGGTTCTAGCAGTTCGGTTATGCCAATTGCTAACCACAACCTCGGATCATGTCTTACCTTGCGGCCGCTGGGCAAAGAGACGTTCTACGTCTGCCTCGGTGGTCGAGGGGCGGCGCTAGTTGACCAAACTCAGAGCACTTGTAAATATAAACCCCCGCGGTAAAGACAAGAAAGGAGCCACCGCGGAATATCATAATGGTAAGTGCACAGCACCGGTTATGCGGAGACATGGGTTCGACTCCCGTTTCGGGAAAAAACGGCGGATTTTGCTCGACCTATCTTTTCGCTTATTTATCAGTGTATCGAAGAAACATGACAAACACACGTCATTCGGTACTATCGAATATTTCCGAAAAAGCCGAATAGCAGTGGCAATGATGACTGCATCCAAGATATATATATATATATATATATATATATATATATATATATATATGTATATATATATATATATATATATATATATATATATATAAGCAGTTCAACTTTCGAAGATGGTAGAGAACACAAGAACAGAAAACTTTGAACAAGGTAACAGCACGATTGTTGCCAACGTTTCAGCAAAGAGACTTGCTTTCGTCAGGGCAATCTCTCGCCTGGCTGGCACGCTTTATATAGGGGTAGGTCCCCAGGTGAGAGGGGAGAAGGAAAGCAGGAAGTGAAATTGAGAAAGCGGATTGGTTTAGGATTATGTCGGGGGAGATGATGAGGGGCAAAGAAGGTTGTATAGTTTAAGCAGTGAAGTAGGTCACAGGGCAGACAGCCGGTGGTTGGTGTTCGGGGAATTTTTGGAGAGAAAAGATTAGAGGGTGTTTGTTGACCCGCCACAGGGCATACGGAAAGGTTCTCAGAACCGCCGGAAGCAGACCAGGTGGTGAGAGTGGGGTTCTTATCAGAAACTATCTGCAAGCCTCAGGTCAAAAGGGGGGAAATAACTAGGTCAAGAAGGAAGAAAAAAAAGAACACGGAGGGAAACCACACAAACCCACACACAAAAGAAAAAGCAATGACCCGGCAACCGAAATGGCACGTGTCACCCACGGCAACATTCTTGGAACAGGCCTGTCCTGAAACTCAAAAACGGAAAGATAAAGTTAGAGTGACGTACGGGGCACAAGACCACGGCGAGTAAAAAAAAAGAGAAAAAAAATAAAATGAATTACCAAAAGCAGAGGTTGCAGGGATGAGGGCGAGTATTAGGCTAGCAGCTAAGATAAGCTAACATATACACAATATTGGATGAAGTGCACGTAAAACTTGAATTAATCTTGTGGACATAATTACTGGCTGTGCTTTTTACAATCCGCTTTCTCCATTTCACTTCCTGCATTCCTTCTCCCCTCTCACCTGGGGACGTACCCCTATATAAAGCGTGCCAGCCAGGCGAGATATTCCCCTGACGAAAGGAAGTCTCGTTGCTTAAACGTTGGCAACAATCGTGCTTTTACCTTGTTCAAAGGGTCCTTTTCTTGTATATATGTATAAATATATATATATATGTATATATATATATATATATAAATATATATATATATATATATATATATATATATATATATATATATATATATATATATATATATATATATATATATATATACAGAAAGATGGGTCAGCAGTCTCCAATGCCAAAGGAGGCATAGGGGTGTGGTTAGGCTCTTTTCTTTTTTACTACGGTTAATGAAGTAAACTTCTTTTTTTTTAATATACAGAAGAAAGAAAGAAAGAAAAACACGCGCCCAGAGTGGGGACCGAACCCACGCCTTTCGATTACATGTCGAATGCCTTACCAATTCGGCTATCTGGGCGACTGTGTTCTCCTTCACTTTCTGGGCTATTTATATTTACTAGAAGTGTATCTGACACTTGAGGGTGGTAGCCAGCGCCACTCTGACTACACGGGGAGAAGGGGACTTTCTTTTCAACCCCCGGGGCGTGACTCCAACGTCTACAGCCTGTCATGAGCGGGTAACTGGCGGGAAGCCCTCTTATGCTACCTAGGCATCAAGGCTGCCTGAACCGAGACCCTCACTAGGCTTTCGCAGAATAATATATATATATATATATATATATATATATATATATATATATATATATATATATATATATATATATATTTATTTATATATATATATAAATAGTAAAAAATGGGTATAGCTTCTAACAAAATTGTTTTTTGGTCGACGTTTCGATCGGATGCCGATCTTTCTCAAAACAATAAACAGTTTTGTTAGAAGCTATACCCATTTTTTACTATTTGCTACGGCAACCAAAGACAGCCCTTCTCGCAATCTATATATATATATATATATATATTTTTTTTTTTTGAGAGAGACGTCAAAGGCGGCCGTCACCCAGAAGAGACGTCGCAGAGTCAGTCGGGACGGCGCGTTTATTCCGGGAGGCAACCGAGAATACCAGCCCGAGGAATGATGATGTGGATGGGTATGAGAAACAGATGAGGTGCGACATGGTGATGATAATGGTCTTGAGAAGCAGACGGAGTGGAAGGTGGATTGGACACGAAAGTAGCAGGCACCTTCCATGTGTCCGGGAAGCGAGCACTATCGTAGCTTACACACAAATGCTCACACTTCTCCCCCCCTCCATGGAAGCGACCACCTGGGAGCAGTCTTTCACGAAGTGCGAGGCGTGAACGGTTTCAGTCTAGATACGTGAACGATCTCCGTGCCCCTGTAGCGGCGGTCCGTAGGGGGAGTACAAGGCGCGACGCAATAATTAACCGCGGCCGTTTTCTCCAGGATTGTGTAAGGGCCAAGAAATCGATTTAGGAATTTTTCACAGAGTCCGGGCTTGCGAATGGGCGTCCAAAGGAGGACCTTATCGCCAGATTGGAACTGTACGGCACGATGCGTGGCGTCATAGCGAAGTTTGTGGTCGTGCTGGCAGGTTTCCGTGTTCAAGCGAGCAAGGCGACGGCAATGATCGAGACGGCAGATAAACTGCTCGGATAACGGACTTGACGTAGGTAAGGGAGCAGAAAAGAAGGTGGTGTCGAGAAGAAAAGATGGTTGGCGGCCAAAAACGAGGAAAAATGGCGAATAACCAGTGGTCGTCTGAACAGCGCTGTTGTAAGCGAATGTAACAAACGGAAGAATTGCGTCCCAGTTTGTGTGGTCGGGCCGGGTATACATGGAAATCATATCGGATAGAGTACGGTGGAAGCGTTCGGTTAGTCCATTTGTTTGCGGATGGTAGGCTGACGTGGTTTTGTGCACTGTGTTGGAGGAACGAAGAACTTCTTTAACAATGTTAGACAGGAAAGTCCGGCCGCGATCACTCAAGAGGCCTCGGGGGGCACCATGACGCAAGATAATTGCGCGCAAGAAGAAGTCGGCTACCTCAGCAGCACAACCGGAACGAAGGGAAGCTGTCTCCGCGTACCTTGTGAGGTGGTCAACGACCGTCACCACCCAGAGATATCCGGCAGTCGTGGTAGGTAAACGGCCGTAAAGGTCGATTCCCACAGTTTCGAACGGTGCCAACGGGACAGGCAGTGGCTGTAGGAGTCCGGCAGGAGGGGACGTCGGGCACTTGCGCTGCTGGCACGAGACGCACGACGCAATGTAGCGGGCGACACAAGTGGCAAGACCAGGCCAAAAAAACCGGCTGCGAACACGATCGTATGTCTTATGGAAACCTAAATGGCCAGCTGTTGCATCATCGTGCAAGGCTTGAAGTATCTTTGGGCGGAAAGAGCGCGGCGCAACAGGAACCCACCGGTACCCTGAGGGGTGGTGAATGGAACGGTGAAGCACTCCGCCGAAAAGCCGAAATTGTTGAAGTTGACGGCGATAGCGGCTGTTCACGGGTGTTTTGGAGCCGATGAGCTGCTCTATAATTCCACGGCAGTAACAATCTGATTGTTGAAGCGTCGCCAAATTTGAGATCGTCAGTTGGGATGTCGACGACAGGAGCGATGGTACGTAGTGCGCTGCGTGAGGCAGTCGAAGGAGGAACGTCCGGAGGATCTAGCGGACATCGGGAAAGGGCATCTGCATCAAGGTGCTTCTTGCCGGATTTGTAAAATTACGGTAAAGTCGTATTCTTGACGTCGAATTATCCAGCGGCCGAGGCGGCCGGTCAGATTTTTTTGTGACTGCAACCAGCAGAGAGCATGATGGTCTGTTACCACTGTGAAGTGACGGCCGTAGAGGTATGTGCAGAATTTCTGAACCGCCCAAACAACAGCGAGACAATCCTGCTCGGTAATCGGGTAATTTTTCTCGGCGTGACTGAGAGAGCGGCTGGCGTAGGAAACAACCCTTTCTCTGTGTTGTCATCCGTCTGCAAGAGAACAGCACCTAAGCCATGTCCACTGGCGTCCGTATACAGAAGGACCGGTCGGGACTCGTCAAAGTGGCACAGTACTGGACCGGAAGTAAGGGCTTTTTTCAACGCTTGAAAGGCGTCTTCCCATTCTTCAGACCACACAAAGGGTGTTCCTGAGTGCATAAGCATGTTGAGGGGGGAAGCCAGGGTAGCGAAATTTTGAACAAAGCGACGGAAGTACGAAGCCAGACCCAGGAAGCTACGCAGATTCTTTTGATGCAATGGCTGAGGAAAGTTGACGACAGCGGCAATCTTCTCAGGGTCTGGGCGAATTCCGTCCTTGCTCACGACGTGTCCCAAAACTTTAATGCTTCGACTAGCAAGCGGCACTTCTTAGTATTAAGTTGCAGGCCCGCATTCGCAAGGCAAGTGAGGACTTCGTCCAGTCGCTTCAGGTGCTCACGGAAACTCGAAGAAAAGACAACGATATTGTCACGTGACAACGCGGAGATGGGTAGTCAGGAAGGAGGTGTATTTACAAAGGACACCGTAGCCACCGGCGAAAAGACGGGTTGATGGCGCAAAACCAAGCGGGAGCTCGGGCTTCGTCTACTTCCTCTTCATTCCGTTGGACATCGCCCAGCGTCTTTCCACTGGAGCACATACCCCGATAGGGAGAGATTGCCCCGTGTACGTTTCTCGGGAATCTGTCCGAAGTCTGTGACACAACTCCCCCGCCGCAGAAGCACCGTCCCGGTGCCTGTTATGAAGGAGGAGCAGTAGCAGGTAGACTCCGTCGGTGGTACGGCTTGAGGCGGCTCACGTGAACGAGCTGAGGTACTGAGTGCCCAGACGAGGTCAGAGGCAATACAGGCACGATTTCGTAGGTGACGGGGGTGACGGCACGCTCGACGCGGTAGGGGCCAGTGAAGGGGGACATGAGCTTCTCAGACAGTCCAACTCGGCGAGAAGGGGTCCACAGAAGAACCAAGGAGCCAGCAGCAAAGTGTGCAGGGCGGTGACACTCATCGTATCGAGACTTCTGGGATGCTTGCGAGGCCAATAGTCGTTCTCGGGCAACCTGGCGTGCCAGTTCAGCGTGGGCGATGATGTCACGAGCATATGCAGTGGTCGGCTCAGTTGAAGTCGGCAGGGTGGTGTCGAACGGTAAAGTAGGCTCACGACCAAAAAGAAGGAAGAAAGGAGAATATCCAGCCGTGTCGTGCCGGGAGGAATTATAAGCAAATGTGACATAAGGTAGTGTAACGTCCCAATCTCGATGGTCTGTGGAAACGTACATTGGAAGCATATCAGTGAGCATTTTGTTGAGCCGCTCAGTAAGGCCATTTGTTTGAGGATGGTATGCAGTCGTCAGTTTGTGCTTTGTTTCACAAGAGCGGAGAAGGTCCTCGACAACCTGTGACAAAAAGTACCGGCCACGGTCCGTGAGCAACTGTCGCGGAGCACCATGACGCAGGATGACGTCCTCCAGGAGGAAATCGGCGACATCTGTAGCACAACTCGTTGGGAGCGCACGGGTGGTAGCGTAGCGGGTGGTATAGTCTGTGGCTACCGCAATCCAACGATTCCCGGAGGAGGACAACGGAAAGGGGCCTAAGAGGTCTAAACCAACACGATAAAATGGTTCGGTGGGAATGTCCAAAGGTTGCAACTGGCCAGCGGGACGTAATGGAGGCGTCTTTCGACGTTGGCAAGCATCGCACGCCGCGACATAGCGACGGACAGTCCGGTAGAGCCCTGGCCAGTAAAATCGTCGGCGGACGCGGTCATAAGTGCGAGCAGCGCCAAGGTGGCCAGCCATCGGGACGTCGTGGAGCTGGCGGAGGACATCCGAGCGAAGTTGCTCGGGTACCGCCAGAAGCAGGTCAGGTCCATCGGCCCGGTAGTTGCGGCGGTATAGGATACCATTCCGCAGCACGAACGCGTTCAGAGAAGGGTGCGTTGGCTGTGATTGGAGACGGTCGATAATAGGCCGAAACGTCGGATCACGGCGCTGGTGGTCCCCGATGTCTTTGAAGTCCGACAAAGAATAGACGCAAATATCCGTGTCGAGCTCATCAGTGGGAGGCTCGCCGACGGGATAACGAGATAAACAGTCGGCATCTCTGTGCAGTTTACCGGACTTGTACACAACTGAATAATCAAAGTCTTGGAGGTATAGAGCCCAGCGAGCAAGCCGACCTGTGGGGTCTTTCAGAGAAGAAAGCCAGCATAAGGCGTGGTGGTCGGTTACAACGGTAAACGGCCTGCCGTACAGATATGGCCTAAATTTGCCGACGGCCCACACCAGAGCAAGGCAGTCACGCTCGGTGATTGAGTAGTTGCGCTCGGATGGAGACAAGAGGCGGCTTGCGTAAGCTATCACCCGGTCGAGGCCCGCCTGTGTTTGGGCTAGCACTGCCCCTATTCCATGGCCGCTGGCGTCCGTGCGGATTTCCGTCGGAGCAGAGCTGTCAAAGTGAGCCAGGACTGGCGAGTTCGACAGGTGGCCGATGAGCGCGGAAAAAGCCGACTCGTGCGCTTGGCCCCAAGAGAACGCTGCATCCTTCTTAAGAAGATCAGTGAGGGGGCGAGCGATGGCAGCGAAATCCTTGACAAAACGGCGGAAGTACGAGCACAGCCCTATAAAGCTGCGCACGTCGTGCACTGAACGCGGAATAGGGAAGTCTTTAACGGCGCGTATCTTCTCAGGATCGGGTTGAACACCGGTGGAGTCGACTAGGTGGCCGAGAATCTTGATTTGGCGGCAACCGAAATGGCACTTTTTGGAGTTCAGTTGCAGACCGGCTCTACGAAAAACACCCAGAATGTCCGAGAGACGTTGCAGGTGAGTCTCAAATGTGGGCGAATACACAACGACGTCGTCAAGGTAACAAAGGCAAGTTGTCCACTTGAACCCACGAAGAAGAGAGTCCATCATCCTTTCGAATGTGGCCGGCGCGTTACACAGTCCGAATGGCATGACTTTGAATTGGTACAAACCGTCAGGTGTTACGAAAGCGGTTTTTTCTCTGTCTTTTTCGTCAACGGCTATTTGCCAGTATCCGGACCGCAAATCGATGGATGAAAAGTAGGAGGCACCATGTAGGCAGTCGAGGGCGTCATCAATTCGAGGAAGCGGGTATACATCTTTCTTGGTAATTTTGTTCAAGTGCCTGTAATCAACACAGAAGCGCCATGAGCCGTCCTTCTTTTTCACCAAAACAACCGGTGAGGCCCATGGGCTAGAGGAGGGTTCAATGACATCCCTTCTGAGCATTTCGTCAACTTCCCGCTGAATGATACCTCGCTCGGTCTGAGACACGCGATATAGGCGTCGACGTATCGGACTTGCAGCCCCTGTGTTTATGTGATGCGTCACAACGGAAGTCTGGCCTAAGGGCCGGCCATCGAAGTCAAAAATGTCACTATGGCTGGCAAGAAGGCAGCGAAGCTCGTGAGCATGGTGCGCTGGAAGGTCCGGGGAAATCATTCGTACAAACGCATCTGATTTTGCGAGGTTGTGGTGGTATTCTTTGTCAACTTGGGCTGATTCAAGGGCCATGGCAGAAATCTCGCAGTTATCCAATGGTGAAAGCTGGGCAAGCGCTATTCCTTGAGGAAGGACTTGTGTCGAAAGTCCGAAATTTAGTAACGGCAGTGTGATCCGATTCTGGGCAACTGTTACGACCGAAAATGGGAGAGCCACGTGTCGGTCGAGCAACACGGCTGTAACCGGAGAAACGATGTAATCACCATCCGGCACGGGCGGAGACGAGGTCAGCGGAAGATAGGTCACTGCCTTTGGGGCCAGGCGAATGTGCTCAGTGGAACGAAGCCGGGACTGAGGTTCGACATCAGTAGCATGGGGGCTCGGTAGCTCGAGCCGAAGAACACCTGAGGCACAATCGATTAAGGCTGCGTGGTCCGCGAGAAAGTCCAGGCCGATAATAACATCATGAGGGCACGTGTCCAGGACAGCAAACATAACAGGGATTTGGTGGCCGGCCAGTCCAACACGCGCAGTACACATTCCGGCTACGGTGGTCATCCCATCATCGGCAACTCGCAAAACACGGGACGGGGCAGGCGTGAGGACTTTCCGTAGGCAGCGGCGAAGGGACGAGCTCATGACGGACAACTGCGCACCTGTATCGACTAAAGCAGTTACCGGGACATCATCGACATGAAGGGCTAATAAGTTCTGCTTTCCAGATCGAGGAGGTAGAGGATTTTCGGGCCGGGTCGGGAATGCAGCATCACCTCTGGGAGCTGCACTGCCTAGTTTTCCGGAGAGTACCGGGCGGCACGGTCGGGAATCGGAGACGAGCGGCGAGGTTGCGGCGATCGGGACTGGCGGCGTTGGGGCGAGGGTGAGCGGTTCAACCGGTTGTGCACAGGGTCTGCATTCAAGTGTTGGGTATCCGAGGTTGGGGAAGTACGGCGCTGCGCATCGGGAGTGTAGCCGTAGGAGAAAGGCCGAGAGCCGTAACGAGGT
This sequence comes from Haemaphysalis longicornis, assembly GCF_048455015.1. Lineage (NCBI taxonomy): Eukaryota > Metazoa > Arthropoda > Arachnida > Ixodida > Ixodidae > Haemaphysalis > Haemaphysalis longicornis. Next base: position 50,312,888 of record NW_027526233.1, read on the forward strand.
GACGCATTGGGCGGGGGTGGAGTCCAGCGGCTCCTACAGTAACGAGCGATGTGGCCAATACGGGAGCAGTTGAAGCATATTGGTCTGTCGTCAGGCGTTCGCCATTCAGCTGGATTGCGGCGGCGGTTACCAAAAGGCGCTTGGGGGCCCATGTGCGTGGTCGGCGAAAACTGTTGGGTAAAAGGAGGATGGGGATGCCCGATACTGCACACTTGATGGATTCCCATGCTTGCCATTTCATTGCGAACGACGGCCTGGATTGCAGCGATCGTAGGGAGTTGGTAGCGATCATCTGCATATGGCAGTGTGGGGGTCGGGACCATCGCTTCGATTTCGCGGCGCACGATTCTGGTAATATCCGCAGACGGGGCGACAGGGTCCGGCCTGCGTGGAGCAGGAGCGGGTAGATGGACGTCATCGCAGGAAGATGTCGCAGCAGTGTGCGGCAGCCGGGCAAATTGGTGAGCTATACGGCGTCCCTTGGCGTGCTCAAATCGCCGGCACTCTTTGATGATGGAGTCAACGGTGGCGCAGTCCTTACATATGAGCAGGTGAAAGGCGTCGTCGGCGATGCCCTTAAGGATGTGACCAACCTTGTCCATTTCTGACATTCCTGGGTCAACTTTGGAGCATAGGGCCAGAACGTCGTGGATGTAGGCGACGTAACTTTCAGTGGATGTTTGAGCCCGTGTTGAGAGCTCTTGCTTTGCCGCAAGCAGGCGACCAACGGGCTTCCCGAACACCTTTCGAAGCTCTTCTTTGAAAACATCCCAACTGGTTAGCCGTGCTTCATTAGTGTCAAACCATGTCTCAGCCGTTTTCTTGAGGCACAAAGCAGCGTTGGCGAGCTTAAGGGTGTCGTCCCATCTGTTGTGAGCACTGACACGTTCGAACCTACGGAGCCAATCTTCTACATCAATGTCATCCGTCCCAGTGAAGTCGCCGGGGTCCCGAGGGTGGGACACAACGATGAACGATGAAGGGGATCCGGGCTCATTGGCAGGCATCGCGGGGCCTCGAGCGATGCGCCCACTCCGAAGTTCCGTGTTGTTAAGAAGCCGCGCTGGCGAGAGGTACAGGAAACAAGAAGTCCAGCACCTCCACCAAAGATGTCACGTGACAACGCGGAGATGGGTAGTCAGGAAGGAGGTGTATTTACAAAGGACACCGTAGCCACCGGCGAAAAGACGGGTTGATGGCGCAAAACCAAGCGGGAGCTCGGGCTTCGTCTACTTCCTCTTCATTCCGTTGGACATCGCCCAGCGTCTTTCCACTGGAGCACATACCCCGATAGGGAGAGATTGCCCCGTGTACGTTTCTCGGGAATCTGTCCGAAGTCTGTGACAATATGGAGATAACAAAAGCACAATTTCCATTTGAGACCGCGAAGAACTGTATCGATCATCGGCTCGAATGTTGCAGGGGCATTGCAAAGCCCGAATGGCAAAACATTAAACTCATACAGCCAGTCGGGGGTGGCGAATGCGGTCTTCTCTTTATCGGCCTCGTGCATGGGGATCTGCCAATACCCCGAGCGCAGATCAAGACTTGAAAAATATTCCGCTCCTTGTAAACAATCTAGGGCGTCATCAATTCGTGGCATCGGGTAGACATCTTTTCGTGTAATCTTGTTCAGTGCGCGATAATCAACGCAAAATCGCCCTGATCCGTCCTTTTTCTGCACGAGAACAACAGGAGATGACCACGGACTGGTTGACGGCCGAATGATGTTCCGCTGAAGCATATCGGTGACGTTGTCGCTAATAATTTTCCTTTGTGAGGAGGACACACGGTAAGGACGGCGGTGAATAATGCGAGACCCATCGGTTTCGATGCGATGCGTTTCCACCGACGTCTGACCGAGTTTGGTGCAGTTAGCGTCAAATAAAGATTTGTGTTTGGTCAGAACCGCCATTAACGCTTCGGTCTCAGCCTGGGAGAGGTCAGAACCCATCGTTGCGGTTAGATCACATCCAGGAGAGCCGGAATTCACATGAGCAGGGGATGACACTGCACAGAGCGAGAAAATACAGTGGCCTCCGAGTCAGCAACACTAGCAATTGTAGTGCGCTTACGTAGGAGCATGGGCTCACGATTGGTGTTAACGGCGATTATATCGGCAGCTCCATGTGAAAATCGCACGAGACTCGTTGCGATCACCAGACCTTTGGCCAGAAAGCGAGGAGAGGGAACGATGAGGACGTCACCATCACAAAATTGATCCGAACTAACGGAGATGACTTTCTCACAGCAGGGGTCGAGGAAGTAATCCGCGCTGGCCACTAAGCGCTGCTGCGGCGAGTCAGGAACACTTGAATCGTCTGTTTCCGTCAGTTCGATGTCGGGGTGGTGACAGGAGATTACTGCGGATGTAGACGAGAGGAAGTCCCACCCTAAAATGAGATGATTGGCGCAATGCGGCAAAACCGCGCACTGTATGTGATGCCGAATTCCATCTATAAAACACGCACAGTACAATATCCGGTAGGATCGATTGCTCCTTGATTCGCATTACATATGGAAGGGCCAGTGTACGGTGTTTTCACTTTGCGTAGCTCCGAACAAAAATTACCATCAATGACTGAAATACTGGCTCCTTTGTCAACAAGTGCATCAACCCTTACACCTTCTACTTCGACTCTGACAGTGTTCGAGGGTCTTTCTGGAGGAGTTGTCGTTGTTCGCCCTAGTGCAGGTTTCCCTCCAAAAACTGCAGAAGGTAGTTTTCCTGGTGGGTGTTAGTAGCGTGGGTGGCAGGATGGAGGGCCGACAAAGAACGACGGTACGGCGAAGGCGAGCGGCGGCGTGCAGCACGATGACTCGGAGGCTCGAGTGGCCCTGGAGGCGAAGAAGGGCGATGCGGAGGGGAAACGTGCTCGATACGCCGATAGCCGTAGGGAAACCGGGAAAAGTCACGTTCGAACGGGGCGTAGCCTCTTCGCTCGTCTTGCTGACGTCGACGACAGAAACGGGAAATGTGGCCCCTGATTCCACAATAGTAGCACACTGGGCCATCTCCAGGAAACCGTTTACGGCCCGGTCGCATGGAGGCGTAATAATGCGGAGAAGCAGGTGCTGCGGCAATCGCTGTCACATGAGCCTGCGGCGACGGTGGCTCAACCTGCAATGTAGGTTTGGCCGCGATCGCGGAGTAGGATGGCGCGTAGACGGTGGCCAGGGGAGAGATCGTGGGCGAGTAGGACTGCGTGCAGACGGTGGCAAGAGGAGGACGTGCGGGTGTATATCCTGTAATGGATGTTAGCTCCTCTATGACAATATCTCGGAGCTCAGGCGCATTGGTGTGACAGTGGTCACGCGACGAGCAAGGCGAGTCGTGGTGCTGCAGTTCTTCGCGAATGATCGCACGAATGAGACTGCGCAGGTTCGAGTCCCCATATTGATGAGAGGCCCAAGCCTCCTGGCGAAGGCGAATAGACTGTAGTGTATCCAGCCGTTGACAAGTCTTGCGCACATCGCTAACGCTTGAGGATTTTCCACAGCCAGAGCGTTAAAGGCAAACGGAGCGATACCTTTCAATATATGACGCACCTGGTCAGCCTCTGGCATGGTTTCATCCACTTCGCGACAAAGAGGGACGACGTCCTCAATGTATGAGGCGAATGTCTCATCAGGGCATTGAATGCGTGAGGCAAGCTTTTGTCTGGCTACTTCTGCGCGAATGGACGGCGTGCCGAAAATTTTTCGTAGCTCCTGAGTTAAGCCGGTCCAGTCTGCGATAGTGTGTTCGTTGTTACGGAACCACGTCTTGGCCGCCTCGTGCAGGAAGAAGCAGACGATTCGGAGCTTGAATGCGTCATCCCACCGATTAAAGCTGCTGACCCGATTATAGCTATCCAGCCAGTCGTCGACATCCTCACCTCGACGGCCATAAAAACCTTGCGGATCGCGTTGGTGGCTGGTGATGGTAAACGCAGCAGGCACGGCAGCTGACGCTCCGGGGGGGCTGTTCCCGCTCTCGTGCTGCATCCTCAGAGGCAAGCGCCTACCGGAACGGAGCTCCAGGTGTGCGAATGGGAAAGACCGAGGACAGGACCGGGGTGCACCTCGACCACTTGAGGGAGACGTCAAAGGCAGCCGTCACCAAGAAGAGACGTCGCAGAGTCAGTCGGGACGGCGCGTTTATTCCGAGAGGCAACCGAGAATACCAGCCCCAGGAATGATGATGTGGATGGGTATGAGAAACAGATGAGGTGCGACATGGTGATGATAAAGGTCTTGAGAAGCAGACGGAGTGCAAGGTGGATTGGACACGAAAGTAGCAGGCACCTTCCATGTGTCCTTGAAGCGAGCACTATCGTAGCTTACACACAAATGCTCACGATATCTTTATATATAGATATACAGAAAATGGTAGAGACAGGCGTTGCCTGCCACCCCCAAGCGCAGGAAACAATACCCACTCGAACCCAAGGCTTCATCGCATAGCTAAGGGTTCCCCCGGGAAGGTGTAAGTTTTTCCTCTGCTTTCTTTCTATGTAATTTTTTCTCTGTTTCAGTGCCCTACCACATTCTCCCCTTTGCTTTCCGAGGTTTTCTTCACTGCCAACTATTATTTTTGTCTTATTTCAACGAGCGCCTCATTTCCTATTCTGATTCGCTACCTGCATAGCGCGGACCTCTGTTCTGGCAGTCTTGGTGCCATAGGGAGCTTAAGAGGGTTGAACACTGGTCGACCACTTTCGACATGTTGTGGACACTTGAGTCACGGCCCGGTGAATAAAAATAGGTTCCCCTTCACCCAGAGTAGTCTGATTGGTGCTGTCTACCAAGCGTAGGAAATCAAAAAATGCCTTAATATAAATACCCCAGAAAGTGGAAGGGAAAATAGCCCCACCGGTATTGCAGTGGCCATCACTCCATACCAGTATTCTTACGGTCGTGGGTTCGGATCGCAACCGGCGGCTTTTTTTCCACTTTCTTCATGTCTTTCCAATTTTTCATATCTCTTTGAATGACATACCACATTTCCTATTCTGATTCGCTATATATATAAAAATATAATTAAATATATAAATATTTATATATTTATAACCGCACCTGTTATGTGGAGATGTGGGTTCGAGTCCTGCTCACGGAAAAAACGGCGGATTTTTTCTCGACTTATATTTTCGCCTATTTATCAATGTATCAAAAAGAAACTTGACAAACACAGGTCATTCGGCCCTATCAAATATTTTGGAAAAAGCTGAGTACCACTGGCAATGACGAGTGCAACCTTGATATTGTTACAAGACGACGACGAGGATGCGATCAACGAAGAAGAAGAAGCGGAGGAGGCGCGCAGACAGCGCCGGTTGTGTCTCATGGCCGACATCTTGTAAATAGTGTAAATACATCGTTCGCCTATCTCATGGTTCACGTCCTTTGTCCTGCCACCACGTAATATTTGGTGGAGTGTGCGGGACGATCATCTTCATCCTGGCCCCCACCTTCGCGCCGTCTTGGCTCGTGAAGCTATCTTCTCCAGGCTCTTGGACCGCGTCGGCATGCCCCAGCCCCGGTGAGCCATCACGACATCTGATCCCCAGCCCGTTCCCCCAGCCTATGACGAGCCGAAATCAGCCGAGACATGCGAAGCCGCGACCAGACAAGAAGACGACGCCGTCCCCCTGCCCCGTTCGCTGGCGCGTCTTCTCAAGAGCTTTGGACATTGCTTCATGACGTCGGCGGGTATGGCTGTTCCGGGGCCAGTGTTCACCAAGCTCTTCATCCTCATTCGTGGTGGCAACGACGTCTTCACTGTGTGTTATCATTTCATCGTTCGTACTCACTACACTCGCTCACCTACTAAGGCGTCGACCGGGACGGTCTCCATCGACGGCGGGGTTATGTTACAAGACGACGACGAGGATGCGATCAACGAAGAAGAAGAAGCGGAGGAGGCGCGCAGACAGCGCCGGTTCTGTCTCATGGCCGACATCTTGTAAATAGTGTAAATACATCGTTCGCCTATCTCATGGTTCACGTCCTTTGTCCTGCCACCACGTAATAATATGTATCTTTACCGAGTCCCTCGTCCCGTATCTTTCTGTTCTGCTACATGCATTACGAGGCACTGGCTCCACCAGTTCGGATATGCCAATTGCTAACCCCGACCTCCGACCACGGTCTACGTGGCGGCCGCTGGGAAAGAAGGCGTTCTACGTCTCCCGCGGTGGTCGAGGGGCGGAGCTAGTTGACCGGCCTCAGAGCACTTGTAAATATAAACCCCCGCGGTAAAGTCGAGAGAGAAGCCGCTACGAGATAGCGTAATGGCGTAAGCACTGCACCGGTTATGCGGAGGTGTGTGTTCGAGTCCCGCTCCCGGAAAATACGGCGGATTTTTTCTCGACTTATATTTTCGCTGATTTATCAATGTATCAAAAAGAAACGTGACAAACACACGTCATTCGGCCCTATCAAATATTTCGGAAAAAGCCGAATAGCAATGGCAATGACGACTGCAACCTTGATATGTATCTTTACCGTGTCCCTCGTCCCGTATCTTTCTGTTCTGCTACAAGCATTACGAGGCGCTGGCTCCAACAGTTCGGATATGCCAATTGCTAACCCGGACCTCCAACTACGGTCTACGTGGCGGCCGCTGGGAAAGAAGACGTTTTACGTCTCCCGCGGTGGTCGAGGGGCGGCGCTGGTTGACAGGCCTCAGAGCACTTGTAAATATAAACCCCCTCGGTAAAGTCGAGAGAGCAGCCGCTAACGTATAGCGAAATGCGAACGCACCGTACCGGTTATGCGGAGATGTGGTATCGAGTCCCGCTCCCGGAAAAAACGGCGGATTTTTTCTCGACCTATATTGTCGGTTATTTATCAATGTATCAAAAAGAAACGTGACAAACACACGTCATTCGGCCCTATCAAATATTCCTGAAAAAGCCGAATAGCACTGGCAATTACGACTGCAACCTTAATGTGTATCTCTCTCTCTCTCTATATATATATATATATATATAAATATATATATATATATATGTATATATATATATATATATATACATATATGTTTGTGTGGGGGGGGGGGTGTGTGTTTGTATGCGTGTTTGCATATTGAAGGAACCCCTTGGAGCGTAAAAGAATCATGTGCTCAAAAGCGCCCGACGAAGTAATTCCGATGCACATGACAGCAATTCCTTGGTTTACTCTGAGAACACACACAAAGGGGGAAGGAACAAAGAAAGCAACTTTGGAGGCAATAATACGACTGCACAGTAAGGGTGCGCATAAAGCTCCTAAGAAAAATATTGCAGCAGTTGAAGCATTGATGGACCAGAATATCGCGGCCTTGTGCTGCACACTGGCGACGACGTGTTTAGTCACTTGTGCTGATGACGGATGAGGAGCTCTTCGTCGCGGACGCTGCGTGCTCCTCGCTGTTCGGGCATCATCGTTGTGGCTCGCCGCCCGTCGATCACGTCAACAGCACGCGGCAGCAGCTGCTCTCGTGTGTGGAGTGGTGCACACTCCCACAACCGCTTTTGGGAGCGCCGCTTTTAAGCCACTCCGTTGGTTGCGCGCATGTTCCGCCTTTTGTTCGCTCTACACGTATTTCTTCTTTCTCACTGTTCATCACATACGCGCGCACGGGCACATGACGCACTGACGCCGCTATCGCTGTTCGACACACGCATTGTACTATATTTGCCCACCGTGGCCGATCGTAGGGGCTGAATCCCTACATTCTCTTCCTCCAAGGTCCAAAAAGTGCCGTGGGGCTGCCGCAGAGGAACACTTTTCCGGGCGGTCTGATATGAATGCGGATTTAGAAGGATCTTCCCGCTCGAGCGCTGTTCCTGTATCGCTGAGCGGGTGGAGTATCCTGGAATAACAAGAACAAGATTAGATTTGTCCTTCATTGCGCCGTTCGTAATATCCCTTAAGGTAGTCATTGTTTACGGCACCCGTATCCCGTCGTTTGTTTAGGTTGCAAAGGCGACACGTCAGCCGAAATTGACGCTTTGAAGACCTTTGAACCCCGTGAAGACCTTCCCATCGGTAAGCCAGGGCAGGAGCAAACCGTTTTGCTGCATCGCTCAACGAATGTGTGCGGCGTAGTACTGTGTCCCCGACTGAAAACTCAATCTCGCACCATCACTTGTCCTACTTGCGGCGGTGTTCCAGTCATTGCAAGTGCAGGTGTTGCCTTGCCAAATAGAGGGTCTTGTTCAGGGTGCTGCGAAGATCCTGCGCATACTTAACATTATTGCGAGGGCGCTCCTCGGACTGGTCTCTGAATGATTGTTCAACAGAAATCACAGGTCGCCCCCAAACAGCAGTGCTGCTGGTGTGAAGCCGGTCGAGCGATTGACCGTAGTTTAAGTTGCAAACACCATTTCCGAGATGCGAGCATCCCAGTCATTGTGGGGTTCAGTGAAGGCCACAAGAATTATGTTGAAATTACTCTTGACACGTTCCGTAATGTTCTCTCAGGTTGGTACGGAGCAGTCTTATGTACTACGCCCACAATTGAACTCAAAGTACTTGCTGTCGAAGTACGTCCAATCGTCATCCTTTATGAGTTGTTCCGGAAATTAAAATGGGGTTAAAGTATCCAACAACTTGTTGAAGGTCAATTTTGAATTGTTTACTTGGCGCGTGCCGCTCGACCCATTTGGAGAAATTATCTGTGCCGACAAGGGTGGCAACGATAGCCCTCCACACATCTTGGGTATGGACCCATCACGCCGCACACCACGACCGGCCAAGGAGAGCTGCTCTAGTCCGATTTAATGAGGCGAGGTGGTTTACCGCTTCTTGGTATTAAAATGGCAAATTGGGCATGTCTGAGGTTACTTCATCACCTACTTTCTCATGCGACGCCATGTGACCACGTGGCATAGGTTTTCGTGTGTTTTCTAGTATCGCCGTTCTCTGCGGCCGTAATATACTCCCGAATGCGCTTGCGCTGTTCGTCGGTATGCGGGGCTTCAAGCATCTTGTGGCGACTTACCGGAGTTCCCAAGGTTTCTGCAGCTCATGTAACCCCGAAGACCTGTGGTTCTGGTTGCTGTTGTTCTGGTAGGGGTATGCGAGAAGAGGCGTCCGCAGCTTTGTTGCTCGTGCCCTTCTTGAATTCTACTTTGTAGGGATACTTGTGCAGGTTTAGCTCCCAGGGTACGATGCGACCTGCAGGGTTCTGATGTCATGACAACCGTGACAGTTCTTGGTGGTCAGCATGTATCGTAAAATCTGCGCCATCCAAGCACATGCTGAACTTTTTGAGGGCGAACGCTATGGCGAGATCCTCGATTTCTGTCACTGAATAGTTTTGTTCGGGCACTTAGAGAGTGTGGCTGCCAAACGCCATAGGGTGCAGTTCACTATGCTTCTGTAGCATAAGGGCCCTATGCAGTACTCACTTGCATCAGTTTCGACAACAAACGGGAATTTGAGATCTGGAAACCGCGGGATTGTGGTGTTGGCGATGGATGATGATAGTGCCTGAAACGCCTGCTCGCGTAAAGCGGTCCATGACCACCAGGCGGCCTTTGTTAGCATCTGATGAAGGGGCCATGCAAAGTCTGCACAGTTCGGAATAAAATGCCTGAAGAAGCCGACCATACCCAGGAAGCGCTGGAGGCTTTTGACGTACTCGAGTTTCGGGAATTTCAAAATCGCCTTGAGCTTCTCGTTTGGCCTGACTGAACCTTGGTCCAGAAATGAAGCCCTGGAGCTCGATCCTGGAGGCCGCCAGTTGTACCTTGTGACGGTTTACGGCGAGGCCTACGCTTGGCACGCGCTGCAGCATAGTATGATTGAACAGGGTGACCGCAAAGGTTATCTGAACACAATCACTCCTTTTATTTATGCCATCACGTAATTGATCTTGGCGCCCTCCAGGTCGATGTCCATGACGCGGAGGAAAGTTCCCGGTAAATTCGACAAACCAGAAGGCAGGCTTACGAATTCAAACAACCTTCTGGTACCAGTTAATGCCGTTTCTTCGATATCCCTTTTGGCTGCAGTGATCTGTAGGAAACCTCAACTACAGTCGAGTATAGGGAACACATTTGCTGATTCTAGCGTGCACATAAGCGCATCTGTTTTTTACGCACATGCGGACACTACCATCTTTCTGATCCACCAACACAATCGGAAATGCCCAAGGGCTTTAAATTGCTTCACCACTCCTATATTTACCATCTCCTGCTGGAATCCGTCCAGTTTTGGTTGCTTGTGGATGTTAAGGGGCCTCGGCTTGAACGGTAGTGGACGCACACCTGCGGTCTTGATGTGGGGCTACAAAATGTTAACTGTACCAGCAACTTCCTTGAACATCACTGCAAAGGGTTGTTGTACTTCTGCGAGCAGTGATTCTTCCTCCCATGGTTCTGAAAACGACAGCAAGATCGTTTGCAAACAATTCCCAGCCTTTTCGGCGGTGGTCTCCACTTTCATAAACCCCGACAGCGATTCTAATCGTCTAGCTGTGAAGCTGTTCAGCCACGCGTCAAGCACAAGCGCTGTTTCTTCACGTCAAGCACTAGCCCTGTTTTGGCCATGAAATAGCACCCCAAAATGGCTAGACAGGAAAGATTGGAAGGTAGAAAAAACCTGGCCTGTGTTTGCGACCATCAGCAATTTGTGTCATCCTTGTGGCCGGTGTTATTGGCACAACCTGGTCAGAAGCCGTTCTGATACTGGGGCTTGTGTGCCGTAATTTTATCTTTCTCGGGGAGCACCAATATCTGACCAAATCTCAAAGTACACAAACCATTGCTGCAGTGTCCAGTAGGGCAGGTATACTCAGGCCGGTTACCTTGACGGTAATGAAAGCGGCATTGTCCATGCATTCAGCCTGTCCTCGAAAAGCCAAGGGCCAACCGCTCACCATGCGCTGATTGTTGGTTGCGGGAGGCTCTCCGTGCGCCTTCTGCACCACGTTCCCGCATTCCATGACGTCCATGCAGGGTGCGGCATGCTCGAAGGCAGTAGGTGTGGAATTTTCCGTCTGCTCTGCATGCGCCATCCGCGCCGACCTTTCGGCCGCCGTTTAAGCCGTTTCGGGGACAGTGGGTCTTTGCACTGCTGCGTCGGCGGGCTTGTGCACGGCTGCAGGCCGCGATTGGGCGAGTCTCCACACAGTTTCGGGTTGCGTATCGCGATTCGTTGCGACGGGGGGTGTGCACAGCGTGCCCTAGGGTGGTAGGTAGGCGTGAATACCAGGGAATATCCGTTTGCGCCTGTTGGCTGCGCTGCGTCGCGGCGAGGTGCCACCTTCTATCTCGCAGAGGTTGAGGGCACGATCTGGTGGAAGGCCGCTTGCCGCCTTTCCTTGTTATTCGACTCTGTTGATGTGGAAATGACTTCTTTGCTGATGTCTGCCCAGATAGATTTGCGATGGTTACGAAATGTCTCTCCTGTTTGCGATACTTTTCTCTGGTTATTCCGGCCCATCGGGTGCTCCCATGACGGCTCCGCACCGCTGGGGAGAGTTGGCGCCTGAAAACACTCACCCACAGCGGAGCCACACCACTGGGGTGAGTCAGCGCTGAAACCTGCCCCCATGGAGGCGCCGCACCACCTGGGTGAGTCAGCGCTGCAGCGATCTCCCGCGGGGGCGCCGCACCGCTGGGGTGAGTTGGCGCTGCAACCACCTTTGCCATTATTGATCTCCGCTACTTGAATGTGGTATCTCTCCAGTGATTGTCTGTTGTCCGGCCCCGCGCCAACGAACAATGCCACCTTCTGCGTCGCGGCGTTGTTCGCTTCGCTGGGGGCCTCCGCTGCTCCAGCCCTGAGGGTGTAGGGTAGGTGCATGCAAACAAAGCCTCTAAGCATGCCTCCTTAGGCGGGGGGGGGTAGGATTCTACCGCCAGCATCTAAGCTTGTAGGGTTGTTGCCTCTTTGGCAAGGTCGTGGAAGTATGAGAACCGCCGCGACTGCAAGTATGGCTGGAACCTGGGGTGGCACTCTCGAATGACCTGGAAAGCCTGTTCATCCTCGGGTGCCGCCCGTCCAGCGCGCTCGTAGACGTCCTGCAAAGAACGCACATATCCCCGAAGGCCGCGTGCCGAGCTCGTCTTTGATTCGGTACTCATACCAAGGTGGAAAAAACGCCAGCCCAAAGCGTTCCTTGAAGTCCGTAATATCCTCGACTGGCTTCTAGTGACATCTCCAAACTCCGGCGGCCGCCCGCAAAGCAACTGCCAAGATTCTGCTAATCAGCATCCCATCTGAAATTGCCATGCCTTGTTGGTAGTCCAGGGTCACAACTTTGGTAAGTAGATATATTCGCTTACCACTTCCACTGCGTCGCCCCCTATCTCAAACATTTGTGCTGTCCCGAAATTATTTATCATTACGTTGGTTTTCTGCATAATAATTTTCAGGCCCATGGTTCTACTCTGTTTGTCCAGTGCGGCAACCATGCTTTGTAGTTCGTCTCCCGAGTTACTTAGCAAGGCAAAGTCATCAGCAAATGTGAGGTTACTGAGGCATTCTCCCTTAGCCCACCTGTCCCCAATCCACTGTTGCGAATACCCTTTGTAAACATGCTGTGAATAACAATGGAGAGATTGTGTCTCCTTTTCTTACGCCCTTCTTTATAGGTATTTTACTGCTCTCCCTATGCAGGACGATGGTACCTGTGGACCCGTTCTAGATATTTGTTTGGCCAATATATTCCTCCTCACAGGCAAGGCAACCGAGTTTGTAGATTACATTAGGGGTGTCAAAGTGGAGGTTGTCTTTGATTTTATATTTAAAGGTTGACCTGGTGGCCTGGGCAACATTAGTGGTCTTTCTGTGGGGACAAACTTTACAGCGTGGCTTGCCGCATGACCGGAAGCCTAGAGTTCGCTCAGGTAGATATGTTTTTGCCCTGATAAAAGGCCATTTACGTTTTTCGCTCGTCTGTACACAGCATGGAGGGGACTGAAAAACAGCCGACAAGTGCTCACTCTACCTTATGATATTAAAATGTCCTCTCAAGATGTTGTTTACTTGGGAGGTTTTGGACCAGTACGGAAGGACTTAGTGTCATGGTGGGTTTATTTTGGCGTTTCAGTCAGAATGTCTTCTCCTTTTAAATTACCTGGTCGGTTACTCGCGTTGTCAATAATTTCTTTAGGATATTTTTGACATATAAGGGAAGTCTTTAGCTCATCAGCATGTTTTTTTGAAATCCTACCGTCGAGAGCATATCTTGCGGTACCGGTGTGCTTTTGAGTAAGGTATACTTGTTTTACAATAGCGGGGATGGCTGCGGTAAGAAGTAAAAATATCGTTGGCGGTCATTTGGCTTCCTGTACAATGTTGTTGAGACTATTCATTGGTCCAATATGAGCGATACATTCAAACAATGTATGGTTTCAGTTGATATCTGATAGGTCAGTTTGATTGACGGATGCAGAGAGTTGATTTCTGCGATAAATTCCCTGAGGCTTGCCTCATGATTATTCCAAATGAAGAGGATGTCATCGAGGAATCATTTAAAAAGGATGGGTTTTGTATAGCATGTTGCACTGAACTCTGTCTAATGACGACATAAAGATATTGGGGTATGTAGGTGCCTTTTTGGTACCCATGGCCATGCCATTTTTTTGGAGGTAGTTGCTATCGTCGAATTCGAAGTGATTGTACACAAGGACAAGGTGGAGGAGGGTTTTCAATGTCGGGGGTTTATGTACAAGCAGAAATTGGAGTCACTTTAGCATGAGAATGCGGCCAACCAGGTCAGCCTATAAATATGACATCAAAGCCAACCTGAACTGTGAAACCTCTAACGCAATCAACCAACTCTGTTGCCTTGGCTGTGAGGAGGAATATATTGGCCAAACAAACACATCTTTCCACAAAAGGTTTAACAATCTCAAGTCACAAGTGAAGGGCCTCCCCGAACTTCCGTGGTCTAGGCATGTCTGACTCCTGGGTCACTCGTTTGCAAAAATCAGGCCCTCTTAATTTAGTCCGACTTCCACACTACAAACGAGTGGGAACACAGCGAATGATTCTTTATACATGAATTTCGGACGTTTGCCTTTGAATAAATGAGACCAGAGGATGACCCGCCGCGGTGGCTCAGTGGCTAAGGCGTTGCGCTGCTGAGCACGAGGTCGCGAGTTCGATTCCCGGCTGCGGCGACCGCTTTTCTGATGGAGACGAAAAGCAAAAACGCCCGTGTGTACGAGATTTCGGCGCACGTTAAAGATCCCCAGGTGGTCAAAATTAATCCGCAGCCCTCCACTACGGCGCGCATCGTCGCCTGCGTTCCGTCGGCGCGTTAAACCCTACAATCAATCAAGAGACCAGAGGATGATTGAGTTACTTTTGAAAATGACGTAACCACCCTGAGACGTCTTGAGTGAGGCCGAAAGAAAGAATTGTGTAATTGGTTTTTTTATTTGTAGAACACATACACCGACCCTGAAGGGTGCCCAGTTGAGCCGGCAATGGTGGGCAGAGGGGGATGGAAGGGAGGAAGTTGCGGTGCGGAACCGTCCGCGTGGAAACGGCCCCTCCGGCGGCGGTGGGGTAATAAATCCTTCTCCGCCTGTCGTTCTTTAAAAGGCATAAAAGGATTTCTACGTGAATTGTCTGGGCCATTTCAGCCAGATGGACCTGTACGAGCCTCCGCGCAGTGGGCACTCACCTCTTTTTTTTTCAAGGCTGTCCACGAATTTTACGTTCCCCTATAAGCTTCCTTCGGCCAACTGCGGGCCGTGTGGCACTTGTCTCTGTCTAACGACTGTAAAAAACCGCCATTACCACTTGTTCCTTTTCGCTCTTTTTTACGTTTGAGCAGCAGTACTCAGAGGGTGACATGCTTTTCTGCCATCCAGAGCGTTTGCGCTCAGGCTTTCTCTCCGCACCCAGGCGCACCACGCCATTTTTTTCTGTAGACGCACATTGCTTAAACTTCATCAATGTCGCAACTGTGCCTCCTTCCCACTTACAAATTTCCTCTCTCCCTTCATCTTTTCTTCCTTTTTCCAACCTTCTGTAGTGTAGATATGACATGTTATTGTTACTCTCCCGATGTTTTACTCTCCCCGAGGGTTTTCATTGTCGAGGGTGAGCAGAAAGGGAAGCTCTCGTGGGCAAAATGTGTATACGCGTTTTTCTGTCTCATTCTAAGATACCCCGAAAAAGAGAGGTCCAAATTTCGAAAATGTTTGGACAATAAAACCCTTGTTCGGTGTTCTCCAAGTGTTTGCACCCAAGTTGTGACCCATTGCTACGGTAGTCCAGAATTCCTTACTTGCTATAAAACTCACGACTACTGGCCGCACCACAATAGAGAACCTGACCTGGAGATACCCTAAAACACCCACTAAGTCCGTCGTCCTCGGCGACTCCCAAATCAAGCATTTTTTAAAGAAATTTTCAGCCCCTCTCGCACGGAGCACCGGCGTTTTTTCGCCAACTTGATGCAGCCATCGGTGACATTCGGCCCATCCACGACTTCGTTAGCCGGACAGCGAACGCGTTCGTACTCCATGTCGGGGCAAACGACATAATGATGTGGCACCGATTGGCAGCGAGCACCTTTGACTCGTACCTAGACGCGCTGTAGTTCATTCGCCGTGAACGCCCGGACTTTGAGAAGACCTTTATCAGCCTGCTCCTGCAAACAGACCCCAAACCGCCGCCGTGGAGCCGCCAACAGAAGAGCCGTGCAACGCTACAACAGCGAGGCCTGCCGGCGCAACGACTTGCGTCACGAGTACTGCCGCCGCACCCGAAGCGTCTACTACATCGACCATGGGATGGAGTGGCGGCCATCGGTTTGTGTGCTCGCGGCGGATGGAGTCCATGGGAGCTACGAGGGAGTGGCCGTGATAACCACCCACTTACATCAACTTCTCTTTCGAAACGCAACGCGCTTCACACGGGAGTGGGCGGACCACAACTCAGATTGTGCGGCTACCTCCCAACCCGTCAACGGACTTTTGGACTTTCCTGTGCTCCGGCAGAGGCTTCCACAGCCACACAAAGACGAATTGAGCTTCCGAATCGTGGGCGGCGCCCGCCGAAATTTCCCGCGACGGCCTCCGCCGGGTGCTGCGTTGGCTGATTGGCCTGTAGCGCAGCCGGCCGGCCGACTCAGCTACGCCCAGGCGGCTCAAGCGGAACCATCCGGAGTGAGAAATTGACAGCGCGGCGGCCTAGGTTAGGTCTTCTCTGTAGTGAAGTGGTCTAAATCATTCTTATTATTGCGCAAAACTGTCGGGAAAAAAGTACGATTTACCTCACATGCCTCATATCTAAATTCCTGCGTGAAGAATAGTTCAGCACCCAAGGGTCTCCAGCTCCAGTGGGAGGGAGCAGTGGGAGGGAGCGCTGGGCAGCTCGGACCCAGAGGTCCAGATACTTCTGGTCACCAGCGCTGACAACGTCGCCGCCGACCTCAAACCGACGGCCACACCGCTCCCGTGAACCCGGTTAAGGCTCAATAAAGTGATTTATCTCTCTCTCTCCAGCTCCAGTTATCACCTTCCATGTCTACGTTTAGTGACACCGAGAGAAAGGAGTGAGAAAAGATCTTAAATGACTCGTCCCTTAGCCTGACGAAATTGGTTATGAAGCACAGCAGTCTGAAGGCCCAAGAACTCAGATCAGCTGCACTGAAAAAACGCTAGGAAGCAGTTCTCTCTAATCTGGAACTATCTAAATCGGAAAGATACGAACATACAAAACAAAAAATTTCGGAATATCAAAGGGCAAAAAATCGCGACCGAGACAAAATTTCAATTCACGGTGACGACGGCGCTCTTGTGGCGGTGTCCAATTTGGAGGCCCCGCAGGGACTAGAGAATCTATGCACTCAAAAACAGCCCTAAGTGCTCTAACGTCTTGAACATCACAAATAAACAGCCCCCTCCCGCTGAGTGCAAATGCTCGCGCTCTAACGTTATGAACATCTCAATTAGGGAGCTCCCTCCAGCGGAAATAAAAAACTGTCAAAGGGCCCAAACTTCTGTCCTCCATCGTGAAATGTTCATGAATCCGAAATAAATCAGAACCTGGACAACTTTCCGAAAAACCTGCGCTTTCGGGAATATTTTCATGCGCGTCCCGCTGAACGCAAAAAATTCCTTCTTGCCTCTTCAGTCAAAAGATGGACACCAAACCAGCAACGAGATAAGCACTTGGATCTATACATTTCGGCCGTGCATAAAGATATACTCAGAGTGTTCGAAAAACGGTTGCTCATCCTCGGCACCCTCGCTAGGGACGAGCGGAATGCACTGAAGTGCCTGAGTGAGGATGCTCCCATTATAATAAAGCCTGCAGACAAAGGCGTGGAGGTGGTAATTCTGGACAAGACAGACTATCTAAACGAGGGACAGCGACAGCTATATGACGAGGCATTCTACCGACAGCTCACAGACGACCCAACATTTCAGTATGAAGCTGAAATATAGGAAACACTAAAGTCCATGCTTCGTGATGGGAAAATAACCGCACCGTTGTATGAAACGATGCTAACCCAAAATTCTAAGCCAGGACGTTTCTATCTCCAACCTAAAATCCACAAAGGAAACAATCCTAGTCGCCCCATTGTATCTAGCAATGAAACGGCAAAAGAAAAAATGTCCAGTTTCATTGAACACCTTATTACAGACATCCCCCAGACTTTCCCCTCATACGTAAAGGATACAGACCACCTTCTCCGCGAGGTTTCAGGTCTCGAGGTCCCAACTGGTAGTTTTCTCCTGACTATGGGTGTTACCTCCCTGTACACTAACATTCCTTACTGATGGCATTCATGCCGCAGTCTCATACTACGGTGACTTTAATTTCTGCTTGAACGTAACCCCCGGGACATTGCAAACACTCGTCCACCTCGTCCTTGAGTACAATCACTTCGAATTCGGCAATGCAACAACCTCTTTATTAACGGCACAGCAATGGTTACCAAAATAGCACCTACATGCGACAATATATTTATGGCGTGATTAGAAACAGAGTTCATTGCAACTTGCTATCCAAAACCTATCCTTTTTAAACGATTCCTCGATGACATCTTCTTCATTTGGAATAATATTGAGGCAAGCCTCAGGTTATATATATCAGAAATCGACTCTTTGCTTCCGTCAATTTAGGTGACCTATCACATATCAACTGAAACCATAAATTCTTTGGATTTCAAGCTCATATTGAACCAAGAAACAGTCTCAACAACATTGAAGAGGAAGCCTACTGACCGCCAACGATATCTTCACTTCTACAGCAGCAATCGCCGCTATTGTAAAAAAGTATATCTTGCTCACAAGCACACTGGTACCGCAGGATATGCTCTGAACAGGACGATTTCGAAAAACATGCTGAGGAGCTAAAGACATCCCTGATTGGTAAAAAATATCCCGACAAAAGTATTGACGATGCCATTAACCAAGCACGTAATTTACAAACAGAAGTCATTCTGACCTAAACCCCAAAAGAAACCCACCATAAGACTAATTTATTCGTTACGTACTCGCCCAAAACATCCCAAGTAAACGTCTTGAGACGACATTTTAATATCAAAAGAAAGAGTGAGAGCTTGCCGCCTGTTTTCAGCGTCCCCCTCACCGTGCTGCGTACAGACGAGTGACAAACTTGAAGGAGCTTTTACTCAGTACAAAAACAGAAGTACCTGAGCAAACTCAACGCGGCCGTCCATGCGGCTGGGTACGCTGTATACTTTGTCCCCTCATGCAGACCACTAATGTTTCCCAGGCCACAAGGTCAACATTTATATATGAAATCAAAGACAATCTTAACTGTGACCCCCCTTACGCAATCTGCCAACACCAGTGCCTTGTCTTTGAGGTGGAATATATTGGAGAAAAAAAATCTGTCTGCAAAAGGTTTAACAATAACAACTCACACGTGAAGGGCCTCCCCGTGCTTCCGCTGCCTAAGCTTCTCCAGCTGCCGGGTCACTCGTTTAAAAAAATACAGGCCGTCTGAATTCAGTCAGGCTTCCGCGCCACATACGATCGGGAACAAAGAGATTCATTCTTTATACACAAAGTTCGGACGTTTGCCGAAAGAATAAACAAGACCACAGAGGCTTTGAGTTGCTTTCGAAAATGACGTTACCACCCGAAGATGTCTTGAGGGAGGGCGAAACAAATAATCATGCAAATGGTTTTTTTCGAGTTCGTAGAACACTTCCTCCGTCCCTGAAGGGAGCCGCGTTGCGCCGGCATTTGTGAGGCGGGGGGCACACCGGAGTGAGCGGGCGGTGCGGAACCGTCCGCGTGGCAACTGCCCCTCCGGCGGCGGTGAGGTAATAAATGCTTGTCCACCTGTAGTTCTTTACGACGCGTAGATCGGTGCCAACCCAACATTTCTATATCATTTCACTGAGACAAACCCGTAGGAGCCTCGGCGCACTGGGTACTCGCTGACACGTTTTTTGAAGGCTGTCAACGAATGTTTCATTTCCCTATAACCTTCCTTCGGCCACCTGCGGGTCATGTGGAACTTGTTTCCGTCTAACGAGAGTTTCAAAGCGCCATTACGAATTTTTTTGTTCTTTGTTAACATTCATCACGAGTACGCAGAGGTTGACATACTTCTCTGCCATCCAGAGCCGTTTCGTTCAGGCTTTCGAGCTTCGACTACACCAATGATATGTATCTCTATATCTCTCTCCTCACACAGACGCAGCACGCCGTTTTTTTCTGTAGACGCACATAGGTTGCACTTTGTGCGTCGGTTTTCTGTCCATCAATATCGCAACTGTGCTTGTTTCCCATTCACAACGTTCCTCTCTCGCTTCATCTTTTCTTCCTTTTTCCACCTTTAGTATAGTTACGACATGTCATTGTTACTCTCCCGCTATTCTACTCTCCCCGAGGGTTCTCATTAGTGAGGGTGAGGAAAAAGGGAAGCCCTCGGTGGCACAGAGTGTATATGCGTTTTTTTGTCTGAATATAAGATAACCCACGAAGGAGAAAGGTTGCGCCTTTTGAAACTGTTGGGAGAATAAAACGCTTCTTCAGTGTTCTTCAAGTGCCTGCACCCAAGTTTTGACTTATTGCTACGGAAATACGGAACTCCATACCTGCTTTATAAATATATAAATATAGGTATGTATATATATATATATATATATATATATATATATAGACAAGAGAAGAAAAATTTCGAACAAGGTAAAAGCACGATTGTGGCCTACGTTTCAGCAAAGAGAACTGGCTTTCCTAAGGGCAATCTCTCTCCTGGTAGGCAGGGTTTATATACGGGTAGGACCCCAGGTGAAAGGAGAGGGAAAGATGGAAGGGAAATTGAGCAAGCTGATTGGTTTCGGAGTGTGTCGGGGGAGAGATTGAGGGGCCAAGAAGGTTGTCTAGTTTAAGCCGCGAAGTAAGTCACACGGAAGTCAGCTGGTGGTTGATATTCGTGGAATTTTTGGGCAGAAAGGATGAGAGGGTGCTTATTGACCCGCCGCGGGGTATAGGGAAAGGATCTCAGAACCGCCGGAAGCAGACCAGGCGGTGAGGGTGGGGTCCTTATCAGAAACTATCTGCAAGCCTCAGGTCAAAAGAAAAGAGAGAGACCGGAGAAAACTAACTAGGTCAAGAAAACAAGAAAAAAAAGAGAAAAAAAAGCAGGGAGGGAAACCACAGAAACCCACACACAAAAGAAAAAGCAATGACCCGGCAACTGAAATGGCACGTGACACCCACGGCAACATTCTTGCAACAGGCCTGTCCTGAAACTCAAAAACGAAAAGATAAAGTTAGAGTGACGTACGGGGCACAAGACCACGCGGAGTAAAAAAAAAGGAGAAATTAAATAAATGAAATTGAATTCCAAAAGCAAAGGTTGGAGGCATGTGGGCGAGTATTAAGCTAGACGCTAAGGAATGAAAAAAAAGGAAAAAGAAACTAGGTGACCAGGTACAGAGCAGAGTGAACGGTCATAGTCTTTGGATGAGGTATATGCACGAAAACGCATAATGCTGTATTCCCGGTGAATATCGCAAGGATTCCAAGTTGCCCTTAGACGCAATAATTCCAGCAGGTTCCATGGAGTTGAATTTGTGAATTGAGTAGGATTCTCGGTATTTCCTGTCCCTAGGAGACTGAAAATTTGGCTGAAGTATATATAACCTAAGGTCATCAAAATTGTGGCCTGGTCGGTTGAAATGCTGCGCTACAGCTATGGAGGATTTGCTAAGAGTATCTGTCCGGTGACCGTTAAGGCGTAGGCTCATAGGTTGGCTCGTTTCGCCTATATACTGTTTGTGGCACCTTGAGCATTCCAACAAATACAACATGTTGGATGAAGTGCACGTAAAACTTGAATTAATCTTGTTGACATAATTACTGGCTGTGCTTTTTACAACGCAGTCTGTTTGCAGGTGCCTACAAGTCTTGCATCTGGGGCGGGAACAGCTGGCTATGACTGGTTGATTTGAAGGCCCCGTTTTAGCATGCACTAAAATATCTTTTAGATTCCTG
Organism: Haemaphysalis longicornis; assembly: GCF_048455015.1. Classification (NCBI taxonomy): domain Eukaryota; kingdom Metazoa; phylum Arthropoda; class Arachnida; order Ixodida; family Ixodidae; genus Haemaphysalis; species Haemaphysalis longicornis. Next base: position 50,334,310 of record NW_027526233.1, read on the forward strand.
TTTCTCCGTTAGGTAACCCTTGGTGCTTCCGGGAAAGTCTTTTTAAGTCGGTCGTTACTGTCTAAAATGGGGTAGTACTTCCGCAGTATATTGTTTACGTTTGGGAGGGCGTTTGAAAATTTAGTTATTAGGGCAGGTGGTCTGGCGCTTTCGTTTTGCCGCTGTTTGTTGAGAACGTCATTCCTTTTGAGATTTTTGAGATTAGACACACGTTGGTACGCCTGATCGAGCGAGCTTTTGGGGTGGTTCCTGTTCATAAGGGTGGCATTGAGTTCGTCTAGGTGCTCTACGTAGTCACTGTCATCACTGCATACTCTTCTAAGCCTGGTGGCTTGTCCTACAAAGATCGCTTCTTTGCAGTGTCTGGGGTGATGGTTTTTATAATCTAGCTACTGCTGCCTGTCTGTTGGCTTTCTAAAAAGCTTGCTTTTAAGTTTACCATTGTCTAGTATGACGGTAGTATCTAGGAAGTTCACTTCTTTTTCATAATACTGGCAGGAGAATTTAATAGTCGGATGCGGAGAATTGAGATGTGATATAAACGTTTCTTGAGTCGCGCGACCATGTTCCCAAATCATAAAGATATCGTCTATGTACCGGGTATACCTCGTTCTAGGATACCTTTTTCGTCGGCCGTTAGTGTTTTGGAAATGTCAATAACGTTGCTGGGGCAGGTAGCGAGAGAGCTCGTTTTTTCTATAGTATTATTGGCTATCTATAGGATTATTTCTTTATATCCCACATCAATTCTTCGCATCCGACTATTAAATTCTCCTGCCAGTATTCTGAAAAAGAAGTGAACTTCCTAGATACTACTGTCATTCTAGACAACGGTAAACTTAAAACCAAGCTTTTGAGAAAGCCAACAGACAGGCAGCAGTACCTAGATTATAAAAGCCATCACCCCAGACACTGCAAACAAGGGATCTTTGTAGGACAAACCACCAGGCTTAGAAGAGTTTGCAGTGATGACGGTGATTACGTAGAGCACCTAGACGAACTCAAGGCCACCCTTATGAACAGGAACCACCCCAAAAGCTCGCTCGATCAGGCGTATGAACCTGTGTCTAATCTCAAAAGGGATGAGGTTCTCAACAAACAGCGGCAAAACGAAAGCGCCAGGCCACCTGCCCTAATAACTAAATTTTCAAACGCCCTCCCAAACGTAAACAATATACTGCGGAAGTACTACCCCATTTTAGCCAGTAATGACCGACCTAAAAAGACTTTCCCGGAAGCAAAAGGGTTACCTACCGGAGAAACAGGAATCTAAAAGATAATTTAGTGCATGCTAAAACAGGGCCTTCAAAGCAACCAGTCATACCCAGCTGCTCCCGCCCCAGATGCAAGACTTGTAGGCACCTGCAAACCGACTGCGTTGGAAAAACCACAGCCAGTAATTATGTCCACAAGAGTAATTCAAGTTTTACGTGCACTTCATCCAACATTGTGTATATGATGGAATGCTCAATGTGCCACAAACAGTATATAGGCGAAACGAGCCAACCTATGAGCCTACGGCTTAACAGTCACCGGGAAGATGCTCTTAGTAAATCCTCCATAGCTGTAGCGCAGCATTTCAACCTACCAGCCCACAATTTTGATGACCTTAAGTTATATACACTTCAGTCCAATTTTAAGTCTCCTAGGGACAGGAAATACCGAGAATCCTACCTAATTCACAAATTCAACTCCATGGAACCTGCTGGAATTAATGCGTCTAAGGGCAACTTGGAATCGTTGCGATATTCACCGGGTATACAGCATTAGGCATTTTCCTGCATATACCTTATCCAAAGACTAAGACCGTTCACTTTGCTCTGTACCAGGTCACCTAATTTTTTTCCGTTTTTTTTCATTCCTTAGCGTCTAGCTTAATACTCGCCCTCATGCCTCCAACCTTTTCTTTTGGAATTCAATTTTATTTATTATATTTCTCCTTTTTTTACTCCGCGTGGTCCTGTGCCCCGTACGTCACTCTAACTTTATCCTTTCGTTTTTGAGTTTCAGGACATACCTGTTCCAGGAATGTTGCCGTGGGTGACACGTACCATTTCAGTTGCCGGGTCATTGCTTTTTCTTTTGTGTGTGGGTTTATGTGGTTTCCCTCCCTGTTTTTTTTTCTGGTTTTGTTTTCTTTTTTCCTTACCTAGTTAGTGTTCCCCCGTCTCTATCTTTTCTTTTGACCTGAGGCTTGCAGATAGTTTCTGATAAGGACCCCACCCTCACCGCCTGGTCTGCTTCCGGCAGTTCTGAGATCCTTTCCCTATACCCCGCGGCGGGTCAATAAGCACCCTTTAATCCTTTCTGTCCAAAAATTTCACGAATATCAACCACCAGCTGACTTCCGTGTGACCTACTTCGCGGCTTAAACTAGACAACCTTCTTGGCCCCTCAATCTCTCCCCCGACACACTCCGAAACCAATCAGCTTGCTCAATTTCCCTTCCATCTTTTCCTCTCCTTTCACCTGGGGTCCTACCCCTATATAAACCCTGCCTGCCAGGCGAGAGATTGCCCTGAGGAAAGCAAGTTCTCTTTGCTGAAACGTAGGCCACAATCGTGCTTTTACCTTGTTCGAAGTTTTTCTTCTCTTGTGTTCTCTACCATCGTCAAAGTTCTACTACTCCCTATATAAATATATATATATATATATATATATATATATATATATATATATATATATATATATATATATATATATACATATATATTGTCACGAAGACAAGGACGACGCAGTTGTCTTGAAGGAGAAACAAGTTTATTGGAGGGAACTTGTGCCCCCCTAACAACTCAAAAGAAAACAGAAGCGGTGAAGCAGCGGTCAACAAAGTGACTTGCGTCGGCGAGCGGCCCAGAATCGAATGCCGCGGCGTCTGCTGTGCAGGCTTTTATCTTCCGGCGCGAGAGTTTCTGGAACCGTCAATTCACATCCAGAACATTGTAGATCACAGAAGATTATTCTGGGCTAGCGGCGTTAGGGCTAAACACTCTGCTTATCTGAATGAGATAGCCCGTGCGGCATAAAAATAAAGAATTGAACACGTGCTTCGCATGGGACACAGATTACAGAGCCGTACGCGGCCGGGCATTAAAAACAAACAATAAATAAACAAACCCGTACATGGTTCGCGGCATTACCCACCCCCCTCTAAGAGTGCATCGACCCTATGCTAAAATAAAACAACAGTCCGAACAAAGAGCCACAACAAAAAGAGTTCGTCATCCTGCGAAGTACGGTTTGAGGCGAACCACGTGGAGGACTTCGTGCGTCGTCGTGATATGGCGGAATTAGCACTGGGGATCACTTCGTAGGTTAATTGGCGAACACGTCGTAGAATCTGTTAGGTTCCGAAATACCGTCGCAGAAGCTTCTCACTGATTCCGCGTAGTCGAAAGGGAGTCCAAACCCACACACGATCCCCTGCTTGGTACTCGGCGTCTCGGCGTCGGAGGTTGTAAGGGCCGGCATCCACCCGCTGCTACTCCGTTATACGAACTCGAGCGAGCAGGCGAGCCTCCTCCGCACGTTTAAGGTATCCTTGGGCGTCGGCGTTGAGGTCGTCGTCTTCTACTTTCGGAAGCATGGCGTCGAGCATCGTAGTCGGTCGTGTTCCGTAGACAAGCTCGAACGGTGTCGTCTGCGTAGTTTCCTGCGTCGCTGTATTGTACGCAAACGTGACATACGGAAGGACTTCGTCCCAAGTCTTATGTTCAACTTTGACGCACATGGACAGCATATCCGCAATCGTCTGTTCAGACGTTCTCTTAGTCCGTTCGTTTGGGGGTGGTACGCCGTCGTTCTTCGGTGTTCCGTGTTGCTGTAGAGTTAGATTCCTTGCATCAGCTCCGCGGTAAAGGCCGTTCCGCGGTCCATGATTAAGACTTGAAAGGCTCCATGTCGCAGCACAACCTAGTTTATAAAGAACTTGGTGACTTCTTGTGCTGTCCCCCTCGGAATAGCGGCGGTCTCTGCGTAGCGCGTCTTGTAGTCTATCGCTACGACAATCCACTTGTTCTCTGATCATGACGTAGAAAACGGGCCTAGATGGTCCATTCCAATCTTTTGACAGGGCCTCGACGGGACGGCGATCGGTTGCAGAAGTCCGGCGGGTCTTGCCGGCGGCGTTTTTCGTCGCTCTCAGTCACGGCAACTCCGAACGTAGTGCGTGACGTCAGATGTAAGGCGGGGCCAGAAGTACTTCGCCTTAATTTTTGCAATATTGCGAGCGGTACCGAGATGTCCGGAAGAGGGGTCGTCATGGGACGCTTCCGAAATTTCCTCACGAAAGTCTGCAGGGATGACAAGCAGATAATTCGTTCTCGTTCCGGGGCTGAAATTCTTCTTCACGAGGACAGCGTTTTTGAGGCTGAATGCTGGTAAGTGCCGCTTGAACGCTCTAGGCACGGCGACGTTTTGTCCTTAGAGGTAGTTGATCATTACGCGCATGTCGTGGTCGGCACGCTGCTGGGCGGCAAGGTCCTTCTCCGTAACAACTCCTAAGAACGCGTTGTCTTCATCGGAGTGTTGTGGTGGTGGGTCGACAGGGGCGCGGGACAAGCAATCGCCGTCGGAGTATTTCCTGCCGGATTTGTAGACGATTGTAACTTCGAACTCTTGCAGGCGCAAACTCCACCGCCCTGGACCACCAGAGGGATTTTTCAAATAGGCGAGCCAACACAGCGCATGGTGGTCTGTCACAACCTTGAATGGTCTACCATACACGTATGGCCGAAATTTTGAAATTGCCCATATGATTGCCAGGCACTCTTTTTCGGAGGCAGAGTAGTTTTTCTCCTCCTTCGACAGACCACGGCTTGCATAGGCGATTACCTTTCGCACCCGCTTTGCTATTGGGCGAGGGCGGCCCCCAAACCTATATCGCTGGCGTCCGTGTGCATTTTTCTTTCGGCGTTTTCGTCGAAATGAGCGAGCACGGGCGGGTTTGGCAGGCGCTGTTTCAGCTCGCAGAATAGTTTTATGCAGAAATGCTTTATAGTCGGGGGTTGTCGTGCGTCCCTTGGCCGGCGTCCGCAGCGCGTCTGATGATGATTGTGGCATGATGCCCCTAGGGATTGGCCAACCAAACAATCAGAAATGCATTATAGTCGGGGGTTGTCGTGCGTCCCTTGGCCGGCGTCCGCAGCGTGTCTGATGATGATTGTGGCATGATGCCCCTATGGATTGGCCAACCAAACAATCAGAAATGCATTATAGTCGGGGGTTGTCGTGCGTCCCTTGGCCGGCGTCCGCAGCGCGTCTGATGATGATTGTGGTATGATGCCCCTAGGGATTGGCCAACCAAACAATCAGAAATGCATTATAGTCGGGGGTTGTCGTGCGTCCCTTGGCCGGCGTCCGCAGCGCGTCTGATGATGATTGTGGCATGATGCCTCTGGGGATTGGCCAACCAAACAATCAGAAATGCATTATAGTCGGCGGTTGTCGTGCGTCCCTTGGCCGTCGTCCGCAGCGCGTCTGTTGATGATTGTGGTATGATGCCCCTAGGGATTGGCCAACCAAACAATTCATCACGAGATAGCTTCGCGTTCAACCAGCATCGTCATCTTCCCGTAGGGGAACCGCTGAAGAAGAAGAAGGAGAAGAAGAGAAAGCTGCGATGAGGAGGGCTGCGTGAGTTTTGGCTACCGTTATCCTCCTCGGCCGGCGCATCTTCACGATCTGAACCCGGTCGAAGAGCAGCTCATCGCGCCTCGACTGCCCTTCATGAGCATCAGGCGGCTGACTCGAGGCAACGGGCAGTTTGGAATCAAGGGACAGGCGGTGAACGTGCCCATCGCATGGCGGTGAATGTGCCCTTCCTCGCATGGTACCCGAGGACGTTGCGTTGGACGTTCGCATTTTTGCATCCTCACAATCCCCCTCGGGGAGGTGCGGGGGAATTTTTTTCTTGTGCGTTTTCCCAGGCGAAAGGGGTGCTATCTTTTGTCAAGCGCGTGAGTGGCTCTGCGATGCGTGCGAAGCTTGCGACGAAGCGCCGGTAGTATGCGTACAGTCAGAGAAATCTACGCACGCTCTTTTTGTCTTTCGGTCTTGGGAAGTTCGCTATGGCTGATGTTTTCGAAGGGTCAGGGAGGACTCCCGCGGAGTTGACGACGTGTCCCAAAAACTTGAGTTACTCGTAAGCGAAGCGGCACTTTTCGGGCTTCAGCGTTAACCCCGACGTACGAATGGCCTCGACTACAGATTCCAACCTTGCAAGGTGTTCGTCGAAAGTCCGGGCTAATACCACAACGTCGTCAAGGTATACGAGGCAGGTGTGCCACTTCAGGCCAGCTAGCACAGTGTCCTTGACTCTCTGAACCGTCCACAGCCCAAACGGCATCACCTTGAACCTCGACCACCTCTGCCACACGAAGTACTTCTCATCGATGGATCTGAAGACTGGTTACTGGCATTTTGATATGGACGAGAGAGACCGAGAGTAGACTGCATTTATAACCCCGGACGGTCTGTACGAGTTCAAGGTGATGCCGTTTGGGCTGTGCACGGCGTCACCAACGTTTCAAAGAGTGATGGACACTGTGTTAGCTGACATGAAGTGGCACACTGAGGCGGGAAGGAAAACCCCCCCTGCAGGTTCATGAGTAGGATGTGTTTGGTTGCGACTGGGGCTAGCCACAGTCACCAGTTAATCCGACAAGGGCGCTTTGAGAGCTTGCAAAGAAAACATGAATTCTAGAACAAAGCACGGCACAGCCCATACTACTTAGACGAGAGACTACAAGAGAGCTAACAAAACCCAAAACGTCTAACTAATGCATAGAAAATCATATAAATTTAAATGCCAGAAATGTGCCACAGAAATTCATAACAAGTTTACCGTGACGTGGCGTAGTACTCGGGGCGTAGGGGTGTCGTGGTGCGTTGCGCTGAGGGCCGCGTCGGAAGTCTCATGTGCTGTGCCGTTGATGGTGCAGCTCCTTCGCTGCTCCTCCAAGAACGGTACTTGCGGGAGCGGTCGTGGCCGGAACCTGGTGACCACCAGGCGCCATGTCACTGAAGGCCGCGGGCAGTCGGCACCCGGTAGCCGCCAGTAGACGATGATCTCCAAGCCGTGGTCGTTCAGGACCGGGGCACGCCGCAGCGCGTGTGCCTGCCACGGGCCAGGACACTGGGGAATAGGATACTGGTCAGCGGAGGTCTTGGAGGCCTTGGCCGTTGAGCTCTAGATCTGCGCCTGGACGCCGCTCTCCTCGAACCGTCCTCGCCGAACGCCTCCACTGCGATCGCTGTCCTTCCTCGTTCCCGTCTGGCCTCGTCACTTCTCTGTTGTGGCCAACTCTCATAGGCTACTCGCGTTTACCGTCATCGGCTCGTGTGGCCTGCCACTTCTTCTTTTTCGGCCCTGCCAAAACGAGGACAATCCCTTCACGGGCATGTATCCGCGACGTCGTCGTCGTTGCCCCCACCTACTGAGCGCTTCACCTTACACACACACATACCTTGTCTAACTCGACGACGTTGTGGTATTCGCCTGGACTTTCGATGAAAACCTTGCAAGGTTGTAGTCTGTACTCGAGGGTATTGGCCCGTCGGGGTTAACGCTGAAGACAGAAATGTGCCGCTTCGCTTACGAGGAACTCAAACTTTTTGAGAAACGTCGTCAACACGGCAGGCATCCTGCCGGACACGGCGAAGATGAGCCATAACAAACTTCCAAAGACCGAAAGACAAAAAGAGCGTGCGAAGATTTTTCGGACTAAGCACATACTGCCGGCGCTTCGTCGGAAGCTTCCCACGCATCGCAGAGCCACTCACGCGATTGACGAAAGAAAGCACCCCTTTCGCCTGGAAAGACGCCCAAGAAAAAGCATTCTGCGAGCTGCAACAACGCCTGCAACACAAGTCCGTGCTCGCTCATATCGACGTAAACGCCGAAACGGAATTGCACACGGACGCCAGCGATATACGTTTTGGTGCCGTCCTCGTTCAAACGCAAAGCGGGTGCAAAAGTTATTCGCCTATGCAAGCCGTGGTCTGTCGAAGGAAGAGAGAAAGTACTCTGCCTCCGAATAAGAGTGCCTGGCTATCATATGGACCATTTCAAAATTTCGCTCATACGTCTATGGCGCACCGTTCAAAGTTGTGACAGACCACTATGCGCTGTGTTGGCTCGCCAATTTGAAGGACCCCTCTGGCTGTCTTGGGCGGTAGAGTTTGCGCCTGTAAGAGTTCGACGTTAAAATCGTCTACAAATCCGGCAGGAAACACTCCGACGCCGACTGGCTGTCCCGCGCCCCCGTCGATCCACCTCCACACGACTCCGATTAAGACAGCGCGTTCTTCGGAATCGTTACGGAGAGCGACGTAGCCGCCCAGCAGCGTGCCGACTCCCGACTTGCGCGTCATAATCGACTACCTCGAAGGACGCAACGTCGCCGTGCCTAGGGCGTTCATGCGGGACTTACCAGCATTCACCATCAAAACCTCCATCATCGTGAAGAAGAATTTAAGCCCCGGAACAAGAACGAATTATCTACTTGTCATCCCCGCAGAGCTTCATGACGAAATTTTTTAATCGTCCCGCGACGACCCGTCTTCCGGACAAATTGGCACAGCTCGCACTGTTGCAAAAATCAAAGGCGATGTACTTCTGGCACCGCCTACATCCAACGTCAACCCCTGCGTTCGGAGTAGTCGGGACTGCTATACGACAAAAACGCCACCGACAAGACCTGCCAGACTTCTGTAACCGATCGTCGTCCCGTCGAGGCCCTTTCAACAGATTGGAGTAGACCTTCTAGGCCCGTTCCCTACGTCACGATCAGAGAACAAGTGGATTGTCGTAGCGACAGACTACATCACGTGCTACGCAGAGACCGCCGCTCTTTCAAGGGGAACTGCACAAGATCTCGCCAAGTTCTTTATAAACCAAGTTGCGCTGTGACATGGAGCCCCTCAAGTGCTAATCACGGACCGCGGAACTGCCTTCACTGCGGAACTTATAAAAGGAATCTTACGCTACAACAACACTGATCACCGAAGAAAGACGGCGTACCACCCCCAAAGGAACTAACTAACGGAACGTCTAAACAAGACGATTGCGGATATGCTGTCCATGTACGTCGCCGTTGAATGCAAGACTTGGGACGAAGTCCTCCCGCATGTCACGTTTGCGTGCAATACAGCGAAGCAGGAAACTACGCAGACGACACCGTTCGAGCTTGTCTACGGAAGACGGCCGACTACGATGCTCGACGCCATTCTCCCGAACGTAGAATTCGACAACCTCTACGCCGACATCCAAGAATACCTTGAACGTGCGGAGGAGGCCCTCCAGCTCGCTCGAATTCGTATAACAGACCAGCAGCTGGTGGATGCAGGACGCTATACTCATCGACGCCGACTCACCGAGTAACTCCCAGGGGATCGTCTGTGGGTTTGGACTCCCATGCGAACACGCGGACTCAGTGAGAAGCTTCTGCGACGGTATTTGAGACCCTACCGAATTCTACAACGTGTTGGCCAAGTTACCTACGGGGTGATCCCCGAAGGTGATTCCGGAACATCACGAGGACGCACGCGGCCCGAAGTCGTCAACGTGGTTCGGTTGAAATCTTGTTACGCACGATGACGGACTTTTATTTTTTTATTTGTTTGAACTGTTGCTTATGTTAGCATCGGGTCGATGCACTCCCGTCTTCGTGGGTCTATGTTATCTCTGTGCCAAGAAAAGCGCGTGTCCATTCTTTCTTTCTGTGCTGCATGTGTTATCTCATCTAATAGGTAGAGCAATCCCATATAACGGGAACAGCCTAGAATAATCTTCTTGGATCTACAATGTTCTAGATGCGAATCGACGGTTCGAGAACCACGCGCGCCGAAAGATAAAAAGCCTGTAGAGCAGACGCCGCGTATTCGATTCTGCCACCCTCGCCTACGCACGTCATTTTGTTAACTGCTGCTTTGCCGCCTGTGTACTTTTGAGTTGTTAGAAGAGTACAAGTTCGCTCGAATACACGTGCTTTTCCTTTAAGACGACTGCCTCATTGTCTGCTCCGTAACAATATTTCCGAAAAGGTTGCACTTTTTATTATTTGTGTAGTGTATGTTCCTGGTCGTGTAGTCTAGAAATTAACAAAATCATAATGCCTCGGTTTTCACTGGTCGTAGAAAAGTGTTCCGTGCGATTGGAAAGAGTTTTTATTTGTACAGCTCATGTGTGTAATGTTGTGACGGTGTACAAATACTATACATCACTTTAACCCAAGGTATCTAAAAGGTACTATAGCTCACCGTTAAATTTAATAAAAGACAGTATCCATTTCGTATCTGTGGAGAAATTCTGTCATACTTGATATACGGTATAACAGACCTGGTACAGCTGGCAGTAGATATTTTTATATCAGCTTCATTAAGCCTTTTTCCCAACGCTTCACCTACGTAACAGTCAGATTGAACTTGGGAAGCTATACTTGTTGCTCAGTGTAGGTTTATCTTCGTTGTGGGCTTATTTGGGGATGAAAATATAACACATTTACTTTGAATAAGTGTATGCTAGTCAATTATCACAGAGCCATTCTGCTGTGTTACGCAGTACCTTATTTTTTGAGGTATCCGCTTTCTCTATTTTCTTGCCCTAATTGAGTAAAAGTGTATCCCAAACGTGAATATTCTTTGCGTGTTACTAGTACACAGGTATGGTCATTTACGCACATTGACAATGAAAGAGAACTCAGTACGGAGCCATTTAGCACACGGGATGTTGTGGAAGAAAGTTGGACCACCCTGCTTCGCCCTGTAAACTTTGCTTTGCTTTACTTTACTTTGCTGGACAGCTTTGATAAACAGTTGAACGTATTCTTGCAGAACCCATAGCGTTCATGTTTCTTCATTACTAGATCATGATCTACGAAATCAAAACCTTGATTCAGGTTAACAAAACAGCGCTACCACATTTATGGGCAAATAAATTCCAGGGTTTGAGCAGGTAGAATTGCTGTTTGAATAAAATATATACACTGTAACGTGCGACTTCCAAAACATACACTACCGTTGCCACTGTTCTTGAAATCGATTTTAGGTATCTATGGATGGCTCGATACATGCGCAGAGGTAATAAAAACAGAACCTCATATTTTGTGTTGTTTCTTTCAAACATTTAGTCACATTTCAGGAGGGGCCAGATGATGTTGAGTACTGCTACTTCAATGAACGTGTCCAGGCATTCCAGAGTGTGGCAAAATGTGCAGAGAAATCTTCGCTACTATTGGACCCTTCACAACTGCATGGAACGGACACGCTGGAGTACGTCCGAAACTTGGTGCGAACTAAGCTGGAGTTTTGGGTTGATAATACAGGGTATGATAAATGGTAAGTACGCCTTCATTACACCTCTTCTATCTCCATGATAGTTCTCTTGAAATAGAGGTTTCGATTTCTGTGTCGTCGAAGTACAGCTTGTAACCAGGATCGCTTTTCTACCATATTAATACTGGTTCACCATAACCTAGCAGGAATATCCTATTACGTCGGTGTGTAGCTTTAATTAGAAGCAATTACGCGCCACAACAAAGTAAAGCTGCCCGGTAGCGTGTTTCCAAACGCGTCACTGTACAGCACCAAGAGTTACATGGGATTTCAATACGGGCGCCGTTATATTAACCTCCTACCAAATGAAGCCCGCTGTTCGTGCTCTGCCATCTCCAGAGTAAGTTTAGGGAACTCACCCTGATGGCCTGGGCTCCAGCTGCACTGGGTTCACTTTCTTAATTTTTGTATCGCCAAGCTTTTTTCTCTAAGCTCAATTCTCTGTGTCGTTCTTGGTGAATAACGTTAATTTGGTATGCTTCAGGTCTCAATTTATTAAGGTCGAAGCCTTTGAGCGCATTTATTTACATTGTGCATCGAACGCAATGACGTGTGCAAAATTCATACGAACTGACAAATACGATCAAAATGACAAATCCCACTGTGAAGCAAAGTGGTTGTAATTACGTTGCCCTTTAACACTGCCATTATACGCTTTCCTATTTGCCAACCTTTGGTTATCGCCTGCATAAAGGGGCTGTCAGCAAATTTGAGACCATGGCACAATCACGTTTAAATTTCCTTTTGTATGTCTTTGTCATTATCCTTACGTTGTTTCAACGCAGGCCTTTATTAAAATAACAGAATCTATGTCACATTTATTTTATTTCATTTCTTTTATTTCCACGCTAGAGACCCGAAAGCATTACATAAGAGAGGACGTACAAGCTATCATTTTCTGCTCAACCATCAACACAAACAGCAGAAAAAAAAATGAGTGGTACAATAAGTGTTGCAATAGACATGAAGGCAAAATAGGTCCCCAAAAATTAATCGACATGGGCGTATGTGGCTGCATTCGTTCACATTGCGACATGTGACTGTTAAGTTTATTTCGGAAGGTTTGGTGGTCCGCACGTGACTGCGTTATCAGGCAGGTTGTTCCATAGTGGTATTCTATTCGGAAAAAAGGAGTTGTTCATGGCTGAAGTACGGCTGTTGATTGCTGCTATAGGGTGGCGGTGGTTAATGCGGGATGAAGTTCTGTGGGATGGTTGTAAGAGGTCGTGCCGTGATTCTGGGCGATAGAAAAAAGCGTGGATAAGGCAAAGCCGACAAACTATTCGGCGAGATTCAAGTGACGGCAGGTTCAATGATTTTTTTAATGCGGTGATGATATCATTAGAGTACTGCGAGCAAATAAATCTGGCTTGCGCGGTTTAGGATTCTTTCTATATTGTTATTAAGACATGATTGCCAGGGGGCCTAATTGAACAGGAATACTCGAGTTTTGATCTCACAAATGTTTGGTAAGGTAACATTTTAATATCTGGTGAGGCTAATTTCAGGTTACGGCGCAAGTAACCTAGTCTGCGTGAGCCTTCGGAAGAGGTAGTTTGTATATGAGTTGCCCATAAAAGTGACGATGTATGGAGATGTAGAGCAAACCGGAACTGAATCAATGCTGTAGGCATATCATCTGTGCTGCGTTTGCGGGCGAACAACATTGCTTTACATTTTTTAGTTTTAATGGCATGAGTGATTTGTCACACTACGTTTCAATCATTTGTAAATCTTTTTGCACAGGAGCGCTGTTGTGTCGATAAAGGAAGGGCGAGTAGAAAACGCCGTCATTTACAAAAAGTCCTAATCAGGATGATATGTTAGTAGGCAAGTCATTATGGTAAATTAGAAACAGGAGAGGGGAGAGGCAGGCACCCTGGGGGATGCCTGACAGTACATCAGAAAGAGAATAGTCATAGTTATTTGCGCATGTGTATTGTTTGCAGATTTTTGAGAAGTTTTCGATTGGAGAAATAATGTAAAGAGGACTCCAAGGTTATGCAACCTAAAGAATAATTGGTGACAGGGGACATGAACGAATGCTTTTGAAAAATCTAAAAATATGGCATATTTTTGAATTTTTTCGTCCATGAAAAGTTTTATATCGTGCCTGAATTTTGCCAGCTGGGTTTCGCATGCCAGAAGTTTTACAAAGCCGTGTTGGTGATGATAGAAAAAATTGATGCATTCGAGATGGGACATTAGGCGTGATGCAATGATGTGTTCGAGCTGTTTGGATGTGATGCTGGTTATGGTAATAGGGAGGTTGTTTTCTGGTGAAGCGCCATTCCATGATTTGGAAATTGGAATAATCTGACCTTTCTTCCAGTCGTACGTTACGCCCCCTGTTTCTAGTGAGTGGGTAAAGATGAACTCGACTATTTGGCTTGAGACTGATGGGTTGTTCGTTTGATTTTGCTAGTTATTTTGTCGCAGCCGGCTGAGGAAGAAAATTTCAGGTGATTAGTCAGTTTATATATCCCTTCTGGGCTGATTTCAATTAGTGGCACTGTTACAGAGGCATGATTGGGCAATGTTTCGGTGCCATTCTTGTTAGCAGCGGAAAATATGGACGAGAAGTGGTTATTTAAACCAGAAGCGTAGTTGGGGGGGGGGGGTTGATTGGGTGACCATGAGTGCTAACAAGGTCTATTTGATTAGATTTATGTGTAGGGGCGGCCTTATTTCCTTGTTTATAAGTGGCTCCCGCAGTGCTTCAGGCAGTCAAAGATAAGGGGACTTGGATAAGCGAAGCGCCAAACTGAAGATTAACCTCCGGAGTGCTGCGTCTTGTACTATGCAAGCAATGAGAAATATTTCAAATGCATAACGATCAATCACTCGGAAACCTCAGCATAAGAAATATGTGCCTACATTGAGGATCCCGCCAGCGTGCTTTAAAGCCTCGAAAAATGCAAGGTCAGCACAGAGAAGCCTACACCCGCAGCGATGTGCTGAGCGATGCCCACTAGTCATTATATACGTTTTTTACACAGAATACTACGCGTTGTGGTCGGGGAAATTGTCGGACAACGTTTTGTGCAGGTGCGTGAGCGGCGCCTTCACGGACAGTTCGTCCTATGCTATAAGGTGCAATACAGTGCGTTTTGGCCCAATCGCCCCTTCGTTCCTGGAAGGCGACTGCTCGGAATCTCACCCAATTATCTGTGAACAAAGCACAAGCTTGACCGGTAAGGCTCCACCTTCAGCTGCTCGCGCGGTTTAGCGATGCGCCTCAACGCGAGTTACCTGTTGCCTTTTGGAGTATAGCATTTTCCCCAGAAAAAAATATTCTGCCACGAAAAGCATATTCCTCCTGATAAGCAGAATTTTCGAGGGAAAAAATGCGACATGGCATGGCAAGCGTGTTTTTCACGTTGTAAGTTTATTAGGCTTTGCTAATCGGTTAGGCTTTACTTATCGTGCACAAGGCCATGTTATGTTTAACGCTTGCGTGGAAAGCTGAACACCTTTTGTTAGTGGTTGCGGTGGGTGACCAAAACGAACAAAGGGCGACAAAATTACTGTATAACGCAAAATGTGTGCGCAGTGCGTAGGGCCGCCTTCTCAGTCACGGCTCACGTCTGGTGTCGCAGGAAGTGATCGCGTGATCAGCGAACGCCAGGCGCAGCGTGCTACTCTGCCGTTACACCACGCATCATGTTGTCGCCAATCGTGTTGGATCATCTGGCTATCGGGAGGATCGCAGCTTGGTTGAACCACGTATTTCTGATGAGCCACGAAAGGCAAAGAACGCTGGCGTAGTGTGTGTGGGGGGGGGGAAGACACCCTTCGCTGGCGACGCATATCAAAAACGTGAAGGGGAGGCAGTGAGACATATCCAGCCGTGGCGACAGGGTGGGAGATGAGTCGAAGGAGCGCGTGCCGTACTCCTAACAATTTGGCCAGCCGCTGCTCCCCCGTTTTTCTTTCGGCATTGGGTGTCTCGATCACCTGATCGGTTGTGCGGGACATAGCCTTCGCAGCCGCCTCCGCCACACCCTGTACCGAGCGCCAAATTTCTCCGCGTTAAATGGTTGGCAGCCCCGATGAACAGCGCTGAAAAATCAATTTTAAACAAATTCCACGGCTTCACACTAGTGGCCGCAAGACTGGGCGAACAGCGAGGGTAATGGCCCGCCAAAGCTTATTCGTCGTTTGGCTAGCTATATGCGCGATTACGTTTAGTTACTCGGCCAAGACTGCTGAGTACTTTGTCTTCGAAACTCGGTCAAGGTTCCTGAATTGCAATGGGCCTCCTGCGCTCCCCAGGGGGCGCTGCGCAAGCGTCTTCCGGGCAGTACTTCCGTGTAGTACAAAGCTGCACGGTTCCCATTTGATCCCGTGTTGACAGAAGCAAAATGATCTCGATGCTCCAATTGTTTTGCGACTTGGTCACCAGCCCATTCCCGACAAGTCCGATCTCTTTTGGCGATCAACTTGGCATTAGGGGGGAAAGGTTTGCTGCGCTAAATACGTCTACAGCACCAAAGAAAGGGCCGGGACGGTGAAGGCGCTCTGCCAATCGTAGCTAGTTTCACCCATCGATAGTCGTATGAAGTGAAATTTGAAGTGAAGCTTCTAGTTTAAACCAATACTCTAGGTGAAGGAGTTTTCAGCAATAGCCGATCAGAAAGGAAGAATGACGCAATCGTCGATGATTGCGCTTAAAAAGCCAGCGAGTCCGGCGGAGCGCAGGCTCGTCTGTTCCGGTGCGCCGCTCTTTTGTGTACCTGCGCACTATGCGTGCACTTTCATTAAACAGTGCTCGCTTGCGGCGCTGTTACGAATACATGGCGCAGCGTTAGCTTGCCGTTTTGTTGCGTGTCTCAGTGACAAAATTCAGCGAGCGTCAGAAGCGCGAAATCTGTTTTGGGATTCCGAGATTAGTGGCCGTATAACGTCGGGCGAACCGAGAGGCAGCTCGCTTTCTTTGTTTGCGCGCACTTAACTACTCTCTTGCATCAGATATTCCCAGTTCGCACTTAATAGGCTAGAATGAGGGTCAGCAACGTTTCGAAGTGAAGGGCCGGCGGAGGGCTGGACGGCGAATCGGGTGGGATGGGAAGTAGGGCTTTGAATGTAAAGCGAAAAAATTCAGAGAATCGCCAATAATATTTGACAACAATCTGGCAAAGTGTGAAGATGGGGGACAATTCAACTGGAAGCGACCAATTTTCTGTTCTTGTCTCGCTGTCGAACTCCATTTGGGGACTAAACTGCCGTGTCGGCGTTCAGATATTGTTAGCGACAAAGATAAACAACAGAGTCAGTGATGATCGTATGTAAATATTCGGGGTCACGCCGTGTATGAGGCTGTGTTATATTATGTAATGCAAATATAGAAGTACACATTTCTGCAGGCAGCGGGCGTGAGATTTGGTGATTGTTTTTTGTTCTTTATTAGCGAATAATTTGTTTATTTCACGTAATGCCTCACCTACTCGCTAGTATAAATGTACCCTGCCGTTCGTAAATCGTGCGGCGTAAAGCGTTACGCAAGGATCAATTAGTTTGCAAAAATACAAAACAAAATTTTTCCCTCGTTTTCATGGCGGCGCCAGGCCAGCAGTGTCAGCTGAGTCGGATGCGCAATTCTTGAGTTCACTTGCATGCTTCCGCTAAAGCAACCTTTTTCGAGTTACCTAGCGTTCCGTGTTTATGCTACTCGTGAACTTTCCTTGGCAGATTGCAAGCTAGAAGAAAGAAGGGTAACGGTCGTCAGGAAGTTAAACCACCCGACCTGGAGATACTGTCTCATGCCGCGATGACCGCGAAAGCTCGCTCAAAAGAAAGCAGATAAATCGGCTTGTTTGAGCGGAAAATATTTTGTTTAGCCTCTACAACTACCTTAAGGACTTTTTCATACAGTATGCAGTCATTTAAACACACCATAAAGCGAATAAACTAAGTACAACAAAGTTACACTCTCCCTTGTAATTGGAAACGCATGGAGGGTGGCTGAGGTCGTCTGCTTTTGTACTACCCAGAGGCGTCGGCCACTAGGGGCGCTTTATGTCGCCAAAACTGCAGCGCAGGAGGCCTATAGAGCAATGAACAGTGGGTCAATACAGTATGTATAATGTACTCGTGCCCATCGGCTTTGCAGGAATGCTCCTAGAGCGGCGGGGGCGCAGGGACAGAAGCATTTGTGGACAAGTTTTGAACTGCTTCGGTGGCCATGGCTTGCGCAGTCTGTGAGGGGCGTTAATAAAAGGCTGATTAACGTTATTGCTTTTCTTCCTTTTTGCTTCGTTTATTTTGGCAATAATTGTTCTTTTTGCATCGACCAAACTTCAGAACTGGGCGCACCAAGCCGTAGAGCGAGCGACCCATCGACATATTCGCAAAGCTGTGTTTTTTTACCAGCTTTATTGCGCCTCTCAAAGGTGGCGACACTAGTCCCGACAGATTGCGGCAAGGAAAAGATAAAGTAAAGCGGTGCCTGCGCGATGACGCCCGCGCTCATCGAGGTTTTCCTGGGCACGTTCGCCTGCCCGACCACCAACCTACGCGCATTGTTGTTAAAAATCACAATCCAGGAGATTTATGCTGCAATGCCGGAGAAAACTGTGAAGCGCCTAGTTGTGGAGAGCACTCTGGAATGTTTCGCCCGACACGGGCTCTTCACGTGTGCCGATGTTTGCTAGTACGCGTGTTTTTTTTCCTCCAACAAAGCAGTCACTGCGCCGGGTATCGATCTCGCGTCCTGTGGCCGAACACCACAAAGCCTTAGCCACTGAGCGAACGCCACTGGTTTCTTGCTGACGTGACTAGGAGGGCAAGAAGCTGGAAAGTGGCTAATTTTAATGCTCCGGTTTATGTAAAACAAATGCGCACGGGTATTTAAAATAGACGATAATATGAAAACCTTGGTAAGAAAAGAAGCTTCGGGGGAATGAAACGGAACCCGTACTGTTTTTGAGGAAAGCTGGTGGATTTAAATACCGGCGTTTTCTAATTTTCGGATGTATTTATCTTGCAGGCAACCGTAGCCCCTACAAGAACGATACGGAGTGTGGTACGTATTCCTATATTTGCTAGATGTTGCGACATCGGGCTAGTTGGTTTTGTACTTCGCAACTGAGGTACAATACTGCCCTTTGTCCATATTTCGAGCAGAACATTCACCCTGAGAACGTCAAGGCACAATAATGAAAGATTGCTCCTTATTTTGAAAGGCTGGTACAGTAGCATTTCTTCTTTCTACGGATAACTTTTCTATTAGGTAAAATTTACATAAGTTAATCACTTGCAAAGAAAGTCACCGCTAAGATATTGAGATGTGAGCAATGGCACCGTTAGTTACTCGACGAGAGCGCGTTTTAAAATGGCGTGGTTCTGTACAGCAGCGAGGCCCTAGAAACGCTACTGTACAGAAATCATGACTGTACAGAAATCAGCGAGGCCCTAGAGACACTGCTGCCCTAGAAATCATGACTGATCGGCGGGAGCACCGATCGGAGAAGAAGGAAGGCAAGTGTGCAGGTGCTGTGCTGGCTATCGCACTTACCCGTTATCGCACTCACCGCGGGAGGGCATTGCAGCGTAGTCGTGCAACTATGCAATCCCTCCCCAGTCTGTCACTTGTAATCATCTTTGTGCAACCGGACGAATACGGTGAACGAAAACCATCGATAGCCTGCAATTACATGTCATATACATCTACCTCCCAGCGACAAGAAGTTCGGAGTGGGGACGAATTGAAACTGGAGTGCTGTAAATTCCCATTAGCGGCAGTGCTGTTAACTGCAGTACTATATCTGGGAGCTAAATGTTCGCCCGAAGGCCTTATCAACTGCCTGTAGCTGTTTATACTTTGCATTCTCTGTCAACACTATGAGTTATCCACGTTACCCCGAAAACTCATTGCAAGATAGACGGGCCGGCGGAATAGATAGCACCTATTGGTGGTAACTACACTGAGAGGGAAATTTTCGACGTACCCGATGTTTTGACGAAAGCCTTTCGCAGGTTACTTAAACCAGAAAATTGTGGTTTTGTTTGGGTTTGTCTTTTCCTCGATTCGGCCCCTGGCTAAGATTTGCTAAATTCTAGCACTAAGACATCATACAGGCAAAACCTCTCCAAGCCACTAAATATTGTACCATAATAAATCCTTGTGAATATCGTGATGCAAAAAGAAAACAATGTGTATATTTGAGCCACAACATCAATACAAGACCGTACAGGGCAGTGTTTATAATTAAAAAAGTTGTATGTTTTATATGTGCGACCGAAAATAAAAAAAAAACGTGTTGAAAACAATATGTGGGATGAAAACTGCTAAAAATATCTTGCGCCCGTGCATAGACTTCCTGCCACATTCCAAGCCCATTAGTAACACGTGGTTCCAATAAATGGCACACGAGCATTGAACACAAAAAAAAGGATTGGGTTGAACAAGCATCCACCGTGCTGAATGAGCGAGGCGTGAGGTTGACACTGGCACTTCCGTGGCAGCAGCGGCGGGAACTCTCGTATCTCGACGACACTTCATTGAAGTGAGCAGACACGCCACCATTTTTAATTAAAGTGCTGCACTTCTTAGAAAATAGGAAAAAACGTAAGGTTAAGCAAACGGGCTGAGGTTCATCATCTATGAACGTCCACACACATGCGCACAAAACCTTGGGAGTAGGGTTAGGCTGCACACCTGCTACTCCTTCAAACTTTCGGGCACTGAAGTAGCAGAGAGCACTTCGCAAGGATTTTTCGGCGTCTATTTTTGCGGATAATTATTTATTCACTGTCTTTGTGAATCTTTTCTATGCCAACCTTACCCTTCTGGACAACAAATATTTCAAAATATCAGCTTAACAAAACATGTGACCAAATTATTTATTATCGAAATTAAACAAGTATTGTTCTCTACCGAATTCACAAGGTTCAAGCCTCTATCGAAACGTAAGCTGTTTAATTAAATTTTTCGGTCCTGGGCTCTTTCGGGATCGCCGTAAAACTTTTTCAGACACTGCTCGTATCTTGCTAAGAGAAAAATTGGACTTCTTAGAGATCATAAAGCACATTCTAAACAGGCATAATGAAGTAAAAAAATTTTTACGTGAACAATTCTTACTTCGCGCGGTTTTCCATAGATGAAGCGTGCATGCTACGACTACGGACAATATCTTAGCTTGACCACATTATAGGCCCTGGTTGCATAGACGAAATCGTCTGGAGAACGCCAGGGCTTAAAAAAGATACAAACGTTGTTCTCAACCAACCAATCAAAACTTTTGTAGCACAGCAGGATACTTTAATTACTCGTATTGCCTGAATATTTGTGGCAGCCATATTCAAACGAGGGTTCTGACTGTCCCGCTCGATCGTGTGCGTCAATGAGATTTTATGTCTTCAAGGCTACGTGTAAGTATGCGTGGTGTTGAATTTACCGCGCTTATCGAAGCGTTATTCAAAGCCGAGCGCCTATATCTATAGGGGGCGAATTTCTAGGGCTTTAATTGCTCACTTCCGTTTGCGGAGGAACGTATTCATGATACGCCGATTATTCTGTTCGGCGAACTCTACTAATACGTCCCCTTTGTTATTTCTACAACGGAGAACATAATTTCAAACAGCTTTGTGTCCAGCCCACTTTTTTCCTACTTGCTTGCGTCTTGCCTACTGCGGGATACTTGGAAGTGGTTGTGAAGTAGGCCGAATTAGGAGAATAAATATCAAATAGATTTTATACTATCCAAAAACACTGGCGTTTTGTAGGATCTGTGACTGCTCCGAAAGGGAAAGTACAGTGACCACCCTATGGGAAATCTAGAATTAAGGCTAGATTTGAAAAGACAGCTTAACAAGCCAGTACAAAACAAGGTGATCAATGACCTTACAGTAAGGCGAAAAGTTGAAGAATTCATCATCGCGCTGCAGCACGAATATTCACCCCTCATCTAGGAAGCTGAGTTTACGACACACGAAGAGAGCGAAGAGCGACAATCTTGCACGTATTATCACAGAAGTGTGTAGTAGAAGTTGGAGCTACGATCGATAGACAGGATACTGGTAAACGTATCCAGGATACGAAATATTCAATACGGAAATGCCAAAGCATGCCGGTTTCTGCCCTACCTGAGAGAATAGATAGAACTAGCGGAGCTTCTGACGTTAATCAATAGGCTTAAAGCCACTGATATACAGAAGTATAATACGCAGAGGATTGAGCAAGCTGTAAGCAGTGGAGGCAGCTTCAAAGCAATGAAGAAGCGTATAGTCATGGGGAAAATGCAGATGTATGCACGTCAAGACAACCAAGAAAACGTCCCAACCAATAAAGGTGTAACAGTTATAGTAGCCGAGGAGTTCTATACAGATCTGTACAGTAGCCGTGACATCCAGAATAATAACGAACGAGGAAGTAGGGCAGCGCATGCAGACACCCCACCAGTAATGACCGAAGAAGTAAAGAAGGCTTTCAATGAAATTCAAGGGGACACAGCTTCTGGTAACGGTGCCATAAAAGCAGACCTCTTGAAAGAAGGCCGGCAAATTCTACTCAAAACTTGCAAGCCTGTGTATGCAATGTCTAAAGAGAACGCGAAGTTAATCTAAATATATAGGAATTGTGAAACGAAGGACCGGAAATATTCAGGCCGGTCAGCTTACTATCAGTCGGCTACAAGGAAGTTGCGAAGATAATCACTAACAGAATTTCCGCGACCTTAGATTCGGGTCAACCGAATGAACGAGCAGGGCATTGCAAAGGCTATTTATCAATGAACCATACTCACACTACCAACCGCGTGATAGAGAAATGCTCAGGGTATGCTCAGCCCCTATAAATGGCAGTTTTACATTACGAAAAAGCCGTTGACTCGGTCAAAACCACAGCAGTCATTCAGCCATTGCGAAATTACTATTTGGACAAATATTTGGCACAAATACTAAAGGATATCTACAATGGGTCCATAGCTACTATTTCCCTTCTTATTCACGGCAGTAAAATACCCATGTGGAAGGGCTTCAGCAAAGAAGATACAATATCCCCGAGGTTATTCACAGCGGGTTTACAAAAGGTATTGAGACCATTGGTTTGGGAATAGGTAGGCGTTATACGTAATCGCGAATACATCAGTAACCTCGGATTTGCTGATCACGTTGACTTGCTAAG
Organism: Haemaphysalis longicornis; assembly: GCF_048455015.1. Lineage (NCBI taxonomy): Eukaryota > Metazoa > Arthropoda > Arachnida > Ixodida > Ixodidae > Haemaphysalis > Haemaphysalis longicornis. Next base: position 50,356,769 of record NW_027526233.1, read on the forward strand.
TAACTGGGGGGACGAATTGCAAAGCATGATTGCCTCACAGGACACGCATAGTAGAATCGTGGGCCTGAAAATCACAATGAAGGACACTAAAGTAACGCTCAATGGCCTCAGGAGAGCACAGCGGTTCGGGATAGGTGACCAGGCCGTGAATTGGTAAGCGAATATATTTGGTTTGGCAAAGTAGTGAAGTCGGATCCGAACCATGAGGCTGAGACAATTAGAAGCAAATGAATGGGGTGGAGTGCATTGAGCAAGCATTCTCCGAAAATAAATGGCAGCCTACCATTGTCCCTCTAGAAGAAAGTGTACGGCAGCTGTATCTTACCGGTATTCACCTACCAGGCAGAGACTTGGAGGCTCACTAAAAGGATTAAACTTAAATTCAGGAATACTCAGTGAGCAATGGAATGTAAGATGATCGGTGTAACATTATGAGACAAGAAGAGAGCAGAGTTGGTCAGGGAAGACACGAAGGCTAAGGACTTATTGGTAGAATTAAGGAATAAATGGGTTTGGTTAGAGCATGATTGGCGAAGTCAAGGTAACCGTTTGCCATTAAGAGTAACCCAGTGGATGCCAAGAGAAGACAAGCGTGGAACGAGCCGGCAGAAAGTTAGATGTGCAGAGGAGATGAAGAAGTTCGAGGGTATTAATTGGTCAGAGTTAGCACAGAACCAAGATAATTGAGATATATGGACATGCCTTGGCCGCGCAGTGGGCGTAGAGGGGCTTGTGATTATGATGATGATGATGGTTATGATAGTTATGTATGCTCACTATGTGATTGCTGACAGTGACGAAGCCGATCCAAGTGCGGCTCCCCACATTATGAATGTCTAACCGCAGCGCTTTTCACAGCGCCAGAATCGCGCCATAATAAAGTTTGTTGAGTGAGTCCATATTTGAACCTCAATTGTCATCCCCAAGAAGGTGCATACATACGATGCACACATTGATATTTTACTCTACTCATATAGCAACCTAAGCACATTTTACTTGTTGATAACGGGTATAACAAAGATGCACATTCTAGCAATGAGGAGTATTAAAGGTGTAGTGAAGACGAAGTAGAAGATTCGTTCATTTAAATAGGTGTTTTGCCTCTACTACAGACGCCGTTTTTACAGCAAGATTGAAAAGAAATGAAGGTAATAAAGAAAACGTCTGCAAGATTGCTGATTGTTTAGCCAGTTTCCGGCTATTTATCTGTGACATTACAAACATTGTTCGAACTATTGGTGACCACTTGCGAAAGCCACCACCAAGAAACATGACTGCGTGATTCTGCAGAACCCTCATGTAATGTTTATTCGTGTCACTTCAATACTGACGTGCCGTACACAAACTGATAACGGTTTTTAGTGCTATGACATATTTTATTTATTTATATGCTGTTTTATACTGGTTTCTTTATAGCCTTCACTGCAATATTGTACTCTTGAATGAAAGGGGTGGAGGTTTCAGTGATAATGCAAGAAAACAACAACAAATTGCCGTTTTACACTCTCAGATTGAGGGAATACATAAACAAGCAACAGCAAGGTTTAAATGTTTTTTCGGTATTTTGTTAAAAAAGTGTATTTTGTGGCCCAATGGAGCTCAGTGAGCTAAATAGTTCTGTTGAATTGAACAAAGATTTCTTTTCCACATTCCCTTTTTTGGCTGGAGGTGCGAATCATATGCTCAACACGTGCGGTAGGGGTTGTGACCGCCCGCAATTAGCCCACAGCGGTATATTCCTTCTTAAAAATCTAGCGGTAATGCCTCGCGGTTCAGAGACAAGTTACATTTGGAGTTCTTTTGTTGGGGGAATGAAAAATACATGAAACCCTTGCGGCACAAGCTTCGCCTAAAACTAGTCGACGATAAGGCTTGGCAGTACAGCCATATTTGAGCGCAAACATTGAAATACTCTTAAAGATATAATTCTGCCCTCCGGACTTGATTTTATTATTAATACAATGAAATAAATATTAATGCAATTATGACTAAAATAGACGTGACGTTGCCTTTTCTCCTAAGACCTTGTCGTGCAACTCGCTCGGTAAAAGCATATTCTGCTTTTCTTTATAACGTTCCTTCTCGGACCCAAAGAATGGACATCGGCAGCGCAGTACAGGGGCAGGTGAAGGTCAGCGGGAGAGGCCTCTTTCCGGCACGATGGGGATAACGGCGTCTGACCGTCCTCTTTGTTGCAACGCACACCGCATAGCCGTGCCCTAAGTAAAGAGTGCGAAATCAAATTACAGTTGATGCTAACTGTTTGCCACCGTTTTTTCAGCCTACCGACAGTCAAACTCAGGGACCTTTAGTTACTGCATTCCCGACGGTCAGTCATTCAGCTTGTCTGCTGGCCGCGAATTTTGCAAGAAACGTGGCCTTGTACTCCTTCGTGAGAGCACCCTGAAGAAACTGCACGGCCTCCACAATTTTTCCTTGCCGGAGGACCTGCGGGACATGGATCGGTATCGTATCTGGGAAGCAGGCTTTAAGACGGAAGGGTAAGGACACCATTCTTCAATTTCCACCCAGAACTGCGAGTTGCCGCAGGCGTTAGGTTTTCATTAAATTTGTACATGGTAACGTACATGTAACTGTGCATGGGCACGTGCCGGACGCTAGGGACAGAGCGGTTGGCATTTAGCCTTCCCCTTTTGTGACGTCAGGCGTAGGAGACGTTGCTAAAACAGGGAATTTTTAGACCCTGCTTATCATTATACGTGATATACCAAGATAAAGAGAACATAAATTAACACAATATGCAGTTAAAGTAGCCATTCCGGCAAAACTTTGATAGATTCCATCGCCACCTCGACTAATGCAGATCAGGTTTAAAAAAAAAATAATAACTTAAGGTGGCATGTGTTTGCGGGCAACAAAACATAGTTCATTGCTTATTGCAACTACGTCGTAATATAAACAATCAGATGCTTACGATAGTACATTCTACGTCGGGAACGTACATAATCGAGGCAAAAGCGGGAATCGCAATATCTCATAGGGGGCACGTGCTATATTTTGTGTCTTCTTTTGGGTGCTTTTGACAAGAGCCATGTTACCATGTAAAAGCACTAGGCTCAAAAAACATCAATGATAAATTCTCGATACATAAACAAGGGGAACACTGAGAAAGAGAGCAGGCCTTTGCTATGGGTTTGATCGAGTGATATTAGGGAAATTTAAGGAAACCAAGACAGTCACGGCTTTATCGATGCAACAGCGCCACTGAAGCTAGAGGAAAGGGCAATAGATTTGAGAAATCTTGATACAAAACAGCAAAGCGAATCGTTTCCCCTCAAACAGCAGCGTGCCCGGGCGGAATGTCAATGCACGTTGTAAACTTGCTTGGACTAAACAGTAAGCCATAATTGATGAGGTCCCTTCATAATGCAATACAATGTGAGTAAATAGCGCAGTATAGGCTACACAAAAAAAAGTAATGTATAAAGGCCGAGGCAGAAAATATTGTATTGATTCATACAGACAACTTAAAATAAAATGAGTGGCGTATAAATCCGTATTGCCGAAGACAAAATCACGCATGGATGGGGACAACAAAACCCTAGGTGAACTGCTGAATACATTAGAACAAGGAAGGCGCTTTTTTGATAATTTGGAGTAATAACACGGTGCAATAAAATATCAAAAGGTTTTTATTATTCCGCTATGAATAACATTCTCATACATTAAAGGGGCTTATAACAACTTAAACAGACAACTACAGTGCGGCGTGCTCAAACTTCGCTCTTGGACGACGAGTAAATACAGTTCCTTTCATAAATTTCTCACGGTAGAGAAGTGAACCTGACATGGGAATATCCGAAATGAACACAGCAGGTAAACATCTATCTAGGACGGAAAGAGGGGTGCATTTTGAACACAATGCGATTTATTCTTTTCACAGCAGTGTTAGAAAAGAAACTGGAATAAAGTCAATTACGGTTGAACCTAAATGCACGTGTGGCAAGGTGAAGTGTCAGAACAGTTATTCTGGAGATGCTATACGCAGACCACACTACTCTTGTATCGGAAAACTAGAGTTATTTAACGCCTCATAAATATTAGTGGCTATCAACCCATAGAACTTGGCTTGCAGTGTAGCACTCAAAAAAAGTTACACCATCTTCCCGTGGGGAACCCTGATGAGGATGCGAAGCATCGTGGTGGTTCCGTGTGATTCCATTGTGTTGCCGTTATGTTAAGTGATCTGGTTTTTACTAGCGCCAGAGGGAATTTCGCGTCCGGGTCCACACCGGTGGCCAAGCCACGCAAGTGCTGTTGTGTTACGGTGAGTAGGTGGTGGTTCTCGAGACGCCGAAACTCGTACATCATGTTCTTGTCGATGTTGTCTCTGTGGTGGAATCGGTAGTCTCCGTCAGCTTTGGTGAGGTAAAGGTTGTTGACATTGGTGCACCGGCTGAGAGCAATGTACACGCCCCCCTCTTCGCAGCTTTGTCTTCTCGTTCTTCTTCTTCTTCGGCGGTTCCCCTACGGGAACATGACGATGGTGGTTGAACGCGAACTATCTCGTGATGTATTCTTTGGTTGGCCAATCCCTAGGGTCATCCTGCCACAATCAGCATCAGAGGTGCTGCGGACGGGGCTGGTTGAGGTGCAAGGCGCGTGGCGCTTCCCGCCACAGCTTTCCCACGGGAAATTTAGCATCCCCCTCTAAAGTTTACAGTTCATCGTTTCCGTTGACGTTCAGCTTCGCGTGCCTTCGTTGTATCAGTAGCTTCTTGACGTAGTTTGAATGAGTCAAGCATATAAAGCGCGTTCGTAGCACTTGCTCCTGTCCCAGATTTGTAGCGTAGTGGGAAGAGTACCGCGTACCTCCCGTTGCGGCCACATAGTCGTGTGATCGAAACCGGGCGACGCTAACTATTTCTTTTTTTATTGTGTAGTATCGCGGAGCTGTGGGTGTAAGGAGGAGAGTTGCGCATGCGCAGTGAGCGTGTGGACGGCGCCGCCATCAACGACGAAGGACCAGGTGAGCCTAAGAAATGCTCCGCATTTCAAAGGGGTTCTGGTGTAAAGACACTACTACTGGCGCCTTGTCAATCCAGCATAGCCATTTACACAGCGTCCGAGAAAATAAATATGTTGGAGGGAGTTTAACCGAACGGGCAATTTGCCTAAAGACTAACAAGGAAATACTTAAGAATAAATGAAAGTGACCCGCTGCTATACTTAAACATACAGCTTTATTGGGTATAAAAAATAAGAAGTGGAGAGAGGAATTCGTAAATACGTAATATGTACGGCCCTTACATTAGCAAATGCAGCACTCTGCCGACAATCATACGCTCTATCATGTCTTGGAGTGAACCAGAGAGCGGTAGTCATTTAATAATTTGGAGCGCATTGTAAAAACAAATTAAGGCATCAGGGCATGGAGGTATGGTCGTGGCGTCGTTTAAAGTTCGAGATGCTCGGAATAAAAGATGCCATGAGATTAGTTTGAGAGATCGGTCTCCTGAAGTTGTTAAGTGAGTATACACAAAAAGCGTGGACAGGGACTCGTTAAAAAAGACTAGAAGGCCAGCGATGAATTATGAAAAGAACAGTGGAGAAAGACAGCCAAGGTAATTAAAAAGAAGCAATGCAGGTGGAAACAAATATTGGTAAGAAATAAATGGCAGAAGCTAAAGTGTCTTTAGAGATATCCAGGCGGAAAAGTTAAACATCAGAAAGGAAATGCACTTCGATATTTAAAGTGCAGTGCTTTGCTTTTTGAGGCTATAGAGTAGTTTAAGTTCTAAGAGCTTTGTGTGAACGTATTCTCAAATGATGGTGTTTGCGTGGCCTGCGGAGAAGAAACAAGCTATGCGGCCCATAATATGGGAATATGTGTGTATCCATCCGAATTTATATGAGGGGACAATTAGGCTTTTAACAGCTCTAATAATTCAATGTACCACAGAGGAAAGTAACCTTAAGGCTGTAGAGGTGACAGAAATGCGAAAGTAATGCTTCTGGAAGAGGAGGAGGGAGGGGCTTGCCTAGGAAATCATGCAAGTGCAAGAGGCAAATGTTATTTAGAGGCTTTCCCAAGAGTAGCGCTATAGGTTAAGCATTAGTACAGCATACATTTTTTTCGTTAAATAACACGTCATCACCCCGTCACCAAAGAGATACCATTACAATCCTTCAATCGATCGATCAATCAATCAATTAGGCCGTCAGGACATCATGTGGAGCCTATTATGGCTGGAGCATAGGTTATATTATACCGGGAGACAACCTTCAATGTAACGCCCTGAAATATTGTTTCGAAGTGCTCATGCAATGTTTCTTTTCGCGAGGGATGGACCGGTGAGCTACGTGCTTGGGCAAGTTTCTCTATATATTAGCACACTTCCCGCAATTTGTCTGCCTTATTCAGACACGTGTCACCATTCTGTCCGTTGCAAACAAGAAATACTGCTCACTGTGAGAACAGCAGACATGCTCTTACACTTCCTGTTGCACACCATTCTCTAACCACAATGAAGGAAGCAAGCACACTTTTGTAGGCAAAGTTCGCCCGAAGCTGCAAAAAAAGAAAACTACGCGATCTTCAACGCATACACCAAAATTTCCTACTTATACCAGCCTGTTTATTTGTCTACCCTATTCGACCCGCACCCGCATATCTCAGTTCTTCTGAAACACACGTCAATTTGAAACATTGTAGTTGCTGCTTAACCCTTTGTAGTTGGGGTTACATAATTTCCACACCCTGATAATTTACAACGCCGTACTTTGCTAACCTCGGACCAGCTGACGGCCAACTTGAATTTGGTGAAACTTGCCACATATATCTTTGGCACCTACAGTTGCATATCTATAATTATTTTAAATGCGGAGCATTTCTTAGGCTCGCTTGTCCTCGGTCGTTGATGGCGGCGCCGTCCACACGCTCATTGCGCATGCGCAACTCTCCTCCTTACACCCACAGCTCCGCGATACTACACTATAAAAAAACGAAATAGTGAGCGGCACCCGGATTCAATCCCCCGACTATCTGGCTGCAGCGGGAGGTACGCGGTACTCTTCCCACTGCGCTACAAATCCGGGAGAGGAGCAAGTGCTACGAACGCGCCTTATGTCCTTGACTCATTCAAACTACGTCAAGACGCTACTGATACAACGAAGGCACGTGAAGCTGAACGTCAACGCAAACGACGAACTGAAAACTTTAGAGGGGGATGCTGAATTTCCACTGGGAAAGCTGTGGCGGGAAGCGCCACGCGCCTTGCAGCTCAACCAGCCCCGTCCGCAGCGCCTCTGATGCTTATTGTGGCAGGATGCCCCTAGGGATTGGCCAACCAAAGAAATCATAACGAGATAGGTTCGCGTTCATCCACCGTCGTCATGTTCCCGTAGGGGAACCGCCGAAGAAGAAGAAGAACGAGAAGACAAAGCTGCGAAGAGGGGGGAGTGTACATTGCTCTCAGCCGGTGCACCAATTTCAACAACCTTTACCTCACCAAAGCTGACGGAGACTACCGATTATACCACAGAGACAACATCGACAAGAACATGATGGACGAGTTTCGGCGCCTCGAGAACCACCGCCTACTCACCGTAACACAACAGCACTTGCGTGCCTGTGCCACCCGTGTGCACCCGGACGCGGAATTCCCTCTGGCGCTAGTAAAAACCAGATCACTTAACATAACGGCAACACAATAGAACCACACGGAACCGCCACGATGCTTCGCATCCTCATCAGGGTTCCCCACGGGAAGATGGTGTAATTTTTTTTCGTTTTCTTCCACCGTTTCATTGGGGGTTTGCGCGCCAAAGCTTCTTCGTATATGCAGCGCGCCGCACTACCGAGCGATAATATAATTCAGTTATTTGCGTATCTTTTGTGCGCACCCAAATATATTTTGCGATGGACATGGCGTCATAATTAAGCGCAACTGAGAAAGCGTGCTCTTCGTTTTGTGTAATTCAGATCTACCCTCATGTGATAGGTTTCTTCGGTTTTCAGGGAAGGGGAGAGGACGGCAGAGGGCCACCCATTGTCTATAAGTACCCTCCCCATCTTAATTACGCGTGTAATTTTTTTACATATCCGCAATGTCTTTCAAAGCAGCCTGGTCTAGATGTATTAAATATGGTGCATGTAAAACACTTGTAAACCTAGCCATCCAATTGGAAACGGCAGTTAGATTCGTTTTCCAAAGCATATTGAGTGTTTAATAAACAGTGGGGTTCTGGATGACCGTGACAGCCTGACGCCCCAGCCACCGCGCCATCTATGACGAGTCTGAGCGACAAAGACCGGGCGAAGCAGCCGCAAACAACCGCCGATTCTCGTTGTACCGGTGGCGAGGCTCCGAGTGACCGCATCGGCGACGCCTCTTCTCAGCGAATTACTTTACGTGCCATGAAGTCACACTTGCGAAACCTGCGCTCTAGCGCCTCAAGGTCATTGCGAGGCGATGCATTTCATGGGGAGATGTCGCAATTACAGCTTTTTTCTTATAACGTCGGTTACCTGTGAGGCTAAACTAAATGTATCAAGCCATACTTGGAAGGCTTTCGTGGAAAACAATGGCGCACTGTTACCAGAGCCGGAATTGTCCACCCAAGTGTCGTTTTCACCAGAAAGCACCCGTATGAGAGGGGCCCTCATCCTGCAGTCGGAATAAAGGGACCAACGAGACAATTGGTAAACGACGTCACTGAATACGTTTCGTATCGCTAAACTCTCTATGAGACAGCAAGGCGAGCAAGAAGGCATGAAGGCAAGCCCTTTCCGTTTTGCTGGAACAGTTTTCGGGATAACAGGAAAAACCGTTAACCCGAGCATTCGTTCACACAACCTTTCTTCGGCCAAAAACAAGGGATTAGAAGTATATTTTGACAACCTGTAGGTACGAATTTGTGGTGGCGGCCCCTTCACCCGTTAACAGCGCCACTATCGTCATCACCCCTGCATCCCACAATCATCATCAGCAGCGGTGCTTGCCAGGCTGCATCAGCAGTGCCACGCACCGCGAGAACAGATGGAACACGACTGAGTGCCTGGGCGGTCGCTTGCCATCGCCGCTCCCCCTCCAGTTCCGGCCGGGCCTTGCGCACCCCAATAAAATGTAGGAAGGCCACATCGCCTCACCGAGTCCACGGCTCCACTTCCTACAAGTGGTGACCCGGAGGTTCCGCGCCTGATACCCGGCCAGCGGCACACCGACATGGTGACGTGGGGGGGCAAGCCGATACCAGCGTTCGAGCCACGGCACCTCAGGGGATGGTTCTTTAGGTTCGAGGCTACCCTCTTGCTCAACCACGTCACGGTACAGCCTCTGAAGAACTCCATCCTTTGGGAGACTCTTCCGCCCGAGCTCCGCTGCGTCCTCGTCCTCCCACCGCCCAGCGCCACCCCCTACGATGACCTTCGCGCGGCCGTGCTCGCGCACAATGGCCTCGGGGACGACTGCTTTCGGCCTGTAGCAGATGAGGTACCGGCCCGGTTTGCGCACGCTTCGCCGCCGCGTGCAGCACACGCGGTACCTGCACGGCTCGCGCATACTACGCCGCAACACACGGTACCCTCCGTGCTACCCCGACCAGCGACGTTCGCTCCCACCGACGCCGACACCTTGGTCTCCACCTGCAGCACGGCAGCCCCACCTGCACCGCCCGGAGTTGAACCCGACGGCATCGCACGCGCTCACCGACCACCTCCCGCCTCGCCCGTTTCTGCAACGCCACGCGAAGGCACTGGTGAGCGAAACAATACTGAAACAGCCGAACCAACACCTACGGCACTTCCAGCGGACGACGTCACGGAAACCCACCAGTCACAGCCCGCCTCGACCGCTTTTACTACCCCACGCGAGGGCTCTGGGGATTGCCTTGGCTCCGTGACCGTGCCATCTGCCGATCTTCTTTTGCCAGCTACGCCAGCGTTGCTCGTGAAGTCCACCACGGCGTTGACGCTATGCCCGGCTCCACTGCAATAAGGGCCTCACTCGGGTGCAACGTACATCGAGCCCCCCTTCGCAGAGACCAACAACACAGCCACGACTTCTGTACCGCATAAAACACCCCGTTAGAGTGAACTAGAATACTTGGGTAGTGGAAAAAGCGGCCGCCGCCGAGTGAGGCACTTCGTGTCAACCCCGCGCGGTGGCGCTCGCGTGCCCCGCCCGAGCGCTTTTTCGCCTCGGGTAGCGGCGGGTAGGTGTGCGTTGGGGCATTCTCCGAGGGGCTACAGTTCTTTTTTCGTGTAAAAACCGCTGATAATGCTATTAATGTACCAGGGTTTTTATGGGAAAGGTATCTACGTCGTGTATTTACTGTTTGCATATTTCTTCATTCCATTTAGCCAACCGAGCAGACCGCGCCGTGCTTTAGCCATCGAGCTCGTTATCATGCCGATATTTTTTTCTTCGTTGTTTGATGATTTTGCTATGGTATTGTGTCGACTGAGGAAAGAGTGGCGTGCTTTATGCTGGCCAGCATACGTCACTTCTGATTTTTTTTCTTTATTTTCTTGCTGATTTTTCTATCAAGATCTGCATACCGAGCAAACTGCGTCGTCCGTACGCAAACGTTTCCCGTTTTCTTTTTCAAATTTGACCCATGCAGCAGCACACATGACAGATGTCTTAAAACTTCAGTTAAGTCAACGAAAAGAGCGCAAATACAGGATTCGCAACTGCAATTCTCGGAAAAGCACCGTCACACGGCATAATTTTATTGTGTGATCATTTTATTTATTAAATAAACATAATTTTATTGCGCGTGCGTGTGCGCGCGTGTGTGTGCGTCCGTGCGTGCATGATGTATGTGTGTTCGCGCGTGCGCGCGCGCGTGTGTGTGTGTGTGTGCGTGTGTGTGTGCGTGTGCGTGTGTGTTCGCACGTGCGTGCGTGCGCGTACGTGCGTGCCGGCGTGTGTGTGTGTGTGCAAGTGTGGCTGCACACACACACACACACACACACACACACATATATATATCTATATATATATATATATATATATATATATATATATATATATATATATATATATATATATATATATAGAGAGAGAGAGAGAGAGAGAGAGAGAGAGAGAGAAAATAAGGGTTGGCAGTCAAGAAAACCTCGGAAAGGAAAGGGGAGTTGTGGTGGGTCATAGAAACAGATGAAGAATTTTTTTAGTAAGAAAGAAAGTGGTGAAAAAATGCCCGCCGGGTGGGATCCGAACCCACGAACTCCAGAATACCGGCCAGACCGGTATTCTGGAGTTCAAGGGTTTGGATGCCACCCGGCGGGCATTTTTTCACCACTTTCGCACCAGACCGGTATTCTGGAGGTCGTGCGTTCGGATCCCACCCGGCGGGCATTTTTTCACCACTTTATTTCTGACTAAAAAAATTCTACATGTGTTTCTATGACCCACCACAACCTCCCCTTTGCTTTCCGAGGTTTTCATGACTGCCAACCCTTATTTTCTGTCTTAATTCACAGAGCCCCTCATTTCCCATTTTCTGATTCGCTATATATATATATATATATATATATATATATATATACAGGGTGTTCCAGCTATCATGCACCAATATTTAAAAAAAGAGCAATGGCGTTACGAGAAGAAAACCTAGTGCGCAATGTTTGCAGTACTGTGGAGAAGCGGACAGTATTTTTTTGTTAATGATATTTAACTAATAATTTGTAATTAATTATCTAACTCGAGAATTACAGTCCTAATCACTGAAGTGTCAATGAGGCACTTGTAGGTACCCACGAGGGGCATCTAACTGCGGTATTTTCAGCATCGAACTAATTGCGTACTCAGTCATTCTGACTGATAAAGAAAACCCGCGAAATATGAAAAATACCACGTGACGGCGCCTCCGCGTGCTTTTGCGCGCCTCGTAAAGCAATGCCCTCAAACAAGCTGCCTCTGAGTTAGCCAGAATGTAATAAACAAAAGAAAGAAAGAAGAAATCGCGACCGAGTTTGTGCCTTATCTGCACAGGCGCCCAGCAAATCTTGCTGCTGCTGCTCCTTCCATGCATGCCTTTATCAAGTTGATGCGTTGTCTCTTGGGGCGGGTGACAGGCGAAGCAGTTGCATTCAATCAGCTTGTTTGGGGACGCTGCTTTACAATGCGCGCGAAGGCGTCGTCACGTGGTATTTTTCATATTTCGCGGGTTTTTTTTATAAGTCATAATAAATGAGTACGCAATTAGTTCGACGCTGAAAATACCGCAGTTAGATGCCCCTCGTGGGTACCTACAAGTGCCTCATTGATACTTCAGTGATTAGGACTGTAATTCTCGAGTTAGATAATTAATTATAATTAATTAGTTAGATATCATTAACGAAAAAATTACTGTCCGCTTCTCCACAGTACTGAAAACATGGCACACTAGGTTGTCTTCGAGTAACGCCATTGCTCTTTTTTTAAATCTTGGTGCATGATAGCTGGGACACCCTGTATATATATATATATATATATATATATATATATATATATATATATCCTGACACAGAAAATATTTTTGGAGTATAGTATCAGCGAAAGATATTTTTAACGGCGCCGCAGTGACCTCGCACTTTGATTTTTTTTTCATTTAATCTTAGCGATCAATGCGGAAACTTTTTGGCATCAACCATCACGAAGACACTGCATGCATGCGCTCGGGCAAGCACGTCCCAAAATATTTTTGTTGAAGCCCGAGCCTGGCCCGGGCCCGAGAAAATGCGTGCTACCTGGCCCGGGCCCTTGCAGTGCACTAATTCACGCAACACACACGATACGCGGCGGCCGCTTTTCTGATGGAGGCGAAAAGCAAAAACGCCCGTGTGTACGAGATTTCGGTGCACGATAAAGATCCCCAGGTGGTCAAAATTAATCCGGAGCCCTCCACTACAGCGCGCCTCATCGCCTGCGTTGCGTCGGCGTGTTAAGCCCCACAATCAATCAATCAACACACACGATACGTTTTAAAAACGTCAGCGAAAAGCATCAACATTCGCAACCGTACGTAGTTCTAAGAAAAGCACCACATGGCACACTTTATCGCGCGATCATTTTAAAAGTGCACAGTTCATTGGAACGCTGGTTACCCATTAACGTAAAATAATTAGCGCTTTAGAAATGCACAAGTTCATGAAATGTACTGCCCACGTCTTGCAGACGTAAGGTAATTATGAACAGTTAGGAACTCCACAAATAAAAGCAGGGTAAAACAAATCGCAAATATAAAATATTTCTAGCAATCACATAATTGTATTAGGGGTGCAGTCCGACCCCACAATACTGCACAATCCTTTCAAACTGCATGAGCCATGGCCCTTCTGCAATCAGAGACCGTCGCACGCATAACACCCTGTCCGTATTACCAATAAAATACAGAATCAAGAACACTTAAGGATCAATGCAGTGCCTGCAAGGCTCCTCTTGTAATTACACACAAAAAAGACCATGTGCAGCGGTTAAAAAACGTCAAAACACAGCGTGAATAGCCGAACAGCAGCATAGCGGCACGTCGATCAACGCGCGCCGCTTCGGGATCTCCTCGGGCGGGGCACACCAGCGCCACGCGCGGCGGTTAACACGTTTGGCTTCAAGGGCGCCGTGGGGAGCAGCCGCCGCTTTTTCCACTACCCAAGTATTCTAGTTCACTCTAACCCCGTGAGCACCTCGTAAACCGCGACGCGCAGTATGACCAAGGGTGCGTTCATGAAACTCAACGCTGACGTCACCATCGACGCCGTAAGCACCAGACAAGAAAGCGAGTTTCGCCACTGGCACTTCTTCGGCGCACATCGACGAGGCGTCAGTGCCGTTTTGCCAAACAACACCTTGCATGTCGGCTACAACAAGCGTTGCGGGCTCATATTCGTCGGCGTTCCGGGATGTGGGTGACTCGCTGTAGCCGCTGTCACCCTAAGCGTTGTACTGTGGTTGTACTTACAGCATGCGCAACGATGTCGCACCAGACACCGTGCTCAAACCGTCACATCCGAGAGTACAAGCCCCCTCGTACCGGCACACAAACGCCAGTGTACACGCGTCGCAAGAGGCTGGTCGTGGAACTTCCGTTCTACCAGCCCCGCCAAGTTTTCACTGTGGCCGCGGTTCGTGCCTTCTTCACTTCGAGACTACTACACCGTACACCAGTTCGTCCCACTTTGCACTTTCAGCCAAGGCCACCTGAGGGCAATCAACAATCCGGAGGCCCACAACAGACTGACCAAAACTGCTGCTATAAGTTACGCCCGTTTTGACCTGGACTGTCTAAGGAACTACAATGAACATGCTTAGTGAATTATCTGTACATAGCTTGTACTTCTCTCTCTGTCTTAACGCGCCCTGCAGTAAGGGGGGAGCCCTGTAGTGGCGGCAGCTTCACCCGTTAACAGCGCCACTATCATCATCACCCTTGCATCCCACAATCATCATCAGCAGCGGTTGTTGCCGGGCTGCGTCAGCAGTGCCACGCACCGCGAGAACAGATGGAACACGACTGAGCGCCTGGGCGGTCGCTTGCCATCGCCGCTCCCACTCAAGTTCTGGCCGGGCCTTGTGCACCCCAATAAAATGTAGGAAGGCCACATCGCCTCACCGAGTCCACGGCTCCGCTTCCTACAAATTATTGGTACTCCATTTAAAACACCGTTGATATTTGAATAAAAGACAAATGATCTCAAAAACGAGTATTGAAACACGCGTGCTTTTTTTCTGCAGCCTGCTTTTTTTGCTACGCTAAACTGTGCCGTAACAAAAGTGAGATGGTGGTTCAAACGGTTTAAAATCCCGCACCAGAGTCATTGACGCAGGCATTGACGTATGGTAATTTCGTAGCTTTGGAAGCCAATATTGTTGTGCCTGGTGTGACGCATACTAAAAAACAGAGTTAATGTTTTATATCTGTCGTCGTTTTTCTTCCTTTTAGGAACACGCACCCTGGATACTGCACTGCGACCAACTTGGTCACGATGACGCCGGAAACGGAAAGCCTACCATGTTCTCATCAACTTGGATATATTTGTAAGTTCTGGATGAAACGTAGACAAAAGTCAACAGGAAGATGGCGACTGGACAATGTGTGATCAGACAGGAACGAAGAGAGGGGAGAAGTATTGCAGATTTGCTGCTTGTGAATTGAAAGACTCTTGACGAATTAAAACAATTTCGGGCAGCCTTCCACATCGTGATTTTGGAATATTTTCCGTTTTAAACTGTAGCCTGCAATTATTGTAACACTCGCAGATATCCTGGCGTGCCAAATATAGATTTTGGTTAAACATAGTTGGTGCCTGGCAAAAAAACACATGTGTGCCACATGACCTGTTGCATGCACTCGCGTGTGAGCGGTCTTTCGGTCCTTGTAGCACAAAATGAAGAACTTGGCGGCCCAATCGAAGCTCCCACTAATGGCCAAGACTTGAAGGTAGCGAAATTGTGCGTAACCTTCACGCCCATCACGAAGGCTTAATTCCACGAATGCAGCCGATTTGCTTCTCCTTCACTGCCGCAACCTCCCCAACTGTCGCTATAAGTTTGAGCTAACTTAATTTTTTGGGGAGTGAAAATATTGGACGTTGTCTGGGTGTGGTATGACGTGTATAACCTTATGACGTGTCTTTGTCGTTCCGAGCTAGTGTTGCCATGATTACGGTGAACGCTGGAGTCTTATCGTTTCGAGCCAGTGTTGCCACGATTACGGAAAGCACTGGAATTTTTTTTTTGCCAATCTTGGCCCATCTCTCTAACTGGGTATGGTTTGCTTGACAAACTTACGCAGGGGACTCTGGGAGGTCGTCGCGAGGCACGAACACATGAGCGCTGACGTTTTATTGGTTCTGTTAACTGCCGTGCGGTCACCGCGAGGCTTGCGCCCACGCGCGTCCGCTCGTCAATTTTTTGATATTTTTAACTGTGGACACCAATAATTAGATTTTTTAAACACCTCCGCTGTTAACATGTGCATTGCAAACACAAAGAAAGACTAGCCCCTTTCACGAATTCATCATAATTTAGTTAGTAGCTTCTGGTATATTCTTTGTGTGCAAATATCAAAAAGGGGCCATGAACTGTTAGAAGCATGGGCCAATAGCTTGAAGAATAACGACATGTTGAACCTGTCATATTACCAACAGGGAGAAAGTATCTGGTTTTTGAATGTGTATAAAGCTGGAACAATTCCCACTTCCATGCTACCGCCTCCTTTGTAGCTTTCCTACGAAGGTACGTTCAGATGGTCAAGTCGTAAGTTTACAATCCGTAACATATCCGCGTTCTACGATGGGTAACGATTTTGGCAAGTTTTGGTAATATTACTTTAGCGAACAATGAACACTCCTAAATAATTTTGTAATTGGTAGAAATAAAACTATCTGGTTCAAGAAGTAACGTCAGTAGTTATAAATCTGTGCGTAAACACCTCCCCGAATCGTAAGGTACAAAATATTCCTAAAGAACTCAAGTTTAAATTGTCCTCTTTTGGAGAGAAACGACACAGGGGCGACGATGAATTCCGTCCGCAGCAAACATTTTGGGCCGCAAATATGGAGGCCGCAAAGTATCAGCCAACGC
This sequence comes from Haemaphysalis longicornis, assembly GCF_048455015.1. NCBI lineage: Eukaryota > Metazoa > Arthropoda > Arachnida > Ixodida > Ixodidae > Haemaphysalis > Haemaphysalis longicornis. The sequence goes on from NW_027526233.1 coordinate 50,373,301, forward strand.
CACGGCAGCTAGTCGCAGCGCACCCGGTATGGCGGTCAGTTTTCCTGAAGGCGCTGAACACGCCGCCTAACTGTCTCGGTCTGTTTTGCGGAACAGCGAGTATCACGCTAGACATTTGAATTTTAACAAGGGCAAGGTCCCTGTTCGTTTCTTCACGCACACTCGAAAATTGCAACAAAAATATGGAGAAATTCGGACAACTGTCTAATAATGTGTAGCATTTTTACGCCGCTTGCCTAAGTTGTGAGCTCAATACATTCAGGAGCTATAAAGGTCAGGTCATTCGGCAGATTTTAAAGGGGCCAAGCAGACAAAACTCAAGATTGGTTCACGTGAAAGATTGCCTCATTAGAATCATAGTGATACCAGTTTCAACGTAAAGCTCGCTCAAATAAGCTACATAAATGGGGAAAAGGGAATGGACATGTGACTCACTAGGCTATTTCCCGCTCTGTGACATATTAGGTCATACGCACAGCCGCGCGATTGGCTGAGGCCGGCAAAAGCAAGCCCGAGTTAGGCAGCCTTATAAGCTTGCAGAAAAAGCTATTGGCTCTGTAGTGTAATGCATATTCGTTATATAGACGAAAGATTAGCGGGATGAAAAAATTGAAGTTTAAGTACACGTGAACACCCGGAGAAGTACAAGTGCGTGCTGGTGTTCGTAGTGCGCTCCCTGTGCTTGTTATATCTGCACAGCAGTGCGCTGCTGAGGAATTTTATCCGACAACACTGTCCGATTAGCGTAAGCAACATGGGTTTACGTGACCCTATTTGTTGAATATACCCCTTCTTTCACGAAACAATTACCACCTACCGCAACAAAGACGAGCCAGGTGCAAATACGGTCAAAACAAAGCAAAGACGAATAGCGGTGCGGAGCAGTATCGTGGCATCAGCTAGGAGGATTGGCGGTAAACAAGGCACCGCAGTATCAACAGAGCTCGTCTCCGGTTTAGCCCGGTCATGCCAAAGTCCGCTGCCGGCTGAATAGCGCACTTGAAGAGAGTTTGAATACCGACCAGATTTAGTTGAAATCCCCAACGTGGAACTTTCCTTCGCAGAAACTTACTCCACCTTCGGGATTTCCCCTAAATCTGGTCAATTAAAACCTGTCCTTCACTTCGAGTTGTTGATCAATTCGGTCGCGCGTTTCAAACGACGAGCCTCTTGGTTAGCTCAGTTGGTAGAGCAACTGCTCCGGTTAAGCGGCGGTCCTGGTTTCGAATCCTGCGCCAGGACGAATTTCTCTTCAACTGCGATGTTTCTGAGAAAGCTTTATAGCTTTCTTTTGTAGCCGTATAGCTGCATTAGCTGGATGTCCAACTTTCCTTCTCAGAAAATTACTCCACCTTGGGGATTTCCCCTAAATCTGATCGTTTAACACCTCTCCTTCACTTCAAGTTGTTGATCAATTCGCTCTCGCGCTACAAACAACTAGCCACCTGGTTAGCTCAGTTGTTTTTAAACAAAAAAAGCTGGTTAGCTCAGTTGGTATAGCGACTGCTCCCGTTAGGCGGTGGTCCCGGGTTCGAATCCTGGAGCTGGACGAATTTTTCTTCAACTGCGAAGTTTCTAAAAAAGCTTTATAGCTTTCCTTTGTGGCCGTATGGCTGCATTTAGGTCGATGTCAAACTTTCCTTCACAGATTTTGAAGACCCTTCCATAATACATTGTAACCCATGTCATGAAACACAACATTTGGCTGGACCATTAAACTTTAGATTACAATAAATAAATTCTTGGTGAATAAAGCATCACTTCCTGTAGGAACAGCACTTGGGGCACTATAAAGCTCCAAATCTTTTGAATAAAACAACCTTGTATTTTGTCTGCATAAACTCTTTAAGCTTTCCATTGCATCTTTCCAGAACTATTTTCGTTCACACTTCGTTTTCCTCGGGAGATGTTTAAGACGCAAATTTCGAATGTGTCAGTTCTTTTCATTACACTTTGCTGTTTTAACTATTCAAAATTTTGTTCTTCCAATTATGTTCATTCAAGCTACTATAATATTTCAAAATATTACGTGCGCCATTTACGCCATTTTGCGGTAACACAGGGGCGTAAAACACTTCCTTTTTACATTTTATTTTACATTATATCCGTTGTTCTCGACCGGCGTTTCTGCCGGGGATGTGTTTTGTTTCGAGAGTTTGCCTTCACGCAGACACATGAGTATAGACCGGTACTGAGGGCCCCATATCCACCGCTCTAGATCAGGGGCCTCCCAGGATGGATCCCTGTGCCTCGGAGGTGTTGCAGGCGAGAGGTTTGATAAGGCAGGGCAGGTCCATAGAAGGTGGCTCATGTCGGCTTCGGACGCAGGGACCGTACAAAAGCGACAGGTGTCTGCATACGGTGCGTGGCAGCGGGCAGCCCAAGCGTGGGTCACTCCCGGGGAGAAGGCCACCCCAACTTGAAGCCTCCGCAGCACGACCTCCTTCCAGCGAGCTAGCTAGAGGACGTCCGTTCTACGCGGTTGAAGTAAAGCACGCGGGGCGCGGCGGAGGTTCTCCTTTTCCAATAGAAGTTCTTCTAGGGTGGACAATAGAAGAGGTGGTAGCGGCCATGGAGGGTCTATACGGCGACATTCGCGATCCGCCGCTATGTGGGCAGGAAGCATGTCTTGGTGAACTCACAAAACAGGCACAGGGCATGTGTATGTGTCCAGGATCATGTGAATACCTGCCGACATGCTATTGCTACGCGCAAAGCGACGTAGATCGCGTACCACTGTCGTTGAGTCGTTGTAAATTTCCGGGGACATTGTTTGACATGCATATTTTTAATTTCGTAAGTTCGGTTTGAGAAAAATGTCTTTATTTAAATGTTGTATTTCTTCAGTTTTTAAATTCCTTCAACAAATACCATCATTAAAATCGGATCTCTAGGCAATAAAAAGCGCGGTTTAGGCGCCTAAAATAGGCAGCAAAGTAAGGTTTTGGGCCGATAATGTTGCAAATGTAAGCACGATACATTTTTAAATGAATGAAATAATTTTTGGAAGACGTGCGCAGAGTTTATCTACGACAAGAAAACTAAAAGTATATTGTTGATGATGGCAGAAAGGCTTTAACAGTTGAACGTAGTCGTTCTATTATCACATGCAACGGCTGAACTTCTTGGTAAAATTCGTGTTCAATAGCCCCGGTCGCCTACTGTAGCATCATATATAGCAAAATAGGCTTCAAAGAAGTATACATGCGATGTCAGAATGCCAATTTAGAAAAACGCTACTTTGTGTGTGCCTCATTTGATTAAATTACGGCATGAAAATACCACGCGTGTAATAAAGGCAAGAGAGACGATTATTCATTAGAATTTAACATGGTATTGCATGAATACTGCCAGGGGCAACTGTAGCAATTTTTAATTTAACATCGAAAGTGTACAATCAAGATGTCTTAACACTGCCGAAAATTTTCTGTGCGTTTCAAGACCAATTTTCTAAAGGTGTTCAGCAGTAGAAGAGATTTTTGATGAAAAAGCGCATTGTACAGCCAGTCGGCCCTATAAACTTTATTGTACAACGGAATTCAGGTGAATACTGATGCTGCTCGGTGGCGTTTCACTCAGTTTTTTAGGACTGAATCCCGGACAAAGGCACGTTCGATGGTTCACCGTTGCATTCAGAAGAGAGTTGAAATTCAGTGTGCTTCGAAAAACGAAGACGCGACTGCACACGTTTGAAGAAATCTGAATCTATAGTTCGAGAATCGTAGTCTAAGAATCGTTGTGGAAATTGTGCAATCCATAAAAAACTACACCATCCTCGGGATTTTTTGGTGGACACTGTGCCTGTTATTATTATGAATAATCGTCAGTTTTCACCGCTGCGAGCTCTTGTTTTCCGGGAGTTGGTTGAACCAGAAGAATAGGTTGTACATTAGGACGGGGTTATACCCCATACCGTTCAGAACACCAATCTTGACAGATACCACGAATCACGATCTCAAACTGAACTCGAAATCATAACATGAGGTTAAATAATGTCCATATAGTAGCCGATTTTGGAAAATAGGCATTTATGGACACCTATAATCATTTAGGCACAAAATCCAACAGTAAGGTTTTATAGGCACTATAAAAGAAGCCCTACGTAGTCTATAGTTCATGCTCTTATATCAAGATGGTACAGTGGGAGCGGGAGGAATAGTTTAGGTTGTTTTCTATATTCCCGTCTCTAATCTTCATTCACGGTATTTTAACAAATAATGGGGAACCTTTTGGAACTTCTCCATTGGCAGTAAATGCAGAGTGAAACAGTTGGCTTAATTTTGTTATTTCTTTACGCTCAATTAAAAGTTCTTTCTGTGGCATTTTAATTTAGCCGTTTTTGGTTAGGATACGTTTGACGTATATCTGAACAGCGAAGCTGTTGAGCAAATCCTTTCTTCATGGTGTCCGCCACCACAAATACCAAGAAAAGCACTAGAACCGTTTTTTTAAGAAACTTGCTCTGGACGAAGCGTGGCAATTTTCCAGGTCGTAAATTACAGCCCTAGAGGAGCAATGTATTTAAAAAAAATGGCTCCAATCCTCGCTGTCAAGGTTGTTGCTAAACAAAGCTTAAATGGCACCCACAACAATTGTGCAAGCAATGTCACTTAAATTGACACATGTGGTTCTACAAAGAGTGCAACCAAGGATTCAGCCAGCCGTTACCTAGAATTCGCGCAGGCAGGGTCCAGAATGCAGCAGCGTTGGACGCGCCCGGGCTGGAGTGGCGGACGCCGCCACTGTAGGCGTGCCGTGCGTTGACGGAATGAACACGGAGGGGAGCGTCTTTCGAAAGGAACGTAGCCATCCTGATGTGCTACGTTGTGGCTACACCTCCGCGCGACGCAATCGCAGATACCGAAGCAATTTGGCATGTGAGCTTGTTTGTTCCCATGTATACGGATTTAAACTAGTTAGTTTAGTAATTTTTGAGAATTGCGAGAAAGCTGAGGGAACGTTTATTATTGGTATTGATCAGATACATTGCTCCTTTCGCATTATTTAATAGACCTTAAAACACAACGAAATTGGTATTTACCAATTTAGAAAACGCAGTCCCATTCGTGCCAAGCAGTGCGCAAGAAGTAGCGTTTCCCTGACGTCTGGATATCTGTAAGTGATCTCCGCATTTTGTTTTCCTGGCCTGCCAACCAATCCTTAACGAATGTTTGCCGTGTGCTAAATTAATTCCGTCGGGTTCGGGTTACCCAGTAGGTGCTGTTGAAAATGTTAATCAAGCCGAGACAAGAAAGCGCTCAATGAACGCGAAGGAGCGGCAAAACAGGCCCAAAACAACAGGCGATAAAAAAGACGAGAACGCCGTCCCGCCGACCCGCTTGGGGGTGTTAGCAGCCACCTGCGAACGGGTAACGCTTGGCAAGAGCACCTTATCACCGTGCCACCTACACTGTGTTCCGTGAGTGCAAGCCGCCCTCGCCATTCCCAGCCGCGTTGGGACGCACGCCACGAAAGAACCATTGGGAGGTAGAAGTAGAAAGCTTTGCTTTCAAACTATCTTCGCCGACAGCGACACGAGTCAGCCAGTACAAGTTTCACAGAACGAAAACTGTCACATGTGTTAGGGAAAACGCAAATTGCTCTCACCATTGAACCAATAAAACAAAAAGGTAGTCGCTTTATCTTCAGTTACTATATCTCAACACCGTTTCCTTTTTGCTTTAGGGAAATTGTTTTACTCCTTTACAAAATATGAGTTGCGAACGAATATTCTAGCTCGAGTGGAAACGTGCTCTCGTTTTATTTCAGGTCGGAAACGAAGACTTCAAAAATGTGACTGGAGGGATAGCGAGCAACTTTCTTTTGGTAAGTACTTCTGTGGAACGTTTTTTTTTTTGTTCCTGAACGGACGTAAAAATCTGACCCCTTGAGACTTATCTACTATTCCGCGTCTTGTCATTCCACACGACAGCGCCAGGAGAGAAAACTACCATAAGCCTGCAACGAATGTGCATTAGTTCGCAGCATTTTACGTATCAAGAGAGCATGGAGTATTGCGAAGAAGGAAACAAGACTCTACTATCCGAGCGTGTTTTGTCCGGCGAAGAGGAGAAGCTTTTATTGAAGCAATACAAGGGCTATAGTATCTGGGTTGTTCCGACAGGGCGGTAAGGTACTTTATTTTTATCCTAAGAATGCTGTAATGGTTTCAGTCTATATGTGCATTGACATATCTAGGACCTTCCATGTCTGTTACAAGCTGATCAGTGGGGGCCATATTTGCCTGTTCCAGTGAGTGCGCGTTGAAACAATAGGTATTGGGTGACAAAAGAACAGCGAAATGCTTATGGACACTTAAAGGGACCCCGAAAAGCTTTGTGAAGGTGGCAATCAAATGCATTCAGGTGGTAGAACACATAACGGGGGATTTTTGAGCCAAGTGTGAGCCCCATACGTTGTACAGATAATTTGTAAACAATTTTTGAAGATCGCCTTTCTCAGCCGATGAGCGCGGCGCCGCAGCGAGCCGACCGCGGCTGACGCAACGCCGACCGCGGGTGACGCAACGGCGATCGCTGCTGACGCAACGGCGAAGGCGCCCCCTGATTCGCCCAATCGCCGGCAAGGTCGGCCGCCGGCGGCGTCACTGCCGTTGGCTTCCGGCTGCTCTTCCTCCTTCCTGCGCGATCCCGAGGCAAAGGCGGCAAAGGCGGGTCCGCAGTGATTGACGCGAGCCTAGGCGCAGGAATGTAGCTAGCTGCTTTGAAGGAGGCAGAGAGGGAGGAGGAGTCGATCGGCAAGTGGGGAGAGGTGCATTTAATTGCTTCTGGCGCAGCTAATACTGAATGTATATCAATAATTCCAACGGCATTGCATCGCTATATTGGTGCTACGTGACAATACAGGCCTTTTGTAACTTTTACAGAAGGCTTTTCTGGGTCCCTTTAAGTATCGAAACAAAAGATGGGACGAAGCAAGGGCCAAGGAAGGGACCGAAGAATGTATGTACGTTCCTGACAAAGATAAAAAAAAAACTATTTAGGTTTAACCAGCCACGGAAACAATTCATTGAAGAAAATATACACCAGATAAATGTAAGCAACGAAAAGAGGAAACAAAACGTTTTCAAAGTTGAATGAATACAATTAGCACTTCAAAAACAATAAATAAATACGTACTATTTTGCCGAGATTCACCTGCGCAAACTAGAAGCCCATCTTCAATACAATTGTGTGGGGAAATAGTGGAACACGAGGGAGGAGGACTTTGCAAGTATCTAAAAAGGGAATAGACTGTTAGAGAGAGAATTTACGTCAAGAACGTAATTGGGAGTTGAACGTGGAAGTTTTGTGGCTTTGGACATCTTGAACACGTATAGTTCAAACCGATAGTGGTGGGCTCGTTAGGAAGGCGGGAGATGCCGCCTGGAGTGAGAAGAGCAGACTCAGGGCTCTAAACGGCTCACAATAGACCGCTTTCTACACTGATAACACGTATTTGAAATCAGCGAGGAGGGTTCCGGAGCATGGGAGTGGGTTAATTAGGAGGAGCCATTTGGAAGGAAATTGAAAGTTCGGTAGCGCGCGAATTTCGAACAGTGATAAATTAGCTTCTGGAGATTGGAGGGTGTGAGGGAGGTGCAGAAAGGACATAGGTCCCAATATGTTCGAACAAATAACATATCCTCTGATATACAGGTGGTTAAGCATGGTGTCCCACAGGGATCAGTACTAGGGCCGGTATTATTCATTACATATATCAATGACGTAGCCAGCATACATAACTCTCCCGATCTGGTGATGTGCGCTGATGACACTAATCTTTTCTTCTCTTCCTGTTCATTACCGGCGCTTCAAAATATGGTCAATGCTTATTTAATCAACCTTCGTGATTGGTTAAACAAGAATAAGCTTAGTTTAAATATCAGAAAAACGAAATATACTATTTTCAAGCCCATAAACACCGTGGAAACTAATTGTATACATATTCATTATGACAGTATAACAATCAATCAAGTTTCTTCCCAAAAATTTCTTGGTGTGTGGTTTAAGAGAAATCTTTCGTGGTCTGTTCATATTTTCAAACTTACTTCTGAGCTAAGTAAAATTGTTGGCCTACTTTATAGGATTTCTAATCTACTGCCTGTTTGGTTAAAAGTGTCTATGTATAATGCCCTGTTTTTTTCAAGACTTTCTTATTGTAATCTTGTTTGGGGTACGACCACGTCTTCCAATTACCAAAAAATTACTTGTCCAGCAAAAAAGAGCCTTGCGGGCTATTGAGGGATATTATGGTGCACCACGAAACTTACGCAGGCAATCATTGTTTGTAAAACACTCCATTTTAAAAGCCGACCAAGTGTATTATCTGCGGCTTCTTCAATACATTCACCAGAATCGCTTGTACTCTGTTCCGTATAGCAACATAGGTTACAATCTTCGCGTAGTAAAACTAAGAGTTCTGCGAAAGCGAACAAATTACGGTGAAGAAAAACTGAGTAGTCAAGTACCAATACGCTAAACGAATTCCCTTTTCCTGATGAGTTTTTTCTATCTGGAAACATGTTCAAAAAAAGGCCAATCAGCATCTGATTGTAGATGAAATTCTAATGTAAAAATGCAGCTTACCGTCTTTGATATATATGCGTATGTGTATTGTATGTGTGTACATGGATGTAAGTGTATATATCTATTGTTCTATCTTTTATACACAAGTACTTAAGTCGAATGATTTACTTTACTTCATCCGTATGTACCAAATTGAACTCGTACAAGTATCAATTTATATTTGCCCATGATTGTGCGCATGTTTTGTATTCTAGAAAGTGTTACTGCTTATATATTACTTTTGTATTTTGACTGGTGCCCGTTCTATGTATTAAGTGTTTTTGCGTTTGCATCTGTACTACTTACAGGCTTAGGGTACCGAGGCCTCGTCAGGCTTAACCGCCTTTTGCCTCGGTCCCCTCTTTTCACATTGACGCCGAAGGAATGGGGTGTACCATTTGGGGAGTGTTTATTTGCGGAGTATAAAATAATTGTTTATAACATTTTCGGCTCATCTTGGGAGCGAGAGCAGTGCTGCTAAAAAGCTTGTAGAGTGAGGGCCTTGAAGCTGTAGGTTTTTTTTTAATCTTTCTTGTACTGTAGAAGCTGTATGGCCTATGATAATAACTCTAGACGTGGAGGATCCGAGTTGCTAGCCGGGGAGGCCTAGTGGGTATACACTCACGTCCACCCGATTGGTCTGTCTCATCCCCCGGTGATAACTCGGGTTTAGGCGACCAGTCAATGCGAAGATGAATGCCGTTACATTTTATAATGGGCATCTCATAGAGTATTTTGTTGACGATGGTAGTGGTCGACGTAGGACATTTTAGAAGCTTTGTTGTTTTGAATGAGTCCGTCAAGATTTAAATATAGGCAGAGACGCAGGAGTCAAAGTCGAACATGAGGAAGTTTATTGATGGCATGGGGTTCCGCTTCCGAGATGATAACTTTTACAAAATATAGGGTTCGTTTGCTTTGGATAAAAATGCGATTAGGTGATGCCCATGCGGGGCCAACAAGTGGATGATCTATGCTTTCGTCGGTGTAAATATCGATTCCGCTTGGCATTTACTGTTCCGATGACGTTGTTGCGGCTGCGCGGAAAGAGCAGGCATTAGGCTGTGCTGGCGGGTGGCCGCAATGTCCATGACATAACGTCCGCTCTAGGAAGTGGGAGGAGGTGGGATGTCGTGTGATTCTAGTGGCTTGAGATTGTCCCAGGCGATAATGGAGACAGCTTTGTTACGTGTTTGAATCAGTTGCTTATGAATACTTTTCAAGAAGAGAAAACCAACTGCAGCTTGCAGGTTTTCAAGACGAGCATGTTTTGATAGCACACTGATAGGGCGTAGTGTGGCTCTGTGCAGATTTTGAAGGGTTCTCTGGTGCGTTTTTTATGGGGTTGTAGGAATTCGCTTACGTAAGTAATGGTAATAATGGCGACAGCAACTGCTAATGCTTGGGTCGCGTTTCGGATTTCTCTACCAAATGTGTTTGCGAACTGTTGTACGGCATGTTAAATTATCTTTCTATTTAGATTTGAGTAGCTTGTAGGGACGCAGTCCCTGTGTGCGCACGCCTAAAATGATTACACTTCAGCGAGGGTGCGTCGAACACCGATAGTGAAGGAAGTAAGTGCGGCATGTGAGTGTGCGTGTGAGTGGGATAAACAGGTAGCGAACAAGGAACACGAGTGGTGCGTACCAAGCATGGGACATGCGCACAATGGCCCCGTCTAGTAAAAAGACTGCTCTAACGAGTGCAATAGTGGAGAGTTGGACGGAACCACTCGGGGGCAGCAGAACAAGGATGGGAGAAGCAAGGGGCAAAAACCGGACCGACGCCCCTGGCAAGCTCAGACTAACCAGCCCTTGTGGTGGTCGCACACAGCCTGGCGTGGTACAAGGGCTCGAACGTTTTCGTGAGTGTTGAGCAAAGCGTTGTATTATTTTTGTCCACAATCGGTGCAGTGAGTTTTAAAGTAAAGCTTTTTACCTCTACCCCCCCCCCCGGGGGCTTTCGGGACAGTTGGTGTCAACAAAATACTCCCTCAAACAAATAAGCGTAGTTACTGGCACCGCCAGGAATCGAACCTGCACCTAATATTTTAACGAAGCTTGATACAATTGTCTTACCGATTGAGCTACGAGACCACATGGGATCCGGAAGACAGGTGGTGCACTCACCAAGCCCATTAGCGGGTTTCACAGCCTGCATTCTCGCTGAATACCTAATAATAGCGTCACGTCAACTCTCGTGCCGCTGTGTGCTGCACCCAAGGCACGTGCAAAGACCGTCTGCGCATCTTGAGCATGCGCTAGCACTTGCAAAACCAAATTCAGGCTCAAGTAACTCAAGCAATTTCATTTCTAGTACGCCAATATGCTGACGCCTGGGGCCTCCAGTGTTTACCTCAAAAGTCACAGCTCCTTGTCGTCACCCCTAATGCCAAGCGAGACATCCAGGAAGACACTCAAATACTCCTTGATGGCCATGCCATTATTCCCAACCCCACAGCCAAATTCCTGGGCCTACATCTCCATTCCAACACAAAAAGGTACAATCCTTGCAGCGCCTCAAATACAGCATCAATCAAATCATACACTTAATCAGCCAAGTTGCACCAAGAAGTGATGCCTCAAGGAAGCACACACCCTTCGATTAATTAAAGATTTTTCCCCTCTAGAGAATCCCTGACGTAACCCCCTATCTTCTTCTCGGCAAGCAGGACATAAAAATGCTTGATATTGTCACGAAGCCAGGGACGACGCAGTCATCTTGAAGGAGAAACAAGTTTATTGGAACGAACTTGTGCTCCCCTAACAACTCAAAAGAATACAGGAGCGGCGAAGCAGCGGTCAACAAAGTGACTTGCGTCGGCGAGCGTCGCAGTATCGAATGCCGAGGCGTCTGCTCTGCTGGCTTTTTATCTCTCGGCACGAGTGTTTCTGGAACCGTCGATTCACATCCAGAACATTGTATATCACAGACGATTAGTCTGGACTAGCGACGTTAGGGCGAAAGAGTCCGCTTATATGATTGTGATAGCCCGTGCTGCATAAAAATAAAGAACGGAAGACGCGCTTTCCTTGGAACGCAGATAACACAGCCGGGTGTAACCCGGCAGTAAAAACAAACAATAAATAAGCAAGCCCATACATGGTTGGCGACATTACCCCCCCTCTAAGAGTGCATCGACCCGATGCTAAAATAAAAGAGAGTCAGAACAAACAACAAAAACAACAACAAAAGTCCGTCCTCTTGCATAGTAAGGTTTCCAGCGAACCACATGGACGACTTCGGGCCGCTTGCGTCTTCCTGATGTTCCGGAATCAACATCGGGGATCACCTCGTAGGTAAGTTGGCCGACACGTCGTAGAATTTGGTAGGGTCCGAAATATCGTCTCAGAAGCTTCTCACTGAGTCCGCGTCGTCGGATGGGAGTCCAAACCCAAACACGGTCCCCTGGGTGGTACTCGGCGTCTCGGCGTCGGAAGGTTGTAGCGCCCGGCATCCACAAGCTGCTGGCGCGTTGTACGAACTCGAGCCAGCTGGCGGGCCTCCTCCGCACGCTGAAGGTATCCTTGGACGTCGGTGTTGAGGTCGTCGTCTTCTACATGCGGAAGCATGGCGTCGAGCATCGTAGTTGACCGTCTTCCGTAGACAAGCTCGAACGGCGTCAGCTGTGTCATCTCCTGGATGGCCGTGTTGTACGCAAACGCGACATACGGGAGCACTTCGTCCCAAGTCTTATGTTAAACATCAACGTACACTTGACAGCATATCTGCGATTGTCTTGTTCAGACGTTCTATTAATCCGTTCGTTTGGGGGTGGCACGCCATCGTTCTTCTGTGATCCGTGCTACTGTAGCGTAATATTCAATGCATCAGCTCCGCAGTAAAGGCGGTTCCGCGCTCCGTGATTTGGACTTCCGGGTCTCCATGTCGCAGCACAACTTGGCTTATGAAGAACTTTCCGACTGCCTGTGCAGTGGCCCTCGGAAGAGCGGCAGTGTCTGCGTAGCGCGTCATGTACTCTGTCGCCACGACAATCCACTCGTTCTGCGATTGTGACGTAGGGTACTGGCCTAGAAGGTCCATTCCAATCTGTTCAAAGGGCCTCGACGGGACGGCGATCGGTTGCAAAAAGCCGGCGGGTCTTGTCGGGGGCGTTTTTCGTCGCTGGCAGTCACGGCAACTCTGAACGTAGTGGGTGACGTCGGAAGTAAGGCGGGGCCAGAAGTACTTCGCCTTGATTTTTGCAATAGTACGAGCTGTGCCGAGATGTCCGGAAGACGGCTCGTCTTGGCACGCTTCCAAAATTTCATCACGGAGCTCTGCAGGGATGACAAGTAGGTAATGCGTTCTCGTTCCGGGGCTGAAATTCTTCTTCACGAGGGCGGAGTTTTTGAGGCTGAATGCTGGCAAGTTCCGCTTGAACGCCCTAGGTACGGCGACATTGCGTCCTTTGAGGTAGTCGATCATGACGCGCAAGTCGGGGTCGGCACTCTGCTGGGCGGCTAGGTCGCCCTCCGTAACGACTCCGAAGAACGCGCTGTCTTTATCGGCGTCTAGTGGTCGCGGGTCGACTGGGGCGCGGGACAGGCAGTCGGCGTAGGAGTGTTTCCTGCCGCATTTGTAGACGATTGTAACGTCGAACTCTTGCAGGCGCAAGCTCCACCGCCCAATACAGCCAGAGGGGTCCTTCAAATTGGTGAGCCAATACAGCGCATGCTGGTCTGTGACAACCTTGAATGGTCTACCATATACGTATGGGCGAAATTTTGAAATGGCCGATATAATTGCGAGGCACTCTTTTTCAGAGGCTGAGTAATTTTTCTCTTCCTTCGACAGACCACGGATGGCAAAGGTGATTACGTTTTCGCTAATGCTTTGCTTTTGGACGAGAACGGCACCAAAGCCTATATCGCTGGCTTCGGTGTGCATTTCTGTTTCGGCGTTTTCGTCGAAATGAGCGAGCACGGGAGGGCTTTGCAGGCGTTTTTGCAGCTCGCAGAATGCCTTTTCTTGGTCGTTTTCCCAGCTAAAAGGCGTGCTATCTTTCGTCAACCGTGTGAGTGGCTCTGCAATGCGGGCGAGGTTTGCGACGAACCGCCAGTAGTATGCGCACAGTCCGAGAAATCTTCGCACGCCCTTCTTGTCTTTTGGACTTGGGAAGTTCGCAATAGCCAAAGTTTTCGCCGAGTCATGCAGGACTCCCGCGGCGTTGATGACGTGGCCCAAGAACTTCAGCTCCTCATACGCGAAACGACACTTTTCAGGCTTCAGCGTTAGCCCCAATTTACGAATGGCCTCCAGTACCGACTCCAACCTTGCAAGGTGTTCGTCGGAATTCCGGGCGAATACCACAACGTCGTCGAGGTATACGAGGCAGGTGTGCCACTTCAGGCCAGCTAGCACAGTGTCCATGACTCTTTGAAACGTTGCTGGCGGCGTGCACAGCCCAAACGGCATTACCTTGAACTCGTATAGGCCGTCCGGGGTTATAAACGCAGTCTTCTCTCGGTCTCTCTCGTCCACTTCAATTTGCCTGTAGCCGGTCTTCAAATCCATCGCTGAGAAGTACTTGGCATGGCAGAGGTGGTCAAGGGCGTCGTCGATTCGTGGCAGGGGATACACGTCCTTTTTGGTGATTTGGTTTAGTCGCCTTAAGTCAACGCACAACCTTAACGTGCGGACTTTTTTCTTTACGAGTACGACCGGCGCAGCCCAGAGGCTTTTCGATGGCTGTATAATGTCGTCGCTGAGCATGTCGTCGAATTGAGTCCGGATGGCTTCCTGTTCGTGGGAGGAGACGCGGTATGCTGACTGTCGGGTAGGTCGGGCTCCATCTTCAGTTATAATACGGTGCTTCGCTAGGGGTGTCTGGCGTAATTTTGCACTGGACGAAGAACACTTGCTGTAGCGACGTAGCAAAGCCAATAATTTGTTTCGTTGTTCTTGCGGTAGCGCCGGATTCACATCGAAGGGCTGCGGAAGCTTGAAGGTGTCATCGGGAGTGCAGTGTGCGTTCAAAGTCGGCGACCACGATCACGACACTTGCTTGTTGCGTTTCTTCGAGGAACGCAATTGCAGCTCCCTTGTTTAAATGCTGGTACTCTTCGGTGAAACAGTGACCAAAACTTGAGATTGGCGTTGCGTAAAATGCGCAATGCCTCTTGCGACGGAGACACCGCGGTAGAGAAGCAACCTTCGATCACTCTCTAGGATAGCGTCGATGTCAGAATCAGTATCCTCACAGTAGACAGCGACCATCAAGCTTGCGCGGGGTGGCAGGGTGATGGTGATCGTTGGCGATCCTTACAGCAGCACGGTGATCGGGGTTCGGCTGCGGCGTCGTGGAGTGATCGGAGGAAAAAGTTGTCGACTTGGTCTGCAGATCAATTATTGCGCCGTTGTCCGTCAAAAAGTCCAGTCCGAGAATTACGTCGCGGGAGCAGTTAGGCAAAATAACGAACTCAGCAGGGTACGTGGTGCCGCCTATGGTGACGCGTGATGTGCAGGTTCTACTTTGCGTTATGAGATGGCCTCCTGCTGTGCGTATATGCGGACCGTCTCATGTTGTCGTAACTTTCTTCAGCTTCGACGCGAATGAGCCGCTCATTACAGAGTAGTCGGCTACCGTGTCGATGAGGGCGACTACGTCAAAGCCGTCGAATGACAACGGGACGTCGGACGCCGCTTTCCTCGAGTTTCTGGTGTATCGGGGCGTTGTTTCTCGACTTGCGCGTGTTGACGGTCGGGCACCATGGGTCGTCAGTCTCGTCATCTTCTCAGCAGCTTGCTCCGTCATTTCGGGTACGCGTCGCGTCGTGTCGTCGTCGGGTTCGGGAGTCACGTCCGGGTAAATCGAGTCATTGGGCTGCAGGTACGGTGTTCGGTGCGGCCATGCGTCGTTGGAGGGTTTTCGTTTTTTCGCCGTTCTGCAACTTCAGCTCCAGAAGTTGCTGCTTTTAGTTTCCCCCGCGTGGGCTGGGGGACCTTCCACGTGAAATGTCAGCGGTGTTATGGCGGTTTGGTGAATGGTACCGGTAGGGCGACGGCGAACGGTTGAAGCGGGCATGTCCTCGGTTTGTGTTGGACAGGTATTCGTCGATCTTAGTAGGGCGCTGGCCGGGTCGGGGGCGTGGTGCGTCGACGGAGATTCCTTGCACACCGAGCCTCTTGTAAGGGCAGCGATTGTAGATGTGGTCGGCCTCTCCACAGTGGTAGCACAGCGGGCGATTATCGGGCGTTCGCCACACGTCGGTCTTCCTTGGCGTCTGGTATTGGTCTACAGGGCGTCGGGCGGGCGGCATTGGACGGCGGTATGGCTGGGCCTCCTGACGACGGGTTGGAGCAGGGCGGGGTTGATGAAGAGCTGTGGAGTAGGTGATCGCTTGGGGCTGACGGGGTGCTTCTGAAGGCATAGAAGTTCCCAGCGCCTGTTGAACCTCTTAACGGATGACGTCAGTCAGAGAAGCAACTTGAGGTTTCGGCCTTGTTGGAAAAAGCTTCTGAAGCTCCTCCTTAACCACTGCTCGAATGGTCTCGCGCAATGTATCGGAGCTTCCAGTTGCGGCACCGATGGTCTCCGAGAACAGCGCGTTGACAGGGCGATCGTACTGCCTCGTTCGAATTTCGAGCGTCTTCTCCATCGCGGCCGCCTCAGACGCGAATTCAGCCACCGTCTTCGGCGGGTTACGGACTAGCCAAGCAAAAAGCTCTTGGTTCACTCCTCGCATTAGAAATCTGAGCTTCTTTTCTTCGGTCATTTCGGGGTCCGCACTGCGAAAAAGTCCCTTCATCTCCTCAACGAAGATCACGACACCTTCGTTGGGATGCTGCGTTCGACTTCCAAGCAAAAGCGCAGCTCGCTCTTTTCTCACAACGGTAGTGAAGGTCTTAAGGAACTCCCTTTTGAACTGAGTCCAGTCGGTCAAAGAACTCTCATGGTTCTCGAACGAAGTTCGAACAGCATCTTTTAAGTAAAAGAAGATATGCCGGAAAGTTTCTTCGTCTTCCAACCTGTTGAAGATGCGGACGCGCTCCAGCTTCTCCAACCATTCTTCGCGGTCTTCACCGGAGGCTCCCCGGAACGATGGCGGTTCCCGGGGCTGCTGCAGGACGATTGGCGACGTTGTTTCTTGCACCATGGTGTTTGTTGCAGCGTTCCTTCTCTTGGGCACTTCTGGCATGAGACCGAATTCGGGTAGCAATCATTGCAGTCGGCGGCTTTCTCTGGTTGAGCTGGCTAGGCGGCTTCCAGATGTCGTAGAGAGCATAAAGAGTGAGTACCCCGCACCTCTACCAGATATCACGAAGCCAGGGGCGACGCAGTTGTCTTGAAGGAGAAACAAGTTTATTGGAGCGAACTTGTGCTCCCCTAACAACTCAAAAGAATACAGAGGCGGCGAAGCAGCGGTCAAGAAAGTGACTTGCGTCGGCGAGCGTCGCAGTATCGAATGCCGAGGCGTCTGCTCTGCTGGCTTTTTATCTTTCGGCTCGAGTGTTTCTGGAACCGTCGATTCACATCCAGAACATTGTAGATCACAGACGGTTATTCTGATCTAGCGAAGTTAGGGCGAAACAGTCCGCTTATCTGAATGTGATAGCCCGTGCGGCATAAACATAAAGAATGGAAGACGCGCTTTGCTTGGAACCCAGATAACACAGCCGGGCGTAACCCGGCAGTAAAAACAAACAATAAATAAGCAAACCCATACATGGTTCGCGGCAATATAATGGTTATAGATGCGGTTAGGCGGGCCAGTGGTTTGCACATGAGTGCGTGCACGGAGAGTGTGCCTTTCATGGGGCTCCACTACGGGGTGGAAGAGCTGATAGAGCACCATCTTTCTTACCAGAAGGTCCCATTGAGTAGAACAGCACTGGGTCGCCACATACATCACCAGATTGCCCGGGCGGCACAAAATGTCACTCCGCCTGATTTGAAATTTAAACCCCTCACAACACTGCGGTCGCCGACAAGCACGGGCTCAACAGCTCAGCACCAACCTCGGCAAGGATCGTGCAGTTATCTACACAACCCCCCCCCCAAGACATCGAGGGCACCAGTACGCCATTATCGTGGCTACCACCGGAACCGGACGCCTTGAGTCTGCCTCACTTAAGGTCAAAGAGATACCGGTGGCAGAAGATGCACCCATCGCTTTGGCTCGCACACAAGCATGAGTTCGGAAGGTTGTCACCGATTCACGAGAAGTCTAGCAGAATTTCCAGTTTGGTTGTGTGTTCTGTGCTGCACTACTTATGCTAAAGGAACACTGCCCAACCGGTTCTATTCAGCGCATCAGGACGTCTGCTCACGCTTCCATGGAGGGCAACGAATACGCCCACCAACAGGTCAGCGCTTTTACCCATCCCCCGAACCTACGGAGCTGCACGAGGAAGGTCACCCGCTTGTCACGTTCAGAAACATAACCGAGCATTATGGCTTTCATAGGCAGACCCAACCCTCGCCTCCCCCTACCTTTCCACGGAACAACTACCTTACGGCTCATACTATCTGACGCGTTTTCCCTCAATGCACCCGAATCGCTAGGACACTAACTGTAAATTTTGCTCAGAAGTGGAAACACTCCGAAACATAATCGGTGTGCGTGACTTTAGCCCCGAGAATCCTCCTGTCTTCCCGTCAACTACCCAACAGCAGCAATGAGAAATGTTGCTGTCCAGCTCTCCTGACAACCCAGCTCCAGCTGATTGGCGGTGCACAGGCGGCGCAGAATGCATACGGGCTCCAGTGAAGAAGAAACCACTCCCATGGGCCGCCCTCTGGGCGGGTCCGAAATCGGAATAAAAGTATTTCCCCCTCCTGCTCCCTCTCCCATCGATTTCGTCACCTCTGCCAGCGGCGGCAAATAAGTAGAAAGCAGATCGCCTAACTGTTAACCTGTGGTTCCCCAATAAAACTAACCCAAACACCGCTCATGAATCATGCATTGATTTAACCTTAGCAAATATTATCTCTGTCAAGTAATAAAGGGTGTGGGTTCCCAAGGACCTCGAGGGAAGAGCGATCAGCGTATGTTGAGCTGCTGGGCCTGCGCTCACCGAAAACAGGCTGCAAGCGTGGATAATACACCGTTATTGCAGTGAAGGTAGCGGGCGTGAGGGTACCTGCCCTACTGGACACTGGAGCAACGGTTTCTGGGTTTGGGTATATAGTGGGAGAACTGTGCTCAGCGAGGAAGATCCAATTCCGCCACGTAAGCACCAGTATAACAACAGCCTCAGCCCAGGTTGTGCGGACATCAGCAGTGAGGTTGGCTGTGATCGCTGATGGCCGCAAACACGGGCAACGTTTTTCGCACCTCCTTGGTATTTCCTATCCAGCCATCCTGGGTCAGGATTTTATAGCCAGGACAGGGCTAGTGCTTTACGTGAAATCCGGAGACTACCACTGGGGCACCAGAACACCGCTAAACAGTTTTGCAGCAAGACCATGCGTATCGCTCTCAGAGTGGTTTATGGCCAAGACCCAGAGCGGCAATATTGAAAACGGGTTGCAAACGATCTTGCAGTTGTTGTGAGGACCAGCGGAGGAAAAATCGCGGATGGCAGCAGTACTATAGCCTTTTGGCGCAAGCCATGTTCACAGAGGCCCCTGGGATGGTGAAAATTTTTGAACACCACCCACATCGAGACAGGAGATGCGCGTCCGCTCCGGTTCAACCCTAGGCCCTTGAGCGTCCACTTACAACCACAGCTGCACGAAGCCCTGCAAGAGACGGTGAATACGGGAGCAGAGAGGCCATCAGAATGCCCATGGGCGTTTCCCATTGTGTTGTCACACAAAAAGACGGCAGCGTCCGCATGTGCGTAGACTACAGACGCCTAAACGCCATAACCACTAGAGACTGCTACCCCTTTCCACCTATCAATGCGGTTGTGTACGCGGTAGGGAAGGCAAAATTATTCACCACACTCGACTGTAGTAAAGGATTCCTACAGGTCCCTGTAGCTGAGAATGATATCGAGAAAAAAGTATTCACTTGCAGCAGAGGGCTGTTTGAACTCGTCAGGCCGTCATTCGGTTTGTCAAATTCCCCCGCAACAATAGAGTGCTTGATGGACACCGGGCTGGAGGACGCCAAGTTCAACTGCGCGATGGCGTACGTGAAAGAAGTGCTTGTATTCTCAAACAACCTTGAGGATCACGTTGTTCATTTACAGACTGTGTTGCAGCGCATGCAGAACGCGGGCCTTACTGTAAACTATCGCAGGGTACAACTGGCTGCCTCAAGGATCGAGCTCCTCGGCTTCGTTTTGGACCAGGGATCAGGGCGGCCAAACGAGGAACAGCTCAAGGCGATCTTGCAGTTCCCGAAACCAGACAATGTCAAAAGTCTGCAGCGTTTCCTGGTTATGTTGGGCTTCTACAGGCATTTCATTCCAAACCATGCGGACTTGTCACGGCCGCTTCATCAGCTGCTAAGGAAGGGCGCCAGATGGTCTTGGACGAATTCTGAGGAGCAGGCATTTCAGTCTCTATCAAGAGCTATCGCCGACACCGCAACCCTGTGATTGCCCGATCTCCACCGCGCTTCGTTGTTAAAACCGATGCAAGTGAATACGGAATAGTGGCTGCTTTGCTAAAGAAGCATAACACCGAACTGTACACCCTTGCATTTGCCAGCCGTACTCTGTCAGCTGCTAAACAAAACTATCCAGTGAAGGACAAGGAGTGTCTCGCCATAGTGTTGGCCCTCAAAAAGTTTAAGATATACGTGGATGGCGCAGACGTAACAATACAGACCGACCACCAGGCCCTGTCATGGTTGTCACGGCTTCACAACCCTGCAGGTCGCCTTGCACGATGGGCCTTAAACCTGCAAAAGTATTACTACAAAGTGGAATACAAGGAGGTCAACAGCAAGAAAGCTGCAGACGATCTCTGTCGCGCATTCCTACCCGCACAAAAGCAACCAGAACTAATGGTCTTCGCGGTTAAAACGCCTGAAGATTCCTGGGGAACCAATGCAAGTCGCCAGAGTATGCTGGAAGGCAAGCAGGCTGACGAGCAGTGAAAACGTATGCGGCAGTCGCTTACGGCCGCAGAGACCGACGACGCTACAGCGACAACTACTACAGCCGATGATGATGATGGTTGGTGTTTTATGGCGCAATGCCAACGAGGGAAAAGAGCGCCAAAACAGTGGTTAGGTATGAAGGATGTAATCGTAAACGCTAAAACCGTTCAACAAAAACCAAAGTGAATTCAGTAAAAGACAATTAGGATGGCTGGTGTAAAAGGCCAGGTTGTGATGGTGCGTGGCATGAGATCGGGTTAAAAGCAAGTACGCGTGATAGGAAACCAGGTGTAAAAACTTGATGTCTCTAAGAAACTTAAACGTGCGTTGTACAGGAACCATGGGGTCATCCGCTAAAAACAATGCTGGGTGCAGTGGAATGTGTTGTTTGTAGAGGTCGGCAAAGTGTTTCTGTCGTGTTGTGTGGAGTGCTTTGCATTGAAGTAGCACATGGATCACGGATAGGCCGTCTCCACACCTGCTACACAAGGGTCTTGGAGATCCCGTGAGCCGGTATGAGTGTGTTGCATGCGTGTGGCCTATCCGTAATCGAGCCAGGGTAACTTCATTGTGCCTGTTATGTGTGTCAGTGGTGTATGCTCCCAAGAGTGTCTTTATAACGTGTAGCTTGTTGTCTGCCTATTCATTCCAGTGTGCTTGCCATGTATTGCGAAGGTGTTGTCTGATGTGTGACTTAAGGTCAGTGTACGGTATTGTTGTTATGTCCACCGTGTTTGCAAGTGCAGCAGCAGCGGCCGTTTGATCTGCTGTCTCGTTTCCGGCGATCCCCGAGTGACCTGGCACCCAGCATACAGTTACTTCAAGACTTAATGCATAAGCTGACATAATGGTTTTGTAAACTAGATGAGTAACATGGTTTTTACAGTACTGCTTAGATGACAATGCACGTACTACACTCAAAGAATCTGTGAAGATGATGGACTTGGGAATTTTATGATGAACTATGTGCTTTAAAACCAAAATATCCCATAGGCTTCAGCAGTAAAAATGCTGCTTTTCGAGTTTAAAGTGTTAGATACCCTAAAATCAGATCCGTGCGCAGCACACGACACGATACGGGCTGTTTTTGACGCGTCGCTAAAGAATTCTGCACACTTGTATTTATCTTGAAGGAACAAGAAGTGCTGAAGAATTGCAGCTGTGGGTACCGTTTTTTATCAATTGCTACAAAGGACAAATCGCACGACACGGGGCGCAGCTGCCATGGTGTTAAAAAGTCGGAAAGGGTTGATTTGTAGGTGTCTGAAAAGGTGACCGATAATTCTGACACTTCCTGTCTCACCCTATGTGAGAACGGAGCAGCGATAGATGGACGATTAAGAAGAAGTTGGGACATGGGTGTATCACAAATAAATGTTTTGAGAGGATGGTGGGTTATTGACGAAATTTTAAAAGCGTACAGAAGATCTATGTATGTTCGCTGATGATCTAGGGACCATTTGTCGCACTCGACGTATAGGCTTTGTACGGGGCTTGTACGGAAAGCGCCCGACGCGAGGCGAAGCCCCAAGTGAAGCACTGGGTCTAGCATTTTCAGCGCTGTTTTTGTTGCCGCCCCATAAACCACGCTCCCATAGTCCAAGCGGGACCCCACCAAGCTTGTGAAGACACGTAAGAGGAGTTGCTTGTCCGCGCCATAGGAGTTGTGTGAAAGGACCTTAAGTATGTTTATTGCTTTGAGGCATTTATGTTTTAGTTGTCTGATGTGAGGGATGAACGTGAGTTTTTTGTCAAACACCACACCAAAAAACTTGTGTTCTCTTTTTACTGGAATCGAGTCACCAAAGAGTTTTATGTCGGGATCGGCCAGGAGGCCCCGCCTTTTTGAGAATACAGCGCAGGTACTTTTAGAAGAATTAAGTTTAAATCCATTTTCATCTGCCCAGTGGGAAAGTTTGTTTACCCCAAGCTGGACCTGACGTTCACAAATGGATATGTTGCATGATTTGAAAGATATTTGAACGTCATCTACATACATCGAGCAGGATATGGTTGGCGGCAGTGCCTTTCGGAGAGAGTTCATCTTAACTATAAACAAGGTGCAGCTCAATACGCCACCTAGAGGCACGCCATTCTCCTGCACGTGAACGTTTGAGAGTGCCGTACCGACTCTGACACGAAATGTTCGTTCAGACAGGTAACTGGAAAGAGTGTTCAGCATGTTCCCTGTTACACCATAGAATTTTAGGTCTGCAAGAATGCGATAACGCCATGCCGTATCATAAGCTTTCTCGATATCAAAAAAATACGGTCATACAGTACTGTTTGTGTATAAAGGCATCCTTAATGTAGGATTCCAGTGCAACTAATTGATCGTTTGTGGATCGCCCTGCCCGGAAGCCTGCATGGCAGCTCTCGAGAAGACCATTGTACTCAAGAAAGTACATGAGCCTCCGGTTAATCATCTTCTCGAAGAGCTTGCACAGGCAGCTGGTCAGGGCAATAGGTCTATAGCTTGCGGGAGAAGAAGGGTCCTTCCCTTCTTTCAGAAAAGCCACAACTATGGCCTCCCTCCAAAGCCTTGGAAGGTGCCCCGATAGCCATATTTGGTTGTATAGGTGCAGGAGTGTCTCAAGGGTGTCTGCGTGTAGGTGTTGAATCATAGTGTATGTACTGTTGTCTGCACCTGGAGCGAAGGTTTACAAGTGGCAAGAGCAATCTTCAGCTCATGGAGTGTAAATTCACAGTTGTATCCAGACTTTGACTTGTTCTTGTCGCGTAGAGGCTTCTTTTCGGCAGATGTTTTGTGTTGCATAAAAGTGTTTGTATAGTGCGCAGAACTAGACACGTGTTGGAAGTGTTGTGCAAGTGTGTTAGCCTGATCTTCCAGAGTGTCCCCTGTCGTGCTAACCAGGGGCAGGCTATGTGTGTGTTGTCCTTTTAGTTTACGTATTCGGGTCCATACCTTGTGGGTGTCCGTGTATGAATTTATGGATGTGAGAAAGGCGCGCCAGCTCTCCCTTTTTGCCTCATGACGCACACGCTTACCTAATGCCTTCGCTCTTTTGAAAGAAATAAGGTTACAACTTGTGGGGTGTCTACGGAGGATGCCCCACGCCTTGTTCTGGGCCTCCCGCGCACGCTTGCAGTCGTCATTCCACCAGGGCCTTCTCGGGTTGCGCGAGGCCCCAGAGGCCTGGGGTATTGACTTTTTGGCGGCGGCGAGAATGTGCTTCGTGACGAGCTGTGTTGCCTTCTCTACAGGTAAGTGTGTTATGTCTGTGTAGTGTAGTTGAGATGTCTCTGTGAATGTGTTCCAGTTTGCTCTTGCTTCTATAGACTTGCAATTGGAAGGGGAACTGCTAGGGCCTTTATCTACGTATGTTAGTGAGGTAGGGAAGTGGTCACTACCATATGGGTTTGTGCCAACATCCCACTCAATTGATGGAAAGAGTACTGCAGAGCCAATGGCCAAGTCGAGGTGTGAATAAGTGTTGTGTGCAATATTACGGTATGTAGGCTTGTTTTTGTTAAATAGGCATGCTCCTGAAGATATTAGAAATTTTTCGATTAGGCGACCACGGGCATCTGTGCGGTGAGAGCCCCAAAGAGTGTTGTGTGCATTGAGGTCAACTATAAGAATGAAAGGTTCTGGTAGCTGATCTACAAGACCCTCGAAATCGGAGCTTGAAAGCTGGAAATCAGGAGGGATGTAGATGGATCACACTGTTATTAACCTATTTAAAATTATGGTTCTAATGGCAATAGCCTCAAGGACAGTCTGTAATTGGATAGGGTGGCATGCCAATGATTTTCGGGCAATGATGGCCACACCACCTGAAGATGTACCACCACCAGCCCTGTCCTTCCTAAATACTATGTAACTATTCAAGCCATTTGTGTGTTTGGAGTTTAAATGTGTTTCTTGTAGACACATCACACTTGGCTGTTTGGAATGCAATATTTAGTAGACATCATCAAGATTGTTAAGGAGGCCTCTACAGTTCCACTGGATGATATTTTCTGTTCCCATTATGTACCTTTAAGAGCTACTGGAATGTGTGTGTGGGTTTTTTTTTGTCTATCGGGGCTTGTATTCTTGGAGCGGGTTTCTTTGGCTTTTCTGTTGGTTTGGACGCCGCAGCCCGTTCCTTGCGGAGCGATGCAGACAGGAACGGTGCGACGTCCATTTCCTCATCAGATGTTCGGGGGGTGTCCGGCGGACCGGGCCCCCTGGACTTGGCACCCTTACGGGTGCCTTTGGTTCCAGCCCCAAGCGCCGCGGGCGGGGTAGGCGGCGGGGCTAGGATTGGCGCTTCTGTGGGCCCTAACGTGTCCATCTCCTCCGTGCCCTCAGGTGTCCCTAGGGCCTGTGGAGAGGACACAGTGAGAGCGGCAGAGCTCCCAGCGGCGATCGCACTCGCCACATTCGCTGGAGTCGCCACACTGGGCGATTCCTGACTACTCTGGACTACCGAAGGCAGTCCGGCAAGAGACGGGGCCCCCGCAGCCTCTACAGGTGTTGTAGAGGCAGCAGGTGGCTGCTCAGCTGGGGGTTGGGACAGCAACCTGTCAGCAAGAAGGCTGCACTGTGTTGCTGTGCTGACCAAACGCCGCCCCAACCCCCGGCGGGCGGCGTCTGCGTCCGATGTGGCCGAAAGCAGCTTGTGCTTTTGGCGCGCTTCTGGATAGGTGATGTTTTCATTTACTTTTATGTGAATTATTTCCTTTTCGGCCTTGAATTGTGTACACGCACGCGAATAAGCAGCGTGCGGTCCGCTGCAATTCGGGCACTTCTGAGTGGTGCTTTCACAAGCTTCTGAGGAGTGACCTGTCTCAGCACAGTTGGCACATGTCAACTTCCCTCTGCATGATTGGGTTCCATGGCCCTATCGTTGGCACTTAAAGCAGCGCCTTGGATTTGGGACATACGGTCGTACGTTGCAGCTAAGAAAACCCACTTTGACCTTTTCTGGAGGCGTTGTGCGATCAAACGTTAGGATTAGATGCTTTGTCGGAATTTCTTGGTTTGCTCTCCGAATTACGATTCGTTTTACTGCAGTTACATGTTTAGGTTGGAGCGCCTCACGAAGATGTGCTTCCGTCTCAGACTCTAGTTCTTTCTCTGATATGACTCCTTGCGAGGAGTTGAGGGTCCGGTGTGGTGTCACAGTGACAGTCAAGTTGGCCAACGTCGTCTGTTTCAGTAGGTTCTCACTCTGATTTTTCCTTTTTACTTCGACCAGTACATCACCTGAGGCGAGTTTCTTAGCATCATAGTCTGAACCAACAACAGACTCAATGCAGTTTGCCAACAGAATGACAGACTTTTTTGCAACAGGAGTGGTTTCTGCAGAGTGAATGACAAGAAATTTGTGGAAAGGTTCTGGTTTACCTTTAGCTAGTACTTCGGTGCGGCCCCTTTTAGGGGGCCGATCATTGGATTGGAGGGATAAAGAAAAAGCTATGCGATATTGAAAAAAGCAGGGGACGGGGGTACTTTCTTCTCAAACCTTACCCTGATAGCCTGAGAGGTCCCGGAGCTCCCTGCCTGGTAAACAGACAGGGAGCCCATCAGCCGCAGCTTGACCTGGGCTCCGACGGCCACCGTTTGTGGTTTCTGCCCTTCACCTTACAACTCGTAGCCACGGTAGATTACAGCAAGAGTATGGGGGCTCGGGGTCCGCGGTGTCGCCAACACCGTCACCAAGATTACTCAAGGTGCCCCGTGCGGGGAACTACGACAGCTACTGCTGCTACATCGAAAGCCAGGACGGATTGCTACTGGCGTACAATCAAAGCGCAGACACAGACAGTGGTAGTATCTCTTCTGGGTGTTCGTAGTAAAGAGCTGAAATAGGTTCTTTTTAGAATACTACTCCGACACTACCTCAGCAGGTCCTAGTGACCGACAGGAAACATTTGATAAGCTTTGTCGTGTTGTCACATGGCCTTGCATGAGAAAGGAGGTTATGAAGTGCGCGCAGATATGCCCGGTTTGCCAGTGCGGGAAGTCAAGAAGAGGTAAACCACCGGACCTCATGAAGTCTGTCGAGGCCGCTTCTCCTGGCAACTCGCGGCGTGCGTGCGATGGGATAGGTCCTTACCCAAGATCGGTATAGGGCAATCACTACCTCCTGGTCATCACAGACCATTTCTTGAAGTTGGTAGACCTGTACGCCTTACGTAAACGTGATTCTATGGTGATCTGGTACAAGCTGTTCGATACTTTTATGCGCTTTGGATTCTGGCAAGAGCTCGTACTGTACAATGTGACGTACTTCACAAGCAAGAACTTCGAAGACGCTTCTTTGGTTTTGGGAGTAGTACACAAGAAGACTACTCCCAGCCATCCACAAGAAATATACCGGAACGGGTGAACAGAAATTTCAAAACGATGCTGGGGGCTTTTACGAATCACCACAAAGACTGGGATACTCGCCTCTTCAAAATGGCGTTTGCTACTCATAAAGCGGTCAACCGCTGGACCGGCTTTACACCAGCAGCCTTGTTTTTAGGCCGCGATCTGTGGTCTTCTATTGAACATTACTTCAATGATCAAGCCGAAGCGCGCCCTCGCACTTATCTTAAGTGTTCGCTGGACCTTCGCAACTCCCTGAAAGAGGCTCTCTAAGAGGCGAGGCAAACTGTGGATCTAGCACGCCTCGTACAACGCCGACAGTATGACAAGGCCCGACGCCAGGTTGAGTTTTCTGTCGGTGATCTTGTACTACATCACACACCCACTGAGCAATGCAGCAAAATGCTTCGCTACTTCCCTGGCAGACAGACAGGAAGGCCTTTACAAAGTGACCAAGCGCACATCTGGCTCACTAATCGCCTTCGTAACCTGCGCGGGGGACGGGAAACGGGTCCAGTAGGCATAGGTGACCTTGAGGCATATCACAAAAAATCTCTGGCGAAGAGAGCTAGCGCCGTTTATGTTACAGGAGGCGCTACCCGCTCATCGGTACAGCACCAGGGGTCGAGCGGAAAGATCCCCCCCACAACCGGCATTGACTTCAAACTCCCTCGAGAACGCTACCTCAGAGGCACTCCCTCAGCGCTTCTCCGACAACTGGGGAGTTGTCCGGTCTTGCTGCAGGGGGAGTCTAGGGACGCAGCCCCTGCGTGCGCCCGCGTGTGGTGGTTACTGTGCAGCGAGGGCGCTACCAACACTGATGGTGACGTCAGTGCGTCAGGTGCTTCTGCGTGTGTGCGATCAACAGTTAGCGGACAAGGAGCACGGGCGGTACGTACCAAGCCCGGAACATGCCAACAACGCCCCGTTTGGTATAAAGACTGCTCGCACGAGTGTGGTACAAGGGAGTTGGACGGGACAGCTCGGCGTCAGCAGAACCAAGATGCGAGCAGCATGGGGCAGACAACCGGACGACGACCCCTGGCCAGCTCGGACTAACCAGCCCAGCTACCATCATCCTCCATAGGGAGAGCAGTAAAATACCTATGAGGAAGGGTGTCAGACAAGGAGACACAATCTCTCCAATGTTATTCACAGCATGCTTACAAGAAGTATTCAGAACGTTGGATTGGAAACAGGTGGGAGCAAGGGTTAATGGAGAATACCTCAGTAACCTCAGATTTGCGGATGACGTTGCCTTGCTAAGTAACTCAGGGGACGAATTGCCAAGCATGCTTTCCGCACTGGGCGAACAGAGTAGAACAGTGGGCCTGAAAATTAATATGCAGAAAACTAAAGCACTGATCAATAACCTTGGGAGAGCACAGCAGTATGAGATAGGTGGCGAGGCTGTGCAAGTGGTAAGCGAATGTATCTACTTAGGCCAAGTTGTGACCCCAGATCCCAACCATGAGGCAGAGATAATTAGAAGGATCAAAATGGGGTGGGGTGCATACGGCAGGCATTCTCAGATAATGAATGGCAACCTGCCATTGACGCTAAAGAAGAAAGTGTATGACAGCTTCATCTTACCGGTACTCGCCTACGCAGCAGAAACTTGGAGGCTCAGTAAGACGGTTCAACTTAAATTGAGGACGACTGAGCGACCAATGGAAGGCGAGATGATAGGGTTAACATCAAGGCACTAGAAGAGGGTCTAGTGGGTAAGGGAACAAATGCGTGTTAAGGACGTATTAGTAGAAATTACGATGAATAAGTGGACGTGGGTAGGGCGTGTAATGCCAAGGCAAAATAACCGTTGGTCATTAAGAATAAGAGTGTGGATCCCTAGAGAATGCAAGCGTTGCAGGGGCAGCAGAAAGTTAGAGGGACAGATGAGGTGATGAAGTTTGCGGGGGTAAATTGGTAGCAGTTTGCGCAGGTTCGGCTAAATGGGAAAATAATAGGAGAGGCCTTTGCCCTGCCGTGGGTGTAAATAGGCTGGTGATGATGATAATGATGATGTATAGAAGAAGGGTGGGGATTGAGTTGGCCATCCGATTTATTCATTGTAGGGTTTTAACGCGCCGACGCAACGGAGACGATGAGTCGCGCCGTAGTGAAGGGCTCCAGATTAATTTTGAGCACCTGGGCATCTTTAACGTGCGCCGATATCTCGTACACGTGGGTGTTTGCTTTTCGCATCCATCAGAAAAGCAGCGGCCGCGGCAGGGAATCGAGCCCGCGACCTCGTGATCCACAGCGCAACATCTTAAGCACTGAGCCACCGCGGCGGGGATTTGGCCATGCGAGAAGAAAGCCATTATAATATATTCAATGGTAGCAGTGCCTTTCGTGGGAGTAAGAGTAGGAACAGGCGGACGTCGCTGTTTTTTTAGGTCCAAGACCTTAGTTATTCTTCCATAGAGCCCCAAGACGTTTTTTATGGCCGAGTGTGGCACATATATTATTCTAGTGAGTATTAGAAAGGCAGCGTCGATATAACGCGAGAAGTTTACACTGCGGCGGAGCGGACAATAATTTAATGGCGCTTGATGGTGGTGCGGTACAATTGCGAGAGTGCTTTTTCTAGATGTTTGTGAGCTGGACATTAGGAGCTGGGATGTCTGAAGAGCACTCAATTTCTTCGGTGGCTTCTTGGGTACAACTTCGAACAAGAGTTTTAAGATCATCGAATGAGGCGGGGGTTTATTAATCGATATGTTCGCCGAAAATGTCCCTGTATAGCTGTGAAAGCATATGCCCGGTGCGGGTTTTCTTGCCATGAAACGTCATAAGCAGGGGACGTCATCGCTACATGAGGTTGTAAACTAGGGGGACAAGTTTTTGATGAGATTACGCGGTGTCAGTGGAGGTCCGGCGTGGTGCCTTCATAAGATTTATGAAGGCAAATTTTTGTCTTTTGGAGAGGTTCATTGAAAAGAAGGAAATTGTGCTTATCCTTGTGTGATGCAGGTTGTTTTTGTAAATGAGGAGGTTAAAATTTAACGGGCGGACAAGAGTGGAGACGATTTGGCTACGGACAAGGACCAAATTATATTGACGGGGCACATTACAAAATAACGTGCACAAATGAACATCCAGCTAATCTAATGTCAACAGTCCTATGATAAAGTCCCCTGCGAGAAGTCCCACTCCAAATTGTTCGCGCTCACGTGTAGGTCACAGTCGGCGAGTTGATTCGGTGCGCAGGGCTCGGTGCGCTGGGCTCGGTGCCCTTGTCGATGCCGGTGCTGTGCCGGTGCCGGTGAACAACACGTCGTATTTGGCCCGGGTGTTCTGTGGACCGTCTCGTCTGGAAGAGACCAGGTGTTGCTCGGTGTGAAGATCTCCTGAGCGTTGACGCCCAGCTGAGAGCTTCCAGCAGGGATGTGCGGCTCCGGGACGAAGACCCCCTAGGCATTCTCGCCCAGCCGAGAGCTTCTGGAACCACCTGCTTCCTGCCTCCAGCGCTCGCCACCTCTTCTTCCTCCTCCTCTTTGCCTCTCGCGCCCTGCTTCCGCCTCCGCACACACCTCGTCTTCCTCGCTTCGACCCGCCGACCCCTGTCCAGTAAGCAGCGCCTCCTCACACCATGGTGTGCGCAAAACAACTTCCTCGAGCAGATATCCGGCTCTAATCCAATTGTGGGTAACGGGTATTGAAGTCACCAAGAATAGGTATTGAAATGTTTGGGTGATGAGTGATGAGATCCTGGATCCAGGCTAACTCAGAAAACCGTGAGGCACTGTGGATAGCTTGGTAGTAGGCTAAGAAAAAGTAGGGGCGTGTGTGAGAACTGCAACGACTTCGTTATTACAGGGCGAGAGCTCAAAGAAAAAAATGGAGGAGTTGGGGACGTAGCAATATGCTACTGTATCGGAATGACGGCATATCCAGGGGTGACAGCTGATTTTACTATTTAGCGACCACCTGTAATTGCCTAATAGATGAATGTGTGTGTGGAAGTAACCAGGGTGGTCCCAGTTCTATGTGTTTCTTTGAGGAGATTAAAGGAACGCTGGGTTCGACTAACCATAATAAGCAAAATAGTGCGTTAGGGCTTAAAGCTACGGCAGTTCGTTTGCAGCGCCCTTATTGAGGCTTCTATGAGACAATCAACAGACGCTAAGGTGGGATCTTTCTCGGGGGCTCTTTAGGAGCACCTATGGGTGAAAGGCACAGTAGCGCGGAGAATTGCATAGTAAGCGGTTGTTCAGCTGCGAAGCGAAATGCAATTGAATATAATTTACCTCTTATAAAAATGTATATACGACTTTTAAAAATAAGACAAATTGTCTTAGCTGTGGATGGAAACCTTTGATCAATATACTGGGATCGATTGAGTGATGACAATGACTCTCTCGAGCTGGATTTAGGTCGAGTAAGCGGGCTCTTTATAGGAACACAGGAAGCAAATGACAGTCATATAACCTGTGAAGAAAGAGAACAATATACGTTATATAAAAAATAATTGGAACAAAACAGGCAGTTTAGGGAGGGGCCGTCATGGCGGGTAACAGCGCAACCTGGACGATAACATGAAAAGGGAGAGACACAAACAAGCACAAAAAACAGCGCTTGGTTGTGTCTCTCCCTTTGCGTGTTTTGGTCCCGTTTGCACTATATTACCCGCCATGAAACAATGCTAACTAGCCCAGCTTACAACACTCCTGCATTTACATCACACTCGAATTGGAAATGCCATCTAATAACGATAAGAAATATACATGTGCCACTAGAAAAAATAGTTTAACTCATAACGACTTTAAGGCAGTCGTTCATATTGGGAAATTTAAAATAAATAGTTTGCGAAGCAAACAATACAATGCGACGAAATAATTGGCTTCATAAAATCACATAAGAAATTCAAGCTTCAAAACCGATGGAAAGTGAACATTTAGCCGAGAAGCTTGTGTAGCATGCAGACGATATTGTAATTTTAGTTTGATACCCGGACATTTATTTAACTGCTCACAAATAGTTTCAAAAAGAAAGCCAAATATTCCAGGTGAAATTTTGGCACTGTAAAGTCAGAAATAGCGTTGTTCAGTGGCACTACTTACTCAGTGCCAAATAAATGTTCTAACCTGCGCTGAGTCAAAGAATACTACTGTATTGGAGTGTGAATAGACGAAGAGGATAAGAAGCAGAGAAGCAGAGAAGCCTCCCGACTTTTACGTTTCCCGAAATGCTTCTATGCTGCGTATTGTGGATAGAGGAATAAAAAACACAAGGAACAGCTGGTCATTTAGAGAAAAAAAACGCTCCCGTAGACATGGCCCGATTGCGGACTCCTTTGCTTGTTTTCTCAGGAAAAACAACAAATATTACGATTCTGAAATGAAGCCAACGTAATTTGAATAGGAGGATATAATCTTTAGTACTAAGCGCTGCTTTAAAGGAACGTGTTATTGATCCAGAAATATCCTTCTCAATGTTCTGGGCGCTTGACCTCTCCAAGAGAGTGTGATCTCGGTGCTATGTAGGCCTAAAAATCTAAAAAATAGAAATCACGGAAAAAAGTACAAAATAAAAGAAAACTACAAGCAACTGCAATCCACCAAAGAAGTCTTAGTTGTATAAAAAGTACAATACAAAAAAAGTGCAATTGTTTAGGCAATATTCCTGCGAATGGCGAACTCTACCAACAATGAAACGTGCTATCACAAGTAGAAGTAACTGAGAGAACCAGAAGCTATTTGCAATTTGGCACACCTAATGAAACCTCTGACGATGCATTGCAGGCAGATGTGGGCTGCGCGTCGTTAGAAGTTCCAGGAGGTCACCGTAAATTATTTTTGAGATTTCCCGAAGAACAAAATTTTGAGCAGTTCCTCTGAAGGTGAAAGCTGCTGAAGTGGGGCGCAGTGTTGCATTTTAGGGATTGTGGCGCTTTCTTCAGGCTAGGTACAGTATGAGCCTGATTTTCGTGACGAGCGTAGTCAAGAGAGGGTGGCACCGCCCCAGAAAAGGCACGTAAAAAGACACCAAATGGAGCTGTAATTCCTTTGGCAAAAATATTGCGGCAATGTATCATATTTTTTCTTATTTTAATGTTGCATATTCGCGCAAAAAGAATGCAGCCACAGTGCCCACGACGGACAACGATGACCACCCCAACAATTTGCATATAAGTAACATGTGCCCCTCTAGCGCAACTGGATAGACATAAGCTTCATAATGTGAGCCACCAAGGTTCGACCACGACCTGGGCCAGCACTTACCTTTTTGAGGCTGCTGTTACGGTGCGTGTCGCCGTCACGTCGTGACAAGGGGCCGATCTACGCTGACAAGCGGGGGCCATTTATTGCGTGGCACATAATAAATATACGAAAGACTAGGCGTGTAGTATTTGAGATAAATGTACGTGGGAGATGCATGCACGCTATGGATAAAATGAATGCATGTTAAACCATTAGGTATATAAACGTTAAACATCACCGACTACGCTCAGTGCAGGGCAAAGGTTTCCCGTCCAACTCCAACCACACCTACTCCGTGCCACTCGAGTAAATTCTTTGCTTCTTAATAAAACACTACACGTCTAACCATGAAGTAAGTAGTCATTAAAAACAGCCGCCTACGTTCACTGCAGGGCCAAGCTCTGACGTCGACTTCCAACCCCACTTACTCCGCGCCACTGAAGTCTATTCTTTGCATTGTAATTCATTTTTTTTTCTGGTGTACTGGGCCTTCCCATTTTTCTCGACCCTTCTCATGGTGTCCAATCTGCCAACCTGGTAGTCCACCGATTGCCAATTTATGTAACTTCTCGGCCAGTCCAAGAATATTTTATTTTTTTTTATTTGAAACAGGATATATTCTGCCGTGTCCTTCATTATCTGAGAATGCTTCCGAATGCAATCCAGCCCATTCTTATCGTTCTAAATATCTCAGTCTTATGGTTGCGATCCTGGGTCACTACTTGACCTAAGTAAACATATTCGCTTACAACTTCCACTGCTTCGCCACCTGTCTCAAAGCGCTGTGGTCTCCCGAGGCTATCGAACATAACTTCAGTTTTCATCATATTAATTTGCAGACCCATGGTTCTACTCTGCTTGCCCAGTGCCGTAATCATGCGTTGCAAGCCGTCCGCCGAGATTCTTAGCAAAGTAAAGAGGAAGGGCTATTACAGCGGTATCTTACCGATACTCATATAGCGGTAGAAACTTGGAGGCTAATTAAAAGGGTTCAACTGAAATTGAGGACGACCTTGCGTGCACTCTCACGGCTGATTATAGGCGTAACGTTAAGGGACAAGAAGAGAGCGTAGTGGGTCAGGGAACGAACGCGTGTTAAGGAGAGGTTAGTAGAAATTACTAAGAACAGCTGGGTGCGACCTTCGCGTTTAATGCGAAGGCCAGATGAACCTTGGGTATTAACGGTGACAGAGTGCATCCCTAGAGAAGGCAAGCGTGGCATGCGCCAGAAACTTTGATGGGAAGGGGCGATCAAGAAGATTACGGGCATAAATCGGTCGCAGTTAGCACAGGACTGGGACAAATGGAGATCTACGGGAGAGGCCTTTGGCCTACAGTGGGCGTAGACAGGCTGATGATGATTAGGCTGCAGATGATATTTTACTCTAGTTTGTTTTCAAATGCAGGAAGCTTGTTTCCTGTCTCTCAGTGATACTCCGATTATTATTCGTTCCATCACCACTTCAGCCGACCTGTCAATTTTTTTAATGAAGCGCCAACTTTCCGCTCTCTATAGCTCACCAGCAGGGCTCTTTGGTTGTGTATTCATCTTTTTAGTGGTAGAGGTAGCTCACATTTCATTACTTGAGAGTGTTTGTTGAGTGCACCCCAGCTTATACGGATTGAACTTCAATTTTGTTTCTCCTAGTTGGGATGACCACAGATGAGCTGGCAGCGGTATTTATTCACTTCTACTTGTCCTGCCGCTTTTTTACATAAGCGTTGCAGGGCGCTTTCGGAATGCGCATTCTCAAATAAGTTAGACCTATTGGTATTTATTTTTGGCCCCACAGCTTCGATTTCTGCACTTTCTTTCCTCAAGTGTGTTTGCAGGTGTCGAGCATTCCAGGCAACAAGATTGAGATAAGGAAAGTAGCAGAACGGTTGTACACCAGGGTATAGCCTGCACCGTTAGGCCAGTGGAACTACGAACAGTCAAGGCTTATCTCGCCAATTCTCATAATGATCAAGGAAGAAGTTGAAAAAGCTCTCAAGGGCATGGAAAAATGAAAAGCTGCCAGAGACTATGGCAAGAATTTGAATAACAAGAAATAGGAAAAGCCCTCTGAAATGAATAAATGTAAGAAAAATGGGATCAAAAGTGCTGTAAAAGATGTCCAATGAGCAACCTTTACTAACAAAAACAAAAATCTCTCTGATAACTTGAAGGGAACTGCTTTGCATTTTAAGAGGTGAAAGAGATTCTACCCCTTATTAGAACTAAATGGTAACAGAGCCCGATTCCAAAGAGAGTGCATTTCGCCTTTTCAATCCATACGGCGTTGTTGTCCATCCACATCCCTCCCCCACTCTCCTCGCCGCGCGAGCTGCACTCTCCGCTGCTCACCCCCTGTCCTCTCCGATAGCGAACACTCTCCCGCGAGGGGCATTGGATAGGATTCGATTGGAATGGCGTGGCTTGGCTTGGCTTGGCTTGGATTGGATTGGATTGGTTTGGATAGGATTTGGATTTGATTGGAGTAAAGTGGATTGTGTTGGATTGGTGTTGCGTCATAGCCGCGCCACGTTGCGTCATAGCCGCGGCCGGGGGTTCACGGCACGTTTCACGCGATGGGAGAATCAACCTAACGGAAACAACAACGGAACCCTCTATGCGTTTCATCTACACAGGGGTTCCCGCGAGGGGAGGTGGGAGTATTTTTTGTAATAACTTGGGGTTTTGTTACTTGGTATGCCACCTATAGAGGTGCTTTGTCCTATGGCTTTGGGGTCGATGTCCGCGATGTAGATTTTATTATAATTGAGATAGCGGAATAGGGATCTGCCTGTAGGAGTGAGCTTCAGGAGTTGAAAGTGACTGGCTTTGTGACCTTCAACAATCTCCTCCCACATTCCGGCAGATTCTGGGTGGAGGCCATAAATGGCTGGTTTTCTAATGATAAAGTTCATTTTGTCGGTTGCGACGATTTTAAAGCCAGGTATTGGGTTCTTACTGGGAACCTGCATACTAATTATCCTTGTATATATTCTTATGTGCTTGTGTTTTGTTCCCGGTTTATGCATTCATAATTCCTTTGATAAAGCGGGTGGCTTATGTCAATGTCTGCTGCAGCTAGGAAACACTGGCTGCATCCTATCCAGGCGTGTTTAATGTAAAACCAAGTACAGAAACGGAGTTTACCCTGGCAATTTCAACTCCGTTTATAGTGACGCTGGGATACGAATCGAGATATTGGGTTCCTAATCCTCGAAAACGAGCTCCCAGAACGAGAAAGTTCCGACTCCCCTGGAGCAGTTGGAGGAGGAAAAACTTCAGTCGACTGAGGAGGTGGTAGGTGGGCAGGGCCCTCATCTAAGGACTCCGTGCTGAGGCAGCACACGACATTTCGGCCTAACTCAAGCTGGTGTACTTTTGCCAGGGATTTTTTATCCGGCCTTTTTGCGGCAGACGTACTCGACCCGTGTCCAAATCTGGACCTTCTGGCCGCATATGCCCGTACTGTCATGGCTATTCAACGGCCGCTCTCCGTCGGTCAGTCGACCGCCTTACGTTCGTACGGCCTGATTCTCGCCGTAGGGCTCCGGCCATTCGAACGCCCTCGATGGAGCGCCGAATTACGTGTGCCGGTTGTATGCTGAGACGAGGTCGTCGGACTCCAGCCGTACTAAAGCTGCAGGAAGTTTAGGCATGCTACGGGCATATGGAGTTCAGCAACAGTACGTTGCCTGTACTGAGGCCGGTGGACGACCAGTGCAAGCAGCACGTGAAGATGACTCAGTCACACTGTGCAGCAGCACGAACCCGTCATATTGGGTGCACTGCACTCAGATCAAAGTGAGAACGCCCGCCCCCACCAGCCGTCCAATCTTCGCCGCAGCCTTGCGTATTGACCTGTGTTAGTTGACAGCAAAATTCCTTTCTGAAACATGGCTCACAACTTGTCGTTCCTATCACTGCTGTGCCTTTTTTTAAAGTCGGATGCACAAACTATTCTCTTTTTGCGAAAGCTGGTATGGTTTTATTGCCCAGATCCCGATATCTTCGGTGCGGTGGCCCAGCTTAACAAACAAGGAGGGGAGGTGGAGGGCGCGCACTTTAGTAGGTTGAATTTCACGAAGAGTAAAGTGCTGCTTTTAACGAATTTTCAAGACAATCTTAAACACTTGGATGCTCTGAATAAATCAACTATTTCGACAAAGGTTGCTTTACCAGCTTAGTTGCTACAAATCCGGCAAGAAGGCTGTAACGAGCGTTTTGGCACTACACAAAACGCTCAGGCAGATTTCATATCATTTTTTTGCAGACAAGAAGTGTTTCCAGCTTCTGACCATTTTTCTATATATACTTTTCTGATGAGCTTGCGCAGTAATCATTCTAAGAGATTTCAAACAAGTACCTTAATTTTTAATGTAGTTTTGATGTTGTTTGTATGAGTTTCGTGCACACCTGCTAATGGTCCAAACAACTTAATTTTCCTCTAATGTAGCACTTCGTTAAAAATTCTAGAATTGCTGCGAATGACGCCCTGCTTCTGGGGCTGCAGGTCTAGACAACTTTGTGTTCACTCAAGGAAACACTAATGTTTCATCATGTCTTTTAAATGAATAACGCATCAATGCTAGTATGCACACAGCAAACCTTGTATAGTGCAACAGATAAAACAATATTTCATTGGTGGACTTTGAATGCGTAAAAGTCTCAGCCCCTTGAAGGCGAATTTGCGGCTCGGCCCTATTTCTCTCACGCTCCTCTAAATCACCGCCCACCATGCTTCGCACTCTAACCGTTGCAGTAGCCGCGCTTTTACGCTTTCAGCAGCGTGAAGGGAGGCGTGTTGACACTCCGGAAAAACAATTTTAGTACCCGGGTATTCCCATGCTCTATACGACGCACTTTTCACCGGCTTTTAATATTTATTTATTTATTTATTTATTTATTTATTTATTTATTTATTTATTTATTTATTTATTTATTTATTTATTTATTTATTTGTTTATTTATTTATTTATTTGATACCCTCTTCCACTTTGCACGCCTTACAGGAGGTAATACATAATAGTAAGCATGAAATTTGAGACCAAAGAAGAAATAATTCCAGAAGCGTGGTGAAAATCCCAATTAGCAACAATGGTGTCATGCGAAGAAATCACATGACAAAAGGAAACATTGCTGCATGAAGAAAACACTTGAACCTCAGCAAGAAGATGACACAGGATACGATGCAAGGGATGCGGCGCCAAGGTCAGCCCCTGGGCTATGGCAAACACCCCCGAAATCATAGCACGAGCTTGCGCCGGGCGCGGGCCAATCGGAAGCGGCCAGCGACAGCGGCTGGCGGCAGAGGCGAGCCAGAGATGTACCCCGAAGGGAGGCGAGAGACCGGGATGCGCGGCCGTCGGGGACCAGACCCGTGCCGTGCCCCAGGTAGTCCTCCACAGGCGTAACCTCCAGAACGTCTCCTCCGCAAGGAAGTCGTCTCGCCGTGCAAAGGTGGAGAGCGATGGTTAAGACAACTGCTTTCGCTATGTGCCAACGGGAGCGGATAGTGCGCTTCACCAACACGGCCACGACACTCCACCTGTGCCTTTCAACGCCGCCACGGATATGTGACGGTAATGACCGCGTACTGTGACCTGTTGCTTCAATTACCGACTGTGACTTTTTCAAGTCAACTGAAACTCTTTACTATTTCCGAAAAAGTTTTGTAGTCGTTACCCATTGTTTGTGAGGTCCTCATTGGCCTTTGCCTTATTTTGTGTGTATTGTTTCGGTTTCAATCATTATAAACAACTAGTCTCGTCTGCAATTTCTTTTTTAAATATTATTGTCCCCGAACCTGATAATGGATACAGTGATAGGTGGCAGTGATTTCCACCCTCGTATTGATCTAAAATCTGAATTGCAAAAGCCGTCACCTTTAAAAGGAAGTTACTAATTTACTCTAGGATTGCGGCCTTCGTTTAGATATGTAAAATGGCGCTTGGATCTACTTCTTTAGTTTTTAGTTTTGTAATGATAGACATTATGAAAAAAATTCAACCATAGCTTTCGTCTTACAATTTAAGGTTACTGTTACATTCCCTCGTGCTAAGTGGACTATCCCGATTACTCTAAATGAATCGCACTGGATATTGCCGCAAACCTTGCGTCGGGTTTGTTCATGTTTTGTTTTTACTCCCGCCTGTGCGGGTCTATGTTATCTGTGTCCCAAGCTGAGCGCTTGTTCCAATCTTTATTTTAGGGGCGAAGCTCCTTAGGGCGTGGGTCTGTCCATCCTCGACGTATGTATGTAGCCACCTCTAGTATAGTTCTTGGATTGTGTACTAGATGGCATGGCTACCTCTAGTTTATTTCTCGGATTGTTTACTAGATGGCGGTACTTGTATATGATGAAAAGATGCGCTGGGATTGTTTACTAGATGGCGTGGTTACCTCTAGTTTAGTTCTTGGATTGTTTACTAAATGGCGGGGAGCGTTGTAATAAAATCCGTTCGCTGTTGGCGCGCGCTCGGAGTCGTACGATGGATAAACGCCGACCTCCATGCAGCGAAATGTAGGCGAAAAGGCGGCGAACGTCGCCCGGCGGCGGCCGCTCCGCCGCCGGCGTCGAAAATACGGCTGTTCATCCGCGATCTACGCGAGCTAGATGTCGAACGCGCGGCGGCGAACGCGACCGGACCATCGGCGGCGTTCGCCGGGTCACGTTGCATGGAGGTTGGGGTGAACGAAAACTGAGCGGCGCGTCAAACCACGGCGTCCGCCGCAACCTCCACGGCGGCCGTGGAGGTTGCGGCGCGCGGTTTTACCGATGATTTCCCCTGAGGAGCTTCGCCCACTCATCATCATTCACCTCGTGGATATGCTGTGAATTTTTTTATGCCGCACATGTTATCTCTTTTTATTATGAGACAATTTCGAGCATCAAAAGTCTAAAACGATCTTGGTTGATCTGCAGTGTTGTGGATGTAATTGGATGGTTCGAGAAACACCCTTCCGGTTGATAAACACCCGAGCGGATGCCATGGTATTCGATTCGCTGACACTCGCCTAGGCACGTCACTTCTTGACTGCGGCTTTGCCGCCTGTGTATTTTTTGGGTTGTTAGGAGCGCACAAGTTAGCTCAAAAAATTTTGTTTTCTCTTCAGACAACTGTCTTCTGTGGCTTTGTGACATGTGGTGTATGGGCTGAGTACGCACCCTTTATGCTTTCAATGACCTCTGGAAACGGCCAAGCCAGTTCAATTTGACCTTAACTGCCGACAGCAACGTCTGCACCCCGAGTTTGGTCTCCTGCCAGACGGAGCTAAGAGAGCGGCCGTTTCAACCACCAACATGTTCCATTAAGCCACTCCCACCATCGCCCTGCAACAGCCACGGGAACCACCCTCGTTCCGCGGATTTCCCGCTGAAGACCCTTTGGACTGATTGAAGGAAGTGGAGCGTTTCCGCACCTGTAACAGGTGGGATGACAAATAAACGTTCCGCCATGCTTTCTTTTATTTGGAAGTTATAGCCCCAACCTGGTTCAAGAACAATAACAGTATGGCTAACCGACAGGGCTCTCTTTAAAATCGAGTTCCTTAAACCATTCGCCACCACGGGCGGAAAGAACGAGCCGCACTTTTGATGGAAACGCGCGCGTACACACCAACAAGGGGTCGTGATCTTCGTTGAGGAGATGGAGAAACAATTTCACCGTGCGGATCCCGAAATGGCTGAAAAGCTCAGAGGAGGTGCGTGACCATCAAGTGGTTCCAGGCACACATGGGCATTGATGTGTCGGACCGGTGTAACACCAACCATAACGAGATGGCAAACGCTGCGGCACGAGGTTTAACGAACCGCTCCACCGCAGCAGAAGCCCACCCGTCTTGGTGATGGAGAGAGACCAAGGACAGCATGACCACCTACACCGAGATCGTGAAGTGGCACAGACTGAACAGGCAGAAGGTACCGCCACCCCACCCAGGCCTGACCCGAGAGGAAGCGGTGATATACCGGCAACTGCAGACGGGGTCCCTCTTCACCCCGGTGCTGATGAGGCACGTGTGTCCGAGCGTGTTCGAGAGTTATTTGTGCCGAGTGTGCTGTAAGGAGAGAGCCACCACGGCTCCCATCATCTGGCACTGCACAAAAAACCCGCGCGAAGCGTAGATAGAGACCATAATCCCGGCGCATCCCGAAGCCGCAGCGGGAAACTACGACCAGGAACAGGAGGCCAAGGCCCTCCAGCAGATCCCGGCCGCCCCCGAAAGGCAACGACTAAGCGAAACCAATGAAAGGTTACCGCACCAACAAAGGGGCACGCGAAGCCAGCCGAAAGAGAGTAGGAAGGCCGGAGCCAAAGTAGAGAGCCAAGAAGACGAGAAGACGTCTCGGTGGCAGCGCTGAAAGACCCCCGCGCAAACGAAGTGCTAACCGAGCTGCAGGCATTTTAGTAAAGTTGTTCTCTCTCGCTCTGTCTCATGTTCCTATTGCGAGGAGCGAAGCAAGGGCTCTTTCCCTGCATTGTCCGCAAGCCCAATAAAACAGCACCCAAATTCACGTCTGAGGCTGCAGTATTGGAGAAGGCGCTGGAATTTCGTACCAGACAGTCGCCTGCCCCATTAATGTGCTAGCTGGGGAGATGATCGTTGCCACCGCTATTAGCGCCAATACATTACGCGAGAATATCCACGCGATCGTCAGGAAAAAGCTTTGAAAAATTTCTCCATTAACGCCGCAACCTCAAGTCGCTTCCCTGACTCACGTCACCGGAAAAGAGATTCAATGCCATGCGAACCACCCCGTGACCCACAAGCTAGGACCTACTCCGCAGCTGTTCGTCGACCGCACATGCTCAAATCCTTCGTCAAGGACTCCCGCCGTACCACAGTCCCCTGTCGCCTGCAAAGCCCCCCGCATCCCAGCACCAGACTCCGAGGAAGATGGAGGTATGGCAAAATCTGACAATCGCCCGCAGTGCCACAACTGTGGAGACTCCGACCACATGTACCGTCGCTGTCTGTAAAGGAGGCTCGGTTTGCGAGGGTTCTCCATCGACGCCCCGCGGTTTCGACCCGGCCATCGCCGTGCTGAGATCGAACAATACCTGTACATCACCAGCCGTGGACCAACTTGTTTCAGCCGTTGGCTATTGCCCTACCCATACCAGATGCCGAACCGCCGTAGAAACGCGAACTTCGCACGTCGAAGGTCTGCAGCCAACGCTGTCAAACTAAAAGCAGAACCTTCTGGAGGTGAAGTTGCACAACAGCAGAAAATCCAAAACCCTCCAACGGTGCAAGGACCACCGAACACCCTGGTACACGCCATGCCCCCAGCCTGCTGACCTGATCGAACCCTGACATCACTCCCGAACAAGAGGAAAGTGACACGGCGCAACGAGTACCGAGCATGAGCGATCCTGCCGCTGAGAAGACGACGAGAACGACGATACACAATGCCCGAGCGTGAATATGCACAAGCCTAGTTGCGACGACCCGACGCACCCAGAACTCGAGGAAGGCGGCGTCCGACGTCATCGTGTCCACTGACGGCTTTGATGTAGTCTCCCTTTTTGACACTGGAGCCGACTTCTTCGGTATGGGCGGATCATTCTCGTCTAAGCTGAAGAACGTTCGACCAGATGGGACGGTTCGCACATACCCACAGCAGGAGAGCAACTCTTATCACCTAGTGGAACGTACACATCACGCATCACCAGAGATAGCACCACGTACGTTGCGGCGTACGTCATTTTTCCTTACTGCTGCCGCGATGTAGGTCTCTTATTGGACTTTTTCACCGACAACGGTGCAACAATTGATTTGCAGACCAAGTCGATAACCTTTTTCTCCGATCACTCTATAACGCAGAACCTGAACTCTGACCACCGTGCTTCTGAAAGGATGGCCGATGAGCACTTCACACAGCCACTCCCTACGATCTTGATAACCAGCGCTTACTGTGAAGATGCTTTCATTGATATCGATGATATCGCATAGGGTGACCAATATTTGTTTCTCGACCGCGGTATCTCTGTCGCAAGAGACATTGCGCTTTTTAAACAATGCAGATCCGACGTTTTTGTCACCAATTTCACCGAGGGCCCTGCAATTGCGTTCCCCGAAGAAACGCAAGAAAGAAGTCGAGTGATAACGTTCGCCCACTTTGAACACACCCTCGCAG
Organism: Haemaphysalis longicornis; assembly: GCF_048455015.1. Classification (NCBI taxonomy): domain Eukaryota; kingdom Metazoa; phylum Arthropoda; class Arachnida; order Ixodida; family Ixodidae; genus Haemaphysalis; species Haemaphysalis longicornis. The sequence goes on from NW_027526233.1 coordinate 50,416,528, forward strand.
ATACTTCCAAGCTGCCGCATCCTTTCATCGTGGCCCCGGTGCTTCCCTAAAAAAATCGGGAAAAAACTGGATTTGCTGCGTAGCTATACCGGGGGGTTTTCGTCGAAATCAAAATTACATCAGACAGCCCTAACGAAGCACCGAAGTATAACTGAAGATGGAGCCCACCCTACTCGGCAGCCATTGTGCCGCGTGTGTTCACATGAATGGGAACCCATCCAGACGCAACTCAAAGAAATGGTAAGCGACGACATTAAACAGCCATCGAAAAGCCCCTGGGCTGCTCTGGTCGAACACGTGAAGAAAAAGAATGGCACATTGAGGTTCTGCATTGGCTATTGGCGGCTGAACAAGGTCACCAAAAAGGATGCGTACCCCCTGCCATGAAACGACGACGCCCTCGAACACCTCTGCCACGGAAAGTACTTCTCTTTGGTGGATTTGAAGACAGGCTATAACAGTGTTCTGGGTGTAAATCCACGGTTCGAGAAACACTCGCGCCGAAATATAAATGCCCGCAGACCGGATGGCGGGGTATTTGATTCACCGACACTCGCCTACGCACGTCACTTTGTTGAGCGCTGCTAGACAACCTGTCTATTTTTTTAGTTTTTAGGAGAGCACAAGTTCGCTCTAATAAACTTGTTTCAGAACAACGGTGTCATCTTTGGCTTGGTGACAATATTCTGTATGTTTTAAAGCGTAACGGCCAGGAGACTTCTGCATTCTCTATCAGTGAGCGCACATAAGGGAAATACGGAACGGATATCGGCAGAAATTTTGTTTAACAAAACACAACGCACTACCAGCCTTAACTTCTATGTTGTGAACGTGCCTAGTTCACTCCAAACCACTGGGTTAATGAACTCCTAGGTATTAGTATTCACCCGCCGTTCTTAAAAAACCATTTACGCAACACGCGTTAAAATGGTGCGAACGTTTTTTAGCAAAGGAGATGTTAACACAACTTTTATCATTCAATGACACTTCTGAATCGGTACACCGAGCTGCTATTATGTTCAAGTCATGCTGCAGCTATTCGGAATCACGTTCTTATCCTATAGTTCTGTACACTACAGAGACATTCTCAAAAATTTAACGAACGTTTTTATGCCCATAGTAAAATTACGTTCACATTACAGCAACAAAATAGAGCCAACAACTGAGCCCTTAATAATTTCGGATGTCGCAGGAACATATCCTGAAAAACAACCGCTGAGAGCAACTGACGGCTGTCTTAGAAAACGATATTGAGCTATCCATGCAAGAAACGATTCATTCAATTTGTAGCACTGCAATGTATTACCAGAAAGTCATATGGAACAACGCCGAATGCTTGTTTGCAGTCCAAGAAAATAGTGAACTACAGCAGGCTTACCTACACCTAGAGCTGAATCATACTGTACTCAACAAGCTACGTTGAAAAAAAGAACCGGGCAAAATCTTCGTTGACTAGGATGCTGGATATTATGTTTCACCAATTGTGTCAAGCGCCAACTATAGCTGAGCTCTCCTTTCAACACTATAACTAAATTAAATTCCACGCTTTGTCACTCTGCAAGGCTCTCTTGTAATCGCACATGAAACAAAGCAGTTGTTTTAAATAGGCTCTCAAAAACCCCTTTCTGGACAATTGCCTCCGCTAGCAGAAACCAAGGAAGAAGGGCGCCAGACAACCGTTATTTATATTTTAGCAGGGTGGCTGGGACGTGAGTTTTCACGTGCGCCGGAATTGCTGGAGTGAAGGAAATGACAGCGGAGATGCTCGACTGCGTTTTTAACTATATAGGTTTACTGCAGGCACAAGAAATTACGAGGCAACGCCCGACACAAGAAAAACAAACGTTCACACTGACATCAGCCTTGTGCGCCCAGGCGCTAATCTGGCGTGCAATAGGCGCAAGCGCGCGCTGCGCGGCTAACGCATGGCGCTAACTAGATAGTAACGACGACAAAAAACCAAATACACAATGTGGCCAATACGGAGAAACTCTATCCACCTTGGCCTAGGCCTTAACCTTTGAAACAAACCATAGCAACTACAAAAAGATACTAACAGGTGCGCAACGCGCAAAACTCTCCAAGGGACAAACATTGTTACCCCGGCAAAGCACTTAGTATAAAGCGCTAGCAGCTCTGCAATCTGTACACGACAAGCGAAATGCCCTCAAACAGCGCTAGCCTGGACAACGACAATTACTACGCAAAAAAAAAACAAAAAAACTCTCAACACGTTAGCTTAAAGTGACGCCTGAACAAAAACATGGGGAGGTAGATATTTTAACCCGAGGCAACAAACAACTTAGGAAAACGGGGCTCGGCAAAAGGAAGTCTCTACGAGTCAAGGAGAACCCGCAGGTTCAACGACGGAAAGTCACGGTGAGGTTGAGCCGGCCTCGCCGGGAAGGCGCTTACGTGTTCCGTGGCTCTGGGGTGCGGAAGCTGGTGGGCCATGGGACTCGTGGCAACGGGGGAACTCGAGCGCGGAACCGAGGCCTTGGTCGTTCGGTCGCGGGCCTGCGTACTTCGGCTAAAGCGCGTCACTTCCGGACCCTTCCCAGCGCCTTGCACCTGGTGAATTCTCAAGCCGACCGCCCCCAGCTGAAGCTTGCGCTCACATAAATAACCTCGGCTGGCCGCCGGCCATACCATAGACCTGCCTCGACGTCTTCCCCATTGTTCCTCTTTTCCTCCCTGCTGAGCCCCCGTCTAGTCGTCACCATCGCACGTCCGTGCCCGAGCGCTCGATCGTGACGTCGCCCCTCGCACTGGCCCACTGGAATATCGCAGCTCGCTTTGTCGTCGCAGGAGGCACGGCGAAACAAGGGACGCCAGAAAAAATACGAAGGGATGCCGTGAATTCTGCAGCGCGACTCAAAATGGGCGACCCTCGTCCGTGAGGCCATCATGTCGGCCGGCCGGATGTAAAAAATGGAGGTCCTCTCCTGCAGTTTGTGACACTTGCTCCCTCCTAAATAATATTCTCTCAGAATATTATAACCTACACAAACAGTAGGCCACCACTCATACACACCGCACTAGACAGGCAATACGGAAAACCTACATAAAAGCTCGTGTAGAGTGAGTGTCTCTCTTGGTCGCACAACTAAGATCCCACCGGCAGAGTACGTTCGGTCGACTGCAGTGCGCTAGTTCACGCGCCACCACATCGCGCACACAACTGTTCGAGTTTTTCGCCCACCGTGGGCGCTCACTGCTGACGCAATCCTGGTCTACTTACGCGAAAACACGCAAAACTAGAAACATCGCACACTTCGTTCTCGGGAAAATCCAAAAGACAAACGCATCATTCGCTGTTAGCACCTTTAACGTGGTTAGAAGACACACGTGCGTTTCACTACTTACCAAAAGAATGTATACGCACCACACTCAAAAAATCGACATTACGCCTGTTGCCGGCGATCATTAAAGTCTCTTTCACTCACTCACTCCCTACGCCGAAACTCCATCCCGCGCTTCGAGGACACAAGCAGTATCACGCTGACAAGGAAAAGACTGCAGCATAGCCAAACATGCAAAATGTGTTCGACTATCCAAACACTCCAAGTACAGCTAGCTGATTGTGCATTGTAAGTCAGATTGCACTTCGCGGCAAACGGTTCGCGTGAGACGTTCCCCAAGGGGGCACAAAAGGACAATCACCCAAATTACTCCTGAACCCCACGTGCGACGGCGTGCGCAGCATGCCAGACAGCCGTAGGCCCCTATCTCTCTCTCCCCCGCGGGAGCCTGAGCTCCGCGAACGCTGGCCTCCACGTCCCTCGCGACTAGCGAGCATCTCTCTCTCACGCGCCTGTACAAACTCGTAGTCACACCCTCCGGATACCGGAACACAGCTGAACATAATCACCAGCTCAACATTCCGAAGACAACTCGAGGCCTCAGCCCACTCTCCTCGACAACGTTTCAGACTCTTACGGTCATCTATTTTGCCCTATGGCTCAGACTTTCCATGGCTCGTTAACCGCACCTCAGTCTTGTTTCTCTCGCCCTCTGGCTCGGACTTTCAACGGCTCATTACTGGAGCCTCGGTCTTGTTTCTCTCCCTATGGCTCGGACCACGGAGCAAGATATAAAAAGGAGCACCGACTGTGGTGCAGAAAACATCTTTTGCTCGGGCCGATAATGTCCACGCGCCGCCGGCCTCCCAGCTTTCCCTTTGCTCTCTTCCTCCTTCGTTCGCCCTCTCGTCGCTGTGCCTCTGTACATGGCTCTTCCCTTCTTCGCTCTCCCCAGAGGCATCTTTTCTTTCGCAGAGACGACTGTCTTATGCCTGTCCAACTATGCAGGAGGCATGCGTGCACGCGCGGAATTCAAACACCCGTGCGCGGCTGCAATAGACGGCGCAGATATTCGGGAGCCGCCGAACACATGGCGATTGCTTATTCCCTATCAGGGAACGTTTATTCTGACATTATGAAGACCCACTAACAATATTGTACTAACCCTGCAGATGTAAGCCGCAACTGAACGACGACGACTTCAGAAGCACCAAAGAACGAGCAAGAGTAATATGGAACGCCACACCATACAGTCTAGCGTGATTCTGCTTACGACTAATAGATGCAGCGCAAAGATTATCCTCTGCTGTTAGCCCGCTCTCCGGCCGCGTGCTTAATTATTTATGCTGCTTCTGCGCACGACCAACGCTTACAAGGGTCGCCCGGAGTCTCAATCGGCAAACAGCACTGATGCACATTTCTGTGCCAATGACTGAATTGGACGGCTGCCCTGTTGTATCAACTATACAAAAGCACTGTCAGCTTGATAAGGAACCCACGAATATCAAACGCAATCTTCATTGTAACTCATCTCTCAATTTACCGCCCGATGTTCTCTGTCGCTCTGCGGTCGTGTTATCTCGTCGATAACACCGACGACCCCAATTAAAATGCTGCGATTTGTATGGCTGCAATTTTTTGGCCTACCAGGGTTCCCGGCGTTTTTTAAATGCAGAGCATTTCTTAGCCTCGCCTCTTCCTGCGGGGGACGGCGTCCACAGCTCCGCGTCCGCAGCAGGTGCACCTCTCCTCCTTTCCTCCTCTCTCTCAACCGCAGCTAGCGCGCGCATGCGTCGTAGTCAGCCCGTTCGCTCCGTCGTGGTCTCGGCGTAACCGGTGCGTGATAGCAGCGCGGTGGGGCGTGGAAGGGCGCGCTTTGCTTGCGCATGCGGGCTCTCTCCACCGCACGGCTCTCCCTCTACTGCGCGTGCTGCAAATATAAAGCGGCTAGCGGTCGCTCGTGCTTCGGTCACTGCGTTGCTCTTTCCTTCCTTGGTTGACGCTCGCTCCACCCTAACGCTACTTTACTCTCCTCTCTCTACCCCAAACTAACACCAACGCAACTACGACCCAACTACCCACCCTAACGCGACTTTACGCGTCGTTAAGGACTCTCAATGCTCTGCATTTACTCGTGTTCCTCTCGCGGGAAGGCGCGGGAATTTTTTTTTTCTTTAAGCGGCTGACCAGCAAAACGACCGGCTCGTTAAACCTTTTATTCCGGCGAGTCATCACCGGACGAATTCAAATGTCGCGAAATGAAGGCTTCTCAAAAGACCGCACTGTCAGGGACTTGATCTTGAGCAGATTGCTACGTCGCGGGCAGTCGCGGGTGATGTTATCGCGTTTCTGTTCTTATCTGATGCGCGTGTAAGTGCGGGCCCGTGTTCTAGGCACACTCTGTTTTGGACGTAAGTTAGAGAACTGCGAGAAAGGTGAGGGAAATTTTATAATCCCTAGTGATCAGTTGCATTTGCTCCTTTCGCCGTTTGTAAAACCTGTTAAAACACAGCCGAATTGGTATTCACAAATTTACAAAACGGAGCCACATTTTCGGCAAGCACTGCGCAAAAGATAGTGTTTGTATAGCAGCCATATGTTTGTATGTGGTCTCTACATTTTCTTTTCCCGCCATGCAAACCACTCCTTAAAAGGAAGGTGAAGCGGTTTTAGAATCAAAAGAAAAGTTGACTAGCAGTAAGTACACATTGAATAGTTCCCGAGTACGAAATATTTTCGCAATACATGCAATAGGAGAGCTGCAATGCGCAAACAAAAGTGGCCCGATGCCCCGCCCCCATCTCGCCGCGCGATGCCAGAAGACCGAAAAGCGCGGGCGAAAAGCGGCTGAAAAACGTCATACCTGGACTTCCGGCCGGATCGGCCGCCTCTTCCATGCTCTTTTCGCCGTGTTTTCTTGTGAAAGATACTTGTTGTTGTGGTTGATAGCACTTATTTGTACAACTTTCGTGTTCAAAATGTATGCACGAACGCCGAACGAGGCATACGTTATCATGCCGTATTTCTAAGCAGGATAATGCCACGCCGGGATGTTTGATAACATACGGAAGCGACAACCGAGATGGCTGTGCTTGATGACAGAGAATATACTACACTACGTTAGATACCTTGTGAAACGCTCCAGTGCGTTTTTCTTATTTCTTTCTTCCCTTTTTTTGCGACGGACGTGAATGTTTTAATTAGATGCTAGATTTAGGAAGGATGGTGAATACTCCTATACTTTGGCCTGGGATGTTTCTCTTTCGTTCAATTCCAGAACCAGAGTTACATTTGTTCAGGAAATACTTGCTTCGTCAAACGCGTCGGTTTTCTTTCCCTATGGGCTTAGAACAGTGTTCAAAAACCCAAGCCGGTAATGCTGCGGAGGCACCAGTATGCTACAATGTTTTCAGAATAAATGCAACACAAGTAGTAAGACGCCACTCATCGAAGTGCAGCTAGCGATCGCGGAGGCGTCTTAGCGCCCCTGCCCAAATGGCGCGCGCTGGACCGCTGGGATGAGTAACGGGGCTGGGGTGGGCGACAACGAACAAAGGAAATTCGGAAGCAGAGTCCGCTTGTTGGTTTATGAGTGTACCAGCAACATTTGTATCGCATATACGTTTACAGCGCAAGAACGCTATTTTTTCGCGAAGTGCACGTACGTGCTTTTTGCTGGCATATTGTTTATAAAACGCCGCCTATTCTTCGGCATAAATTGTTTCGTATATAGTAACAAACAGATCAGGCAGCACCTAATTTAACATAAGAAATATAAACCCCCTTTGCTGGTTGCCTAATTCTTAAATATTTTAACAGAACCCTCTAGCTGAGGCCACTGTCACTGCTTCGGGGTTCTTGGTCGTGTAAAGCGAATTTAAACTCTAAGATAATTGAACCAACAGCACGGGAAGATATAAAATAAACTTGCAGTCATTTGCGAACAATAAACTGCAAGCTAAATTGCCGAAAAGGCAAGCACCGCTTCCGTGCGATCGTTCCCAATGTTTCCGACAACCGGCGCGGCCGAAGGGTGTCCTCCTTTGACGTCATGGCGGGCGCAACCAATCAGGGGCGTCAAAAGACGAAAAGCGCGCGTCTTTCAAGTGGGACCGAACGTTTTGCAAAATAAATGCTGTTTGGACTTATTTGCGATAAAATTCAATGTGATATTTGGATTCAGCGCGGAAGAAACTATATAAACGTGCCTCCAACTCAATTTGTTTGGAAAGCGCTTCAGCTTCCCTTTAACGTATCTTTGCCGTACGGCGACTTAATTCCTTCGGGTCCGGGTTATCCAGAAGGTGCTTTCAAACTAGTTAATCAACTGTGCGAAGGATGCGCGCAATGAACGCGAAGCGGCGCCAAAGCAGGCCCAAAGCAGTCTATGCCCAAAACTACCGTCGCCGAAGCACACGACAGAGCCGACTGAATGCGTTCCGCCAACGCGCCGGCCGGCGCACGAGGAACGCCGGCCGCTTAGCCGGCGGCCCATTTGCTGCGCCATCTACATTGTGCTCCGCGAGTTATGGACATTAAGAGCCCGCCGGAGATAGCGAAGTCGCCAGTCCTGTTTATCTTGCTCCGTGGCTCGGACTTTTCATTATCGTTATCTGCGCCTCAGTCTATTTTATCTCGCCCTCTGCCTTAGACATTCCACGGCTCATTACCTGAACGTCGGTCTTGTTTCTCTGTTCGTTTTTTCCTGTGTTTGTTTCTCTCCAACTCTCCCAAACTACTGCACTGGCCAACTAGGTATATCCCCACCCTATGGTTCCCCATCTCTCGTTGAAACCTTTCCCTCTCTCTGTGCCTTTTGCCTTCCGCCGCAATCCTCTCTGTTCGCCATTCAGCGCCCGCCGCATCCCTCTTTCTTTGCCATTAGGCTTCCACCTCCTCCTTCCTTCTTTGTCATTCGGCTTCTGCCGCCTCCCTCCTCCTTCGCAGATCCTCATTTCGCTCTTCTCTACGCCGTGGCATCTTCTCCTTCACATACACTTGCAGGTCCTATCCCTCAAAGCCGAGGGCTCGGACCAGTTAAATTACTTTGCCGTCTCCACCCTTATTCTCTCGAGATGCAGGCTACAAATATTTTAAAGAACAAACACGCGAGCCAGCGGATAGCTTTACTACACGTGAGCCTCTCCGATTCCAGCAACCTCAACACGTGGCCGACCGGTCCTGTCATGGACGTCACTTTTTGTCACAAACCCATCCCCTCGATAATTGCGTCCGCCAGCAGAAACCAAAGAAGAAGGGCGCGAGACAACAGCAGTTGATGTTTTATTTGGGTGGCTGGCCCGTGAGTTTTCACGTGTGCCGAGGTTGCTGGCGCGAATGAAATCACAGCGGAGGTGGTCGACTGCGTTTCAACTATATGGGTTTACTGCAGGGACAACACATCACAAGGCCACGCCCGACCCAAGAAAAAGAAAACTTCAAACTGACATCAGCCTTGTGCGCACAGGCACTAATCTGCCGTTCAATAAGCGCACACGCGCGCGAGGGTGCTAACGCACGGCGCTAACCCAGTAAGTGACAACGACAAAAAAACCAAATACCTAATGTGGTCAATACGGAGATACTCTCTCCGCCTTGACCTACGCCTTTACATTCTACCACAAAAACATAGCAACTACAAAAATACTAACAAGTGCGCAACTAGCAAAACATTCTAGGGGCACAAATATCGTTACCCCCGGCGCAGCACTTACTATATAACCATGGGAGCTCTGCAAGTTGTACACAGCCCACGAAATGCCCTGAAACATCGTTACCCTCGACAACGACAATTACTACACACAAAACAAATAAAGAAATCTCTACTGGTTAGCTAGAAGTGACGCCAGAAAAAAACCAGGAGGAGCCAGACATCTTAATCCGAAGCAACAAACAAAGCGTGAAGGCGGGGCGCGGCAAAACAAAGTCTCTACTAGGCGAGGAGAACCCGCAGGTTCAACGACGGAATGTCACGGCTAGGTTGAGCCGGACTCGCCGGGCAGCCGCTTACGAGTTTCGGGACTCCGGGGTGCGCAAGCTGGTGGGCCTTTGGCTCGTGGCGCGAAGCCGAGGCGCGAAGCCGAAAGGTTGGTCGTTCTGTCGCGGGCTTGCCGACGTACCTCCGCTAAAGCGTGTCACCCCTGCACCCTTCCCAGCGTCTTGCACCTCGTAAAATGTCAAGCCGACGTCCCCTAGCGACTGCTTGCGCTCGCTTAAGTAACCTCTGGCGGCCTCCGGGCGTCCCGTAGACCTGCTATGACGTCTTTCCCATTGTTCCTTTTTTGCTCCCTCCTGGGCCCCCGGCCACTCACCACCATCGCAGGTGCGCGCCCGAGCGCTCGATCGTGACATCACCCCTTGCACCTGCACGCTGGAATGTCGCAGCTCGCTTTGTTGCCGTAGCAGGCACTGCGAAACAGAGGAGGCGAGCACAAAGCAGAAGGGGATGCCGCGGATTCGGCAGCGCGGGTCAAAATGGCCGACCCCCGTACGGGAGGCCGTCATGTCGGCCGGCAGAATGTAAAAAATGGAGGGCCTGGCCTGCACTTTGTGACATAGGCAGTCATAAAATCCGATGAAGAAACAGTCAGGGAACGAAGTTGAGCTTCACGAGCTTAGCCTATTTTATGTTTAGTTCAAACAAAATATTGCAACATCCTTTTTCGCAGTAGTTTTATCGGAAGAATTATTGGAAACTTGGGCTTTTGCGCATCGTTAACTTTTCTTGGTGGGGAGTCACTTACATGGTGCCGGTTTAGCGCCTGCCTGGTGACCGCTTCGTCGGCGCCCTTGTAGGCCAGTTATTTTCAGTGAACCGCGGCGATTCCGGGTCTGACATCTGTTCCCTGTCGATGTCCCCAATGATCTCCATTCGTCGAAGGGGCGAATAGCCATTCCAAACTGATGCGTACACCAGGCCGGCGGGCGAGGCTTGGTAGCGCTATGATTGGCGAAGCTAAGCTCACCCTTCGTTGTGGACACACTTTTCGTGGGGCAAAAGATGACATTCCGATGGCCTAAATGTTTACCTGCTAATGTCCACTAGTTCCCTGCACCTTGCCGGTTCACCTATTACTGTTTTAACATGAAGTTCGTTCATGTAAAGCCTCTAAGTACCCAGCGGATGAAAAACGCGTCTGCCTCGCGGGGCTTCCTAACCCCTTTTTCCTCACTGATGAAAAAATTCGAGGTACACCGGCGGATCTCCTTCCAAACAGCAGTTGTGGAATTGTTCTAGGTGCCGATACGCATGCCATTTTTCGGCCATACACCGGTTACCGAAAGAATGACGGAGAACCTGAGAAATTACGTAGGTGGGGTCTCCTGCTGACCTCCGGTGGCAATATATTCTGCGGCTGTTCTCTTGTCGTATTTCGGATTATGACCGCCAACAGAATAAAACACGTACATTCTGGTGCCTCATGTCGGCCGGTGTCCTTTAAAACACTGGTTACCCGAAAAAACTTATTCTTATTCTGTCGCCGGAATGGCGCTTCACCGCAGACAGAGCGTATGTGTGGCAGCCACACTCCGGCCGGTGCCACAAGAACACCCAGTGTCACAAGTTTACGATTATTCTTTGAAAGGTCCATCGCCGTCCTTCCGCCGAACACCGCTTCCGGGTGTCCTAAGGTCGTATGTCGGCCGTTTCTTTACTGAAAATCGGCCGCCGAAAGTATACTGTATATCTGGGAGCCGCGTATTTGCCATTGTTTGTCTAAAGAACCGCATCAGGAAAAATACCAAAGTGCTGGGGGCCGAATGTGGGCTGTTCAACGTACGGTCAGTGGCTCGCAGAACCTGAATGCGGGCTGGACATGCCAGAAGGCGGCCATAGAGAGAGCGGTCTTAGGGCACACTTTCTGTGCTGCCTGTGTTTTATCTACCCGCCATCTTCGCCGTTTCGGTCAGCCATTACTGCCTATTCAAGCAGGAGCTCTCAAGGTCACTCTCCCACGGCGTGTATGTAGTACTGGGAATTGGTTTCAAGCCTGGATTATTCTGGCACTCCCAAATCATATCATAGAGTAGCGCGTTGACCACACTAATTGCACCGGGGGTACAGAGCGTGGGGTGAATGGTGTGTATTCTCGTGTAGTGTGGGGACGTGTTTGTTTGGATACGGTGGAAGCACACTTCTTCTCCTTTGCTCAGCAGATCAGCTCGTGGCGGGTAAGTGCGTCGGGATAGCCGGTAGTGTTGCGTTATGGCACGGAAAGTAGTCAGAGGACGATTTGACAGGTCGTCTTCCTCCAACGGTGCCCGGTTTGGAAGCCCTCGGTCGAAGACATGGGCTGCTTCATTTCTGTGGAGTAACGAATGGGCAGGTGTCCAAATTGTCGATGGGTTCATTTTGGAGCATTCTGGGGTTGAACCTGTATTCCTTTTTTTGAAATTCTTCACGCCATGTAGTTGCGATGAGCGCCTTGGAAGGCAGTGATGATGGTACTGGCTTGAGACTGTGCAAAGGCTAGTGCAATTGCTGTCTCTAACACTTGGATGGTAGTGCACTGCTTTACATTTATGGTCGTGATGTGTGAATTGAGGCTTGCAACCACTCAGGTTTTGGCATTCGCACGCGCGCACTCCCGTGCGTCCGTGTATACTGTGCTAGAGTGAACTAGAACGAAGGGGGTTCAAACGCCTATAATTTTGATATATCAAAAGTAAGTCCAAAAATGGCTAAAATTTGTCAGAGGCGCTGCTATTTAAAGAATTCATAATATGGCGCAGTGTATGATACAGGCGTCACACGAAACATTCTGGGTGCGATTCACACCAGTGCCGCAGTGTTATATCTTTCTTTTTAGTTTCTTTCTTTTAATGTCCGCAAAACCTTGGATAACTAGCCTTAAAGGTTACTAAGGAGCCCTCTATGTTTACTACCTGTTTGATACAACATGAAATAGTCATGCTGTGACCGTGAAATTATTATTCGGGCTTTTTGGAAATGTGCTTCACGGGGTCATTTATTGTGCGTACGTGTGAACTTGCACGTCCCCCTTTTTATTGCGTCGGTACGGCACCGTTAGACGCATCAACGTGTGACATTGGATTGCACGCGCCGCAACATTGCGTAAATGTGATTGAAACCACAGCCGCTGAAAACCATGCGTAATACACGGGACTAAAACCGGAAGCGCAAGCACTTGGTGGCAGAGGATGCCTCAAGAAACCCGCATCCCGCGTACATGAAGACTCCAGCATCGATGCGCCAACAGCTGGCGCTCATTGATGTCATGATGTTCGCTTCACTCGTCCTTAACTGCAGCATCTCCTAGACGGCATCTGAATGAAGAAAGTAGTTGGAACGATATAATGCGTGTGTTCTTAGACCTACGTGTGTTTGATTCATGGTTTTCTACGTTAGAATATACTTGCGGTAGCATTTTTATTCCCGAACATTTCTCTCGAGTATCCGGTTTGCGTGCACAGAAAAAAGCTGCATAGAGACGGAGAAGAGCTACACAGACCTATTTTGACGCGACTTTAGGAGCCCTTTAGGAGCCCTTGCGCAGGGCCAGGATAACATGTATATCAGCATGTGAAAAGAATGACCGTAACGCTTTACGTCAGGTCTTCCTTTTTTATATTACACGTTGAAGTATTCCCTGTAAAAATTTGGCTTATTCCAAAACGTTTGCTTGTTCCGTAGGGCCCTGACTGCTTGGTCTCTAAAAAGTCAGAAACAGTAGAGCACGCATTCATCGACTGTTGGGACGGACTGTTTCCTGCGGGACGTTTTGCAGAGAACGCTCAAAAAGGATTTCCCGTTAGATAGTCATAGGATCACGTTCTTGGCAGTTGAAAACTGAGGCGGCGTCTAGTATCATATTTTGATATATCTGGCCCTGCACTCTCATTTTTTATTACTGGTGCGTCGCTGATGTACTCCGCTGCCCACCTGACCATCTTCTCGAACTCTGGTACCATTTTCTTGGACCCTAGCACGTCCGGAGTTTGCAAGTTCCAGCTTCTAGCACAAAAATCAAACGGAACGGGCGGTCCTTCTCTGTAATCTTTCGCGCCGATTTCGAACGGCACATTGTACGACGCGAACTCGAGCAGAATTAGCGTGACGGCGCTGCTCCATGGCTCGCGGACGCTGCAGTAAGGTTAATCGACCGGCCGCCGCGCAGTCGTCTTAGTTTGTTCGCTCAGTTAAAAAACAATCCGTGACACAATTTGTGCCCGCAAGAATTCACTTTATTTTTTACTATGTCAAGCTGAGCAAAGTGTATGATGTCAACGTCCCACCACACAAGCGCACTTGTTCCGCATAGCTGACTGGCATGATAGTAGGAAATGTAAGGTAAAAAAAGCCCATAGAAGTCATAGAACATTTCAAATAGGTTCTTAAGAATTGAAATATCCTGGAGCGTTTATTGTGAACCAACAAACAAAGGTACGAAAAGCAGATTTTGGCCTGATCTAACAAGGACATCGCTCAGAAGCAGTACCACAAATTTGAGATCATTTATCATTCCTAAAGAACGTAGCCGGTAGAGATAAGACAATCGTGGGGGTTACAAGGACACTTACTGCACCAACGTTATTTAAGAAACACTGATCCAACCTTCTACGAATGTTCCCACTAAACAATGAAGAGGCTGTGGTATATATGCTTTATACTCGCACTCCCGGCAGCACTGGGGCAAAGGCCGAGCCGTCGTAAAAACACTTCATTACGTGTGTCGCAAGTAGCAAGTTATAATTGCTGACAGCAGTTGTTCATACACGGGTGAATCACATTGCGGCCCAAGCATGCATGTCGTTGAAGCTCGTAATCACTGTATCTCGGTTCGCATTCACAGTATGTAGCCATCCTTCTTACCCGCCATCACGAAATGAAAAATGACGCTTCAAAAATATCGCAGGTTGCCCTAGTCTGGATGGAACCTGGGTCCTTCGCGTTACAAAATCAAGGTTAAACAGTCACATATTTTCGTATGCGAGATTTTGTGGTGGTTCTTTGCGTTACACCGTTGCCCGAAGGCTGGCGTTAATAGGCCGAAAGTGAGTACACAATATTGTAAAGTGAGAAAAGAAATATGAATTTATAAATTTTCACCCAAATGAAAACTTATTCCAGTGTGTTAAGTTCTTTTCAGGGGGTCGGCTCTCGCATGGCGGATTTACGTATCAAAGAAAGGACTTATACTCAAAGTAGTCAAGAGAAGGCACTGCAGGCAATCTACCATATCAGTGCTCTGCCACCTACTTGGCAGGTTTCACGTTAGGTTCCACGGGTTCATTTTAGGGGAACTTTTCCACTTGGGTAACATTTTAACAGCCTACACCATTTTACGCTGCAGCCTTCAATGCTCCCCGCGCGAGCTGGTAGAGTGCGTGAACATTGAGACTCGTGCATTGGCTACTTCTCGAGTGCGTTGTGTTGACATGAGCACCAGCCTCCTACGGGCACAGTGCCTAATCACCTGACTATCACCCTTCTGCGAACACGTTTTTTACGACATAGGGACCAGCGACAGCTTCAAAGGTGGGAGCGAAGTTCTTCGCAGCTGAGCGTGTCCAAAGACACGCAGAGTGTTCAGCCACTGCTTACGCCTGAGATAGTCAACGTGAAGGCTCTAAGGTGTGGTGGCAGGCTGATCTCATGCACTCTAAAGCCTATACATGATAGAAGCATCGTCTGCGGATTTGTGACTCCGCGAATGCAGAATCAACGATAAAGCCGCATTCCAAGAATGTTGTTCCACAGAACCAAAGCCAGAATTGGTTTATATTTTATGATTTGGACATTGTCACACCACATCAGAAAAGAAATACGCCTCACTGGCGTTATATGTTGCACCATTCGCAAATTTTTCATGTTATATTTTGTTTTTTTTAGGCTTTTTATATAGAGCAATGTTTGATCGTCCGTGTAAACATTGAAAAGTGCGTTTATTTGAGCAATTCAAAGCACTGCGAACAAGAAGAGAAATTTTACAGATACGCTTTTGTGTCACTTCATGTGCACGCGAAATTTTTCTGACAGCGATTTGTGTGCCTAAATTTTGCAATTTACAACACTCGATGTTAAATCCACAAGTTGTACTCAAGTGTTGAGACCCTTTACACACGTTGTGCATTAGCCCGCGTTCGGGTATAACACCACAGATGAAAACCTAAGCGCGTGCAATAGGATCATGGTTCTTTGTAGCGCTTGATCGTAGCATAAAATTAACAGGAAGCTATCGGTTACAGATGTTTTGTTCTTACTTGCTTTTTATAGTGAGTCAGCTGCTATATCATTTTCAGTGGTTCGAAGACTGGCATTAGGGAGACGGCATTAATAGTGTTAGATTCTTTTAGTCTCTAAGGATTTGTAAGTTCCACATAACCTACTGGACCAAGTTCATCAGCCATACTTGCAGGGTTAGAAAATAAAATGGCTTAGTGCAATTTTTCCACCTCTTAGCTCTCTTGAAGGAGCCCTGAAACCTTTAGTAAGCAGTTTCAGGAGCTCGAGCAGAGGGTAGGGCACGTTATCAAGAATATCTAGTCAGTTAAAAATTTCACTAAATCCAAAGCAGTTATAAATTACCCTGCCAAATTAGCCTTTCATTAGATCATTTAGGTTGTCTACCAACATGCTTCTCTTTCCCAATCTCTTGGTACCACAAGTCTGTCATCCAGAAAAACAATATCGCTGAGACCATCATTGAATGCTTGCATCTAGATAGCCCAGACTACCGTATGATCATGCTTAGCGTACTTTGATTTTATTCGTCAAATTTCCCCTTCTAAATGAGTATTTGTGTGCATCTGTTTGAACAACAAATGGTAAAGATGACGCCTTATATGCAATTGAAGGGCAAAAACGACTGTACATATAAATACACGTTTTAATGATTGCGTTTGCAGAAATTTATTTTTTTTTCAGTCCCTTGTCAGCACAACGGAGGGCTTAGCCTATACTGCGAGATTTGCGTTGTTCTTTTCTTTCAGACAATTAGTTTAAATAATTATGATGGATGTAGACAAACAGGAACTGCTCGCTTATATTTTTTTCAGAGGTATTACCAGGTATGCGACTCCCTGTGAAAGCGGTATTATTCTGGCGGATGCTGACTGTTCACAACAGCACAGGGCAGTTTGCACAAGTAAGTGTTGATGAAATGAGATGCTTACTTTTCTAACGAGTATTTTTGTTTCTAAAAGTGGTTTAAATTACCTAAATATATGAAGCCTACTTTTCGCTGATGCCTTGTTTCACGTTGTCGCAAAGCATTATTCATTCTCCGAACACACACACAGGCCACGTGCACGCGCAGACGCCCACACGCATACACATAAGCACACAAGTACCAATCACATACACACGCACATATTACTCCCAGACGCGTTACCAAACCAGCACGCTCCTCCCCCCCTCCCGCGTAGGCGGACACGCACATACACACGCACACACATACACACACGCTCACACACCCACACACGCACGCACGAACACTCACACACACGCTAACGCTTTCCTGCAACTACGAACAACTTACGGTGTGACAACAGCTCTGCTGGTAAAAGAATAATCAACAGAAACAAATAAATATTAGGATGGACTGGGGATGGTAAACTAGGGTAGCGGTAATGCCGGCGAATGACGTAGATAAAAAAGCTCCAGTCACAACAGTACGCCACGCTCGCTCCTTGAAAGCATGGGATCAGACTAAATGTCGCCAAAAGTTGGGACCGCCATAACGAACACAATTATATCTTTTGCAGGTGATTAAAACCATTGGAATGCAGGCTTAATATGCTTGGTGTAAACAATAGTCATTTTATGAACGTTGTTTTGAGGAGATCTACAAAAGCAAGATAAGAAATGCTGCACCGTGGTTAAGGGGTTAAGGGTTCTGAAAATATAAGGCATAAAAGGGCCTGAATACGGTTTTTCGGCATTGCTGTTGGGGCTCTTGTGTGCTATTTATTTGGGAACTTGAAACAGGTTTTGAGCGATAGTTGGTTTTGAATAAATCTTGGACATTGTATACTGTTGGGCCTCTTGGTCCTCCAGCTGCGGCGCGAAGCTCAGAAAGCGGAGCGACACGTCGTGATGCAGATGAGGGTTTAATAGCATCTACTAGAAAAAGTGGCGCGAGCCGACGCAGCCACATGAGCATGCGACCGCTCGTGAGTTACATAATGAAATGAGGATGACTCGCCTCGTCTGCTACGGTGCTGATGAAGAGGAAGTCACAAGAGTCTCCTCCGCCGACAGATGACGCTAGGTGGCTTCCGAACGGTAAAGTCGTGTTTCGGTTCGCTTGAGTGTATTGCCGCAAGGAAAACGTAGATTGTTGGACCTGAAAACTCTCCCGTTCGCCGTTCATGACTCTTCCATTCATGTCAAGGACTACCCATGTGTTGGACGCTAAGTTTTTCTGAGTAGCATACTGTCCTTCACTAAATCTTGGGATCTTTTTTGGTTCCAGATAAAATTTCCGAGAATCTGTTGTTTAACATCGGCAGAGCGCGTTGTCCGCAATGGGTGTTTATACTGTGGAACTTGTTCCACCTTAGAATGAGTCCCGAGCATTTTGCAATCCAAACTCACCTTGTGGAGTTCGGAGTGACAAGGGTTTCTGAACGAAGGAATTTCGGTTTAAACGGAAACTTTGGCTTGCAGGTGTCATATTGTTAGTAAATCTGGAATTTTACTGTCTGATTTTTGGGTTTTCCTACTTGAAGTAGGCGTTTCAACTGCTGTTCTCGTGTTCCGCGTCTGCAGGCCGAAAATCTTTTCTCTGGGCTCGCTATGATGTCTGCTGGCGTGTGCTCTCTTCGTTTTGCGTTCGTGTCTTTTGGACTCAGTTGGGTTTATACACGCTCGCTCACGAAGATTTCCAGTTTTATTTAACTCCTCGAGGGAGTGCCGGAGGTTCTGGGTAATTGGACGAAATGGTATCGAAGTGCGTGTTACAACGAGGTCCCAGCACTGTTAGTGTTCCAAGAGGCGAGCAGAAGGTTTCTTCCGGAAAAGGTCTTCCTTGTTTTCAAGGTGGCAACTACAACAGGGTCGTTGCTGGCCGGTTTGCAAAATTTCGACCAAACTTCTTGGGCGATCTCTGTTTGCTTGTTCTCCATCGTATCTTCATTATGTGGGCTCCTATGAGCGGATCGTTCGTAGACATCCTATATTGCGGTGGTCGGTCTGGCGGTGGGTAGCGGTTTCCGGCAGGTTGAAGTGTGCTTCAAACTCGCAGTTATAAGGACAGGACTCGAGGTAGCTCGAAAAGGTGTCCATTTAATTTTCTATAGTGGTTGGTGTGCTTGTGCCGATGTCCGGTTCACTTTAATCGGGGCGCTGCGCTCCCACTTCGGCAGCACCGAATCGCTGTTCGTCACTCGTCCATCTTGGGTCTTGACTCCGATGCTTTTAAGGTCCCTGAAATCAGTCACGAGTTTCGATACCCTTTGATGTTCAACGGATGATCGAAGCACGTCAGCCCTGGCACAATGAATGATGTCTACTGCTACAGGCAATCGGCCTTTTACAGTCCATCCTAATCGTGTCTCCACGGATTTTACAATTCTGTGCGCTGGTTTTACGGTACCGGTTACCAGATCCCAGTAATAATCTTACCCAATGAGGACCGCAATCTGGTTGTCCTCCACTCCTTGTACTGAAAGATGCTGCGTAGCCAGGGGTATCTTGTTCATTTCCACTAAAACTCTCTCTGCTGGTACGGGAATATTTTCACTGCATATCGTGTCCACTTCCAGCGCTTCTATAGAAATGTGACGTTACCTGTTGGCAGCGAGGAAGAGGACGCGCAACATTATCATTGTTTTCCTCGTATTTTGACCGCAGAACACACCTACGGTCAACGTTTCCTCGACCAGCGTTTTGCAAGCGAGTTTTTCACAAGCACTGGCAGTGATGAAGCTCCGCTGGCTTCCTTCATTGAACAGCACTCGGTAGCGCCCTGACGTTTTCGCGCCTGCTATTTTCAGTGTAAGAGTCTGCAGCAGCACGACTGAGCCCACTTGCTTTGAGACCAAGTTGACAGGGGTCGAATTAACGTTGCCCTTGTCGTTCTTAGTGCTGTCTGAGGCGCACACGGACATTGCGTGCCTCCTCGAGCCATTGCCACAGTTAGGCTGGCTTCAGCACTGTTTAGCCACGTGGCCCTTTTTGATGCAATGGAAGAATCTTCCGGCTTTGGCGGGCATCTGCTTTTTGCGTGATAGGCTCAGTTCCTTGACATCGCAGGCATCGGCAGAGTGCTTTCCAGAGTGGCAAAAAAAGCACCTCTGGGGGCCTCTCGCTGAGCCTTGCAGCGCAGAAGTTGTAGGGATGTCACGCAGACGGTTGGCTTTTCGTCCATCTTCTGGGGTGCGATTAATTTTTTGTGCGGTGTTTTCAGCAACAGCTTCTCGACTCATGAGCTGATGTTGGAAGAATTCTAAGAGCAATTGAATCTCCTGGTCGGGCTGGCCCGTCTGACCGGTCGAGTCGCCGAGTTCGTTTGTCTTGTCAGCCGTGCGTAGCTCGTCGTTGTTGTGGACGGCTGCCGAAAACTGTGTTCAGAATTGTTGCCACAATCTGCGGTTCCCATCAAATTTGAGGAGCTCTAGCTGGGGAAGCTTGCATTTGCCAGTCGGTGATGGGTGGACGGTCGTCCTACGTGGCGTTGAAGACCGGGATTCTTGCAGCTTGAGACAATGGTTCCCGGTAGCACTGACAACCTTGTCGCGGTATTGTCTCGCGTCAGTCGTATTGCTGTCTACTCGGTCCTCCGGTGTCTCTTCAAAGATCGCCTCGTCTAACTTCTCTATCTGGCCATAAAATGCATTGATTCGTTCTAGAAGTACACTCACCTCTCCTGCCGTCCCCTCCCTGTTTCCACTTATGTGACCTTCCGCTTCCGTCAGAAGGCCATCCAGTTGCGCCCGTAAGCTGCGTCGTCGTCGAATCTGTCGTTCCATTCGGTCGCGCGCAGCTGGGAACTCACCAAGATCGCAGGCGCCGCGTCTTCTTCGGGGCTTTTGCGGCTGCGTGCGTCGATGGGCTTGGCGTCGTCTAGAAGTCCCGGGTTCTCGGCACCATGTGTTGGACCTCTGGGTCCTCCAGCTGTAGCGCGATGCTCAGAAAGCGGAGCGACACGTCATGATGCGGATGAGGCCTTACTGGCATCTACTAGAAGAAGTGGCGCGTGCCGACGCCGCCATATCAGCATGCGACAGCTCGTGAGGAACATAATGAAATGATGATGACTGCCGTCGTCTGCTACGATGCTGATGTAGGGGAAGTCACAACATATACGTATAGCTTTCTGCAAAGCCGTGGTTTCGGCATATGCATGCAAAATGAGTGGAGCCGAAAACGAGATAGCGGCATAGATAGTTTCTAAATTCAAAAGCGTTGAAGCTGTACTTCGCAACAAAATACGAACTAAGATATTTGCTCGAATATTTGGGTAAGCTCAGTAAAACGCTTAGAAAGAAGTTCGTCGGGAAGAGGCTAATTTAAAATTGGTGTTTTCAGTGTTTAGTCTTGCATGTCCTATTATCTGCTTTCATGGAAGTGCATGTCGCCAATTAAACTATCTCTTTAGTTCAAGGGTGACGCTTTTTTTCTCTGTGCAATATGGGTTTAACTGAGAATTTCGGTGGCAGCAGAGGCTGTGTCCTTTAAAGATTTTGTCTGCGAAGTTAGGCCCAGACCACAGGGAGAAGAAGAATCCAGGTATTTTGTTCGTTACTGAAATACAAACTTTTGGAACAGAATAATATAGACACAGTGAACCCCTTTCAAGTTGAGCTGTTTTAATATAAACATGGTTTCTGAAGGTCTGAAGTACAAAAGCCGTCATAGATAACTTAAATTTGCATACAGGGCTCCTGCATCCAGTTGTTTACCTATTACTGCTTTAAAATTATACGTATAATCTAACGTAGCTTAAGCTAAGAAATTGTAGCTTGGTTAGGTACGCAGATATTAAACCACGACAAATATGGCGTGGTCAATATTCAACCATTCGCCAGGAGTACAGGTATATGGGAAAAGTCTCGACACGTTTCTGATGTGTGTCTACCATCCTGATGCCATGCGAGCAACAGACTTTCTATTCTCTTTTAGGTGACAAGAGGGAGGAACCAACGGAGACTCCAGGTAACACGCCTAAACGCCCCCTCCCACGCTTTCTCTAATCTGAATGCGGATTTATTGGGACAGTGTGTTAATTAACTTATTCAATATGAGCATTTTGTAAAATCTATCAGTTGAGTGCTCATCATCTGCCGAAAATAAAACGTTGTATTTGTTTTAAAAATACCACAAGTAGTTTAAAATGGTAGCTTAGTTGTACAGAAATTATTCTCAATTATACCGCTGCTATCAGGGACAAAATATTTTGTAAGCAGAGTTTCCTGCATGTAATTAGGCAGCAGAGCGCGAACATTTTGTGCGTGAACTGACAACACGATTGCTCTTCGGGATGTTATATTATCTCTAATCATAGCACCAAAGAGGGATCGTCAACTGAAATGCTTGAAGCCGGCCACCAACAGCACTGAATATGTTCAGTAGCCGATGTTTATACGTCGACGAGTCTAGGTTGGCACGCCTTATTCACAATATTTCTCGTTGTGAGAGTTGATGAGGTAGTATCTAGAAAACCGTCCCACGGGGATGAATCAAATAGTACTATCAAGTTTCTGGACTAACGAGAGGCATTTTTTTTATTCTTCTTCTGTTCTTTTTCCTCCCATTACGACCTTTTAATTCCTGCATGGGAACATTAAACCACCATTACCAATGAGTGTATTTTCACTACTTCGAAGTTACATGCCTTTAAAAGATACAATTACGAGTTCTGAAAGCAGTGCCGGCTCAATTGCAGGATCATACAATCAGCATCGTCGTGCCTGTTTTTACACGAACTGGCAATCTGAATGGCCAATCTCGAGCCTGTGGCGTTAATGGGAACAAGGGAGAGCAGTTATGAAGGGCCAATGTTTAGAAGTGTGAGGCCCGCGATATGTTCCTACCTTGGTTGAACCACCTAACCAAATTTGTCGTCCGGGCACTGAAAGCTATTTCTTCGGGTGCTGCGCCGTCGCAAGTCGACGCGAGTGCGTCCCTCACGGTTAAAACCAAATCTCTGACGCAAGATGCAAACAGGGAATTCAAACGTATAGCACCTTAATTCTGTGGACATGTTTCTGTACACTTTTACTCCTAAATCAGATCTTTCTGTTCCCCCAAGTTTACCATTCCACCGTTGCAGCATAGCGAACTAGGCCTAGAGATGCGCAATATCTCATGCTTCTTCTGCATTCTTCCTGGCCTGTTTCAGGAATTAAACTCCCCATAATAATAAGTAAAAATTACTCCGCGTTCAAACGTTGAGACTGTATACATTGTCGCTTCTTTTTCTTTGTGCTTGGTTTAGCGTTGAATTGTTTTTTGCTTGTGTGTGTGTGTGTGTGTGTGTGTGTGTGTGTGTGTGTGTGTGACGGAAAACACGTGATCATAGATACCGGGGTTTGCTTCATCCACCTATATGATTGTTCTGCACTTCTTGTGTGTTTTAGGGCCTTTACATAAGTGTTACGGCTGTCAAGATCCAACGGTTGGACGTGCGGGTGTTTCTCCAGCCTTTAGCAGAGCTTTAAGCAGCATTGTGAGTACGAACGGTCAGACTATTAAGAATTGTGCTTAAAATAGTTGTACTGTTAACCTCGCATTGCACGTCGTTCCTACGTTTATTCTAGTCCTCGGCATAATATACCTGGCTGGCAGAAATATATGACTGGGCGGAAGATTTCTGGCCAGACCTAAGCAACGTGACAGAAGCAGTCCGCAGTCCCGATGACTTCAATGCATTACCATATCTCCTGGCAAAAAGCTTAGAATCCTTTAATACAATTGCATCATGCCGGGGTGAAGAATATCAGAAGGAATATAACAAGAAATTTGGGGATATTGTTGTGGACATTGTCGAGAACACAATGCTCAAGAGCAACATTTTGCAGGCAATTGACGAGGTAAGGGTGTTGAAAATTTAGTGTAAAATTTCTGGATTTGCTGATGTCGGGCCTCTCTGAATGCATTCTTGTGGTTTCTCAAAATGCAGGATCGTCGAATTTTAACAGCTTCGTGCTTGTTCAACATTGTCGAAGATATTGCCCTGCAGAAGAACCTCACCAGAAGCAGCTAGCGTCCCGACATATATGACGGACCCAGGAACTAACTATTACTACAGAAGGTCATCTTTATAATTCTTATATTATAAACTTGAGCTATATATTATGGAAAATAAGAGGGCAGCGCTATGGACTCAAGAAGGGTTTTGCAACGAAATTATTCTTTTTACTATTTTAGAATTTTTAACGTGTGTAGGACTGAAATACACGACTACAAATTCAAAATCTGGAATTCTAGAGATGGGCAGTTGCAATAAAATTACAAGCCAATGCAATGTTAAAATCACTGAGGAGATGCTCTAATTTTCAATAATTAAAAATTCTAATTATAACAGTTATTGTTAGGATAAAATAAAATATATTTATTCGTAGCTGTGTCTATGAGGTATGTATGTAATTCTCTGACCGTTCCTTTCTGTCTAGCGCTGGTCATTTTTCAGTTAACACTAATATAACTAAAATGAATAAAACACTATTGGACCAACTAGGCCTGCAGGCAGCACTTGTGGCCTATGAAATCACTGGAACGCACGTGGGCACTAATGGAATGTGAATGACCACGCATTACGCCATTCGAACACCTTTGCGCCCCTCTTGTGGTTTTTACTTTGCCGGGGAGCAGTAGATGTGGAGAGACTTACTTTTGCGGTTGTCTGCTTTCGATTGGTGTATTGGAAATCATTCCGTTCGTCCCCTCTTGTCGTACTGTCTATCTTTCCCATCTTGTGCCTGTGGGCGGGCAGACGTCCCGATGGAGCGAATAGACCATTCCAAGCGTCGGCATCCTCCTTTCACTTTAAGCACTTTCACTCACTATGACAACACATAATATACCAAAGCCAATATACGGAAGGATTCATGAGCACGACAAAATCAAATATCACCGGGAAGAGCAGGCGAAGAAGCGAGGTGAGAATACGGCCATTGTAGCTCTATCTTCAAAATCACTTGAGGGACGCCAGAGCACCTCTGTGCAAGGCATGGAGGCAAAACGCACAGAGGGTTTATGACATTATAATCTTGAGTATTACAAGAACAACACAATCTCAGATGAATTTACGAACAAAACATAAAACAAAGCAGAAACGACATAGTAAAAAACTAAGAGGGAACAGCGCAACGCAGGTAGGCTAAATGAGAGACAAAGAAGGGGAAATATGTAAACAAAGCTTTAAAAACGAAAATAAAAGATTGATATTTCACTTTAAAGGTAAATAATGAAGATGCGTCTGGAAGAACCCCCTTTGATAAATATTTATTCAAAATAGTGGGCAGGGTTTGTCGGAGCATTTGTTGTCCGTGTATGGTACGAGAGAAAGGAATGTGGCAAGGATATTTTTTCCGACAGGAATATTCTGAGAGATTTTGTCGCAGGCAGCCTATTTTAAGAAAACTAAGTTGGTTGTGCTGGATACATCGCTTATATTTTAAGGCTTAACAATATTCGTGCATAGTGTAAGGCGAAAGCACACGGGTACAAGCGAACGGTAGGTCTAAAGCACGCCTCTTTAATCGGCTCACAGAAAACTGTGGGACTTTGCACAACAAGCCGAGACGATGATGATAACCCCCAAATGATGAATATAATAGGTATGTACAAGTAAGAGATTGTTCCCACTAACGAATAACAATTACTTCACTACATGAGACCTTCGATGCGACCAACACACACATAAACGCCCACACTTACCGCCCCCCCTGTCGCTTGGAAGCGGCCTCCTGGACGCTTGTAGCCAAAACAAACGCTGGGTGAAAGGCTTCATTCGAGAAACGTGGACTGCTTCAGTTCCACGTCTGCCACGATTATTGGCGGCAACTCAAGAGACACTATAATTCACGGCGAAATTTGCTCAATAACGGTATATGGGCCACTATGGCGGTTCAGAAACTTGTCGCACAGGCGTGGTGATTGTGTCAGGGTCCACAGAAGCACTTATTAACCGGAACGAAAATGAATGTTCATGTGGGCGGCTGTAAATGCCTTTGCATTCTTGCTGCGTTGCTTCAGTGTTGATGCGTGTTAGGTGTCGACAGTGGTTTATCCGGGATAAACTGCCAAGAAAACCGGGTTACGGGAGATACCGGTTCCGATGAGAAAGCGGTATCAATAAAGAAGGAAGGGGAACGCAAAATCCAGAAAAAAATGGTTGATAACTGGTGGTACACTGAATTGCTGCATTGTAGGCAAAGGTTACAAACAGAAGAATTTCGTACCAGTTGGCGTGGTCCGATTCGAATTACATAGAAAGCATGTCAGGGAGTGTCCGGTGACAGCGTTTAGTGAGGCCGTTCGTCAGGGGTAATAGCTGCTGGTTGTTTTATGAATAATATTTGCCGCTTCAAGCACTTCCGCCGAAATTCGGGAGAAATAGGCCTTGCCGCGGTCGCTTAAGAGAACGCGGAGTGCACCGTGGCGCAAGATAACATTTCGCAGCAGATATTCAACGGTATCGTGGACGCAACCAGAAGTGGCGGAGGTTGCTTTCGACCCCGGCCTCTACTGGGCCTGGCAAAACCCCTGCAGCTTCATTCCGGAGTCCATGTGCTATTCCGCACCTTACAAATTGTAACGCGAAAGCAGACTGGCACAAGCAACCGGCAGGTCTAAAGCACGCCTCTTTAATCCGCTCACAGATAATTCAGTGACTTTGTAGAACTAGCCCAGACGATGATGATAATCACCAAATGGGGATTATAATGGGTATGTGCAGGTGAGAGATTGGTCCCACTAGCGAAAAACAAATAATTCAGTCCATTGGTCATCTGATGCGACCACCACACTCATACACGACCACAACAGTATTAATTGCTGATATGTGTAAACAAGTGAACAGTTCTGTGTGAGCATATATTCTACGTTTGCAATATTGTATACGGCTTCCTTTTGAATCATATATATTTTATGAATCGTATATGTTTTATTAATATTTGTTTTTGTGGTGGTGCCCCAAACCAAGAAACCGTAATGTATGTGCGATACGGAAAGTTCATTATAAATTAATTATTTTATATGCTCTTGGAGAAATACCACAATTTTGCGAGAATTCCGAAGCACTTTAGCAAATTACCCATTATGAACTGCATCTCAGTTTCCAAAGTGACGGTCTTAATGAAAATACTCCCAGGATCTCGACGGTGTCTACAAACTGTATCTGTGAATAATGTTCGCCTATACACATATCCGGTTGAGTGGAAAATTTTGTTTCAGTGAAAAGAAGACCATTCGTATTTTTTGTGTTTAAAAGTAATGTCCTTGCTTCACTCGAAACCTTCTCTTTGGCGAGAACATTGCTTATGAAGGAACCAAAAATTGGGTAGAGCTAGCGGTGAAAAACAGATTTGCACTGCCTGAATAAATTAGAAACGTCGGCTTGCTATCATTCAAAAGAAGGTAATTTGTATATAAAATCAAAAGAAGTGGCCCTAAAATACTACCCTGTGGCACTGCACAGTACTAGTAGTTTGAAATGACAATTATGTTGCCCTGTTTTTACGCAATATAGAGGACGATGTAGGTAAGATTACAGCGCTCGAAGTGGATTGACTCGTATGCCATAGCGTTATAATTTTTTAAGTAGAGTTTTATGGTTAAGGTAACCGAAAGCCTTCAAAAAAGCTCTAATGATGCCGACATATAGTTCTTTGTTTTCAAAAGCGCTAGGAATCTTTTCAGTAGATTTACCTCGCAAAAAAACATGTTGGGCTGTGGATAACAATTTAAACCTGTGGCAAAATTTAAGTTGCTTTTTTTCAATACTTTTCTGAATACCTTTTAAAATAACTGGTAATATAAAATCGGTCTATACCTCGACAAGATATTTTTATTTCCACCTTTATATAATTTAATTCATATTTCTGCAAACACTAGTAGTTCTACAAACACTCCGAAAAATTGCGAGTTCATAAGGCAAAGTTATAAATATACGTTAATACAGGAGCTGCTGGAGTGAGGACAAACTTTACTGGTGCGACCTCTTCTGAAAAATAAAGAAAATATTGCCTCCCTCGACGTCATCAGTTGGTGAAGCGATGACAAAGTTGATTGATGAGAAAAAAGGCACAGTTTCAACGCCAGCGGGTGGAAATCATACAGACGAAACCAATGGAATAAAAATATGTAGCCTAGTAGGGCGCGAGCTCTATACTCACTGTGTTTCTACTTTTTCTTCTATTATCGAACAGATGGTAACACATTTAGTGGAGCATAAGCCCGTCAATTTAATTGAAAGGGCTTAAGTTAAAATGCTTTTAACTAATGTGGCTTTAGTGATGGCACTAGGCTACATTTGAAAGGAAAGTTTAAATCTACCGATCTAATTATGCTGGCAGACGAAGTGTACTTCCCAGTACAGTGAGTCGCGCGGCAACATAATTCTCATTAAAATAAAAGGTATTTAAAACTTCAATCAGCTCAACCAATATTTTATCTCAGTCTATTGTGTGGCAGTAGCTGTTTGTGAATACCGAATGAGCAGTGAAACAGGGGCGTTCTCGGAGAATCACTCTCTCATTTTGGACACTATATATATCTTTTCTATTTCAGAAAGTTTACTTTCTGTCGGAATGAAAATATTTGTCTAGTAATTTGCAAGTTCTTTGTGGTTACTTCAATGCATAAAACGCCCCCAACTCTGTGTTCCCCTCATCGCCCGTATCAGATCAATGTACGCATACTCTCCTTTTTAGGTAAAAAGAATATTTATTAGCGCATTATTGTATCCATGTTTTTGATCACGTGTATGCGGTTGATGTGGGCCACGTACTGAAGCATACGTACCGCAAAAAACAATGCGTCCTAATGTGAATTGAAAGAGAGCGCAATGACCGCGAAAGAGAAACACACAAATTCCATTCGAAAACATATTTTCAGTAGCACATAGGTTATTTGATAATGTGCAATCTATATGGCATTGCGAAAGGGTATAGCGGTATATTGCGTAAATTATTATTACGTTGCGGCTTAACAGATGAGACAATTCATTGTTGATTGTAAAGTGACCTTTTTACAAATATATTTTAGCCACGTATTTAAATTATGAATATTGTGGCCGTCACAACCACCGCTCAGGCTGCGCGCACCCGCATCAATCACCTCCCACGAGGACCGCCAAGCCCGTGCCCCCACTCCAAGCAGACTGGCAACTCCAGCTTTGCCACCTTAAAAAGGAAAGCTTCAAGCGCCTGCAGGCAAAAACTCCTGTTGGCACCCTTGCTCCTCTTAAGCGCTTCTCGCGTCTGGGGGAAGTTTTCGCCAATAAAGTGTATGCGAACGCCGCGTACACCCGCCCTCCATTATAGATAATGGGGCCGTTCCAGCAGGATCCAGATTGTGCCGATGCCCCCACTGTAGTCGGTAAGGCACAGCAAATCTTTACCACTTAATTTGGCTTTGGCCATTATTTAACTGCAATCGCCACTGGATTTTAACTCTAGGTCCCGCACCTGCGATTGAACGGGAACATGTTTGTAGGGTTCGTGACGATCCCTCAACACTAGAAACAATCAACGAGTACGCCCTTGAAAACGGACTCTACAAATTGGCGAAACGGCCTTGTGGACATCCCCGTTCTGTCTACAATGTGAACTGTGTGGAGCGTGCACTGTTTTCAGTGTGAGCCGCATTCTATACAGTGTAAAAAGTACATTTAAGTCTGAAATGCGCATTTTAATGCCACTGACTGACTTCAATGTGTTGATTTTGTGATTAGGACCCCAAGACTGTACCTGTGATCACTGTGGGGGTTTTCACCTTTCCCTTATCCCCTAATCCTTGCTCCGCCCCTCCCGCCCCCAGACCCATGGCCTCTAATTTAATAAAGTGTTTCACTCACTCACTTCGTCACCAGAGGCTGGAAAGACAGCACCGTGTTGCGCTGGTTCATTTTTCCTTTTCCCGCAACCAGATCCTTCCTCTGGGACAAAAATATGGGAGACTAGAAGTCGATGTTTTATTATTGCGGCGTGCAACTTGACTAACTGTGAAACAAAATAAAAAAAATAAAGAAAAGGCTGCCACCTTCGCAATTAAGATGCAATCACAAAGGAAAGAGCGGAGCTGGTCGTCTTCAATAGCCCTATATTCAGTTTTCTTAGGTCTGCCTATATTATCGATTGAACGAACAGTCATGCCGCCGGGCACACGCCGTCTCCCTCAGATATAACAGCTGCACCTCTGAGCTTACCTTATCGCTACGCGCACCCGATCGCCGAGGCGCTCAGTCATTCAGAGTGAAATCAAATTTCACCAAAAAGCCTCATAGGCCCCAAAATTCAAACTTCAAAATTCTGAACTCAAGTCCACTCCAGCTCCACCAAGGTGCAATGCTAACGCCCGCGCTACGTATCCCCTCACAAGTGTGAGCGCCTAGAAGTCGATAATAATGATCATCGCCAGCAGACGCAGCAAGCACACCAGTAGCAGTAACCTGCCTAAGTCCACTGCAGGGCAAAGACCTCTCCCATAGATATCCAATTACACTGCCTTGTGCTACCGTGACCATTTTATCCCCGCAAAACCTCCTAATCTCATCTGCCCATCTAAGTTTCCACCGCCCCCTGCCCCGGTTGCATTCGTTAGGTATCCACTCGTTACCCTTAGAGACCAAGAGTTTTCATGACTTCGTGTTACATGGCCTGCCCACACCCATTTTTTTTTTCATTTTTTATAATAGGTCCTCAACACGCGATTGTTCTCCGACCCACTCCGCTCTCTTTTTGTCGGTTAATGTTATATATTCTCTTGTAGTCCTTGCTGTGTCGTCCTCATTTTAAGTTAAACCCTTTTTTGAGGCTCTGTAGGTTAGTACCGGTAAGATGCAGTTGTCCTAGACTTTCTTCTTCAGGGACAATGCTAGGCTGTCATTCATTATCTGAAAGTGTCTGCGGAATGCAATCCACCTCATGCTTATTCTTCGAATTATATCTGCCTGATCGTTGGGATGCGGGGTCACTACTTGGCCTAAGCAACTTCCACTGCCACGCAAATTAGGTCAAACCGCTATGCCCTGCCCAGGACATTGAGCTCTACTTAACATTTCTGCATATTACTGTAAGGTCTACAATTCTACTGTGCTTTTTCAGTGCAGTAATCACGATTTGCAATTAGTAACCCCGAGGTACTTAGCAAGGCGACGCCAACAGCAAATCTGAGGTTACTGATGCATTCTCTATTATCCCTAATGCCCATCTGTTTCATAAGTAATATTATGAATACCTGTTGTAAATATTCTTTGAATAACATTGGAGAGACTACGACTCCTTGTCTGACACCCTTCGCCATAGATATTTCATTGCTTCCCTTATTCCGGAATGCCTGAGTAACGGCTGAGGTTTTGACCGAGTCAAATTGTTTCTCATATTCTATGAAGGTTATTTATAGCGGTTGGGAATACTCCGCACATTTCTCGCTTATACTGGGGCTCAATGGGGCGTCCACTAATGCCTACTTACACCACATAGGGCGAACTGTGGCGCACCGGAAAACGTCTAACATGTCTCCCTAGAGTGCTCCGCCTACAACGACTCAAAAAGCCCGTTACAGCAGAAGGTGGAATGTCTTCACCCTGGACCTATTACCCTGAGCCTGCTACTTGGACTATGGCATTCTCCATCATCTCAGTGAAAAGTCCTGCTTGCATTATTTGGCTATATTGAGAATATTGGCGTCGCCGAGACTATAAAGCCGAGTTATGCAGACAGTGTTCGCTACATCATATGTTCCTCTATATGACCATGTATTGTTTTTTTCTCCTTTCACCTACTACTCTCTCTTTTCCTACTCGTCTAGCTTTTCCCCATTCCCCCTCCTGCAGAGTAGCATGTCAACGTACACATCTTGCCTAAACGCTCTGCACTTCCTTCGTTAATAAAGACCTTCTCTCTCTCTCTCTCTGTCTCTATCATCTGATTTATTGTGTGAATATGGTTCATTGTTGAATAGCCTTTATAAAACTTCGCTTGTTCATAAGGTTGACCAAAATCTAAAGTGGCAGAAATTGTGTTACCGATTACTTTAGTAGGTATATTGGGACGACTGACCGTAAGGGGATCGGCCTGTAATGTTTAAAGTTCTTCATGTATCTTTCTTATGGTTTAGGATTATGTGCACGTTCATTAGGCATTGCAGATACAGGTGTGCCAGTTTTTCGAGTACAATTCCATCGCTGTCCTTGAAGAAGTCAGCTGTTATCTGATCCTCGCCAGGTGCTTTGCCCTCGTGCATTTCTTGCAAAGGCTTCTTTACTTCTTCTGTCGCTACTGGTCGGATGTCCACCTCCTCTGAAAAATGTCCTCGTTTGGTATGAACATGGAAGTCGCGGCTACTGTACAGATCTCCAATGAACTCCTCAGTACAATAACTATTCTGTCCATATTTTTGATGACATTGCATTGATTGTCCTGCAGTGTATACCTCTCATTTCTTGCGCACGCCTTGACATTCCTTCACTGCTTTCATATCACCTCCATTCTTTTCAAGCGAAAATCGCTTATACTTTCGTTACAGCAATATTTGAGATAAATAAACCGGAGACCCATGTTCTGGGTTGACTAAAATTGTTGTGAGGTTCGCCTAATAAGGACTCCAGATCATGCTGTAGTACTGAAGAATCGGTAGTACGGGTCTCTTGTATGCACTCAGTTCCACATTTGGAGGTGCTCGGGAAAGACTCCGGCGTAAAAAAACCATTTTAATATATGCTTTGAGCGGATGTTAGCTATGTGGGCAGTTCATGTTAAATAGGATGTCACGGGAACGCAATTATTTTGCGGTTTGAGTTGGGCTTAAACTATTCTCCGCTAGACTAGAAGTGAAATACCAAGGCGTCGTTTTTCGAGTTATTATATTGCATGCCTTTTTACTTCATACATTTCATCCCCCATTTGTTGCACAAAGGAACGATGTTTGACAGAGGAGAATTGAATCGCAATTGGACACCAGTTTTCTGCACAGTGGTATAAATTACAAAATCGTCAACGAAAATGAAAATAGTCACTCAAGATTGTGCACATGAATGAAGAGCTTTACAAGAATAAAAACAAAAGTCGGCCAAAGGACTGATCCCTGCGGTCCCCCGGAAAATATGGTTAAGGGATTGGACTCAGTGTTATTTATTTTATAAATTGGTTGCGAAGCGAAAGATAGGCTTGTACCCATGACACCCCGTTAGTAGTTTTTCCTTTCAGTTTAAGTTTAATTAACACTTTTCGGAAGGCCTTAGCAAAATAAATAAATATTGCACCTCCTTTGAGCCTCGAGGTAATGGCTGATACAAAGTCGTGGGTGATTTCAAGCAATTGTGTTTTTTTGGGACAGTCCTCTGTGAAAGCAGTGTTGTTTAAAGAAAAAACAGGCTAATATTTTCTAACTACACCCCAATACATTTATTATTGATATCTTCTATTAGCATGCAGAATTTACTTGTGAGTTATAAGGACATGTAAACATTCGTTTTCAGTCGATTGCTAGATTTGTAGATTGGTGTAATGCTAGCGCAAACCCAGTCAGCAGGTATTAGACATGTTCTAAGCGAGGCTCTGAAGGTAGCAACTAAAAAGTGGTCAGCTGCGCGGCATACAGTTCCAGGAAGTCTAGTTCATTTTCATGCGCCCCGTTCGGGCTAACTTCCCGCTTTCGCGTTGGCGGAGAGTATCACAATGAATAAAGTTTTATAACGAAAGTGACCCGCTTTCAATGCCGTTTATGTGCCCACTCCCCACTACTGCTCGTCGGCACTTTTCGTTCTCGCTACTTTTCCGCATACTCGTTAAAGAAGTGCTTTTTTCATCTCCACGTCGCTGCGGAGAGTTTTGTGCGACGCCACGCATGGATGTAGCCCAAGCTTAAAAAGGTCGGCTGTTGAAAGTGAACGAATAGAGATCCGGAGAATAGGTTCGAACAGAGACGGATATTTTATACTGAGCAGTGAAAAAACAGCTAACTCATTGCCGGTCAATTGAGAGTCTCAAGTGCACCTGGAGCTCAAGTGCTTTCAATTTTTTCTGAAGCAACACTAAGAAGTCCATCGTTCTTTGACATTCCCTCTGAAAGTAGCTATGTTCCTCTTCACTGCACAAAGGACACATATGTTCGGTAAAAATGAGTTTAACCGGTCATTGGTCCGAAAATTTCCTTTAGTTCTCTTAAGAAAAAACCCCAGGCTAACAGTTCAAGGCAAACGACGTGCTTCTTTGAGATAAGGCATGCATAGAGCCCACTATTCATTCAAATAAAAACCACAAAGCAAACATCGAGACCAGAGCATGTATAAGAAATGCGCAGGTGATCAACAATGCCTCGACAAAACCTAACGCCAATCACTCGCATTGAAAAATATTTTGTTCCTAACGCACTCACTACCGCTCATGATGCCATTATTTCATCACTCGCACTCACCCACGCTCCCACGCACAACACGCCCTCACCCATCGCTTTCACTCTTGCTCACGCTCAGCCCTAGAATCCACTACTCCCTTTCATAGGCGCTCACGCTCCCCTAGACCCCATGTAACAAAGAAAGCTGGGTGAGTTGACAAGGGTGCATGGTCAAACAACGCGCGAAAACTCAACTGTAAAAGGGAGGAACAAATACAACGTCCTGTTCTATATGTTCCGCTTCAAGATGCACTCACTGTCACCTGCGCTCAGGCTCAGCACTCGCAGTCGCCACTCATTCTTATTGCGGCTCAAGTTAGCTCGCTGTCGTTGTTCTTACTCACTCGAGCACATTTTCACCACTGTGCCTCAACGCTCGCACTCACTTGCCTTTGGGCTCCCCACTCGCCATCACCACTCGCGATTGCGCCCACGGCTCGCCCTCAACACTCACACTCACTCACACTCAAGCTCAACACTCTCATTCACCCCTCACGGTGTCTTACCCACATAACACTCACACCCTCACCCTCACAAAAAAGGGTTATACCAACCTGCTACTTACAAGAGCTATGTTAATAAATGTGGTAGTTTCAGCACCGCCAGTGCCAAAATGCCCATGAAGGAGGCTCCGGTGGTGAAGACGCCGCTTAAATCAGTCGCTTCATCACCATCAGCGGTAACTGAGCACGTGGTACGAAAAATGTCGTTGTGACTGCAGCACTTGCAGTATGAAGTTTTCTTTGTCAGTATGGGTGGATGGGAGTAGTTAAATGCTGACCGGAGAACACAGACTGCGTGGGCTAAATACAAGAGCAAAGTTTTTCACAAGTTGTAGATTCGCAACTTCCACTGCCAAAATGCCATGCGCCATGCGGAAGAAGGCCTTCCTTGACGAAGGCTCTAGTGTTGAAGATGCCGCTTACATCTGTTCCTTTATATCGGCCGCACGGAGCACATGCAACAAAATACATCATTGGAATGGCCGCCTCGGGATTTGATCTTCTTTTTGGGAATCTTGCCACTGAAATTCCTTGGATTTTTCATTCGACTGGTTTGAAATGCCAGAACGGACGATTTGTAGTATATATTTCATCCAACGGAAACGTATTTTTCAACGTTGTGCATCTGTTGCCATTTAAAAACAGACACACCGCTTCGAATGAAAAGCCAGGATCGCAGCCACGGACCTTTTTATTCCAGCGCAGAAACTGAAAATCGGGCCGCTTTGAAATTAAAAGCTGGTACAAATGAACTAGTGGGTTTTCTTATGATCCTGCCGCATCAGGCACTGTTTTGTTTCATGGGAAGGAATGAGAGATGTCTGATAGTATATCCAACAGACCCGGATTAGCCCGGTATTGCTGTGGGTTTATCGATATAATTTGGTGATAGTTACATTACCAACTAGTAGCAAAATAAGGAAAGCTCTTGAGGCATCGCAATCTATTTGGGTGAATACTTCTCTCGCCAGATTCTTAATTAATTGTAGTGTGTAAATTGGCGATGAAACGCAGGTGATGAGGCGCGCTGTATTTGAGGGCTCCGGATTATTTCTCCACCTGGGGATCTTTAACAGTGCGTTTTTGCTTTTAGACTTCATAAGAAAAGCGGCTGGCCGGTTTCCATTGATAGAGGCTATTTTATCACGTGCAAGGAAATACAATGTAACAATATTCCGTGGAAGTCCTGGATGGGATATTGCTTCTGAGATGACGGCCTCCTAGAGCTGCGGATCTCGTACGAGATCCTCTACTTGTTGGGACGTCTGCGAGAAATCGCAGAGGCTGACCTCGAATTAATTTCCGAGAGCCTCATCCGCGTCACCGTCTTGAAAGCGTAGGCAGTCCAAAGATGTGCATCCTATTGGTGCATATTTTGTCCTTGGTTTGACATTTCCAGACGATACATTTACATCAGTGCAACTTCTCACACTACCGACGGGGACACAGGTACAAAATATATCAATACATTTGCTGCTTTTGAAGTAAAATGCTGGCAAAGTTTCAACATAAGGTGAAAAAAAATTTAGTCGGTTATTCTTTCGAAATGGGCTTGTGGTAATACTTCAGCTGTTTGAATTATAGAGGCTGTATTTATGGTTTTTATGGCGCATGGTTTTGATACTGTTACGAAAAGACATGGATACATTGTGTGCCGATGTTGATGTATTTGCAAAATGAGAAACAGAAGGAAATCTCCACATTACTGTCGCATACAGGAGGCTGGCTTAACAGAGCTCCTAACGGTCCTTTCCCCATCGTTTACGTGTGATGTCCGTACTTCAAAGTTTCTGGCATCACAATTTGCTCGCCTCAAGATTTCTTGCCTCGGTGTGGTCTACAGGCATGATTAGCGGTTGTAATAGGAGCTCGAAAATAGTAGAGATGGAGGCATACGACATAAACGACGTTTGGCGTTATTAAATGTTTATATGAATGTAAGTTGCCAAAGGGAAGAACTTCGTACGTGACACGACCAACTTGGCGAACGATGCAATGAAGGGCAGCATATAAATACAGGAGCTACTCTGGTGGGCTGACATAGCCTGAAAGGCACCACATCAGGAGAGCGGAATGCCGGGAATAATATGCAGGATATTTCGAGTGATCGTATTGAGCCTTCGGGACTGCTTGCAATGCATAAAGACTTTCACGAACGTCTTGATTCGCCACATCATTTTTTCAATCATATCGCATGCGCACTTTGTGAATGGTTCAGGTGCCTCAGAAAAATAGTTGGCCGTAGGCAAACGCAGCTGTTGTAAGAACAAAAAATAGTACGGTGTGTGCCGGCAGTATCGTTCCGCAAAGAATTGTACGCAAATGTCGGGTAATGCAGACAAGCGCACTATCACGCTCAATATAGCCTACACTGCTTATTATTCATGAAACAGTAGTATCGTCAAAACAATCGCTATGGCATTAGGCATTCTTTCTAGGCTTGATTTATTACGGCGTTTTGCTCATGAGTAGTTGGTCTCTTATTCTGAGTAGCAGACAAATCTACGAAGCGGTGGATACTAATTAGGGGTGTAGGTCAAATTGGACGCGACAGTACTAGTCGCGGTGTTAGGTCGGCACATACAATGGCAACATATCGCTAAGCGTTTAGCTTTGCCTTTTTTTTGCTCTATTCCATTGGCAATGCTACCCAAGGGTCCTTTCCGTTGAGAGGTGAGGACCGAAAACGATCGCCGATAGATCGCAAGAGCAGGAAGCGGCCGGCGTCCTGTAGCAGCTGTCCGGGGGCACCGTGATGTAGGTTCATATGCAGCAGAACAATGTCTGAAACGTCCACGACGCAGCGTGACGTTAACTGCACAGCGACTTCCCAATTTTGTGGCGACTGGAATCTACCGATTTCGCTATGCTGACAAAGTCAAGGTACAAGAAAGTCTAAGCTGATGCAATACAATTGCTGCAGTGGCATTTAAAGAGAAGCTGACCTGCTGCGAGTACGGATATTTGTTACGGCATTGTCAAAGACCGCGAGATATAACGTAACGGTGGGCAGGGGGTTATAAGCAGGGACACGAGAAGCGCCGACAGACACAGTCGTAAGTGTGAATCACCCATGGATAACCGGCCGTGGGCGTAAAGCTCATGGAGGACGTGCCAACGCAGGTATTTGGGGCGACGGAAAGATATGCCCGTCTATTTGAGAGTTGCGATTGAATGACTCATTATTGTTGTGAATCAACATATTCCGTTTAGAGTGCCACGCTTTGGCCGGCAGACGGCCAATTATCGAAAGCAACTATGTGGCATTCTTGTTGTAGAAGCCAGAAATTGCAAGCACACAGTGGTAGTAGCCCTTCTCAATGGTGGTAGGCGGATCGACAGGATGGCGAGACAGGCAGCCCGCGTCTTTGTGGATTACTTGAATGCAACCATAAAAGCGAACTTTTATAGGCGCGCAGCGCATCGTCTTACATGCCAGCTTGGACTGTAAAGGGAAGGCCAACACAAAACGTGGCTATCAGCCCCATGAATGGCCTACCACATTGGTAAGGGTGGAGTTTTCCCACCACCCACTTAAATGCAACCCACTCACGCTTTGTTATTTAACATCTGAGTTCCTCTGGGGCAGGTTACTCGGACATGACCATCTTGCCGTTACTTGTTTCAGGTACATGCATCAGTTTGATCCTTAGTTTAATCTGGTGGGCTATAGTAAGCAAGCCAGGTCGAAGTCGTGAGGCGGTAGACCAGCCTGAAGAAGGTGGCGGCTTACTCGGGACCCCAAGTGAACGTGGCCTTGGTCTTGAGTAGATATGGAGGAGCCGGGCTATGGTTGCGGAAATTTAGATGACCCCCCGGAGGTGTGCCCGTAGGCTACAATACTACAGACACATTTTAAGAAGACAGTGAAAGTCTTTTTTGTCTCCACGGTTTTCGTCACGATCGGGTTGTACACCAGCAGCGTTTAACGGATCACAAGTTGGCGGTGGGCCAAATCATATTTGGGGAATTTGAACAGACGTTCATCGTTGCGGTACACGCCATGTATGCCCTCAAGGAGCTGAAGACATGTATCTAAGCTGGAAGAAAAAATGATTACATCGAAAAGGTAAGGTACATGTGAAATATTTGAAACCGAGGAGTACCTTGCCCACCATTTTCTCAAAGATGACCGTAGTGTTTCACAGCCCCAATGGCATGGCCTGAGCGAAGTCAATTGAAGGAAATATGTGGCTCACTGCAGGCAGTGCAATGCGTGGAAAATAAAAGGTAATATAGGTAATATATAAAATATATTATATATAAAAATAAATATTATATATAAAATATGTAAATATAAGAAAGGTAATATACCAACATACTTCTCTGTTATTATCTGCGGAGCTGATTAGATTTCAATTCCAGTCATGCCGGGCGTTGTTGAAAAATTCGCGCAGCAAATGGTACGGGATAAAATGGTATACTAAGGAGAGCAAGGGGAAGGGGCCAGGAGAGCAGGTGTGGGCAATGCCCTTCGGGGCGCAGGTGTTTTGGTGGGTATGCGGTTTTTATTTATTGGCGGCGTGTAGTCATTACGTATGCTCTGACGTTAACGTGTCCTCTTACTCGAGATATACGGCATCCGCTAGGCGGAATCAGCTAGCATTAACTTATTCATTTCTGAAATTTATTTTTTTTTTGCTTTTCAGTATCTTCTCCCCACACCCATACAAATAATTTCTTGCCCTCTAGTAAGGCTACTGCTATTCTTTGTAGTGAAGACCACCACCTCAGCCGTTTCCTCAGTCTTCGCAACACGTTTGCGATGGGGGCCGAATCTTTTAGAGAAAATGGCGGTAATCAGCAATACTCTTCCTACGCCATACGGCGTTCTGAATTAGAAGAAATTATAAGATTAACCAAGTCACGTATAGCAGTGGCTCATTTTAAGCCGAGAAGTAACAGGTCCATATTTTGTTCAAACATGGCAGGCGTGTTGCACACTGCGAGGGGCATGAAAATGAACTTGTAAACACCATAGGATATGATGAAAACTGAGTTTTCACGGAACATCTCGGCTACAGTTCTCTTCCAGTTCCCTGGAGGGAAGTTGATTGACAAAAATATCTAGTGCCATGCACGGAGTTGAGTGCTTCGTCGCGGCATGGTAATAGATAAACATTATTCTCAGTTTTTACCGGGGAGGAGTGTTTAAGCTTGTTTTTCGGCAGTGCCAGGCGTCATTGAAGAAATGCTGCTGAAAAGTGGAGAAGACAGAAGTGTTAGACCAAGGATTGTGATGGGAATTGGCGAGGGGGTGAGGAGCCTGCGACAAGGACTGGGCGGCCCGCGTCGAGTTGCCGATGTCCAGGTGGAAAGGTACGCGTCGCTGACTGGCTCCGCCTAGTGCGTACGTAGGTTCAAGTCGAGAGAGGCGTCGTGCGCCCGGAAGCATTACCTAGCTTAACAACACCTTCTGTAAGACCTCTTCATTCGTATTTTTAGTGCGACCCCCCCAATCCGACCTTCACAAATATAGCCTCGTCTTCTAGCAAGGCTGCTGCCATCGCTGGTAGAGAAGACCACCTGTTCAGCAATTACCTCAGTTCATTTAAAGAGGTTGCTGAACTTCTTTGTTTAAATGGCGGTAATCGCATGGGGGCCAATGACCAGACAAAGAAACCTTGTTTTAGGCATATTGTCCACCTCCTGTTTAATAGCGCTGCTCTCCAATTGAGAAACGCAATGTTGTCGCCGCAGAAACGCGATGGCATCGCCAGCAAAGTACAAAGCTTTCAGGCTGTCTCCTGGCCTAAACATCGCAAATCAAAGATTTTTGTTAAGTTGTCACAAAACGGCACAGCTCGTGAGTGTGTGTGAGTGACCAATCTGTGGAAATCGTGCTCGTAAACTTGTAGGATGACGCCATGGGGTGGCCAATACTGGTAGCAGCTTTGGAATTCAGGGAATACACCTCGAAATCCGACAAGAGAAACATGACAATGGACTAAACTGTTTCAGGAAAAGCTTCGGGAAAGAACCCAAAGTTCAGAAAAACTAGATTCATATGGCTATTCGTCACTATCTCGACTGTGTGCGAGGCGCTGACAGGTCGCGTGGCGTGCAACAGTGATGGGTGATACTACGTAGTCAGTGTCCGAACAGTCTGCTTCGGCCATCGAACCTGTTCAGCAATCGAAAAGCAAGGCTGGGATACATCAGCCCGGGCTGAAGAGACAGGGAACTCCACGTTGTTTTAACAGCGGTGTGGTTTAGGATCTTAGTTTCGCCTCGCAGCTTTACCAGACAATTACCGGGATCAGTAGATAGGATAAAAATGTTCGCCCAAGACATGTGAGGGAAAGTGCCGAGAATGCAAGGAGCCAAGAGCAGGTGTGGGCAGTGCGCGCCCCCAGAAACGAATGGGGTTTGGAAGGTCGCCGGAAACGAACGCTGGTCTTTATTGCCATGATACCCGCCATGTCTAACTTAAACACCCAAAAAGCCCGAAGGGTACAAAGTTAGCACCGAAGAAGAACAATATCATGCGTAGCCCATTAGAAAGAAATGCACTCTGTGTCGGCGCACAGTGCGCAACAACTATATGTAAAAATGTGAGACAGAAATTTTCCCAAGATAAAAAGCGAAATAAACAAATTTTGAGGTGAAAAACTATAAACGTTACCAAAAAATTCGGCGCGCATAGCCTGCAAAGCCATCTTATCTGGCCTTCCCAAGGAGCCCCATTATGAGGCAGGAAAGCAAATGCACACATTTTTGGGGTAAGTTGGCCATAAAAATGAAAAAAAAACAAGAAAGCGATATCCTACCATTTAAAATTAAGCCCAACAGAAAAATAACTAAGACCGCAGCCGCAAAAAACACAAACACATAAACAAAGAGA
This sequence comes from Haemaphysalis longicornis, assembly GCF_048455015.1. NCBI lineage: Eukaryota > Metazoa > Arthropoda > Arachnida > Ixodida > Ixodidae > Haemaphysalis > Haemaphysalis longicornis. The sequence goes on from NW_027526233.1 coordinate 50,457,706, forward strand.
AAAACGGTGGCAATGTTCTTTTTTTTAAAACAACATGGCTCCTAAATTTACACATACAACAAATGCGCGTTAAGTGGAGGGTTATCGTAACCCGTACTAAAGCCCTACGAATAGAACAAGAAGCGGAGAAGAGCTCTCTTGACCGAGAAGTGCTCGAGCTGCCAGAGCAAGTCACTGATAATGCGTTCCGGGAAGCACTCATTCGTCGTTGTCGCCGTGGCGGCGATGTCGGAAATTAAAGGTTTGTTTACATTCGTCTAGTTATGTGACAATATTTTTGGTATAGGTATTAGAAAAATACGCTGCAAAAACAAAATAACAATATGACTTTATGGCGCCACCTTGTGGCAGTATATCAACTCTAAATATAACGAAAGTTTCCACCAGATCGTACAAGTAATGGAACACGGATCAAAATATTGGGCACGAAGGAGAATCCATCTGCTAGTTTTGACAATTCCTATGAAGGTTACCCTTGCGTTAGGGAATACCAGGCAGCTTCACTGTTGAGCGCGGCGTAATGGATGTTGATTCAGCAACAATTCGTTATTTGCTGTGGTTGTTGTCATGCCGGCAATGTTTACAACGTGAAAGCCTTTACATTATTTACAGGTGGAATGCAGCACAGCTCCGGACATCATTCGTCTCTTTCCTTGTTACCACTCTGAAACTATGTCTAGATAACTCACACATCGGCAACAATGCTCATCCTTGATGTAGCCTGTGGCTTCACAGAGGTCCGCAAAATTATATATGGTAGAGTCCAAAAAGCGCAGGTATACAATGCTCACGCATTTTTCAAGAACCTACCACACTAGTGCAAAATTGCATCTAGTCTGGAGCCCGGGCACCTTTTGAGTGAAGTATACGATCTGGGCTGTCCAATGCTTAGCGCTCTATCCTGACCAGCATTGATTTGATGAAACACACAGATGCGACCCTATACTTAGACACATGCAATATAACCACAACCATCAACAAGGTGAGTTACGTCCCATAACTTAAGACATTCGGTATACTCCGCAATGATCAAAGCTTCCCTTGCTAATAAACAAATACACGAGAAAGTCAGCAGAGCCTAACAGGGATAACCGGTATCCTTCACAAATGTATGCGTATGCTTATGCGATTTCGTGTCCACTTTTATCCAAAGAATATCCTGGATTGCAAATTTTATACGACAACTTCAGCAAATCTATATATGTCTGGATTTGCCGTCTCCCAGGATCCTCCCGACTCTCTCTCAACTGGGCCCCTACGCCGTGGGCATTCACCCATTCTGTTATGAGCTTCATGTCCGTCTCCCAATATGGCTTCGTCGTGCCTTGTAGAGCCTTCCTGGCGTATACGACAGCCCATTTCTAGTACAAGTCACATGTGAATCCACAAAAAAGAACATGCCACAACTTACAACTGCGTGATGCTTTTTGTATGTATCTGTGTAAAACCTTTTACGCTGACGAGGACATTGCAGTTGAGGAGCAGCTCATATTATATGGACAGCAGATAACCCGTTTGTGTCACTCGTAGTGCCTAGTATCGGAGTACGCGTCTTGCCTCATCTCTGCCTTTTTGCCTAGGTAAAATGACAAAAGGATGGCCTACGGCTATTCCTCTATATTTCGCTCCTTAGAGCCCAATCTTCTTTTACCCTAAACCTCCTACTATTTCTTTTATTTCGATTCCGTTTCCTCTCCGTCCTGAGTGCACTTTGCATTTATATTTTTTATTTTCTCAGGCCGACTTTGTCCACTGCTAAACCACTAATGCCCGTCATGCTGCCCTACGTGCGGGAGACGTTTTTGGTGGTGCACTTCTCCATCCTTTCACTACCTGACCTTTATCTACGTCCAGCTAAACTTATTTTCCCCACGATGTCTTTTATGCCTCTCCGTGCCGCCGGTGCCGCCGGGCCGCCGGGTGCCGCCGGGCACCCACCGGTTTCTTTAATGGGTACAGGCGTCCCTGGTCGAGTGCGGACCCTTGAAAGGGGAATCAACGTCTGGAAAGCTACCTTTACCCTATCGAGGTGCCCCTCACCCTTGTCAATCTGGCGGGGCCCCCGGCCATCATGCCGCGTTGCGCCATTGCCGGGGGTGAAAGAGTCTGGCGGCTTGTCCTGCCACAGGCGGTTGCGAGTTGAGCGTCCACCGTGGCTGTGGAAGGCACCATGTGAATTCGTGTTCCTTGGTGGCGCCAGGCACCTACCGGTAAAATAGGTACAAGCGACTCCCCGACCTGGCGCTCGGCCCTTGTGTGGGACAACAACGCTTGGGAATTTCACCCGGCTTGCACGGGAAATCGCCCCTATGGAATGGGGCGGATGCAAAAACGCAGGAACTTTTTTTTATGGTTATGTAAATTTTAAATAAACCACCCATCCCCGGTTCCAGTCTTTTTTACTAGTCGTTGAAAAATCCTTACCATCAAAAGTGTACCGCTCCGTAATCTCCAATCCATACACAGTAGACTCTACAGGCGGTGTTTTTTTCACCATTTCTGCTTGAATTTGAATTCATCTATGTTTTCTGCTCCTTTCTCTGTCACTATCTACCTCTTTACTCTTTTGGATTCCGCCAACTTTCCCTCTCTTTTTCATCTCTCATTACTTTGCACCAACACACCTCATTCTCCTTCCCAACACCCACTCCTGTTTCCAATTTCTGAAACGCGATGGCGCTCTTGCTCCACTTCGCCATGAAGAAATAAATTATGGCTTCCCATTTGCGTTCTGCTACATTTTCTCAGCGCTCTTCTGTTTTCTGTATTCATACGCTCTGACCCGCCCATTTCGTTCCCCCTTCCTCCAACTCAGCTGCCATACTCCTCACAAGGTGGTCTACAAAAAATACCAATTGCTTGCTAACCAACACTTCTAGGGTACATGTAACGTTTCTGGTGGATTCACGACGAACATCCGCTTTTTTTCAGAGTGAGTCCTCAAACGCCTACCATGTTAGAGCGATTGCTTGTGAACTACGAGTTGTTATACTCGCGTGCCCGCAAGCAGAGAATCGGCGTCAGATCCGCAACGAACAAAAAACCTCCCCATAACAACAACACAGCCATGGGACCAGCGCTGACAGTTTCTGGGTTGTTCGTTGCCCTACCTTAAGGTATGTGGATCACAGCGTTGGAGGTACTTCAATTATGGACAAAAGAGTGTCCAGACCGCATATTAACTAGAAACAGAATGTATGCAGTATCTGTAGCTCGAATAAGACGACCCGAAAAATAAAACAACAATAATCATACACCTTTTCGCGTCAACACATTTTATGAAAACCTTGCAAAAGTCATATTGTAGGGTAGGTTGCCTTCCGTGAATCAGTTCACGGCCCAATTTGACCAAAGTGGAGCCCTTTGAACATAGGTTATTTACGCGCGTGCAATAATGGGAATTGTCCACGTGCGGGCTCAGCCGAGACTTTATATTTGATTTGCAGTCTCCCACTGAGTAAGCTGGTTTCATCTGGTTGGATCGGGCTCAAAGATTATCTGCGAGTTTGTCTCAGCAACAATGAGCGTTTCTTGCGCTGTAAATAGATTAGTTTCCTGAATTCTCACGTTGGACGCTGCCCCTGAACTACAGCCGTGTGTAGCATGGTACCTTGGCATGATTATTTCAGAACAATAATTAAGTAGGTTACTCCTGGACGTAAGTGATGTAAACGACAAATAGTGAGAAGACCCGTCGTGTGGCTCTCGTAGAGAGAGAACATCGGCTGCTTCGGGAGTGGTAATATAAAAAGGTGTGTATACGACGACGCGCTCTGTACCACGAGCATGTGCTCGGCTTTAGCAAGAAGGTGTACCTTGTTGTTGTTCCATAGCACGACCCCTTTCACACCACGGACAGCTGAAACGTGGGAATAGGGAGTAGTGGCCGTCCACGCGAGAACACCACCGACAAAGGAAGGCGAGGAACGCAGCCGAATGATCAAGTACACAAGCAAACAAATACCTGGGTCAAATCCCCAATTAACGGGTAACAGGCACGAGCAGTGGTGGAAATCCCATTACACGTAATTAACTAATGCAAAAGCATTAGGCGGATAGCTTAGAGAGCGCATAAATTGGCAAATTACAATGACCTTCTAAAGCTCGAGGGGGACGCAACACGACCCAGATATTAACGTAGACATTCCTGCAATCTTAATCACGACCGAAAAGCAAGCTAAACTATCATTGAACTTTTGGTAGACAAAATCTGTGTGCGTAAAATTACACCTTCGCTATTTCGTGTGATCTGTCTCAGGTGACTGTGTGCGGCAAGGAGAATACAAAATAACATTATGGCTTTCCACAAATGCATAAAAACTCTCAACAACCACCCTTTCTTGATTCATTGATGCAACTAAGCCTATTGTAGAGGATTTCACAATCTCACATTATAGCAGAATTGAAGTGTTCTATTAGAACAGGCGTAAAAGGCGGGGTGTGTCGTCACTGAACTCAGATTACATGTAGTATATCCACCTGTACCGTAGTTTATGTTATCTCCCTAACGTTCATGTGTCGTGTGGGGCGGTGACAGTCTTCTGCTAATCAGCTTGCTTAGCGCCCAACCATGTTTTATTTCGTGGTGCAAAAAGGGCTGCCCCACATTGCCACTGACGCACTGTTCAACACTTTAATTGCGTTGATTTTTATATGCAGGACGTGCTGCTCTCCAAAACAGGCGGAGATACTCGAGGTCCACAGCTGCCCCGTGCATTGGGCTAGGACATGCTGAACAGGAATATGCAGATGTCTGCTTTGAGCAACACCTCAATTGTCCACGTACTGCGCTTCGACTACTTGGGAAGCAAGTTGGCGATATCACACTCGGCCTTGGAAATGAACCCTACCGTGAACACCATTTCTCGCAACGTTAGAAAAACTCAAGTGCTTGATTACTGACGCAAATACGCTATTTGGCCACGTCTTACTCATTCTCGGAGTAATGTTCACAATGAAAGCTACAAAATTCGGAAGCTTCTGACGAATATTCAGGTTTATTATACGTGACATACGAACTAAACATTGACAAAAAAATAAAATAATTTTTTTGCGAAACCACAAGGAGAATCTTTTGTACCTGACTCCTGAACAATTGTAACACAAGCTTTAAAACTAAATATTCAAATCTCTCAAATGCAGCTATATACCTGAATAATGAAACTTAACATTATTTATTTGTCCGAAAATACAATCGCAAATTTGCCAGATGGTTTTGTGCAGCCTCTGCATGAAATCGCTAAGGCTCGGTATTCAAATGCGTGAAGTGTGCCGTATGGTGCCGTATTGCAAGCTTCTTGAAATCTCGGCGCACCGAACCATGTCTTAGTTAGTCCTCCCCGGTTGATAAAGAACAGAAATGCGCGGACTCGCCCCTCATTTGTACCGACACTGTGTACGCATTGCGCGAGTACCGTTTTCTGCAATTTCTAGGGAGTCTTAGACTTTCGAAACGCACGCTAACACTATGAAACTTTACAGGACAGGAGGCAATCAGGAGGCGCTGTTTAGGATATATTTCTAATAAAAATTCACACAAGAAAATTCTGTTGCACCTAGAACACCCTGTGATTAAGCCATGCAAAAACGAAGCTGTTCCTTTGTAGAACGGATATGTAATGGTTGTTTGCGCATTCCCTTTTTACAGTTCCTCACCAACAAGTGCTGCTTGAAAAGGACCCTTTTCATTTTAATAACATTGACACGGAGAAAGCACGTGGTGTTGAGTTCCATTGTGGGTGTAATATTCGTCGACGAAATGATATTTTGGTCCAGCCCTCACTGCCCAGTTCGCAGAAAATTGCTCGTCATTCAATCGATAGAGGTTCATACTAATGTACGCTAGAGGGGACACTGACGCTGCAATCGTTCAACCAACATGAGGCTGATAGCATGATGTAGAATCGTGATTTTCAAACTTTTCGAAGCAGACGCAAGTTGCAGTTAAATGTTTCTCTTTTTGCAGTGGCTAAGACTACGTTTTGTATTATTGAGAGGCTTGGGTAACGACACTTTCTAGCCCACGGTAGACGCTGTGAGCGTACACGTGATGCTGTCCTTTTTATTGAAATACACTTTATTCATTTACCATACTGAATTTTTTTATATTACACTTTTAGATGTGTCCTAAATTTACGTTCTGTTTAAAGCCCACAAGATACCTGTAGGTTCTCTTAATTAAGATTAATCTCCGATCTGCGGTGGTACATGGCTTCTCTAATCCTGTGGCCACTGAGTATGCTCGGCTAAGAGTCTCAACAAGTGAAAAACTTGCCGAGTGTTGCCCAACTCTGTGAAGTTGACAATACCACCCTCGTGGGATAATGTGACAAGATTGCGAGTGATGTTTGACATAGTCTTTTTTTATTGTTTTAGCAGTAAGAGCTGCGAGATGGCATTCATCAGCCTTTGTGTTAACCAATTCTTAACCATTTTGTGTCAGAATTTGCCAAGCCGTAACATGTCGTCTTATAAATACGTGTTACCACGACCTAAGGAGGCTGGAGTCTCAGCCAACTATAAAAACGTAATTCGAAAATATAATGCAGATTCGCCCTGGGCAATCTTCTGTGAAAATTACGACTGCGGTTGTTGATAGCGATCGGTTAATGCAGGCGGTGCCGACTAAGGCCAGCGCGATAAAATATTTCTGGGTGGTGACAGGAAGTAGAATCAGAAGACACAGAGTTAAATTTGAACTCCGTTCACATCGCTAAGAATTACATGGCTTCAAAATCGTTTACAATGCTTCAACCAGCCTAAAACACAACGTACGCACTATGTACCGGCCTCTCCAGGCACAGCTCCTAGCGAACCAAATACCAAGGAATCAAATACGGTACACCGTACCATATGGCACTTACTGCCTTTCAGTTCTTTCCAGTTCCCAAAACCAGCATGCTCTTTGTGCTGGGAATGCACGCTGCATCTATCCATCTATCTATAACTTTGGTAAACAGCTTATAAACAACTGAGAGTAGGCTGATGTGTTATGTAATTGTTGAGGGCATACGTCTCACCCTTCATAAGAATCACAATATTGTTGGCATTTTTCCATGCAGTCGGCACTTTTTAAATCTTGAATAATTCCGAAAACCGTACCGCAATCGTTTCCAGTACAATATCTCCTCCCTCCTTCAAAAATATCCACAGGCTGTGTTCAGATAAGGAGAGCCAAAGTGGTGCCATAACCATGCTCTTGTTTTAGATGAAACTTTAATATTGTGTAGAACACTGTATCCCCAACATGGTGCTGGCATTAGTTTAGTGAGAAATGTCATCATTGATTTAAAAAAATAGTTAGAGCACGATCCGGCCGGGCTACTTTCCGCAAAGCTTGGTGTGGCAATTTTGGGGACCTGTAACACGAAGCGGAAATTTCTCTAAAGGCTCCTATTTTTTACCAAATATTTGCACACTTTTATGCTGTATTCAGAAAATTTGAATATGTCGTGTTTGTATTGTTTGAGAACATATTTTTCAAACTTAATAGCGAGAGCAATTCCTTTCCAAAAAGGATTTCTAAATATTTTTTTACTTGTAGGACTAAAGGCTAAGATGTCTGGTTTTTTTTACTTGTTTAAGAGGGGCTGCTGAACACTTTATACCCTGCTCGTTGCTCTAGAAGAAAATATTTTAAAAATACATCTCCTTAAAGTGCGACAAAAAATGAAAATTTTGAAAAAAGGGCCAAATTTTGACATCATTTACAAAAGACGATATTTCTTCATTTTCGCAACATTTCCTGAAAATGGTACTCAGTATCTGACTAATCTGGAAAGCTAAAAATGTGTTGCAAAATTTTTGTTCTAATGTGAAAAAATAAGGTCCATGAAACACTTTTGTAATTCCAAACAACAGTTTAGTAGCACTTCGCAGTTAAAAAACGCGATTAAATATGGCTGTTTTTAAAAATTGCAGGAAAATAATATGATATATAAAAATGAAACTCAGAGTACTCATATTTACCCATTGTTAGAATTGTTGGTTGCGGAAGGCATCCAAACAATTTTGAGTTGTTTTCCAGCTTGCGTCTTTGGCAGAGTAAAGTTGGTATTTCAAGAATATTTTTATCGCCCTGCCTTAGCTGTCTCATAAACCCATACATTACGTTTCTGCCACTGATTATTCACACATAACTAGTAGTTATTCCCATTTACAAGCCCGTAACTACGCTGCTGCGACTGAGAATTTTTGATGTGTGAAACTGGTTGTCAAGGGTGTAGCTCCATTTTACCTCGTACATCTGAAGTTCTAACAGCAAAAACGTTCGTCTTTTCAACTGTCCGAATAGGACGTTTTGGGGATACTAAATTTGTTTGCTTTGAGAAAAAAATTGTTTTTAGTTCCTAGAAAAATAAACTTTTATCTCACAACAAAATCTATCTACCTGTGCTTTGTACATTTCAATGTTAGCGGCAAGGTAGAGCTTTCTACTTCCAAGGACCTTCAAAGTGTTGACAAGCGCAGTTCAGAAGTATCGCCGATACTCCAAATCCCAGTTGGATGCAGTGTACATTCAAGTTCTTTTGTTGTATTCCGCTATTTTCTATGGTTACGGGATGCCGAGTACCGGCAGAATATTGTTGCTTTTAGTTTGGTTGTTCTCCCCAAATGTGGCGAGTTGGCCTTTGTCAAGATGTAGCGCAACGAAGTTCTTCAGTTTATAAGGACGCTTCCCACCGACTCTTTCGCTGTTTGTGTGACCTCGCTTGACGGTCAACGCAAATTAGGTACAGCAGCTTAATGCTTTACAAGGCCTTCCTCGCCGTCATATGCAATTTTGTCATGTCCGTTTGCAGCGAAAAGTCACTTTGTCTCCCTAATTGCGCTGCTGTGCACATCGAGGAACTGATATTTCTTCTTACATTGTGCAGCCCCACCATCATTTATACTCATTATAAAGAAAATATCGGTGCGTCCTCTTCAAGCACTCACTTGATTTCTACCAACCCTAAGCATGCATGGGCCGAATCAGGAATGTGCTCCGGGAAAGATTTGTCGTAGTCTTTTGCTACATCCACACACGTGAACACACCTATTTGCTTCTGCTGTCAATAGTATTCATTACCATTAGTCGCGATGTATTTCCGTACATCCCAATCGATGGTTCAGACCACTGTTTGTCGACACTATAAGGTCCTTGGAAGTACACAGCTGCAACTTCCCCTTAACATCGAAGTGTGCAAAGTAGAGTAAGACAGATTTTGTAGTTTGATAAAAGCTTATATTTCGAACAACTCAAAATAATATTTTCGAGACGCACATCCATATCTTATCCCCAGGAGCCTGAAAGGCGGAAAGTTGCAAACACAAAGTTTTTTTTGCAGTTAGAACTTCGCATGAACCAGGTTAAAGTGGAGCTACCCCCTTGATCATGACTTTCGCATGTCAAAAATCCTCAGTCGCAGCAGCGTAGTTACTGGCTTGTAAATGGGATAAATTACTAGTTATGTGTGATCAATCAGCGTCAGAGGCGTAAAGTAAGGGTTGATGAGAGGGCTAAGGCAAGGCGATAAAAATATTCTTGAAATAGCAACTTTACTGCGCAAAAGACACAAGCTGGAAAAAACTCACAATTGTCTTAATGCCTTCCGCAACTAAAAATGTTAGCAATGGGACAACATCACTACTCTGTTCAGTTTCATTTGTTTATGTCATCCTATTTTTCTAAAAGTTTTAACAACAGCCATAAACATTTGTATTTTCTACTGCGAAGTGCTGCTAAACTGTTGTTTGTACAATCAAAAAGTATGTAATGTGACCTGATTTTTCCATATTAGAACAAAATTATTGCAACACACTGTCAGCCTTCTAGAATACTCAGGTACTGAGTATCAGTTTGAGTAAATATTGCGAAAATTGAGAAATATTGTTTTTTTAATTAACTTCGAAAGCTGGCCTTTTTTTCTACATTTTCATTTTTTGCAGCGCTTCGGGAGCCTTATTTTGAAATGGTTTCCTTTACAGCAGTCAGCAGGCTATGAAGTGTTCAACAGCCCCGGGTATACAAGTCTAAAAAATCAGACAGCTTAGTCTTTAGTCCTACATGTAAAAAAATTTTAGTATTCCCGTTTTGAACGACATTGCTCTCGCTACAAAGTTTGAGAAAGATTTCCTCAAATAATACAAACATGAGAAGTTTAATTTTTGTGAATCCGTCCGAAAAGTTTGCAAATATGCGGTAAAAAAATTAGTAGCCCTCGGAAAATGTTCCGCTTGGTCCCCATGGTCCCCAAATTTGACACACCAAGCTTTGTGGAAAGTAGCCTGGCAGCATCGTGCTCTAAATATTCTTTTAATAAATCGGCTATTTCATTGCTCACTAAACTAATGCTATTTCTATGGTGGGGATGCACTGTCGTACACAATATTAGAGTTTCATCTCAAACAAAAAATGGTCATGGCACAACTTTGGCTGCCCTTATCTGAGCACACCCCACAGTTAGGTCGCTGTCTACCGAAGATTTTTCTATTCCCATTCTTTTTAGTGTGCCTTTACGACTGCCGCGTTAGTCACTGGTTGGACATCTACAGATAAGCTTGTACGTGCAGTAGTTTCCCTAAGTTTAATATCTCACGCGCACAGCCTGGGGAAGGATAGCTTTGCAACCTTTATAATGTCGGCCGTATGGCGCGTAGTGTTACTTTGCTCGTCTCGGACGACGTACATCCTGTCTTCAAAAAAGGCCAGCTTCCCGTTAGTTGATAGCCAGCATCCCCCTATTTTCGTGATTTCCTCGATCACTGCCATGTTTCATGTGCTAAGGTCGTTTATTCTGCTTCTATTAATCAGTTTCGACCGCTCCGCTAAGTCACTCTAATCCGCTGTACTTAACACTTGCATGTTCTTACCTTTGGCCAAAAGCTCCGCATTCACAGTTAGTTTTTCAATTTTTCCTCTACATGTTGGTTCTCTCACAGCTCCTATGATTTTGTGGTTGTCGTTGTGAGGTGTCTTTAGCCTGCCCTTGGCCAAATACGAATTTGCTTTCACCACGTATTTTGAACAATTGCGACCTTAGTTTGGCAGACGTTGTGATATTTCTTAGTTTTAACGAATTTTCTTTTCTTTGTTTTGGGATTAACCCTTATCTTAGCTTTGGGATAGCTCTAACAAGGCCATCATTCCTGATCCAAGGCTATCATCCCTGCTCCAATTTGATGTAGCACCTCTACATCTTGCACAAGAACAGGGGTGTTACTAAAGATGAAGTAAATTTCGTTTTTTTTCCTTCCAGCATCACGACACTGCCGCTTTTATTACCTATTATTTTGTTTGTAGGAGAATGTTGTCGTCAACCCAACGTTTTTTCTTCTCTGCAAATCGCGCCGCTGTATCCCCTCCACTGTTGCGATCAACTGTGCTAACGTTTCTTACTGAGCTTTTTAATATTTGCTTCTTAGCGACCCTTGCGTTAAAGTCTCCCGATACAATAGGGAACTGCGTTGGTGCCGCCTTCATTGCAGCTTCGATGTCCTCGTAAAACCTGTATGCGGATCTATCAACATAGCTGGTTGGTGGCAGATAGGCTAAGTATTTTTATCCTGCATTGCTTGTTTAGATTGATCACAATAGCCACGAGTATTTTACGAACGCTAAAAAATTCCTCCAGGCTAAAGGGTATTTTTCTGTTGAATATTGATTCTATCCCGTGTACTTTGTTCTCCCGAGCTCCTGTGTAGCAGAACATATTCCCTCTAGTAACCTCTGCGAAGCCTTCTCTATTTTATCCCACTTATTATAACAGAGTTTCTTTAGTAGTATACCTACGCGTTCTTCGCTAGAGACGGTGCGTGCGATGAACGTTGGTAGGGTCAAGTTTTAAAAGCGGCCTATAGAGACCCAGAGATTTTTAGCAGCCTCCACAGTATCGTGTTTCCCACCGCCGCCGTTGGCAGGTGCTCTACAGCTACCGGAGAATGAGGGCCGGGAGTTGAAATGGTTAGACGTGGGGGCAGGCGGCAAATACTGCTCCTATCGTCTAGTGCTGGTGTCCCTACGAGCATTCCTAGAAATGTTTAACCTTTGTATTATGGCCTCTTCTTTATCCGTAATACTGGCTACTACGGTGCAGGCAGATACATACCTTCATGGGTTGGGCTCGGAGCGCGAGACAAAAAAGACTGAGAGAGCGACAAACGTTTCCCGCAGAAAGACGTACCTCCGCCCGCCTGCGTCAGCGTTTGTCTGTTTTGCTTTTTTCTAAATGCGGTTCTGAAGCAATAAGCTGTGCCGCTGGCTTAATCTAGAGAATTTCACTGACGTGTGGCTCTCCGAAAATCGAGTCACAGCTACACCCACATGTACAGCCGCGACAAATTGGCTTGCTTGAAGCTTAGCGGGCCAGAAACTAAACCGAAAAACTGTTCTATGCCGAAAAAGTCTTTAGAGTGCACTCCTTCAAAAACAGGAACCGATTGGCAGGGACCTTGCGCTCACCAAATTCAAGAAACATTTGGGCCACGAGTGGGGTGCAAATCAGCGTTTGCGGATTTTCTATATTAAGACTGGTTATGTATCTGGGAAGCCCTTGCTCATGCGCTAACTGCAAGCGGTTGAAATGTTTGTGCTTCAGGGGTTATTAAGTAATTCCAATTTTATAGGTACTTCTTGTGTCACCATGAGTCACCTCCCTATGTCTTACCAGGGAAGTGCGCGGCGTTTCTGGCGTAGCGCTGATTGTATTGGGAGTTTTTCTCCTTCGCATTTAGTGTCAGATGATGTCGAAGCTGTTATTTAGCTTTGTCAACAATCTTTGCCACTGGCTAGCGGATACTTTCCTAGAATGGGTATGGGTTGGGGAGCACTAGGCAAGCACTCCGACATTATGTAACGAAAGCTACCTTTAGCTCTGGAAAGAAAAATATAGCAGCAGTGCATTCTCCAAGTGATAAAGTGAACTCACCTTGAAAAGATACGTTTGTTTTATTCAAGAGATACCATGTTTTATAGGGCACTGAGTAGTTTTTAGGCAGCAAATGATGCTTTTTTGACTCGGAAAATATATATTTTAAGCCAAAATATCAATTCTCTTGCTAAATCGTGTTTAACGTGACGTCAACAATGACAAACTACGAGCAGGGCCTTAATACTGAATATACCCTGCTGACCAGGCATGCTAGCATCTCCCAGGCGCCTGTCTGATTATCTTCTTTCAAGCCCTTTTTGTACATGGCGCTGCAATAGTGCTTAGTATATATGGTTATCCTGTTTAGGTCAGTATATGGTTATCCTGTTTATCGCTAACCTTCCTAGATGGAGCTGCGATACTGCTGATTGGGCAGTGTTAGCACTTTGCCTCTGGCCAGAGTTCTACACCTGCAGTATTTTTATTACGGTTCATACCAATCGTTTCCTACAACTTAAGCTGTGACTCAACAAACATGCTCGTATAAACCACCGTGCCGCTTGTGTGAAATGGTCAGTACTGTTTCAGACAAGTCCAGCGCGTCTGACGGCTCTGTTTTAGAGGTGTCACCCGGCAATGTGCCATACGAACTGCTTCGTTGTTTGCGTGTTCTTTTGTAACTTCAAATATTCCCCCCAAACATCTTGCTGCTATAAAAAGAGTGCTCCCCATATTTAAATTTGCGTTTGCTTTTTCCGGCCTAAGCCAATCGCACAGTATGGCTATAACATCATAGGTTCTATTGCGGGAAATCAGCTACTGGTTCCAATGGCCTTTCTCTTTTTTCTAATTATGTAGGATATTTGCGCGAAGTTTAAAGTGGCAGTGCTGCCATTATAATTTTAAGCAGGCAATATTTTGAATGAAGTAAGCGCGTTTTGTCTCCCAGGCCCTCACAAATTTGCCGCTTTAATAAACAACTAGAAAGAAACGTTGGGTATGCTCAAGAGGCCATAGAATGAATAATGTTAGTAGTAATACGCCTCGAGCTTCGCGATCGCTGCGCCGCCTGCCGCCGCTTCTCCGCGGCGTTGACGGGATGTGCGCTGCGTGGCTGATAGGGGTTCGTGCGGTGTTTTGGTTCTATTTCGCTTCTTTTCGCCATTCCGCGCAGTAAAAAAACTTGTTATGGTGATGTGTATAAGCAAAGAGTACGTTTATGTCACTTAAAAATCAGCTGCGTCTTCGTATACAGCACGCGATCGTCTCCAAGAGCTACCCGGGGACCCGGTTCTGCGCGCATCGTCGCCGCTCTTCCGGGCGTCGGCGACGGTAGCAGCATATCACCCCTGCCACCTCCAAATACTTAAGACACAAATGAATTTAACTGTCGCCTCATTTAGAACTAATACTGGCACAGTGAGAGGTAGGCTTCATGTTGCAGCGTGTACAACGAATGCGGCTTCGTTTCGAATATATACGTCACAGAAAAATGTGTTTCGGTGATGGGTTAAGCCAATCCCGGGCAATAACTTATGCAAATTATATAAACCGTGCGAAATGTGAAGTGTCTTCCAATCCTGTACGTCGTTAAATATGTGCCCACACATACCTTATAGCAAGAACCAGGGCAATCTAATATGAAACCACGGAAAAATACATGCTGTGCAAATGAGGAAGAAAATAATAGCTCTAAGAGAAATTAAGAAAAAATACACTGCAGCTTCTAACACGTAAAGACGTTCGTCAAAACTTAAGCCAGGTAGGGCTCACCAGACCAACTACACGCGAAATGAACTCCTATTGCACAAGACTTAGGGGAGGGGGGGGTAGAGAGGGGGACGCTGTGTTAGAATTCTGAGCGGAATCAAGCAATGAATGTTTTAGTAATCACACACACAAATATCGCGTTCACTGTCGTTTTGTCTTTCGACTTCAACGAACAGCTCATCGTTCGACGTTCGCATTTTTGGAAGCATACAGGATAGGCAGTTCACAAGTGACGAAAGGTGTCGTGGCAAGAGTGTGGTATGTGATAAGGCCCTCTGATTTCAGTTTCTCCTTTATTCTGCAGTCTCCCTATGCCATGTGACTATATTTTGAAGAAGCGTTTAGTCGCGGACGCCGATTATATTTTAGTCGTTTTAGGCGTTTAGTCGCGGACGCCGTCTGCGCACTGCTCGCAGAGGATATATATAGCAGATGAATGTTTGCGGGCACTCACCTCACGACAAGAGGACCCTGTCGTGTGCTGATCCCCGAGTATAATTCTGCATTATCCATCGTACTGACGTTGAATATTCCCGAAATTAACACACACTGTCTTTAAATGGTGGTGATCAATATCTGAGGTTTATTATTGGCAAACGTAACTGGCGTACTGTCGGGTAAGAGGTTTCCGCTGAACATGTAGGCGCACAAAACTGATTTACATCGTAGTGTATACCCGTAGCATGAGCATCTGAGGAACCTGGGGTTACGGAGACACTGCTAGTTAATTCAGGGTAGTGTAACTACAATCAGGTCCATGCATACGCCGGTTCCGCGAAGCTGGCGTGTGACACACACCTGGCGCTTATACAGACCGAACATACCGCACTAATATCGCGTCAGAAACGTTTACACTCTCGTAAACCCACGTTATTTGCGAACAGAGTGACTGCTCCACATAAACATGGATTTCCAACGCTCGCAAACGCTAAATCTCAGTCGTGAACATGTCGCAAAAGCAGCGGTGACAGTGGGGAGCAAGACGGAGGCTCCCGTGGCTGCTTTCGAAACGGGCCGCTAGGGGGATTTCAGTGGCGCCCCTACAGGCCGCGCTCGAGGCGTATAGTCAGGTACAGGAAACGAGCATCAAGCTATAACCGGCGTATAAGCTCAAGTAGATGATATCATAGCTCAGATAAGGAAAAGAACTGGACTGGGGATGGCCATGCAATGAGACAAACCGACAACCGGTTGACAATTCGAGTAATAAAGTAGATACCAATACATGCGTATAGAAGAAGGGGAATGACAATTAACCCAATTGATGGATGGAACCTTCACCTTTTCTTAGGAACCACCCACACATCTATCACAAGTACTTGGATACCCGTAGTAAACACCAACGCCTCCTGCCCATTTGCAAACTCGCCCGTTAACGGCGACAGTTCCGCTATCGGCAGTTTGAATGTAACCCGCTATGGAACGGGTTTAATATAGGCTGCTGAAATTCGCTAAGTTAAGAGCTACTGTTAGCGTACCACTTTAGCCTGCCCGCTACCGCCAAGAAGAAGCAAAAGTTGTACGTCCTCAATGTATACAGCGCTCCAAGACTATACCGCAATGTCGGGTACTTACTCCAGATGGCTCACCAGGTGTCCAATGGTCATTCTTTGGTTATCGTTGGGGATTTTAATGCGCCCCACCCTGCTTGGGGACACCCCCGACCCACAAAAAAGGGTCAGCAGGTATTTGATACCCTGAAACAGCTGAATCTCAGCGTCTTAACGGATCCGGCGCACCCAACCAGACAGGGCAACAGCGTCCAGCGCAATACCACGCCGGATCTGAGTATTGTAAGGAACGTGAACAGCGCACAATGAAGAAACACGCTTATCGACCTAGGCAGCGATCATTATATCGTGGAAACACTCCTCGTAGCCGGGCCGACGAAATCAGTGGGGAGCAAGCACACAGTAATTGACTGGGACCTCTTCCGGAAAATCCGACAAACGCAAGGCTGCCCTAATATCGAAGATGTCGAGGAGTGGGTGAAAATCGTACATGAGCACATCCACTTGGCCACTAAAATCGTTCCTGAAGAAGCAAATCTCGAAAAAGTAGACTCGCGGCTGGTTCATATGTGGGTGGCGAAGGAAAGCATACAGAAACGCCTTCACAGAAACAGACACAACCGCCCCCTGCGGCGAAGGTTGGCTCGTCTAAACAAGAATATAGAAAACCATGCCGCCTATTTAAGCAATCAGCACTGGAATGCCGTGTGTGATCTCATGGAGAGACAAATAAGCACACCACGCACGTGGCACACGATCCGAAGCCTGCTAAATCCCGAAGGAAAGCGCATCGTTCAACGCAACAATATGCTAACCTTGCTGCATTCCGAAAAATCTGATTCGCAAACGCTTCTGGAAAACTACAGCACCTGTACATACCCCAAAGTTCAGAAGAACTGCCCCGACCCTACACGGGGGAACCAAACTCAGCGCTGGACAGTCCCATAAGTAGAGCTGCGGTGTATGCGGCCATCACCAAACTAAACACACGATCCGCGCCCGGGCCCGATGGCATCACTAATAAGGTCATCGCAAACCTCGATGACTCATCCATAGCCGCGCTCACCGACTACATGAATAGGGTGTGGGATAGAAGTAAGCTCCCTTCTGTATGGAAACATGCCTAGGTCACCCTCATCCCGAAGACGGGCAAGGAGATGAAATTGGAAAATCTGAGGCCCATCTCACTAACATCATGCCTTGGTAAGCTACTGGAGCATGTAGTTCTCAGTCGACTGCACCAGCACATGGAAGAACGACAGTTATTTCCTCACACCATGGTAGGATTTAGGCCCGGCTTATCTACTCAGGATGTGATGCTGCAGCTGCCACATGAGATAATTGACAACCCTGGTTCATATGTCGGTGGCGAAGGAAAGCACCCACCCCCCCTCGACGCGCGGGTAATCATGGGGTTGGATCTTATGAAGGCTTTTGATTGCGTGAGCCATGCGGCCATACTTGTTAATCTCAACAACCTCAACGTTGGTGTCACGACATATACCTACATTGCGGACTTCCTTTCGCAACGAACCACTCAACTCAACATCCAGGGTCTCAAATCGGACTCCATAAGCCTGGGCAGCAGGGGGACACCACAAGGCTCCGTGCTTTCCCCCTTCCTTTTCAATGTGGCCATGCTTGGGCTGCCTCCTTTGCTCGACCAGATCCCCAACATTCGCCATAGCTTGTACGCCGATGACATTACGGTGTGGACAGTAGGTGGTAGTGATGCGGAGATACAGGAACGCCTGCAAGCAGCCGCTGATGTTGTACATACATACGTACACGATAGAGGTTTGGCCTGTTCCCCAAAGAAATCAGAGATCCTTCTGTACAACCCCACAAGGCCAGGCAGGCGCCCATCGTCTACTCCAGACATTCAAGTATTCCTCCAAGGGAACGCCATCCCCAAAACTGACTGCATTCGCATTCTGGGTCTGCGGATTCACGAGAAAGACACCAACACAGCAACCATTCAAGCATTGCACAATGCAGCTGCCCAGATTTGCAGATTAATAACAAGGATCGCAAACAAACAGCATGGCCTCAAGGAGCCCAACCTCCTCCGCCCTGTACAGACCTTTATAATCAGTAGAATTACGTACGTCGCCCCTAATCTCAAGCTCAGGAAAGCAGAAATAGAAAAAATTAATCGAATTATTTGAAAAGCCACCAAGGCAGCAGTCGGCGTCCCTATCAGCGCCGCCACAGACCGGCTGCTAGAGATGGGCATCCATAACACCTTGGACGAGCTCATTGAAGCCCAACGTACGGCCCAATACAATCGTTTAGCAGCTACCACCACCGGAAGAACCATCCTAGAATCCTTGCGCATTCCTTACGCCCATCAACATGGACACAAGACCACCTTACATCGGGAAATCCGGGAGCACATCAGTGTGGCACCGATCCCCCGCAACATGCATCCATCACACCACCAGGAGCGCCGACAAGCAAGGGCCATGGCACTGCACAAGCAGTACCACTCTAACCCAGAGGTCTGCTACGTCGACACGGCAAGCTACCCTGGCCGAAGCGCGGTAACGGCAGTGGTGGTTGACCACCAAGGTAATGCAGTATCCTCGTGCTCAGTCAACACGTCTCGCACAGATACGGGAGAAGAAGTGGCCATCTCCCTCGCCATCACGGGTACACGGGCCAGCGTAATCATATCCGATTCCAAAACCGCCATGCGCAATTCCGCAAGAGGTTAGTTTCTACGGAAGCGGCGCATATACTACGGACCCGCTCTGAGAACACATCAAGATAAGTCCGTCTGGTTTGGACACCAGCGCACTCGTCCCTCCCGGGGAACGAGATGGCACACGAGGCAGCCCGAGGATTCTGCAACCAGGCTGACTCCGATTCCGAAGAGGTGCCGTCTGACACGTGGGGGAAGGATCGGCTCTGGACATATCAGGAAATTACCCAGCACTATAGGCTGAGTCGCCTGAAACTTCCGGCAGCTCACAGATCCCTCACACGAGGACAATCAGTAGCGTGGCGTTGGCTGCAGACATTCACTTTCCCCCACCCCGCCCTATGCCATCGACAGTACCCAGAAAGGTACCAGGGCACATGCAAATGGTGTGGACTGCCAGCTGCTTCAGTGACCCACATGGTTTGGGCCTGCCATCTTAAACCCCAGTCCGCCAACCCCGGATTCCACATCAGTAATTCCGAGCAGTGGGAGGCCGCACTGCTCAGCTGCATTCCCGAAGTACAAGCTGCGGTCATCAAGCTGGCGGAAGACGCTGCCAGGGTCCATGGGCTCCTGGCCGTCGCCTGACGAAGCGCCCACCCGGAACCTCCCTTCGGGTGGTTACGCTCAGCAAAGATGACAAATAAAGTTTTATATCTCTCTCTCTCTCTCTCAGAAACACTCACCAGCTGGAAGAAAATTGACGAAAAGGAATAAAATTTTCACTAGTGCTATAGCGGTTGAAATATTTGTGTACCCAAAAGGCACAGAGTATATCGAATTTACATATAGTGGGCTTTCAGGCTTCCACTCACAATTTGCGAGGAAAGAAGGAAGTACCGAGGAAAAAAGAAGAAGCTATTTCAGAGCCTTTTGGAGGGACATTTCTGCAGCGGTACACCTAACTACACTGATGATCAGCATAAAACGTACAGTATGTAGGGCGTAACATATTTCCGTCTCAGTTTATTACACTTAAATGCTTGAAATATTTTTTATATTCTTGCAAACCAGGCGCTCATAAAAGCGTAAATAAAGAAATCAAATGTGTATGCAAAATATCGGAAAAATGCGAAGGTTTTCCCAAAAACCTGAGTAAAAGTGGCAGATAGACACTCTTGCGACGACGTCGGAATTGTGCATTCAGATAAACGTAGTTTTTATCACACAAAGGACACAGCTTCGCTTCCATCAACGCAGTCGTTTTACTGATGAAGTGCTTAATATGGCTTCGCATAACCTGATCATGGTTTCCTCGCACGCTTTGTGTAAAGTTGTCTTACCTTCACTGGCTTTTCTCACGACATAAAATGACTTCAGTGAGTCAGACAGAAAATCGCTATTATATAATGGCTGTTCATGCTGCACATGATCAAGCTGGTCTCAGAAGTTGCTCATTTGTAAGCCCCGTATATTGACATTCCCATAAAGGAAAGAAAGGTGGCGACACAGAGAACGTAATACGGCATATCGAAAACAGAATTATAATCGTTTATCTTCTGGCAAGCAAAACCAGTCGTTTTACAGCAGTCATTTCCTTTGGCGGGCACACCTCTTTAGGGAACATTCCACTTAAAAAAAGCCGACAAGGTGACCTGCGAACAGATATTTTTTTAGGTTCTCAGGTTCCCAGCATCCCTTTACCCACTAGTATTTCACTTCTATTTTCCATTTGCCTTATTTCATAAGCTTCTTCAAGAATGAGAACACAATTACATTTGGCCATTCCCCCAGAGTAGGTACGTTCCTTTCTTGTTACAGCTGTAACCAAACACCCAAGAAATGTACATGGAGTTTTTTTGCGTTTTGTTTTACAATTGCCCTGTTTAAAAGCTGCGACCGTTGTACCGGTTTGATAAACGCACGGATTGCTTTTGGCTTGGCTTCCCTCAATTCGTTTCTAGCGGAGTTTTGTACTTAGTGGCAAGCGTTCAAGAACCCAGAGTCCCATCTCTTTTGCTAACGCTTCAACCTCCCCTCAGCCTGTACGAAGCCCCCCTGGAGCTGCAATGTCTCCGAGTTTATTTCTTGCGTCTCCGTAGCCGAAACGTAATTTCTCTTAAGTACAAGTCATTAAAAGAGGTCTTGATTGTATTTGTGTAAAGCTATATGAAGTTATCCCAGTATCTACTTTTAAACGAGTTTTTCTGTTTGCAAAACGCGTTTCATGGTCTTTATAACCACTACTTGAACTGACTACTTATCCAAGTATCCGGCTTCTATGATTTATAAAGTTGTATCTCAAAATGCTGACAACGCTGGAATTAGTATCTTTTTTAAAATCTCGAACTACACAACCATTTTTATTACAGAATGTTTAGCACTGTCTCCCACTGTATGTAGAGGGCCCCAATATGTATCAGAAATCATCCTATTACTTAATTTGATGGCAACGATATTGGCATTCTCACCATCTTCCAATTCGCGGTTTTAACATACTCTATTGTGTTTTTTTTGTTATTTTTTTCTCGCACGGGGCACCTTTAGTATTCTTCATGACGGTATCGGCGACAGCGCGGACCCCGAGCCCCTATACTCATGCTGTGGTCTACCGTGGCTATAAGTTGTAAGGTGAAGAATAGAAACTACAAACGGTGGGCGTGGGAGCACAGGTTAAGCTCCGGGGGATGGGCACCCTGTCTGATTACCAGGCAGGGAGCTCCGGTACCACTCTCGGTAGCAGGGTAACCCGAGCGAAGAATGTACCCGCGTACCCTGCTTTATACATACATTACGGTTCTCTCGAAATCACCCAAACCCAATGATTAGCCCCCAAAAAGTTTCTGCACAAAGCATCGTTTACACACCTTCCGCCCATGACAATCCCAAAACGTGATAACTACCCCCACTTCGTGGTATTTGAATCTCTTGAACAAGCCAGGCCTCTTGCTTCACAGGCCGTCTTCTTGATTTCAAATTTTCTGGAAAGTATTGTAGGTGGATCCTATAAAAGAAAGAAACAAAGAGCCGGCCAGATCTTGGTCGAGGTACACAGTCAACAGCAGCCCGCAAAATTCCTGAAGAAGACCCGAATTGCCTATCTTGCAATCAAGGTCACGCCCCACCGCAGCCTCAACAGCTCGCAGGCTGTGATCTCAGAGCGCGATTTGGCTAATGAGACAGGGGCCGATCTCCTTGAAGGCTTGAAAGTCAAGGTGTGACGGCTGTCAGGCGCATAACCATAAGTAGAGACGAGAAAGTGGCACCCACTAGACATATTAATATAGCGACACTATTGCCATCGTCATCATGAGTGCCACAGTCACCATCAGCTGTGCTTGCCCGTCTACGTCAGCGATGCCACTCGCCACAGACAGTTGAAGCGTCGACTCAACAGCTGGGTGGCCGCTCGTTCCAGACCAGCCTACGCGACCTAAATAAATGTAGGAATCCTTATCAGCATCACCAACCGAGTCTGCTTCCTAAAAGTGGTGACCCGGGCTTTCTGCACATGTCACCCGGCCAGCGCCATACCGACATGGCGACGTGGGGGGAACCGCCGATACCGGCGTTCAAGCCCCGCAACCTTCAAGGTTGGTTTATAAAGCTTGAGGCTACGTTCTCCCCTGAACTACTTCACCATACAGCCGTTCAAGCACTGCATCCTTTGGGAAACTCTTGCTCTCTAGCTGCGCTGTGCCCTCACCGTTCCATCGCCCCGCTAAACTCTCTACGACGGCCTTCGGGCGCCCGTGCTCGCGCACTACCGCCTCCCGGACACCTGTTTCGGTCTGCAACAGAACGGGCACACGCGCTCCGCGCACACTTCAAAGCCGCTCACTGTCCGCTCTGCACCGGCTGTATCGTCCCTTGCCGTTAGTGTCGCCCCCCGGGACTCCACCTCCAGTGCGGCAGATAGACCTACACCTACGGTACTGGCAGCCAATGACATCGAGGACTCTCACCGACAACAGCGTGCCTTGTCCGCTGCTAACATACCACGAGAAGGCGCGGGTGAGCCATGGAGCACCGAGGCGGCGACCTCCATTCCGGCAAGGGTAAAACGACCGCCACCTACATCCCAGGCGAGCCTTTCTCCTACATCACCCCTCGACCAGTCCATGGTAACACTGCCCCCTCCAAGCCTGCCAGCATGGCAGGCGCTGTGGTCTGCCGATGAGACACTCATTACCCGCCCACCATCCGTCGTCGTGATATTGTGTGTACCATCTCCGTGGAAGCTGAGAAGCAGCATGAGTCTTCTGAGCAAGAAATTCTCATCTACAACAACATTGTGTACGCAACCGCCGTGCCTTGGGGCGTCCTTCTTGACAACCAGGACACATGCCGGGCGACAGCTTCTGAAGTAGTGGAGATGGACATTCCTGAACTACTTGCGCCCGCAATTATGACGGTAACGGTAATTCAGAACTTGGAAGATGCAATTCGCCCTCCTCCTTATTCTCCCTATCCACCTTATGCACTTGCACCTGGTTCTTCGCCAAGGGACGCCGTGTCTTATGGTCCGAGTCAGGCGAGCTACACGCGAACGAACAATCTCCGTGCACCTTGCGCCCGACTCATCGCTCCACATCAATCCAACTCTTCCACGACAGTGCGGACGTCACTACCTCTGTGGAGGCGACTTTTCGACCGTCCTCATCGACAACGACTCGGTCGAGTTCAGAGGCCATTCACCACTCTTCTACGTGACTCGACTCACGTGCGTGCACAGAACATAAGCTGCGTCCCTTCCAGCCCCCACGGCGGTCAATGGCTAATCTGGCGCTTATCCCCCGACGAAATTGGCGGCGGCGGCACCACTTACGCCGCACAAGTGGTCAAGCTCCGCGCAACGAGAAAGCTCTCAACATATCGAAACCGCCCAACTCTCTTGGGTTGGGTCATCCCTGTGCCCTGGCAGCTTTTGTGGATACAACAGGGCACACAAAATATCCGGGACATCCCTCTCGCTGCTGCGTGCTGCTAGTAGCCTCCACCCCGCACGACGCTAGTTTTCACCTGCAACCACTGCACCACTCCCAGGAAATCCCCCTAAGGGAAATCCACACACCGGACGCCCTCCCTGGACTGACTACGACAGTGTAAGGACATTGACCCCGGACAAATCTTACTGATAAGCGGTGTTGTTTTGTCCCGCAGATCTGTCCTCCATTTTCTCATGACGCGGTACGCGCAAGGCGGCAGCCCTGTGCTGACACCATCGCCAACGTCATCATGAGCGCCACAGTCACCATCAGCAGTGCTTGCCCGGCTACGTCAGCCGTGCCACGGGGCACAGACAGTTGGAACGTCGACTCAGTAGCTGGGCGGCCCGCTCGTTCTGACCGGGCGTCCGCAATTTAAACAAATGTAGTAAGCCCCATAAGCATCACCAACTGAGTCTGCTTCCTACATCATCCTGATATTTGACCGTTTCTTCCCTCCATATCACATCAATGCTGGTTTTGTGCTTTCCTCCGTCCGAGCATATGTACCGAACCCGCGGCGCTGATTCTAGTGCCAGCGGTTCGGGCATGGTAATAACTTTTTCTGTGGTAAATAACCAGTGCCAAGTGCGCCCAACATGACCATCCCGCAGGTAACTGTAGCTCACAACTCCTTTGCATTAACAATCAGGGCCCACACGCGGCGTACTCTGGAAAAGGCGCGGTTTCACCTTGATGAGAAAATAATGAACATAAAAGTCAAAGAAAACATCTTCTTCCCACAGCTGCGAAAGAGGTTTGCCTCTTTTCCCCTGGGAAGGTACGCCGACGCAGCTGGCCGGATGGTGGAGCGGCGTCTGGTTTCAGTGGGGACCAAGTCCCGAGAGTCGGACTTGCCCCCCCCCCTCGCCTGCGTTGCCTCAGCCAGCCAAACCCACCTCCGCACCGCTTGCTTCAGCCAACAGGTGCTGTGGTCACGACAGCCACCGTCGGGATCGATGCCCCTGCAGCACCTGCTTCGTCACCCTCCCTGCTTCCACTGAAGCATGCAGCGAAGATAGACACCGGGAGTACCACATCGGCTCCCACCTCTGTCGCACCGCCCGTGCCCCCTGTGATGCTCCCGACACCTTCAGCGTAGCGGCTCAGAAAACGAAAGGCACCCGCATGTGTGCCAAGTACAGGGGGCCTGGTCCATCGGGCACCCATACGACAACCGCGGATGTGATGAACGTGGGACCGTTGCTGTCTTTGTCGCAGCGCAAGGAACGGGCCCAACAACCAAACCTGTAGAGAGGTCTAAAAGGCCCCCTTCAAGAGTCCAAGCCCGGAAATATGATACACAAACAACACACTCCAGCAGCTCCGAACAATGCACAATGGGAAGAGACAAGATTATCAAATAGAACTGCGGCGACCTTCTTAAAAATCTGGACGATGCATACGAAATGATACATTATAATCAGCCTACTGTAATGTGTGTTCAGTAAACAGGTTTGAATTTCAAGAGCATAGATTTCTTGAATAGTTACATGGCTATTGAGAAAACACAGAGATGGCTGCACACACTCTTCGGGCGGTATGGCAATAATCACCAGGAATTTTTCAGCTTGCCAGACTGTCACTTTGAACACTTTCTTAGAGGCTGTAGCAATGTTTGAATAACATTTAATTGGTTGATAATGCTATGCTCCATATGCATTCCTCCGGATTTTGCAATTTCCAGCTTTGATTGCGAGGCGCTGGTAGAGCAGCAGCCCGAGCCACACAACCTCAAAGAGACGTTAATGCACACAATTCTTTTGGGGCTCTTCTCGGACGGATGCCCGACGTCGCCTTATAAAAATTCTTTTTTTAACATTTTCGGGAGCACGCCTTTTCAACAAGAAGCAGCCTACATACCATAACGAAGGACACAATACATACTCAAATGTTGACCTGGCGATTGCTTCTGCAATTATCGGTCCATGTCTTCCGTGGGGTGTCGGCACGGACCAATATGGTAGTGACCACTTCCCCACATCACTAACATATATAGGTAAAGGCCCACGCAGTCCATCTTCCCAAAAAAGGTTCAACGAAGGAAGAGCTAACTGGAACACATTTACTGACACATCCAAACTACACCACACATCCATACGACACTTACACGTTGAAGAACCTACCCAACACCTCGGCGCCCATCCTCGACGCCTCCGAAAAGGCCTCTGGTGTCCTGCGCAACGAGAGGAGGCCATGGTGTAATGAGTACTGTACGCGGGCGCGAGAGGTCCAGATAAATGTGTGGGGTATCCTTCCTCGATACCCAACATTTAGAAACCTCCTTTTGTTCAATTAAGCAAAGTGGTTGGAATAACATGTGCGCCGTGAGGAAAAACGACATAGTTGGTTGCTCGTTGATAACATCAATAAACTCCTACACCGACACACGAAAAGTATGAACAAGAATACGCAAACTCAACTAATAACATACACACAGCCTGCCTCTGGTCAGCACTACAGGGGAAACACTTGAAGACAAGGCTGGCCCACTCGCACAACACTTTCATAACTTGTCCAGTTCAGCATACCACACAAACACATTCAGGAAACACAAACAATCGGCAGAAAAGATGCCTTTACTAAATAACAGTCCGTCAAAATCTCATAACTCAGCGTTTTCAGTGAATGAGCTGAGGGCTGCTCTGAGCACAAGTAAACCCTCAGCTCCAGTTCCTGAAAACATCAGATACAATGATACAACACCTACAAAGAGACGCACTTGAACAACCTCTACATCTATATTATACAATATGGCTTTCGGAGCACATTCCACACTCTTGGAGGGATGCCGTAGTAATGGTTTTCTTGAAGGAGGGAAAGCACCCGTCGTCCCTCTCAAAAAACCGTCCTATAGCCCTGACGAGCCGCCAGTAAACGCTTCTCGAGAAGGTAATAAATCTCCGGTGCGTGGACTTCCTTCAGTACAATGGTCTTCTCGGGAGCTGCCAGGGAAGCTTCAGAGTGGGCCGATCGAAGAACAATCAACTCGTTGCACTTGACTCGCACATCAAAGATGCCTTCGTGGATAAACAATGTAGGCACTTCTTCCTCTTCCTACATGCAAGACGAAGCTAATGATCATCATCTTCACAAGCAAGGACCGAGCGGGGGCAGGCGCTCGCACTCCACGCAAACGAGTTACATTAAAGCCCTCATTTTTATCAGACGTGTGCTCTCCGCTCTCTTTCGACGGCTTGGCACCCGGAGGAAGACTATGTCCACTACAAGGTGCAAGAAACCCGGGACCTCGCGACAAGGCCTACCTCATCTACGCCCGGAGCCGCACAAGCTCTTTGAACTGACACGGCACCGGCGACCTTGGCCCCACACTCCCCGGCCGCCGGCTGACCACCATGGTACGGCTACTCTGACGTTGCCAGAGGTTCCACGCTCAGCTGGACGGCGTAATTATCGAAGCGGCAGCAGCGTTCCGAGGGCAACCTAGACTTTCGGCGTCCGAGGTGAGCGTTCTGCTTGAACGAATCGAAGCGCTCCACCAGCAGATAAGGAAGCTAGACGACCGGAGTTTTGAAGAGACGCCACACGACCTGCTGAATAATGAGACGTTGGACGCTGGAAAATACGGCGATTAGGTCGTGAACCCTACATTAACCCTGCGTTTCGAGCTGCAGAACGCCTTCACATCCACACTACACACTCGGCCGATGGGCTGCCCTACTCCGACCACCAGCAAGTCTACGATGCCTCCGCTTGACTTATTCAAGTTTGACGGGAACCGGAAGAACTTGCAGTGTTTCTGGATTCTGTTTTCATCGGCTGTGCACAACAGCGAATTGAGCAATGCGGAAAATTGCGCTATTTGAACACCCTCGTGACTGGAGCAGCCGCGTCAACCATCTCTGGGCTTCATGCCAGCGACGAGTGCTACAAAGACGCAGTTGACATCCTGAAGTAGTGCTTCAGAGACAAAAGAATCAGCTTCGAAGATCATCTCAGAAGCCTTCTGGACCTGAAACCGGTTTCGTCGTCTAGCAACACAAAGCAACTTCGACGTCTCAATGATCCGATACAGGTGCATGTACGAAGTCTCAAGGCCCTTGGCACCAGTCCCGCTAATTACTGTTTGATGATACGGGAGGTTCTCTTCTGAGCTCTACCGCCCGACAAGGTATTGCAGTACCGCGAACTCTTCAAGTCACCAACGTCTATTTAAACGACATCCAGCTCGACTCAAGCGGTAGTTGGCCAACAGAACGAGGCGGAACAACCCTAACAAGAACTAAAGCAGCTTCTACAGTTTTTCGTCCCTGAAGTTCGGTGTCGAGAAGCCGTGGAGCGTCAAACAGCTGTGACAGCAGCGAACGTCGCCGTGACACCACGAGAGCCACCTAGACAACATAGACACCGAAACTTACACACTGTATTGGTTCTGCAAAACTCGGCGAACACCTCTCATTGGTGTTTGTTCTGCCAGTCCGTAAAGCATTGTTCCGTGGTTTGCGACCGCGAAGAATGGATCCTAAAATAGAATAAGCAGCTGCTCAGCAAGGAAATTCGATGCTTCC
Source organism: Haemaphysalis longicornis (assembly GCF_048455015.1). Lineage (NCBI taxonomy): Eukaryota > Metazoa > Arthropoda > Arachnida > Ixodida > Ixodidae > Haemaphysalis > Haemaphysalis longicornis. The sequence goes on from NW_027526233.1 coordinate 50,485,999, forward strand.
AGTGCCTCTAGAAATGGCACATGGCGAAAAACTGCCGTGGCCGACTGCGGTGCGACAAGTGCCCAAGAAGGCATGTCATTACGATGTGCGCGCCAGATGCCTCTAGCAGAAACGAAGTGACCTCTACTCCCGTTAGCCTGGTTCCTCATCAAACTGGCCCCATGCTCCTGCTTCAGACTTTGACCGCGACAGTCAAAGGTTCTGCGTCATCAGGACGCTATCGAATTCTCTTTGACGGCGGAAAGCAACGCAGTTTAATTACTGACGATGCATCGCAGAACCTATGCTGTGAATTCCTAGAAGAGGAGACTTTGTGTGTGTATTTGGAGGCCAGAAATCGAAAAAACTATTAGAAAGTACGACTCCTCATAGTTTCCGGAAACTTAGAAAGGCTCGTGCATATCGAGGCACTTGAAAATATCCCTGTGCCACATGACGCAGTCATTAGGACGATGTAATCAATGCGTTTAGACACACGGGCACTCTGTGCACGCGGTTTAGAAGAAACCAAAATAACGATCCTGATTGGCTCGGACCATAACTGGGATCTGTTAACCGGTAAAGTGAAGCCAGTGATGACGAAGCTGAAGGCAGTAGAAACGTTGCTAGGCTGGCCTGTTCAATGCCCGCTGCCATTAGGAGCTAATGTCACGCACTGTGCTAACGTTGTCGTGCTACGAGCGTCCGTGGAAGCCAACGAGGTCTCGGAATGCCTTAACCGTTTCTGGGACTTTGAAAGCATCGGCGTAAAGTGCGAAGAGAGACAAAGTTTCAAAAACGATCTCGTCATTACCAGGTTTGAGGACACAATCAAAAATACTGTTACGTGGCAAAGACGCGTGAGGTGAAGCTATGTATAAAGTCAGAATAAGCTGAGAAGCACTGGATTAGAAGCAGCCTGAGTCCGGGGCCAAGCGTTGTCGTTCTCGTCGTCTTCTATCAGCGGCGCAGCGCCCACCGCATGTTTGGCGCGAACAGGGATTGCCCCGTCACATGACCCCCGGCGGAAGAGGCACCGTCTCGGTGCTGTCTAAGGAGAATCGGTCAGCGGGGGCTGATATGGCTTGAGGCGGGCGACATGGACAACACTTGTAGGCGGGACAGTAGAGGACGAGGCCCAAGTAGAGACGGTAGGAGCAACCTCATACGTCACATCTGTGACGCGACGCAACACTTTGTATGGACCAGAATAGGGTTGGAGCAGTTTTTCGGACAGGCCAACACGATGTGCAGGGGACCAGAGCAGGACGAGGGATCCCGGAGGAAAGTGGACCGCGTGGTGACGTTCGTCGTACCATGTCTTTTGTGAGACTTGCGAAGCAAGAAGCTGGTCGCGAGCCAGTTGACGAGCTTGATGGGTGCGAGTGATAGTAATTCGAGCGTATTCAGAGGAGCAGGCAGGAAAGAGCCAGTCCAAAGGCAAAGCCGGTTCACGGCCAAACAGTAGATAAAATGGGGAGAAACCGGACGTGTCATGGCGGGAGGTGTTGTACGCGAAAGATACGAATGGTAATGCAAGGTCCCAGTCTCGGTGGTCTGAAGACAGGTACATAGACAGCATGGCGGTCAGCGTCCGGTTCAAGCGTTCGGTGAGGCCATTAGTTTGCGGGTGATAGGCCATGGCAAGCTTGTGTTTCGTCGAGCAAGACCGGAGGATGTTGTCGATAACTTTGGACAGAAAGTTTTTCCTGCGGTCAGTAAGAAGCTGGCGGGGAGCGCCGTGGTGCAGAAGGACGTCGCAGAGAAAAAAGTGAGCGACGTCAGTCGCGCAGCTTGTTGTAAGAGCGCGGGTGATGCCGTACCGCGTCGTGTAATCTGTCGAAACGGCGACCCACCGGTTTCGTGACCGAGTAAATCGAGACCCACCCGGGAAGAACGGCTCATGGGGAATTTCGATGGGTTGAAGTTCTCCAGAAGGAAGTGTGGAAGGCTTTTTCCGACGCTGGCAGCTGTCCCACGAGGCAACGTAGCGGCGTACAGATTGGTAAAGGCCAGGCCACAAGAACCTTTCGCCGCACTCGATCATAAATTCTGGTGATCCCTAGGTGGCCTGCGGTGGGTACGTCGTGTAGCTGGTACAGGACGGTCGAATGCAGGTGGCTGGGCACGACGAGGAGGAGGTCCGGACCGTCAGCACGGAAGGTATGGCGTTATAAGACGCCATTTTGTAGGGTGAAGTTGCGCGTGGAAGAATCGGGTGATGAAGAGGTAAGTCTGAATGAGGGAACGGAGGAACGGGTCATGGCGCTGCTCGTCACCGATGTGGAGAAAGTCAGATATTGCGAAAACGCATGCGACATCAGTAGGTTGGGTGGCCTCAGGGGGCTCAACAGTGTGACGTGAGAGGCTGTCAGCGTCTTTATGCAAGTGACCCGACTTATAGGTGACGAAAAACGTATACTCCTGCAGACGTAATGCCCAGCGACCAAGCCTTCCGGTGGGGTCTTTCAAGTTGGTAAGCCAGCACAGCGTATGGTGATCTGTGATGACTTTAAAATGTATGCCGTACAAGTACGGACGAAATTTTGCCAGGGCCCAGACAAGAGCAAGGCACTCGCGCTCTGTAATGGAATAATTGCGCTCGGGCTTTGCCAGCAAATGGCTGGCGTACGTAATCGCGCGCTTTTGGCCGGGTTGCGATTGGGCCAATACGGCGCCGATCCTGTGGCCGCTTGCGTCGGTACGCACTTCGGTGGGAGCGGAAGTGTCGAAGTGACCCAAAACTGCCGGTGACGTTAGGAGGGAAATCAAAGTGCTGAATGCTTGGGCTCGATCGGGACCCCATGTAAAAGTGGCACCGTTCTTCAAAAGGTCCGTGAGGGGACGAGCGACGTGGGCGAAAGTTTCTATAAAACGGCCAAAATAGGATCAAAGTCCAACAACGCTGCGGACATCGTGAGTCGAGCGCGGCACGGGGAAATCGGTGACGGCTCGAACTTTGTTGGGGTCGGGCTGAACTCCAGAGGCGTCGACCAGGTGCCCAAGAATTATATCTGGCGGTGGCCGAAGCGACACTTCTTGGGATTCAGTTGGAGACCAGCGCGTGGAAATATTTCAAGGATATGTGACAGGCGCTCCAGGTGTGTCTCAAATGTGGGTGAGAAGATGATGACGTCGTCTAGATAACATAAGCACGTGGTCCACTTAAAACCGCGCAAAAGAGAGTCTATCATTCTCTCCAATGTGGCCGGAGCATTGCACAGACCAAATTGCATCACCCGGAATTGGTAAAGGCCATCAGGGGTCACCAATGCAGTCTTTTCGCGGTCTTGCTCATCAACGGCTATCTGCCAATAACCAGATCTCAGGTCAATCGACGAAAAGTATCTGGCACCATGCAGGCAGTCGAGGGCGTCGTCTATGCGCGGAAGCGGATAGACATCTTTTCTCGTGATCTTGTTTAAATACCGATAATCCACGCAGAAACGCCACGTGCCGTCTTTCTTTTTGATAAAACGACAGGAGATGCCCACGCACGTGGACATCTCCTGTCCACGAAGACGACATCGAAGACCACGTGGAAGAGGGCGCGTGCAGACTCAGCGGACTCCGCCATGGCCGCTTGTAACTACTGTAAACATATCGTTCTACCCCATTGCATCGTTCATCTCATCTATGTCCTGCCGCCGCGTAACATTTTGGTGGAGCGTGCGGGGTACAGTACCATGCCGGCCCCGAGCTTCACCTCGCCACGACTCATGAAGTGGTCTCACCCTGGCTCTTGGGAAGCGTCGGCCAGCCCAAGCCCCGGTGAGCGATGGACGCGACCATTCCGCTGCCCCGTGTCCCCTGCCAATGCCCCGCCGAGACCAGACGAACTGACCCGCTACGACCAGACGTAGAGCCGACGACGTTCCCCCTCCCAGATCTCCGGCGCTTCACCGAGAGGTTTGGATGCTGCCTCGTGGGGTCGGCGGTGGTTACTGCTGTTCCGGGGCCGGTGCTTGTCACGACCATCACCATCACATGCGGCGGCCAGAACTTCACTGTACATTCCCATCCCACCTCGTCCTCACCGCAACTATCGACGTCAATCTTTTCGGCTGTGCGTCGACATCATCGAACTCGCACTGGTGGCTACCGACGGATTCTCCGCGACGGGAAAAGCCTTGCCCCGAAGAAAAATTGAGATACTGGTGCAACAGCTTGTGAATCAAGAGCTGCCTTGAGCTACCCGGTTGAGAGGCCCCAATAAGAAAGCTGAGCGTCGTACAGGCACATTCAACCACACACCCCCCGTCTTCTGCGTGCACTACTGCGGCTGGCACTCGAACACTGCTAAGACAAGGTCGAGCTGCCCGGCTAAATTTTACACGTTCAAGAATTAAACAATATTGGCATGTAAACGCTACTCGTTGGAACGTTCTCGTATTCTTTGAAGAGTATAAAGGTTTAAATTTCGCGTAGAATATTCATTTTTTAAAATTTTCAATAATGCTTAGTGATCACCAAAGAACTGCGTGGATTGATTGTAAAGCTAATTTCCTATTTGTTTAGAATAGGGCTTTCAAGTAGACAACTCTGAGCGCCGTGCCAAGTCCGGGAATCAATTGAACAATTCTAGCTCGCCTGTCACCATTTCTCTACAACTTGACAACAGCTAATGAAAGACCCCATGGAGCAATTGGGGTCGACTCTGGGGAGCCTATATTAGGCCCACACATGTATAGATATATATATATATATATATATATATATATATATATATATATATATATATAAGAGTTGCCAGTCAAGAAAACCTGAAAACCTGGGAAAGCAAAGGTGAAAATGTGGTAGGTCATGGAAGCAGATACAGAATTTGGAAAGAAAGAAAGAAAGTGGAGGAAAAATGCCCGTCAGGTGGGATCGAACTCACGACCTCCAGAACACCGGTCTGGTGCGATAACCACTACGCTACCGGCGGGGCGATTTTCCCCTCCACTTTCTGGGGTATTTATGCTTAGGTATTTTGGTTTCCTGTGCTTGGGGGTGGTAGCCAGCGCCACTCGGACTACTCGGCGTTAAGGGGACCTTCTTTATAACCGCCGGGCCGTGACTCGAGTGTCTACGACATATCGAGAGTGGTCGACCAGCGTTGAACCCTCTTAAGCTTCCTATGGCACCAACCTGCCAGAACAGAGGCCCTTGCTATGCATGTAGTGAATCAGAATAGTAAAGTCAAGCCGCAGGAAATCGCCGCCATTTGTCCTGTTTTGTCTCTTTGGCAGCGTTTTTAGTGGTTTTCAAGTGCGTTTTTGAACCTAGTGCAAACTTCTCTTGGACAAAAAGTTCCTGGTTCTTTCTTCACGGCCCCAGTTTTCCGTCGTGAACTACAGGTGCGGCATCTGTAGAAAAGTCTGGCTCCCGATTTGGTCAGTGGCTTTTTTTGTAGTTGAAATGCGGCTAGAATTGCGCAGTGAAATTAGGAATGGCGGTTTTTGCATCGTCTAATGGAATGCATTGGGAATTCGTGAGTGACCATGACTGTTAGCCGAACATAAAAATTATTTTATGAAGGTTGTGGTTTTTGCGCTATTGATTAAGTGCCAGCGGTAAGCTCCCGTCATGGTACGCGGCGTTCGCTTGCCGCGTACGATAGCGGTGAGTAACGGTCATAAGTGGTCGGCTGGCCGGCGGTCCATAACGGCGAGGGAAGCGTCAGGCGCGGTGGCTGCACTTAGTATACGTTAGGCGCACGCTGCGTTAGATTATGCTACTGCATGTGCAAGGCTAGTGATTTGCTGCTATTATCTAATATGCCGTTGTGCACTAAAGTGCCGTTCGTGCGAACGTGGTAATTCTTTGCCTACTTTTATAAAGGACGTGTTGCGCAAACTGCACCCGTTTTCTCAGCACCACTGTGTGTAATTTCCACGTTTTGCAGCCCATGGCTTCTGGTTGTCATTGGTACGGCACTTACTGCTGTGGGCTCTGGTGCCCAAACAGAGGCACGGTGTATCCGCGCCAAGTGCCTGCTTCCAGGATGAATTTCTCTTGCATCCCATGGGGCAACAGGTGCGTGTGGTCTTTGTAGTGCCTTCATTTCTCTCTGTTTGTCGGCTTAGGTAGGAAAGACCGTCAGCCAGGGTAAAGCGGCTGCATTGTCGTTTTATGCCAAACCAATCCCTATTTTGTTTTAAAAATGTTTCTAATCCCTGTTACGCAATTAACAAGGCAGACATACTTTGAGTGTCGCTAAAAGCGGAACGGCAAGACCGCTGGCTAGAATAAGTCATGGTTTTATGTTGCATATAAGTGACATGTGGTGGATGGAATACTTGGGTACGTGTTGTAGTGAACATGCTTTTTTGAAGTGAATAAATAACGCGGCAAATTGCTGTTCATACTGGTTGCAGGAAATCTTTCATTGCAAGTAACTTGCTTAGTCTTCTCGTAATCGCGTAGTCAGGTTAACGGCGTGGCTGGCTTCCACTGGACATGATGACCTCAAGGAAAAGCCAGCAAGCCAATCGCGTTCGTCGCACAGAATGCGCGCTAAGCAGTTTACTGCACAGGATTTTATGGATCCGGCCCACACACGACTGGCGAAGATGGCTGCGCCAACTGTTGTCCCAGTGTCGCAAGGTAATGCAGTGGATGATCGTATTTTTATGGTTTCAGGTGTAAGCCACTACTGATGTGTGGTCTGTCATACGTTGGTACATACGCAGGAAGCCTTCAGGGAGCACAGTCTTCCTGCAGCGCTCCCGAGAGCGGGCGAGATCCTTGCCTGCTGGACCCGCCCGCCACCAGTTTTGAGACTGGGTGTCCTGTTTGTATGGTGAGTAGTGCTTCTAAAGAAAACTTGCCACATTGAAAGTGAAGCAGTACTTGTAACATGACTTTGCTGTCATGATCCACTTTTTCCAGAAAAGTATTTCTATATTCAAGTACATAAAAGGTAATCAATATTTTGTTAGAACGCATAGAAAGAGATTACCTTTACGTAGATGTCGAGGATATCACGGGGCGGGGGGCGTAACAAATTTCATAGTTTCTTTTGTGAGATTGCCGTTCACATTGCATTGCTTGGCATGGTCTGTTGGTGTGAGCAACCTTTTGGGCTCTTTAGCAAACGCAAGTAGCCCTAACATGGGTTGTTAATTTGTTCCACCACTTTCAATTTCTAACAGGAATGTGTATAAAACCACTGCAGTGATAACACGAGATAGTTTTGTTTCTGTTTAACTCACTAATACTACGTGGTTTACATAGACATTGGCTGAAGCCGAGCTGACTCTAAAAGGCTTTCCAATTTATACTCCCTTGGCTAACTCTGCTTCTGCACCTAAGGTTACGCGGCTTGCGTTTTATGAGTGGCTTTGGGAAGAAAGCCAGCTTGCTGTTAACGTCGACTGGTTTACCTATCAGTGGTGGCCATTTCGGCTATTTTTTTCACACGCCTTGTTCCGGGTATTTTTTCGCACCGTGGAAGGTACCAGCCGTCTACCAACCCACGACAACGTGAGCCTTGGGGCGCGGATCATTGGACCTGACGCCGAACGAGCTTGAAGCACAAGGAAACGACCCGAGGGGAACGAGCTTCAAGCACATGCATTCAGGATGAAGACACCACATCCACACGTTGTAACGACGCTGTACTTCTTTGTGGCAATAGCAAGAAACTAGTACCTCCCAACGATTCTGTGAACTGACTAACGCCGAGGAGAACAATGGAAGACCTTATCAGCCAACTACTCCAGATACGTGAAGAAGCCTCCTTATTTTTTAGACAAGTTGAGAAACATCTTTCATCGGGTTCACTTTCGCTAGTAATGCTGTCTAGCTGGAATATGACACTGCTAGAGAAAGAACAAGCACGAGAGAAACTGGAAGGGGAAGTCGAAATCCTCGTTGCCACCGAAAAGATTGCGAGGAGATCGAAAGTGCTGGAACATGGGTCAATACCATCGTAACTATGAAGTGGAAAATACAAGAGGTTATCAGCGATTTACGGCAGTCATTAAAAAGCTCAGTTCGCCAACGAATTAAACGCAACGTGAACCATCTAGACGTCACATCGTTCACAGGTTACGGTTCAAATGGGGATGGCACTTCTGAAGTAACACCGAAAGTTGGGCGAGTTGGTAAATCATCTTGAAAGAAACACGCACAGCGCGCAAAAAACAGGACGAAAGACGCAGGGATGTACAACACAAGCGCTGACTCTCAACTAGTTTTATTAGAAGCCAAAGGAATATATACACACAATAGTGCACATGCGCAGAACAACCAAATACGATTAAAAAGACACATCACACCGTAATACGCTAAAAAATTAAATAACAAACACACACTCCAACTTAAAAGAGGCACGTGCCGAATAACGGACTGTTCCCGTAAGCATATGGCCAACTATCTTTCCTTCCTTTTCGTGGAGCGTGAAGGAAGTCTGGGTAACGCAGTCATCTTGACAGAGGTTAATGTAGAAGGCCTCTACTATCTCCCGAACCTTCTGATTTCTGTGCTCGAAGAGCACTTCGGTATCAGCAAAGAGAGGTCACATCCACGCGTTTCTCACTTTTACAATGTGCGAGCAGATTTGCATACGTGCAGTTTTTCATTGTCCCTGCGTGCTCTCCTAGTCTTATATTCATGTACCTCCTTGTCTACCCCACATACCTCTTTTGCAGGACAGCGGAATGCGGTACACAACACCTAATTTCCAAGGAACAAAGGCTCGCTTGTGATTGACACCGCACGTGTTCTGGCTAGTACCAAGTGCACGTGTCTTGTTCACCATGAAACAAAGCCTGCCTATTTTGTTCTTTGCCGAGGAGATAACCTCTACACCAAATCTTGACCCGACATTTTTCAGCCCGTTTGCCAACTTGTCCATGTAGGGCATGACGGCTCGTTTTTTCCCCCGTTCTTTTTCCTTCTGTTGCTCGTTTCTTCGGTGCTTATTCTATGCGTCTAAGGTCTGACACACCGAAGTGATAACATGGTTCGGAAATTCTCCTGCCTGAAGGCGGCTTATCTTAACACCAAAGCTATTTTCCGCAGTATGGTGGCATGATGTTGTAATGCTTATCCGAGGGTAGACATCGCGATGCCACTTTTTACTAATTTTGAATGCCCGGACGCATAATTAAGAAGCGGCTTAGCCGACCTAGGATTGTACTTCCAGCATGTGGGGTTCTCTGCAAAATTTATGGCTAGATCTAGAAATTGTAAACTACCTTCTGCGGGAAGCTCTTTTGTGAACTTCAGTCCACTACCGTGGTCTTCGAACGCCTTTACAATACCTTCACATTTCATTAATGCTTTATTCCGGTGCAAAAAAACCAAATAATCGTCTACGTATCTTGCGGCACGGCCCAACTTGCCTCCAAGCACATTTTCCAGGTTAACATCAACTTTCCCCAGAAAAATGTTGCTAAGAACTCGTGCACGCAGAACATCTGAACCATGTTATAATTTCGGTGTGTCAGACCTTAGTCCGAGACATTAAGCACGGAAGAAACTTGGTACAGAAGGAAAAAGAGAGGGGGAAAACGAGCCGTCATGCCCTACATGCAGAAGTTGGCACACGGGCTGAAAAATATCGGGTCAAGATATGGTGTAGAGGTTATCTTCTCGGCAAAGAACAAAATAGGCAGGCTTTCTTCCATGGTGAACAAAACACGTCCACTTGGTACTAGCCAGAACACGTGTGGTGTCAATCACATGCGAGCCGTTGTGCCTTGCAAACTAGGTATTGTGTACCGCATTCCGCTCTCTTGCAATAGAGTGTATGTGCGGCAGACGGGGCGGTGCCTCAATATATGACTAGGACAGCACGCAGGCACAATGAAAAACTGCACGTATGCAACTCTGCCCGCACATTGTAACAAGTTTAAAACGCGTGCATGTGAACCTTTTTTCGCTGATACCGAAGTGATCTTAGAGCACTGAAATCAGTTGGTTCGGGATATAGTAGAGGCCTTCTACTTTAACCTCTATCAAGATGACTGCGTTAGCCAGATTTCCATCACGCTGCACGAAAATAAGCAAAGATAGTTGGTCGTATGCTTGCGTGAACTGTCAGTTAATCGGCACGCGCCTCTTTTAAGTTGGAGTGTGTATTTGTTATTTATTCTTTTAGCGTATTACGGTGTGGTTTGTCGCTTTAATCGTATGTGGTTCTTCTGCGCATGTACACACTTGTGGGTATATATTCTTTGGGTTTCTAATAAAAACTAGTTGAAGGTCAGCGCTTGTGTTTTACATCCCTCCGTCTTTCGTCCTGTTTTTGACGCGTTGTGTGTGTTTCTTTCAAGGGCACTTCTCCCGATATGTCCGCTACGTCACTGATGGGCATTATGGATGAAACATACAACAGGGAGAGCGCCACCGACTTCAGAAACGTGCCAGAACTGAAGCGTAATCAAGACTCCGACATTGGTTATTTTGCCGACAGCACGTCATTGCCTTCAGCACCAAAATAAATTTTTGAATGCAACCATCCGGAATCTGAAGCAGAAAACGACGGTGACAACAAAAAAGGGTAATTCGCACGGTCTTTCCTTTGAACATGAACGAAGAGGCTCCAACGAGTAACAACGCAGAAGAGCGTACGGTGTGTGCGAAAATAACGCACCGAAAGAAACGCAGAACGCATCAAACGCGCAAAGAACGAAAGAAACGGAGAGGTACTAACCTCCCGGAGAAAAGCCTGAAAAGAAGTGTCTCCATAATTTCATGTGGGAAAAGAGCAAACGCTCTTCAATTGGCAGTAAAGACGATGCAGAGAAATACAACGGAGAAACCTCGCAAGCAACGATGTACAGGCAGGATTCCACGCCGCCTGAGAATGTATCAACGCTGTCAGAAAAATCCTTCTCGGGCGGATAACATTGTTTGCTGTGGAGCTGACACAGCAACCAATGTCCCCAATTTCACGTTGTGTACCTCCACACTCCGACGTTTGGGCTGACGGTACAGCACCGATGGCGAAGAAATTGCACTGGGGCTGCACCTGACTGCTTTCAAGACTGCACCGGCTCGTTTTTGAATTACCCATGTACTTTGGAACGATAACGCTGTATTTGACTTAGTCGTTTAGTACCAAATGAATACGCCTGCTTGTTCATGATGTGCAGGTGGTGTGCCAAGCACGAGCTGTGCTGACGTGGACTCGCCGCTTGTGAGGTCCGACGGAGGAGACCTCTCTGGTGAGTGACCGATTCCCTCACTCACCGTGCACTTGTGAATTCGTGTTTATGTGTTTGTCTGTTTCAGTTCTGTGCGGTGTTCCAGCCCAGATATGTGAGCAGCCAAAGATGTTTAGAGCAACAATTATGAGACAGCAGGCCCAGGTGTACAAGTACCGGAAGACTAGTGCACGATTCCAGAAGCAAAAGACCAAGCGTCCACCAAGCATTTCACGGGCCCTGGGTGCTGTCCGCCGACATGTCTCTGAGGAAGTATTCAGCCTTCTGTCCGCGCACATCGGTATGAGACCGAGAGGAAAGAGAAGGTGGTACCCAATCTAGCTAAACAAATTGCTCTCCACTTCCGTGGTCTGAGATCATATCGTTTGTTACCGCAGCTTTTAAGTTTGCCTACACAACGGTCACTAAGGGGTGGTTAGCAAATTTTCAAGGGACATCGGGAGTGATACCTTGGGCGATTCAGCCGATTGCGACAAGCACGCAGGATTGGAATGAGCGCGATCGCGTTTGCACCTTTATATTTCACCCGATCGCCTTGAAAAAAAACTCGACTTATGATTCCGCTCGCGATGTTGTGTACGGGTTCACACATGATAGAACATGACGGTGGTCACCGATTGCCGACCGAGCAATTGTTGTTCTGCTTGCTGGTATTTTGAGAAATGGGTTGAGCCAGTAGCATTTACCATAGGTCACACATCTCTGTCTGCTTCTGTCGGAAACTTTTTTTCTGGTAAACATTATATATTGTTACCCGACGGTGAAGTGAATGACGACGACGACGACGAGGGACGTTTTTGGGCTCGTGAAGGAAGACGTAACGTGGTTTGGATAAGCGGAGAACGGAACAGCGTCTGGGCAAAGGAAGGGAGGGCACTCCTTCGTGGCGACAACTGAAATATGTGTGAGAGAAAGACTGTGAGAGAGATGATGCCGTAGCCGCATGTATTGTACTCCACTTCACGCTTCGCTAGGCGCTTCTCTCCGTTTTCTTTCTTTTGTCGCTGCAGCGTTTGCTCACTCGGTTACGCCGCCATAAATAGATGCCGCTCCGGCGAAGCACAGGTAACTGTTGACAAAGGGTTGCCCCTTCAAACGGCCGGAGCCCGCCGTCACCATTTCCCCTCATATTTACTTTCCCTGGAAGCGGCAAATCCCTCCGGGTAGATGACAAACTTCTCCAGTTGGAATGCCCGCTGGAGCCCAAATTTCTTTTTCAGCTTGGAAAGCCTTCCGAGCGAAATTTTCGCCGGTGTCTTACACGCATAAGCAGGTGGCATCACCGGTTGCCGGTTGACGCGTGCTCGGTTTGCGGGTAGAAAAAGAAGGCGTGCACGCACAGCTAGGCTTCATGCCACTACCGATGAAAAGCCGGTGGTGCTGGTATTTAGATGTCCAAATACGTGGCTCAATACGGTTAGTTGTCTGTCCTCCTCAATCGAGTAGTTGATGTGTTACACATACATCTTACACATACAGTAACATACCTACTAGGCGGAAGGAATATGGACAGTTCGTACGCGAGAATAGACCTCAAGGGCTTCCAGGTTTTATATCTTTATGGGCCGGATCCATGCCGTTCATTTGGAGGAAGAATACCAAGAATCGAAGCGTTGGCCCGCGCATCAGCCCGATGGGGTGCAAAAACAACGGAAAGCTTCTGGCACTACCGTTACCGCCTCAAGTTCAGCTAGTGGATTAGCGGCGAATCTCTCCCGTATGTATAGCAAATTTCCGCATGTAACGCCGGTGTGAGGCAATATCTCTTCTTGAGAGGGCTTTCAGAGGATATTTTCTACGGCGCATGACACTTCTAAGCACTCGAACATGACCTGTTGCCCGTTTATGCGTGCGCACGTTTGTAGTGGAGAATAGTGGGAGGGAGAAAAGGAGGCGTGCAAGCTCAACTTTAGGTTTCATGCCCGTACTGATGCATGGCATGTCCCTTGTGCAGGTGGGGGATTTAAACGCGTCCGTGAAACGGCCCAATGAGACCTATCCGGAGTGCTAAGAGCAGAGCGGATTAGGTTGGTGTGTTAGGATATGTTTAGATTGCTGACGCAAATCTTGTATAGTCATCTATGGACGTACAAAATGCCATGGCATGCAGTTCGGTTTGCTGAGAGCTTAAATGGCGTCATTATTTAAAATTATTCCGACAGTTGCGGCAAGACTCTGAACCCGGCCTTTCACAAACAGTGATATGCTTACGACGCGGGAGGGACACAGGCAGTTTCTTGTTTACTTCCAAGAACAAAGCTTGGAACCGCCAGACGTTCATTTAGATAATTGGCAAGAAAATATGCTCCATCGCAAATTACGACAAACGTGTTTTGTTTTGTGAACTCCATGGACTGCGTCCAACTTTGCAGGTCTTTCTTCTTCACAGAGTGGAAAGGGACTAATTTTTTTCTCTTACAGTTTTTGCGGGTACATGTCCACACAAATGTGGCTGCTGCTCAATTAGTGCATCTGAATGAGAGGTTGCCGAGAAGCAATAGACCTCATTGGAGTTCTTGAAAGAAGCAAGACCATGAAAGCCTTTTACGTAAGTGTGGTGGAAGTGTTTCCCTTCTTCCATATCCAAACTGCAGAAATTCCCACGATAAAAAGGAATTGTTAATAGAGATTGAAATCGTAAACACTTACAATTACGCCAGCGTGTGGATTTTTTATGGTTTATATTTGTGCTTCACTGCAACAGCGCACGCACTTTGACTGTGTCGTAAATACAAGTAAAACTGCGAATGGCTGATTCTTCCGAGTTCTCTCCGTTTTTAATTACCATGGAGGTAAATTATTTGTGTGGTTGGGGCACCTTGTGCATATTTTTTTTTCATTGAAGGAAACATGTTTTCCTCTCATTACTTCGTAATACCTTTGTTGTTTTGTTTTACCCATTGTTTATTTTTATATGTGTATTGCAAAGAATGATGGTAATTTGAACTTGTTCCATTTAGTGCCATGCAATAAATATTTCTTCATTGATGAGGTGTTTCTTTTATTAGGCATGACCAGATGCGAACACATGACAGAATTCGTAACCATCTGTAAACGGTACTGTAAATTGAAATTTCACATTTAAAAAAAATTCTTTTAAAAGCATGCGGGCACCCCACCTGAGAATGATATATTCAGATAAACACTAACCAATGCATGAAAGCTTCGGAATACCGTGCCGATGCCCGTCGCCGTAAGCAGCGCTTTGAAGTCCTTCAAACTACCCGCTAAAATCTGTGCCAGCGAAAGCGAAACTGAAAGTGGCCAGTTTGTTGTTGCTCCTCCCGCTCGGTGCGCTAGTAAATTCGGCCTGAGGACTCTTTGGGAGTGTCCCCTCTTACTTGTGTTTCTTTGTCGATGCGCGAAGCACAAAACTGCGGGCATGTAGTAATGTAAAACTAGCCGATATTTCTTATAAAGAAACGCCACCGACTACGTTTTAATTAGAGTGTAATTGATTGCAACATTACAAAACCGTATTTATAACTTCTTTCTTGTCACAACAGCCTGTTAACAAAATCCTGGCCTCGCTCTCTTAGTTGATACTGGCCGGGAAAACACCCATTGCCTGTCGCGGTCATGCGGTTGCATCAGGGAGTGAAAAGTCAAGGGACAGAGACAACTCGCCCTTGTCAAGTATGGAGCCGCTCGGAAAATTTGCTCCATGTGGTTACACTACTTTAAACAATAACAATTGCGCGTTTCAGTTGTGTCGTTTGTTGCGCTATGTTGCTCCAAGAGCGACAGCGTATTTTGGTGAGGTGACGTGTTGCGGAAATGCAAGTAAGTAAATTAAAGCGCGTAGGGATTCTCCCCTCTCGCGGTCGCATGGCTGCATTCGAATTACCGCGCTACCTCTTCTGCCATCTGTGAACGCACGGCGGAAAGACTGTGCAATGGACTGTGGACTGTGCAATCCGCACCTTTTCTGTCTATTTTCGTTCCTCCAGTTGTGCTTGGCGCTTAACCTGTTCCCATGACAAAGTACCAACTAGCTCGCATCGACACATTAATTTCCTGTAGAACACGAAACACGTCCTGCTCCCTATCGTCAAATTTCGCTTCTGTTAACGGCTTGGTTGAGAATGCACGGTGAGCGCTTATCATTATTCTTCCCTATAGAGCGGGTCCAGATCGTGTTCGAGCTTTGGGGAGTGCAAATCAGCCGTTGCAGTTGTGTCATTTGTCATCGACTATGTTTTGACGCTGTATGAAAATGGTCTCCATGGGAAAATGATGTATCTTGGACGCTCCTATCGGTTCCGGTAAGTCTAAACTCCATTTCAGGCCAAGTACTCCCGTGCGTGTGGCACCATTGGATGACGATGGCCTGGGGGCTTCATGTTTGTGTGAGGCGAAGTTCTTGCCAGTGTTACCGAGAATCATTTGACGACTTCGTGGCTTCGACGATTTGCCATCTACAAAGCGACGCAATGGGTGGGTGTGGCTTCAGTCGTTGCGCCGCATTCACGGGTTGGCTGGGTGTCTTTGATTAACATTATAACTCGGAGGAAAATCGGGTCGTGCAGTGTCGTGTTGAACTCGTGAGGGTTGTAATGGTGACTGCTGGTGCTAATTCAGTGTTTCGGGTCTTCGTACCGGGCATATTTGTACCCCTCCAGACCTTTTGAACAGACGATATATTTTTAACTCTTTTTTATCTTCCGAAAAGTCCTGTGCATTGGCTGCAGAGTCACCTGGCGATAGACTCCCGTTTGAAACCACGCACACATGGCATTCGCTCATTGACCGTCGAGGAGAAAGCGTCATGAGCGCTGCGTTTTATCCAAAAGGAAGTTTCCACGGAAGCATTCGTAGCGTCTCCACCATCCACCGCCACCAGCCGACAGTCATCGGGTGTGTCCGAAAATGATCGCTGGATTAAGGTTTTCGCGACCTCAACTTCTTAAGTTGGTTCGGCGCACATGGCTTCCGCAGGTTCTACCACCTATTTATCCGTGTGCAGCCGTAGCGTGGGCGTCATTGATTGATTGTATGGTTTAACGTGCCGACGCAACGCAGGCGATGAAGCGCGCCGTAGTGAAAGGCTCCGAAATAATTTTTACCACCTGGTGATCGATCGTGAGCTTCAATTATCGTCTGCTCGCAAAACAGGTTCGAACGACACGATGCATGATCGTGCGTTCTATTTATCGCCAGCTCGGCAGAGATTTTCCCTAGAAGTATGGCGTGACTCCCATTTTTTGTGAGAACGTTACTAGCAAGATAACTAATACACATGTACAGATGCCATAAACGGCGCGTGTCTATTCTCAGACGCAATCTCTCCGCATTTCAAAGGGTTTTCTTTCGCGTCAGCGTCGTATGGCGGGGAGCAGAGCATACAAAGCGAGTAAAGGGGAGAGTTGATAGTTAAAGTAACCGCGTCACAAAAGACGGAGGATAAGCGGGAGTAGGAAGGGCGCGAAGAAAGAGAGGGGTGACAGGATTGAACATAATCAAAACAAAAACGACATGGAAAGCTTTGTGGAACAAGAGTGGTGACGTGCAAGAGAAAATAAAGCAAACAAATCTGAAACGTTGTTTTCGTTGCTGCCATTACTATGTAGCACAAGGCCACTTGTGGGATTGGCCCGCAATTTGGAGCTTTGATAAGCTAATGTCCCCGGTTCGAAATAGTCTTTACACTGTGACTTCGAAAACTAAATGTTTTAGAACAGCGCGCCGCGTGACACCTGAACGTTTTGTCAACGGAGTAGGACAGGCGCATACCACCCTCGCACAACCCCGATTCTGGGGAGGCTTTCGCACTTCAGCCTTCTTGCTGCCGTAATTTACGCTGCAATACGAACAAGTGAATGAGAAGAAGGCAACGCAAACATGTTGTAGCAGCAAAGAAGCCGATAGAAGTAATCCGTGCAAAAGACAAAGAAACAATTCCCATGGAAACGGCGCAAGTACAATGCAATAGTAAAGAAGTTAATACGTATCCCCAGGCTTTCTTCTTAAAAGAACGCAAGTAGGCTTGAGCGCCCCCAGTAAATTCTGTGTGGAAAAACAGACAGAAGATTTACACCTTGCCGGCATTGTTTTGAATGTGGCGCGCTACCACCACCCGCTTTCATTTTCTTCCAGTAGGGCATGTCACGTGATTGCATTGTCTGCACCGACAGCAGAAGCTGCTGGTTAGGACAAACAATTTGAAGCAGAACGCTCATGCGAACGCCTGGAATAAAAATAATTGAACGTTGATTTGAAATACTGACGAACACAGTAAGAACGCATTGAAGTAAAGTAGTTTTATTTGCTTGCCGAGAGAACACACCCAAAAAATGCGTCATGCCCCATTTGCGCGTTTTAAGTGCGAATGCACTTCTTAAGCGAGCCTGAATCGTCCGCCGCCGTCGTCCGCATAGCAACAGCTGCGGGTGCGCGCGCTCCTCGTCTTCCTCCTCGTCTTCCCTAGCAACGGGGGGAGATGGGCGCGCGTACTCTCCTCCTCCTCTCTCCGCTCAGTCACTGCGGGTGTTGGGCGCCTCCTCTCCACTTCGGGCGGGAGAGCTCTCGCTCGCGTAGCGGGCGCTCCGCATTCCAACGAGTGAGGGCGCTCGTGTAGCACTCGCCGTAACGGCGGGCGCTACTCTCCTCCTCCTCTCTCCGCTCAGTGACTGCGGGTGTTGGGAGCCTCCTCTACACTCCAAGATCACGATATCCAAAGTAATCGCGCAATAAACAACCGCGCATTCGCACTTCCACACTCTCCCCCTGGGGAAGTGCGAGGGATTTTTTTCGATAGCGGCGCCCTGGAGGGGTTACGACACCGCAATATTAAGGAAATCGCATGAATAGCATTTTAAATCGTTTTAGCCCAGCCTCGAGATATGACACGAGTGCGCTGCCAATAAAAGGAGAGAAGCGCGGCAAGAGCACAGGGTGATTAGCTTGCTCCAAGAGTGCGGCTGACTTGTGGTCGGTGAAGTGAAGTTGAAGTTATTTATTCCAGTCAAGGTGTTTCGCGTCTTTGATAGTCGGACGCCTGGTCTCATCATCCCCTTTCACCACACGAATTTCGGGGGCCAAAACTCCAGCCACCTGGCCCCGCCGACCCGCGCTACGGACCAGCTTCGCCGCCGTTGGGGTGTTCTCCGCGTTACCGTCACTAAGAACCCAACGGCACTTGACGCTCTGCTGCAGAACCCGGCTGCACCGATTCTCGACTTTCAGACGCATTTGAAGTATATCCTGGATGAGCAGCGAGCCTTGCGCGACTCTGAAAATCAGATTCAGGCTAGTCTCACCGACGAGGAATTTGATGCTGACGTTTCGGACGTGACTGAGTATGACGAGCGCATCTTCGCCCTACCTACGCGCTTGCGCACCGCCAGGGGCCCGGCCCCTTCAGCCAACGCCGCTTTAACCGAGTTTGGTGAGCCGGATTAAGCGCTTCCACCAACCAACCTGAAAACAGAGCTCTTTCTACGTCGAATATCCAGCATATGTTGCGGCCGCTGCAAAAATCAAGGACGGGGTCTTACGAAGCCGAACGGAGACAGCGTGCGCAGTGATGGAAGGCTAAGGCGTTATCCAAGTAAATTGTCGATGGAATGCCGCGTATAGCGATAAACCACCTGAAGGCCGACAAGCAACTACTCGACGACGTCATCTCAGAATTGATCTCAAAGTGGACTGCTCTTGTCACCCTACAGGAGAGAGAGAGAGAGAGAGAGAGAGAGACATGAAATCTCTTTTGGACACCGCCGTCCTAATAGGCCGCCATCACGGCTTGTGCTCGGTTTACCAGTGGGCGCTGGGAGTCTTCGTCTGAGCGGCCCATGACCGCCGTCCAGTGGTCAGGGGATGTTATGGTGGGGTGGGGGTCAGAAGGGCAGGCCAACATGTGGTGTTGCAGCGTGAATTTAGCGCCACAAAGTGGGCAGAGCGGAGAGGGATAGGCGGAAGGGTAAATGAAATAAAGCAGCACTCGTTGTGGAGTGAATTCTTTGGAGGAGGCGCCACAGTTGTCCCTCCGAGGGGGTAGGAATGGGTGAGCCGGGGGCAACGTGTTGGGGTAGAGGCGATAGTAGTTAGTAACCTCCCTATAAGTGGTGAGGATGTCCCTGGCGGAGGAAGTGGTCTCGTCAGGCGCACGGGTGACAAGTTGTCGTGCTGCCTTATGAGTCCACACCCCGAGGTCTAGTCCCGTGTGTGCGGGTAACCAGACGAGCTCCGTAGGATGCTGGAGGGCTAAATTTTGAAGCAGAAGTTTGCAGGCTAGTGTGAAATAGTGCCGATAGCAAGCTTTTTGATGGCCGTTTTTCCAGTGAGCTCCAATTTCAAGTGAACTCTAAATTTCAAGTGACCTCCAATCAGGTGGAGGGCAGTGTGCGACAGCCAGGGCTATGTCCACCTCTACCACGGCATGTGGGGTTGTGATTGGAATAGTGAGAGAGCTGAGAGGACTTGCAATCGGAGTTGAGAAGACAGCTAGAGTGAAGGCCGGCTTGTTCCAGTGTGCTGCAGCATCAACGTGGAAGGTGATTGGCGAGGGGGGTGGGTGGAAACCAGGGCATGCGCTCGAGGAGCTCGTCGGGCAGTATGATGAGTAGGGTTCATATTACGGTGGAGTGGACGCATTGTTATGCAATCTCTGTACTCAGGTGGAATGTTAACCGGGGGGGGGGGTTGATGTAAGAGGAGAATGTATTTGTGCCTCCTTAAGTAGGACAAGGCCAGGTGTGTGTTTAGCTAGGTGATGTATATGGCCCGTACGGTGCGCTTCCAATAAATCATCCAAGAAGTTTTAGGTTCCGGAGGCCCATAGTTTGGCAGTGTATCCGTGATGAGGCAAGCCGAGAGCAGCTCTGTAGGCCTTACGGATGAATTCATCTACTTTGTGACCTCCGTAACAGAAATGGACAGATATCATAGGGAGTATGTAATGCGGTTCAGTAGAAATGCCTGGATAAATCGGCAGCGGTTCTTTTGTGTCAGGCCGTGACCCCTAGCAGTTACGCGTTCGGGACGCCTAAGATTTGCGTTTCATGTAAGGAAAGGGTGCGTAGGACCGATGTGTTTCGGCGATTCGATTGGATGACTAGGCCTAGTATTTTATGCGATTCACAGTCGGTATATGAGCATTACCAGATATACATGCACGCTGGGTGATGTTTTAGGGGTGGTGGCGTGTGGGGATTGCATGAGGAGTTCGGATTTTGATAGCGACCATACTAAACCAGCTTCCTGAGCTGCCTGTTGTACCGCTAGACTCCTGCTTGAAGTGTTCTTTTTATACCTGCGTCTCTGCCCCCAGTTACCCACAGGGTGATGTCATCAGCATACATACTGTAGTGCCACTATTATCATCATCTTCAGCGCCACCATCTTCATCAGCAGATTGGCCAGCTGGCACGTAGGACACGCCGCACTCGGCACCCGGTATGGAACGGCACCCCGTTTCTACTCGCCTCGTCCTGACCATTGCCCAGCAGGCGCAACCTAAATAAACGTGGGCTCCGCCACACCGTATGATCGGCTGCCTACAATTTGGGGCCCCGAATGCAGTCTCTGCACCACCCTGCACGTGAGGGACAGCGACGTGAACTGCGCCGCTTCCGCCGCACACGTTATCGTGCTGCATGCAAGGACAAAGCTGCCTACGTGATGGAGCCATCCTACACTCGTACGCAGAGTTTTCCTGGCTCCTTCGCTTGCTTAATGAAGAAGACAGCGCACTCAAGCTGCATGGGACATCTCTTGTGCATCTGACCGCCGCTGCAGTTTACGCACCGCCGACGGCCGTTTCTTCCGGAGACCTCTGTGCTATTCCCAGGCAAGGCCCCCCGAGGGAAATGCACACACCAGACGCCTTCCCTGGACTGACTAGGGCAGTGTAAGGACATTGACCGCGGACAATTATTACTGATCACCGGTGCTGTACATACCTGTACATAGTTTTTACATATTTCTGATCATGCGCTACGCACTAGGGAGGGAGTCTGTAGCGCCACTATCATCATCTTTTTCAGCACCACCTTCATCATCAGCAGATTGGCCAGCTGGCACGAAGGACATGCAGCACTCGGCCCCCGGTCTGGAATGGCAACCTTTTCTACTCGCCTCGTCCTGACCATGGCCCGGCAAGTGCAACATTAATAAACGTGGGCTCGGCCACACCGCCCCATCGGCCGCCTACAATACTATAGCATAGTCGAGGAATATTGTTCAGGATGGCTGGAAGATGGGAGACAGCGAGATGAAAGAGGAGGGGTAGAGGACTGAACCTTGGGGAGTGCCGGTGGACGGGATTTGGTAAATAGGGGATTGGAGGTCACTGAATTTGTAGCGTGCCGTGCGATTTCAGCGGAATGCCTTTACATAATTGTATGTACGATCACCAGGGGCTATGCTGGCAACGCCTCAAAGTATGGCTTGCTGAGTTACCCGAGCAAATGCTTTTTGTAAGTCTAGGGCTAAGATGGCCGAATAGTCGTATTTGGGGGGACGCTAGAGGAGGTCTGTGTACAAGCGCAGGTGTACGTCATTACCAGCGAGGCCTGCACAGAATCCATACATGTGTGGGGAAAGTAATTGTTTTACTCAGTGTAGTTATTGGGAAGGGCACGTACTATTGGATCCATCAGTTTTCCTAAGCACAATGTTAGCGATATAGCCCGAAGGTTAATGTGGGAGAAGTATTTCTCTGGTTTAGGAATGAGAGTGGCGTCTGCGTAAGTAAACTCGAGGGTGGGGGAAGGATTGTGGGAGCACCCATCGACAGCGCTGTCCGCCGAAGCAACCGCACACCCAAACCAACCCCCAAAATCAGCCAGACCCACCCATCGTAGAGCCACGCTACAACCTCTCTTCTTCAAACGGACCCAGGATGCACCAGTCAGGACCGTCCCGCAGCCAACCAACCTCACACAGGTGAAAGTTCCAAGGGCGTCTAATCGAACGGTCACTCAACACCCCCATCCAATCAGCACCCGCCTCACAAATTCCCCCTGCGGTACTGCAAGAAATGCAGGCCATGCGGGCCGAGCGCACTGCACGAGAGCTGAAAATGCCTCCCAACAAACCCTGACCGAAGTTCGCACTCCTCAGCCCAATGCAGAACCCCCTCCACAGCGAAAGGCCCAATCCCTCCTGACCACGATGCAAATACAACCCCCTGGGAAGAGAGACTCACGCGTCTCGAGCAGCTTCATATAAAGCAAGCTGAAATTGTCGAAAGCCGCTTGGAGAGACAAGCTACAACGCAATCTCACATGGAATCCATAAAACGAGAGGTGTTCATGCACTTCCGCGCAACAGCTGCACAGACGAATGCCCTTCCTTTTCCAACTGCTCCTACTTTTGACATAACTGATAATGGCCAGCCATAAAGGGATTTTGGTTTGGTAGTGGAAGTGTCTTGTTTTCGGCAGAAAAAGAGCCCCGCTGAAATGCATCCTGAAATGCGACCACACATCAACCCTATACAAGACCCCGCTGGTCCAGTAAAGTGTCGTGGGTACACCACTTATCAACATACCAACGACACAGCTATTCTCGTACAGCGCAACATCTCAGCACAACGGGACAGCCTTGTGGACAGCCCTGTCCCTCACAGCTTCTTAACTATCTTCCCCGCCAACAGCACTCAACCGCCTATTTACATACTAAACATCAATAGTGAACCTTCCAAACATCATCACAACTTCAAACCCCTTTTTGTAGCCGCCAAAGCAATGTCTGCGCAGCACCCCCTCATTAAAACTGGGGTCTTCAACGCTCCTCATACGGCCTGGGGCTATCCACGCGATACTAAGAAAGTAAGGCACTTCTGGGAGCTCCTTCAAACTCAGCATTTCACTCTAGAGACATCCAACGGTCATCCAACGCGAGAAGGAAATAGCTTCTAAAGAGACACTGCACCGGACCTCACCATCGCCTATCACACTGGGCCAACCATCTAGCAGCGTCTACACCATACACTAGGCAGCGATCACCGCATTACACCGTTACAAGCTTCTAACCAACACCTAACCCCCCGCGCAAACTCCAAACTCATATAACCTATTGGGCTGCCCTCTGGGAATGTCGTGCTTTTAACTCCAGTGACCCAACACTTACACCCCTAGTACAGCGGAGGCAACAACTTCTCCACGATGTTCACACGCACCAACATCCCCAAAACCCAGTCATACCATATCCCCATGTAGACGCCAGACCACACCACATAGTCGCAGCCTTAAAGGAGCCATGAAGACAAAATACAAGTTGGGTTTATTAGAAAGACTGCTTAGTCCCGATAACAATGATACCAATATCATCACAATCTTCGAACAAATACCGGAGATATTAAAGAAAACGTGTGAAGTAGTCGCGACCCCCTAGCCAATTTCCCGCAACTTTTCTATGACGTCACGGAACCTTGTTTGTGCGATTGGCGGCCGCCTAACTCACCTGTGGCGACGACACATGACTGGACGTCTGTAATGGGGCCTCTAGTTCCATTTGACCGCATCACTTGAATGCTAACGTGCAGTTAACGCACTAAAAATTATGTTTTATTGTTGGCCCGTATGACGTCATTCTTGCTCATAACACGTCACTGTGGCGCAAAATTTGAAAGTTTTTAAATACTTCTTGCTTTTTTTCGTTAAAAAACATCTTTTGGAGCTTTAATGGAGCTGACTGAGATACTGAATCCTAGTTCTTTCAAATTACACCAAGTTGTATTTTCTCTTCATGGCTCCTTTAAGCATTCTTAAGGCAGCCTTAAGCCTTTTGGCAGCCTTAAGCGTCGTTGGCATAAGCAACGTTATAACAGGCATTGCCCACCTTGTAAAGTCTATAGAAACCCACCCCCAAACACTAGTCCAGGCAGCCTGGGACACTATATGCGACAGCATTCAAAACGGCCTCAGCATGAAGCGCACGTGAGCTCTCCTAAGACACCTGATGGATCCCACTTCCTCTGGAACTATCCAATCTTCTCGTATAACCACACTAGCCCGTCAGGTAACCGACTCCAATCCAACCTGGCCCCATGCACTATCTCAGCAGTACGTCCAAGCAGGCTCAGTATCTGAGCCACTGCCTCAATTCACTGGCCCCCTAACGAACCCCTTGATCTACCAATCCTTGAAGCGGAAGTGAGGGCAGTACTACATGACCCCCGACTGTAGTCAGATCCCAGTTGTGACCACATTACCAATAAAATCTTCCGTAATTTAGATGATCCTTCAATAAAATAACCCACTGGACAAACAGCGACGTATGCCTTTGTTTACGTCGGATGCCTGGTGCGAAAGAAAAGCGGTCCACAGATGTACAAACTGCCTGTGTGGAATGAGCTGGTTTCATTGATGCGATCTCATGGTAGAGGAGCAAGTGGAGCTTTTTCTGTTGTGATATGAATTTATTAATCTTATATACACACTCCGTGTCTCGACCTTTCTCATCGCTGGAGGGGGCGATGGGGGAAGGTAATTGGAGGAAAGGTGAGTGTCGCGACTAAATGTGGTCCTGTACGGCAGCTTCATGAACATATACAAGAAGAAAGTCGAGGACCATCTTCCTGTGTTCTGTAGACCGTTCGGGGTCGCTCCACTCCCGCAGTGTTTGTGGCCTCACTTGAGGAGGAATGAGCGCATGTGCGAGGTTTCTGTGGTCCTTCAAATCAAAACATCTCCATAGAAGATGGTCAAGGTCAGCGACTTGTTGGCTGTCAGGTGATTCGCAGAGTTTGCAGGCACCGTCGCTGGAATGTAGACGAAAGCGTGCCATAATGTGCGGCGTTACGGCACTGTTCGTCCGAATGCATCGGAGTGTGACCGTTGCCCACCTATTGTAGCCGGATGGGATAGGATCATTCTCTTTGGGTAGACGAAGTCGAAGCGCTGCACGTCGCTCAGCACGGGCTTTGGCAATGGCTTCCTTGTAGTCATACAATTCCTTTTCTGACTCGTCAGGCAGCAGCTCCAAAGATGGAGGTGTCGACGCTTGGAAAGTGGGGAAGACGTTGGAAGGTCGCGACGGAGGTTTCTTAGAATTATCGGGGTAGGAAAGCATTTCCCGTGCTGCCTTGTGTGCCTCCTCATTGACAGGTATCCCGTTATGGCAAGGAACCAGCGAATTGTAAGTTTGCGGCCGAATTATCGAAGGTCTCTTGTGACTGCGCAAATTCTAGCGACCGTCCGACTACGCGTGGTATTTTTTTCGCATTCTCTCACGGCTTCCTCGGAGTCCGTGTAGAGAAGGAAAGGTGTTGGTGCCTCAGTCGGGCTTGTGGCGGCGATTCCGTGCGCTTCTTCCGTCGCTAGTGGTAAGGCCCTCAGTTCCGCTTCCATCACAGAGGGGGTACCACGAAGACCCTTGGCTCCTTTAGTTTTGGTCTTGTTGCAGTACCACGCTATGGCGACCTGCTCATCTTGAAGAGCTGCGTCAGTGTAAATCCTGCGCACCCCTTCGTCGTCGTCGGTACGCTGGAGCTCTTTCAGGTGTGTCGTTGCTGCTCATTGGCGACGTGTCGGATGTGCTGCGCTTGTGCTTTTGGGCATGGGCCGGTGATCAACGATGGCCATTTGTTTCCATGGTTCAGGTGGTTGGTATATCGGAGGCTTATTGTCCAGCGAGTGACCAAGTTGAAAAACAATGGCCCTGCCGGCTTAAGTACTTTCGAAGCGTAGTAGTTGGTAAAGTCCTAAGCTTTCAGCTCTGTCTTCAATGGTGTTCATCCCTGAGCGGAGGTGGAGGTTATAAACCATTCCGAAGCGATGAAGACCAGAGAAAACTCGCATGGCTTCGCGGTTAAACCATTCTACAGACTCTTGATGTTTTTTTGTGAGTATATAGAAGTTATACCCGTACGTCACTTTTGGAACCTACAGGCCGTTTACGCAAATGCGAAGAACGTGTTCATCGGCGCCCCACTTCTTTGAAGTAATCCTACGGATTATGAAAGGGTGCTTTTCCACGTAGCGGTCAATTTTATGAGCCGCAACTCGCACTCGATAGTGCCGGTCTCGCAGAAAATCTTGAACAAAGGCGAGTAGCTTTACGTCCAGTCCTCGGTTGCGTGCGCCTTGGATAACTGCCTCATGAAGTGCCGAGTCGAATGGTTTTTTTACGTCGATGGCTACCACTAGACGGAGATCACCTGATTAGGTGTTAGCTATATCATCTTTTGGCAGCATTTTTAAGCTATCTAGAGTAGAAAGGTACATCCTGAACCCCGTTTGACGTGGGTGAATTAGCCTGTTGTTTCTAAATGCCACTGAATTCTTGCGAGAACCATCGTCTCCATAGGTTTCATAATATTAAAAAACAGAGAAATGGGTCTCAGATTCTCTATTTGCGTAAGAGGCTTGCCAGGCTTCGGAATGGGTACCACACACGATTCCTTTCACTCATGAGGCTGCACAGAAGATTCCCAGTTAGCACTAAGCGAGTAAAGGAGTTGCTCCTCGTGCGCCTCAGCAAGTTGCGAAGAGCCGCGTAAGTGATCGCATCCGGACGATGTGCTTTTGTTATTTTCGTTTCCTGAATATCTGATAGAAGATCGGCTATTGTAAACGGGTCATTTAGACTGGTGTTCATTTCTGGAGGCGTCGTGCGTGGGAGAAATGGCGCTCTTTGCTTCATCCCAAGCGGGGGTTGTGGGAAGAAAAGTTGGCCTGCCTGGATTGCAAGATCGGTCTCTGGGATGCCCACTCAATTAGCTATGTTCTGGCCCGCAGTTTTGCTCTTTTTGTGTCCTACATGCCACGAAATGTTGTCCAGACTTTGCTGAGCCCGGTCTGCGCATTGAAAGCGGCGCAGTGCATATGCCCGTTATCCCAAGAGAGCTGCAAGGAGTACTGGCGTCCCTTCGCATTTGCTTGGTTAAGGCGCGATGGAAGCAGAGGTGTCCTCCCTCCTTTGCGAAACTGCTGGAACGCTTGCAGACGGCTGGCCCGTAGATTTAGCAAATGTAGGTAGGGGGTGGGTGCACCGTCTTTGACTAGAACCGATGTTGTGGCGTCTCGCTGAGCAGCACCAATGCGTGTGTAGATAGGATCTACAGGATCGGTTCCATTTAAGATGGTACCAAAGTATCCCATTTTACGAAAGTGGTCTGTCGTTTCTCTGGTATCGTTTGCAATGCTTGAAGTGTTGTCCATATCGGCAGGTGGTCACTTGCGAGTGTGTATGGTCTCGTCTGCCAAATGCTTCGAAGGTTGGGGGAAGCCCACGTAAGGTCCGGTGTCGTGTCTCGCTGCGACGCAAACGCTCCAATGGGCGTAGGAACTTCAGGGACGTTGAGGAGTTGAAAGCAAGTATGCCGCATAGCAGCAAGCGGCTGGGTTCCTCTGATGTTGTTTCGGGGATATCTCCAAGTGGTGTGCCAAGCGTTAAAGTCCCCACCAATAAGTACTGAGTGACCTTGTAGGGTCTGCATGAGGGGATTGACCCATGTTGCGTCTTGTTTGCTGCGCCCCATGGGTCTCCAGTATACAGATACAAATGTAACCGTCTGCCCCCGGAGCTGAGTCCTCACCGCTACGACTTCCCGATTCGGGTCACACAGATGAATCGTGTCCAGCTGAGTTTGCGGCACGGACTTGGCGACAAGAACGGCAGCTGGACCGTTGCAGACATCTGGCTGCGATGTGTCACCGTTGTTTCGCCCTCTGTGACTTCGTCGAATAACAGGGGTTGTATACACATTGAATCCACTCAGCTAAATATTAGGAGTGTTTGTTTCCTGTCGAAGCAGGATTTTCGTGTGAGTCAGTTTCGACGACTAAGCGAGCACCCGTGCTGCCCTGTCTTCACCACTTGACGACCCTGGATAACACTAAATTGGTCTGAGTTCAGTGAGAGGGCTGTCAACACCCGCATGCAAAAGGCACTGGTGGGTGGCGATAATTAGTAGCCGTGAACAGTCGTGACTACATCGATCAACCGAGAACACCGGTATTTGCAGCTTCCGGAGTATAGCCTAATGTGTTCCGTGCGTTGCCTAAGGGATTCCCGGTCGAGGCTGCGAAGGTGCACTCCCGCGAGTCTTACCAGACTCGAGATTTGATATTCGCATAGTACGTCTAACCTAATTACGCTCAAAATCGGGCTTAAAATAATTGAGCCCCTTGTAACTCCAACACAATCAAAAGCGCGCGTATAGTATCTGGCTTGTAATTTCTTTTTGCGTTAAATAATTTCGGGAATTGCTACATATGGGTAGAGTAGTAGAAAGATCTCAGTGGGACGAACGGAGCGCTCCACCTGAAGCGGTGCTGGCAGAATCAATAGGGGGCGCAGCGGGCGAATTGGGCTCCTGCCGACAGCGCTCGCCCAGGCAAACGTCATCGTGAGGGCCGCGCTTTTTCGCATTTCGGCAAATGTTTATGTTAACAGGAACGCCGAAGCGACAGCGGGGTATAAATTATGCCTGGATAAGTTAAAAGTGACTTTTAGAGGCTTTGCGGCGAAAGGGTGCGTCGTTTTTTTTGCAACTAATTGCCTCCAAAGACGAAAAAGAACGATAGACGAACGTAAGTGCCAGAGACAAGCCTTGGAGTACCGGCTTCCACTATTTTTCTTTCCGTGTTCTTTGTTAACTTTCCCGCCGCAATATTCAATGAATACAAGCCGCATGGGGAGAGCTGAGATAACCTAACTCGTGTGTGTTCGGCGACACAGGGCAATTTCATTGCAGCGTGAATGAAGCGAATCGAGGAAGCTGGTTTTTTTTTTCTGCACGAACTTTCCAGCAAATTCTCTACGAAAGAACAATTTTTAAAATGTTGCCCTCGTAACTCTTCGATAGAAGCCTATACATTGCTGATTTTTGTGTGCCGGTTGCTCAGAACTGAAGGCCGCATCAGCATGCCACTTTCTGTTATTTATGTTCCCAGTTGCGGTCTTCGATTTGACTGCACGCACGTAAGCCGTGCGCAGCTTTTCCATAACGAAACATTTATTATATCTTTCATTGATTGATTGATTGATTGATTGATTGATTGATTGATTGATTGATTGATTGATTGATTGATTGATTGATTGATTGATTGATTGTGGGGTATAACGCATGAAAAATGCGGACGTCATGAGGCGCGCCGTAGGGAACGGGTCAGGATTAATTTTCAGTACTGGGTGATCTGTGACAAACACCGAAATCTCGAACACACGGGGGTTTTCGCTATTCGCTTGCATCAGAAAAGCGGCCGCAGCTGCCGGTAATCGAACCCGCTTCCTTGTACTCAGCAGCAGAGAGCCTTAGCCACTGAGCCACCGCGGCTGGATAGTCATATTTTTGTATCCTACTTGACCATGCATATGCTCTTCGCAGAACGCCGCGGATGGGCGCGCTATTTTCTGAATATACGGAGAATATGCCATAGCAGCCCCGATATTTTATTGGCGCATTTACAGCCCTAATTCGGACTTTGAATAAACTTAAACTATCTGTCTAGCGTACATAATTATAATATGGACTGCAGATACAACCATGGATTGGGAAGACTGCTTCGGCTAATTAAAGGACGACAGCATGGGATTCATAGCAAATTTACCTGTCGAGATTCCAAAAACGCAAGCCCTTTCCCAAAACATTCGTCCTATACGTGCCGCGGCGGCTTATAGGCTATGGCGTTGTGCTGTTGAGCCCAAGGACGCGGCAGCGATTCCCGTCCGCGGCGGCCCCTTTGCTCATGGACCCGAAACGCAAAAACGCCCTGTGTTCGAGATTTCGGCGCACTTAAAGTTCCCCAGGTGGTTACAAATAATCCGGCGCAGAATACTACGGCGCGCCTTATTGCTTGTGTAGCGTTGGTGCATTCAACCCAACAATCAATTCATCAAAACTGTGGCCCTCGAACGAGCCTACCAGATTTTGATCAGTGAAAGGAGCATCCCGTGATACACAAGAGCCGCCACGTCAGCAGAACAAGCGGCGACTGGTCAACATTTTGGTTCATGGGAATTTAATCATATGCCACTGGGGAACTAACGCAATCCGCCACGACTCCTTCCAGTGGTACATCCTCGCTCAAACGCTTGTACGTCGGTAGTCATCCAAGGCACCCCGCGGTTGATTTCTCATTTTTTACCATCGATTCTGGCCTGCAATTGTGCTGCATCTTGCGCTACTCGGAGTGCAACTTGTACATCGCGCAGTTTTGTTCCTTAGGTTGATCTTCACGTTTGATCTTGGAGGACGCTACACCTCGTAGCCGGCGAGTCTTCCCGGCTTCTAAAACTGGCGAAGGCTCTGGGCATCCCGAGGACGTCGAAATTAAACACTTAAGGCTCACATCACAACACTCAATACCGACAGATAAATAGCTGCAGCAGATCCGCACAGTTTTAAAATACATGACCGAATAGGACTGCGTGACCTCCGATCTTTGGACACCCTATGCCGACGCCCTAAGCCGGAACTCAATGGCACGACCCAATCCACAGCGACCACAGCGCCTGCACACCACCTTTCAACAAACTGCGCTTCGCGACGAATTGCGGCTCGTCCCACTGAGATTTTTCTAGTACACTGTAATATAGGGTTTGATTTATTCACATGATTTTGACGGTGGTAGAGCGTGATAGTTTAGCAGAGACACCCCCTGCGGCCAAATCGCTGAGCCCGACAGTGTGCGGGCAAGTCACCGGAGAAGCGCGAGCTCCACGGTAGAGTCAAAAACGGCAGGGAACAAAGAAGGGAACGAGTTCGTGCGTTTTTTAACATGACAGTGTTTTTGCCGGGATCCACCAAGATCTTACTGACGTCCTATTCGTCACGAAAATGCACCGCCACTTTCGAGCAGGGTGCTGTGTCGCTGCTACGGGACGTGCCAGGAGCTTTACCGACTCCGCTACAAGCTGAAGCGCGAAAGCCGTATAAGCACGACGTATATCTTTCTTGTAACCTCCTCTATTTTAATGGTGCTGCTTTTAAGAGAGGTGGAGCGAAGCAGTGCATCCCGATGCGGATGAGCCCCGACAATTGGCACTAGCTGACCTCGTCGCAAGGCAACCGGCTTTGGTCATAGAAGGGGCCATACACTCCACAGAGAAGGACCGCGGTAACCGCACATTTGAACAAGCTACACGCCTGCAGGTTGCAGCTCGCCAAGCATACCCACAGAACATCCCTGCAAATCATGCTTTTTCGCTGCAGCCGACCTGAGTTCACCAAACTATTCGCTTGCCAACCGTTCTGTTTCGTTCTCATGATTTGCGAGCGCATGTGGTTTCATTCCAGTTTACGCAGGGCTCCGACGCGTGCAATCCAGTGTCGAATGTTTATATGTCTGGAGATGCCATACCGACAAAATATAAACAGCGATGTGCGACTTCTTATATATTCCGAATAAACATTCAACTGGTCCTGTGAAGAAACATCTCACTTTCGTGCTTTATCGATTCCTATTAAAGATGGATCAAGGACATTTTTGTGTGAAGCCTGTATAATTAATGTGGTTGGTGTGAGGTCCACCCATGGAGAATGTTTTTTCTCACATATATTCTACTTTTCAAAATTACATCTAATTTAACACACAGAAACGAACGAATATGTTCCGCTTCGTCTACATTGCAGTCTTGACTGATGATATGTCTTTCTGTATATGCATAAGACATTAGAGAACCGGGAAAATCACGCGGTTCTGGAGTTATCATCTGTCAACATAGTCACCGATGACACCACAGGTGCGAAATTACCATGAATACTTAAATGCACCACGTTAGGAAAGGATCTCCAAATAACTGCTTTATACCCGCGGATCTCGTACAGTGCAGTTGTCGTTTTGACATCGTCGTTTCACGCTGTGTAAAATATGCTTCTCAACCAAATGGCTCTTAATTAGTTCTAGTTACTCATTTGTCACTCAAAATAAACCAAATTTTCTTTAAAGGGGCATGCAAACAAAACACCAGCTGTTTCATTCCAAAAATTGCAACATTCGAAACATATTGACACCATTTTTAACGTACATCTCAGTAAATAAGCTATGTAATCAAAAATAGGAATTGCCATGGAACCCAATCGCTCATTCCCCGCAAAAGAAACTATGATGTCGTACGCTCAGCAGTGCGATTGTCTGAGGCCGGCACAAGCGAACGCAAAGTCAGCTGGGCCTATAAGCTTTTCAAAAGAGCTATTTGCGCTTAAATTTGATGCGTATTCGTCTTACCGCAGTAGGAATAGTTGGGTAAACAGCGAAAATTACGAAAATACATGTAAACGTAGAAATACCTATGCCCACTGGTGTTGATGCTGTTCGCAGTATGCTTGTTTTAGCGGCACAGCAGTCCATCGCCTTGGAGTTATCTTACACGACAGTGGCCGGTTAGCGTAGGCGACGTTGTCTTACGGGACTTTGTTTGTCGAGCACACGGCATGTTTCCCGATCGTCGAAATGTTACTTTCTACCGCAATAAAAATAGGCCAGGACGAAGTGCGGTAAAAAACAAAGTAACTTTCGAAAACGGTACGCGGCTGAACATTGTAACGCCATACGGGGGTACTGGTGGTAAGAAAGGCTGGAGAGCCTTATGAAGCACTGATTTTTTGTTGCCGGCAGTGGCGTCCCTTTTTCAACAAAACGCCCGTGTGTACGAGATTTTAGCGCACGCTAAAGATTCCAAAGTGGTCAAAATTATTCCGAAGCCGTCCACAGCGGCGCGCCTCATCGCCTGTGTAGCGGCGGCGCATTACTACTCTACAATCAATCACTCGAAG
Organism: Haemaphysalis longicornis; assembly: GCF_048455015.1. Lineage (NCBI taxonomy): Eukaryota > Metazoa > Arthropoda > Arachnida > Ixodida > Ixodidae > Haemaphysalis > Haemaphysalis longicornis. The sequence continues at coordinate 50,518,807 of NW_027526233.1, forward strand.
ATCGTATGAATAGCCGCCATCATGCCTTCATGGCAGACGTCAGGAAGACTGCCGATGTGGCGAGACAGTAAACATTTTAACATAAATTGATTATTTTTAAATGAACACGGCCTCGTTTGCGGCCGGACAAGCGCTTAGCAACGATAAAACACGAAATATTTGGAATAAAAAATGTTTGTATTTATACTGCATGGCCTCTTTAAGTACAGTCGCGTGGTAAATATAGCAAGTGTTCAACCGCAATCGTTAAATCGTAATATGCTTACCTACAAAGATTGTTTTCTGCATTGCGAATTCGTTGCTCATTATTGCCGCTTGTGCGCAGTCCTGCCAAACACTACAATGTTTTTTGTGCAACACTGTCTATCCGAGCATGGCCGAGGTATTTATTATGTATTGTTTAGTTTTTGTGGTCCGCGCATTGTGTACGAACAGGGGTTCGTAGTTGTTAAATACATTACTCTTACAAATCTATATAGAGCATTTTAACTTCTTTTAGGTTTTACTATTGTTTGAGAAGAAGAACACAAATTAAAAAGGTTGTGGGCATAAAGATGCGGTTATTGGTATATAAAAAACGTTTTGTGCCAAAAAATATGTAACTTACAGGAAACATTTTCTTTTCCGCAAGCTAAAGAAGTTTAGCACCTTCTTACCTTAATTAAAATTACATATGCTGAAAAACCGCTTTCATAATTTCTAGGGCAGATATTGAGTGAGTGTTCTCGGTGTAGTACTTAGCAAGGTTGACTTGTATAATGAGTTGTGGTATTCCGCATGGGCCCCAAGCACTGTCAAGACGACTGAAATTATTCCGGAGTGATTTCGCAAGAATTTAAGCTGTTTTGGTCGGTCAGCCAGGGATAAAATTTTGTTAAATGAGCTATGACAAGGGGAAGTTATGGCGAAAGACTATAGAAACGCAACTGGTTAGGTGTTGACATACTTGGGAAGCAGCCGGACACCTGCGACAACACAGTACTGCTACCGCGCCCGCCTTCGCTTAGTAGTTGCGGTGGTCGACTGTGACTTGACTTGCTCGCCTTAATGTGTGCAGTGCACGGAGTGGTGCAGTGTGATACTGCTGTGGGCGAGAGAAACGAGCTACAAGAAATATCCACCGCGGGTATCCTCCTTCCGTCCATCTTGCCGTGGCGCTTTCGTCTAGCTGACACAGTTGTAGAACTTTTTGTCACGTTTTAATAGTCTTGAACCCTTGAGAGGGTTCAACGCTGGTCGACCAGTCTCCACATGTAGTAGACACTCCGGTCACGGCCTCGGGGTGAAAAAGAAGGTCACCTCAACCTTCCCAAAAGCCTTCATCTTAAGAGTCGATCCTCTTGCCAAATCTACGAGGACATGTAGCACATTTGAGACTTTCATCACGGCAAGGCGCATCGTATATGAAGCCGATTTCGCTCGGCGCCACACTACCACAGTCGACATAAAACCCACAGCCGTCATCCGTCTAGCCATGCAACCCGGCCTGCACCTTTTACTGAAGCCGCGCGCAGCCGCGCAGCCACCAACCTGCCTGGTTCCTGCGACCTTGCTACTCGTTATCTCACGCCTATTGTTGTGGTTGACGCCCGCACCTCGCCACATTATTGCGCTGCCTGGCCAAATATCCAGCTTGCTATCACTGTAGTCTCATTTGTCATTTCAGGTCCGCATGAAACAAACGGTAGGGCGTTACTGTTCGTCTAGTTACGTAGCAGAAAATGTCCAATAATAAATCTGTGTGAATTCAATAGATGGCCGCGTCCGGCCTCTCCTGATTTCGCATAGAATTATCTGTTGGTCGCGCACTTTTACCAGTACTTTTTGATTTGGGATCATAGGTTTCATTCCACTCGGTGACATTTTTCGTAGGCATTTTGCGGTACATGATTTTATGTCCGCTACTGGTGTGAAGCTGCAAGATTGTACGAAGCAGCCTATCCCTTTGCGAGCACGCTTTCTTTCGGGAGGCCCTTACAAAAAACACGAAAAGTTTCTTTCTTTTATGTGGTGTCTCAAAAGGCACATCGCTTCCATGTGTTGACGTAATTCAGGCTCTTAATTTTCACATTATTGACTGTGTACTCCCTGCCACGTCAACCCCCCTTAGATCCAACTTTCAGGCCCTGGCCGAGGAACCAGTTTCATGTGCATGCATTCCAGCCCGGAATAAATTTAAATGATTTTTTGGCTCCGGCCTCGGCATAGTCAAACGTTTTATCCATCGTGTACGGCTCTCGGTTCCGTCCGTGGAAGCCAAATGTCGCTGTCGTCCTTTCTTCCCCGAACCCCTCTATCTGAAACGTTCGTAGGCTGCACCAGTTGGGTATTATAGAGCACACTATTGCTTCAGAATAACCGCATCCAATTGTTAATTTTCAAGAAAAAAATGGATGTATTAGTGTTTGTCACTACTCACGGGAGACTAATAACGCAGTCCTTACGGGTATATTTCCTCTTTCACAAATATAGAAACGCGTCGAAGCTGACCAATGTAGCAGCAACTTTATCCACATAAAACCCGCGTTCGAAGTTTGCTTGTCATGAAGCCTAACGATGATCGCCTTGCCTTCATGGCAGGCGAACGTGAAACTCGTCGAAGCTTACCAACGTAGAAGCAGCTGCAGCCAGACAAAACCAGACCATATCGCTGAATCCGAACCAGCAAACCCATATTCGGCACCCGAGCAAATGGAGGATCACCCGTACAAAGCTAAATCTGAAGCCTCACCAGCTACGTACACGCCAGAAGCTCCAGGGCCAGCTGCATCGGAGGAGCCTGTGCTGCAGCATCGGGTCAGACAACTAAAGGACGTAAGGCCTCCAGATCGATACTGGCACATATGTAAAATGTGTGTGCTGTCGTACAGATGTATGCACTTCCAGATAACTTATTCCTGGATAGACTATCTGCTGATGTTTGCGGATTTTTGTGGTTTTTGTTTTTAATGGTATTTGCAGTTCTATGTCAACCTACAAAAAGAGATCAGAGCCATATAACTGTAAGCTGTACATTTGTGCACCATCCATGCCATAATATAGTGAAGCGCCCATATCATGTGTGGTTCTCAACATTTGTAGTTGCATGTATATGAATAGCGATAATAATGAACTATTAATATCAGAGTTTTTAAGTAGGGGATTTTTTAGCGTTTCAGTTTTTGTTTGCATTTTATTCTGTTTCGCACGCCGAAAGTTTTGGGAATGTCGTTGTTTGTGTAGTTATGCATGCCTCTGAATAAGTATTCAGTGTTTGTATGAGAAAAACCCCTTAGGGGCTCGACCTGTCTGCATCTCCTGTCGTCTTCGTCTCATGAAGTCACGGCACTAAAACACACGGTACGAAAACACCTTCATTTGCCTCACACAAGAATACAACGTGTACAAAATGAAAAGTGTATACAGAATAAAAGCCGTTCATAGTAAACTGAAATTATTTAAAGGTTTGTGGAACGCAACCTTTTTGCTTCAGCAATTGTCCGTCACAAGGTGAAGCTGTTTGTGTATTGGTGATCAAATTTGTTACACTCAAATACCCGCCGGCTCTCGCGCTAGGCCTGAATGGGTTGGGTGGTCGGTCGAAGCAAGAAAATGCGCAATTACCTTGTGCCGCGCCTTGTTCATCTCCAAGGACGGGTCTCCAGGGCAAAGCTCGGGCATTGCATGACTCTGGCGTTTACCCCTGCACTACCCCAAACTGGGGCATATGGGGCATGCAAAAATAATAAATCCGGAGTACTGCAAGAGAAGGCGACACCGCCTCAGCACGCGCGTGATTGCTCCCCCCACCGGCGCTTCTGCGCGCCCAATAAAAGCGCGCCGTCTAGCCAGATAGAGGCTGACAATCTTTGGACACACTTGTGCATTGAAATCTTCGCCCCTCCCCAGTTTTCACGTTAGTGGAGATGGCACGAGAGTTTTTTTTCATCTGTGGGGGCGGTTATTTTGTATTTCCTCGGGGACTTCTGCCGTAATGCAGCAATAGGCTTATGTTCGATCGCCACAGTCTGTGGAGGCATTATTGTCCATAATAGCGGAATGATGCACGTTATCCAATGCTCCCCACACGTCAAAAATAGCCATGATTTTGGGACTGTGTTTGAGGGTTAGGATATTTATTCCTTTCGTTGTAGGAGCCCGTCTTAGCTGGATAATGTTTTAAGGGGGATGGACTGTGAACGTAGGTGTCCCACTGTGTCTCCCACTAACTTCGGTGATCTTTTAGATGCGACGCAGAAAGGAGCATCTCTTTCCGGCGGCCCTGTCCTGCGTCTGTCGTCGTCGTCGTCCGCGTCCGCGTCCGCACAGCTGCATCTCTCCTCCGCTCACCCCCTCTCCTCTCGCCGTGATAGCGCGCCCTCTCCGCAACATCTGTGGCGCACGCAGTGCGGCGCGCTCTCTCACTCCGCCGGTGGGCGGCGCTGCGCGCGGCGCAAGCGCGCGGTGCGCATGTGCAGCGCCCTCTCTCTCCGCGGTCTCCTCTCCTTCGGCCTCGCTGCGCATTAAGCGAAGTGCCGCGCTCCGGCCGTTCTCTCAGTCGACGGTCGAACGCGCTACACTTGATCTCTCTCTCTCTCTCGCATTACCCGACGAATCGCTCACGCAATTCGAGTAATCGACCCAACGGAAACGCACAATGGAACCCCCTTCAGCGTCGCATCACACCAGGGTTCCCGCTAGGGGAGGTGGGCATAATATTTTAGCTAACAACTTGAAATTTTCCAGGATAATAATGTTATAAGTCTATTGAAGGGAGACTGAAGTGATTTGTAAACATTGCGGGATTACTAGCGCAAATTGTAGTCAGGAGTCCATAGGCCATGTTTCGACCCCTCTGAACGCGTTTACGCGAATTTATTTAGTATAAAAAGCAATTAGAAAATGCTATCCTCCTCTCTGCACCCTCGCCCATTTTCTGTGGCGTTTTCGTGTGACGTCACGAGGAGACGAACTGGCAATAGACCTCTCCCGGGGTACGTCACGCGGCGGCCGTGACGTCACGGAAATCGCACATGCTGGGTGTGGCCGGGAGGGTGGTTGGCAAAACATTCGGACCGGCGCGCGGCGCGTATGCAGTGAGGCTGCATTAGACGCGCGCAAAAGTGTAATTTTTGTTTACGTGTTGGCATTTCTGATGCCGGTGGGCTGCTGTGCTCTCGGCTACCCAAATTTTGCGAGGAAAATCAGCGGCATCAGACTTTTCGGAGTCCCCACAGAGGTAAATTTGGCGTGTATTGTGGATGCGCGCAATGTGCCGAAGAGGCTGGCAGCCAAAGCAGCAACATAGTCTGCTCTTACTCGTAGCAACATTTCGCATTCTCGAACTTCAGCTGTTTTCCAAAGCGCAGTCATACCGTCTACATTGGCAGTCCGCGCTGATTCGTGCAATGAAATGATACTGTTTATCAACCATCTGCTATCACCAGCAGAAATTTCTCAAGTGAAATAGGGGGGGAAGCGAGAGGAGGGGGCAGACGGAAATTTTCTTGCTGCGAAATATGGTCATGTTTTGAGGAGGTAGAGCACTGTATTAAAAACACAATGAATGCTTAACCTGCTTAGGCGACGCGAAATAAATGTTTCGACGAGGGATCCGCGATATCCGCCTGCCGCCTGATCGAAAACAAGTTTGGTCTTTTGTTATGGGGGGATATGTTCAAGACGAACGAAATGCATTGCTTGTAAGTACAATAAATTTTTACCTTGATCAATTATATTCTGCCTTGAGGATGCCGGAAAACTTAGATGCTTGCCGTGCTCACATGTAGCATCGTGCCTTCGGGCGAGATGGGCCGCTCACGCGACTCGAAAATTGTGTTTGCCCTTAGGGAACAGACTCAGTGAATGTATTCATTTGTTGCGGCCTCCCGACGCTTGCGTATGCAGCTGGCGTACCTTTAACTATCATGAAATAATGACTACCGAAAATATTTCAGTGCACTGTCGCAAGATATACGCACTAACCATATGTGGCTGCTATGTTACTCTCACAATGACGATGAACCATTTCGAGATTTCACTGGGGTAAAGGTAAGAAAGCAATCGGTCAATCTCGTAGAGAACGACATCATCGCGATATTTTTATTGGAATAATTTTTGCCTTTTGCTCTTCATATTTTTGTTTCGTTACTGCTTGTTTTACTATTTAGCCCTTTCATGCTTTACCTTTCCTTTTTCCCCTCGACATGAAATCGTGTGCACGCCACTGTCTCCGGGAGACGCAAAGAGACCAAGAACAGGGAGCGTTTAGCTGCCTGAGGCACCGCGCTTAGCTTAAGCGGACCTCGAAAGCAACAATAAATTAGCTTTCCTTGCTATGTGTCCGTACACAATTAAAGAATCTTAACAAATATTTTGGGATGCGTCGCAACAGCACGAACCTTCAGAATGACTCGTTTAGGTTGTTCTGCCGCGCACTGATTATCCGGAAGTGTCGCCCTTCAGTTGACCGTACGGTAAACGAAAGTGTTGCGGAGGTTGTAGATGCGGAAAGCTACATGGAGGCGCGACGGCCACAGCTAGGATAGCTAGACCCCCCCCCCCCTGCAATGTGGGAAGCCAGTGACGGCCCGAACCAACGGCACATCGTTCTTTTCAGGCGCCGCGCGGCCAGGCCGTGCCGTCGGCGCAGGCGCTTTCTGCCAACCGCCACCTCACTTCGCGGCCGCCAGCAGGCACCACCCGTCGCGCACGTGCGCTTAGTGACGTCACGTTGTTTACATACAGGGAGAGGTCCATTGGCTGCGCTACTGCACGGTTCGCCGACCTTCCGATCGAGTCAGTCGGCACAGCGTTTAGACCACCGGCCGCCGACGGGTCATTGCAATTGGCTCGCTCAATTGAAACTAAGCCACCACACTTTTCTGAATGAAATATTGTGCCTTTCTTTACTTTCTTAGTTTGTACACTGTATCTACCTTCAAGTCGAGTCAAGGTCGCCTCACACAAGCGTTGCACAAGGGCACATGCGACGCTTCGCTGACTTACCATAGTAGGAAAATCTAAGGCCACCTGAAGGCGGGAGAAGAGTCAACGAAGTCAATACTGGTTCTAAGAAAATAAAATCAACTGAAACTTTTATTGTACAGCGCAAAACTAGGCAGCAGGAAGCACGTTTTTCCGCTGGGTGAACAAGCACAGCGGTCAGCAGCACGACTGCACATCTGCGAACGCTTTTCCGTCCAAGAAATGCAATTGCTAGTAGTGAGATATTGTGGAAGTTGGGGGGACGCTTACTGCACGGGCACAGTACGACAAATAGTCACCTAAAGTACTTCAAATGATAAGTTTAAGTAAAAGTGTAAACTGGTTGTACATTATATACCTTATATATCCTCCCCCGGCACAGCTGGCCTGTGGCTGAGTGGTCTAAGACGCTAAGTTGTCATTTCTCAAGTCCCAAGTTCGAATCCCTGAGGGTGCATCTTTTTTTTACACTTGATTTTTCGTTTTCGGCCGATGTTTTCTCAAGGGAGTTCACAGTTTTTGGGCAGTAACGTTCCCTGTTCCACGAGCGAGTTTGCAGAACGCGCGCAGACTGCCACTGACGCTCTAGCGAGTTTTCGTTAGCGTGCTGCTTCTTGCGGGCAGTGGGCACAGGCCTGAATCAGAACACCCTTGGCCTGGTGCGAACACGCTTTTTACGATACAGGCATGAGTGAGGTAAGCTCCGTATATGAGGGAAAAGCGCATGGCATTTGAGCGTCAGGGGTGACGCGGAGGGCGTCATCCACTGCGTAGGCCTCGGCTAGTGATTTATACGATTCCAAGCCGTCCTGGGAGGCTTATCTCAGGCATTTTACAGCCGTCAATATGGCAGAAGGGCGGTACGGCGAATACTGAGATATCGAGAAGGCCCATACAACGGTGCCGTCTGATGTCAAACATGTTGTTTTACAGAACCGAAACTCAAACTTGTTTGAATGCTAACCTCAAACATCGTCCAATCACGGTGCCATCTCCTCGCGACGTCACAGCTTCAGTTGGTGCGGCCGCCAGAGACCGCGCATGGTAGTTTTTCGTCTTCCCGCTTTATAAAATATTTAACGACTTATCAACCGGATAAACGATAAAAAGTGTGGTAATTTGAGCCAGTCTACGCAGTGCAAGCAAAACCGGGAGCTTGACCAATTCACTTCACTGTCCCTTTAGCAGTGTTTAAAATTTTATGCGGAAACGCGCAATATTTCTTAAAATAAATGTTATGATATTTTAGATATTTCTCCTGGGTTCTGGATCATTTTAACAAATTATTCTACAGGCAAAGGGCTGACACATTTATTATATGTAATAAATGCCGCAGACTTTGTTCTAATATAGAATAGTAATGGAGGCAATAACCACTGATGTTTAAAAAGTGTATACATAGCACAAACACAAATTCTAATGATTTTTGTTAGAACAAATTGTGAACAAAAACATTGTGCTGAATACCTCCTTATTACGGTTTAGAATATCTATATATTATTGATACAGATGTCACAAAAAATGGTTTCGGTAACTGGTATAGTCGAAGAGTAAAAGCTCCTTTCTCAGAGGATATGGTGTTGTGCGAAATGCCATTTCAAAGTTTGTGTTTTATTTTTTCAAATTCTCGCTTTTTGAGTGAATTCTGAGCAAAGCAGACAATACTACTAGCACAGTGGACATTACGCTTAAAAGGTCGCTCTAATTTATCTAAAAATACACCAATCTTATGCGCCTGAGCGGATATGCAACCGACCTGACGTAAAAAAATGTTCCGCAAGACATGCGCAATGCTATTTAAACTAACGCAGCTCAATTTAGGGAGGCTTGCAGTGAAATACAGAAGAATTTACCTATGTGCTATATTGGTTGTTACAACAATGAGCGTTGTAAAAGGTTCTAAAGAAAAATAACCGTGTAAATACCAGTGTGCACCACACTAAACAAGCCGTCACTAGGTATTGCCATTAAGGGCCCATTTGGTACTATTTGTAAATTAATTGTTGAACGCATCCGAGGAAGCTACGTCGTGGAGACACTCTCGAAGAGTGTTAAACTATTTTGGCACTCTAATAAAAATGCCATTTTAGTCAGTTTTGCTATTCATGCCCCATTAACAAAGCCCGTTACGATATCAGTCACATGGATACAGTAGCTAACCCTGCCATTCGAGAACTCCCAGAGTCGACGCAGCTTTGGGACTCAGACCACCGGTTTCTCCTGTAGTCACTGTAAATCAAGTTGTCAAACGATGGTAAAAACAAAAACAAGTTAACAGAACTAACATGATTCAATCTCATTTAAAATATAGCAATTATCAGGAGTCAATTGCAATAATAAAAATATTTCTTAAGCTCCGCCTCAAATTTGGTTTCAAAGGCCAGGTTTTCTCCTGTAAACCACACTAAGCATTCTGAGGCGTGTGACGCTAGTTCAGCTATTACCCTGTGTGTATTTAGCTTCATTTTTAGGTATTTCACGGGGTTCAACGCAGCACAAAGGGCCACCATCTCATCCAGCGCACGATGGCCCCTCCCACCGCGATTCTCCGGCACTTAATCAGCGCTCACCATGGGGCAATACAGAGACTTACAGTCTTTGAATACACGCATACACTTCTTGCGTCACCCTACTCCAGGTTTCCCCTAAGTGTAAATGGCCCGAGGCTTTCTTGATGTTTTCCTATTATGTTTTCATGTTATAATCCACACAGTCTTGGTTGTGCCCTGGCATAAATATTTTCCCTCCAAACTCTCACGTTTTTAAGAGTTAGTTTGAAGGAGATAATGGTGTGATCATTACCTTAACCATTAGCTTGGCACCAGCACTGCACTACAGGCAGTTTTTTGTTACTGTGATGTCAGGAATATTTCTGCGCCTTGCGCTATTCCCGATGCATGCTACTTTGGTTAGGTAATTTTGGAGACATGCTGCATGGTTGTGGATGGCTTTTCGTGGGCGCTGCCTTTCTTTGCATTTTAATGGTATCCTGTTTTCATATTTGTGGTATTGAAATATCCAAGTTCTGGGAAGGGGGCGTCTCGCTCCTGTAAGTGCATTTAAGATAACAGTGTTAACATAATTGAGTTGGTGAATAGGGACCAAACACTTTTTAATTTAACAGCGACATTGGAATATTCAGCAGCATAATTAGAAACATGTGTGGGGTACCGTAGTAAAGACTGTGAGTTAATACCGGGTGATGCGCTCGAACTAGAGCAGTCCTATGATGGTAGCGGTGACTTGTGATGGTTTGATATCCAATCAGTTTAGATTTGGGTATGTTCGTTTCTTGAAGGGCAACCACATCGGCAGGATCATATCCGCGGAAGAGATTGAGCTGATAAGACTTGATTGAACCAAACGAAGAACACGAATTCCTAGCTTACAAGCGTGATCATCATCAACAGCACGAATCTTCTCCCCATACATAAACTAAAAAAGCAATATCCCGCTTCCTGCTGCACTCACCCCCCAACAAACAGGCACGTCGAGGGACTCTAGGACCACACCTTGACTTCATGAACGCACAGCCAACTGGAATGGAATTGCCGCTGCCACGCAATTGAATTATTACTTAGGCGTAGGATTTTTATTAGGGGTACCTCAGTATGCTAAAACTACCATAGTGGCCGTTTCATTAAAAACACGCAACAAAGGCAATGTTTGTACACATACCTGATATGTAAGATTTTAAAGCGCAGACTTTCTGCAAAAATTAGCTTAAAATTTGTGTACGTGTTATAATTCGGACAAAAATAGAAATAGGCTTGAAAACACCCCGGAGCATTTCCATCGACACAAACTCCTGCTAAAATGCAACCCAATCAATCCGAAAACAATCTATCAAATTCTCGTGAATATATTTGGTTCCAACTAGTCATCAAAAGCCAAACCTAGACAGCTGTGGCACATTGTCATGCTGCATTCCTTGAACCTCTGAAGAGGACACTACTCGGAAGTGTTACTCGAGCGCAAGTTAATTATGCTAGTTCGGTAATCCGGACCTAGTCCTGCCCACTGGGCGTCTTGTAGACATGACCTCGCCATTGGCGTAAACAATGGAGAACCATACTTTCATGAAAGACCTAACTAGTCAGGAGCATAAAAGTTTTGGAGAACTTGAAGATTTTTACGTAGAATTGATAAATTAGGAACGACACTTCACATCTATAATTACGATGATCACGGGACTTGAAATCGCAAACACTTTCAATGTTTCCCCTCCATTTTTTAAAGCACGCAGGAGCTCTATAAGGAAGTATATGGAGGACAAGGTGTGGTGGGAAAACGCAATTTATTGGTCTTTAGAAGCGGAGGCCGATGGGGAGAGGAGATGCGGACTCCCGCTCAGGAGAATCCGAGAAGGCGCTCGAAGCACGAAGAATGCTTGCTGCCATAATCGCGTGTGCCAAAAAGTACGTGGTCTTATCTCTTTTCATACGCGCGGACAATCGGCAACTCAATTATTAAAGTTCTTCATCGTAAACATAGCAGCTAATTACAACAGGACTTGTTAAATCTTTGCAAATTCGAGTTACCGAATTTAAGATGATTCATAATTTATTTATTTCTAATAGAAAAAGTATCTCAAGCGTTCAAAAAAAAGACAGACGTAGAATGAGGACGGCCAAAACGTGGTGTACAATTTAGACAAAGTGGAAAAGTCCTGAGTAGATCGCATTTAAATTAACTGCGTGGGCTCGAAATAAAACTGGTGCATTTCTATTTTGACACGGATGTTATACATACACGCAAACATTCCTTTTGTAATCTTTACTCCGTGGATCACTGAGTGAAAAGGCATGCAAATAGAAAGAATTTTGAAGGCACGTGGTATGAAAAACCGGCAGAAGAGATTGTTCACTCGTTTCTTCGTGTGTGCCTCTACAGCAATATACATTTCACTGTAAATGCGACTTTGTGCGAAAAAAAAACACTTAAACTTCCCGGTTTTGGCATTTCAGTGCACTCTCGATTACCCTCCCATATTCATTTTAATAGAATTCGAAGAAGCATAACTTTGCATTTTCGACCATTTCGGTCACCGCAGGCCGAAATAAATAGTACGTCGGCCGTGTGCTCACCTGGAATTTAGGGGAATGTACACTACGCACATGTTCGCAGCCGCACCGGGGACGTTGCATGACGTCATCAGATGGTCCGGGGGAAGGAAATGTTCACATCAGTAATAAATCGAGCCGACGACAGCGTGGATGGACAGAGCATACTGTTGCGTCGTTGCGCGGCGACGCCCGTAGCTTTGCCCACAGAATGAGCCTCGTTACATCGCGCACGGACTCAGTGAGAACGAATCCATGGAGGGAAGTTGCAATACCCACGTTATATGGCCTTGCGTTGTCAGAACTACTGCTATCGTTGCTGTCGCTTCAATTTCTCTATTTTTCTAGGCTCTCCGACGAAGCTCGCGGCATTCTTGCGGGCACTTGACGAACGCTGCGATCATGTTGTCACCCACTCGTGCTTGTGGCTGACACGTAAAATTCCCCTGGCGCGAAAGCGTGTTCGGCAACGCCACCACGCCGAAACAGGTACGCAAAATCGATCAAGTGGCGACTTCGATTCAGCGCCTGCTAAAAAAGCCCAACGTTCGGGTTGCGTGGCGTCACGGCAGAGCTTTTGGCCCCGCGCGTACGGCATTTGCTCGAGCGGCAGCGAGTCTACTTTTAAAATTTTGCTATCCGCATTCTTCGTGAACTCAATTTAACAAGTTGTTCATGTAATTTATGGTGACGCTTTATGCTTTGTCACTTTTTTTCCTGCCTCACCCTATCACAACGGTAAATTACCGTAGTAAATCACACTAAGAAACATGTCACATGGGGCGCTGTGCAACAAAGCGTTAGAAATACGCGCATATGTAGTCCAGGGTTCGACGAAAGTCCGTCTGGTAAGGTGGTAAGTTCATAACAAAATTGCAGTCACTGACGAGGTCAAAAGAATAAAATTGACGTTTCGGATCCCCTACGGAATCCTTGTTCACAATGAGCTCAGGCGAGACGTCGTCGCGGCTTTCATGCTGTCAAGATGCGGCGTAATGATCATGCGTAGATACCAGGCATATTGCCCTCTGTCCGGTTGATGGCATTATGTCGTTTGAGTAAAAAGCGGTACAACGAGGAACCTGGTTGTTGCGTTTCTTTTGCGATGATTGTGGCACTAGTACCAGTCAATTTGGTGAATATGAGCTTCCGCGTGTTCTGCGAGAGCATTCGCGGTGACGTTCTTTTTGTTTATGTCACGCTTGTGTTCCTTGAGGCGCCTCGGTAATTTTCCATTTTCACCAACGTATACGCAGTCACAGTGGCAACTCGGGATCTTGTAAATAACGCCAGGGTACTTTTGCACTTCTGTTTTGTAGTTCTGAAATCAGTTTTGTAGTTGCAGCTATCACCTTTTTGGAATTATAGCATTTGTGTACGTGTGAAAGCGCGAAAATTTTTGCTATAAAACTAGCCAAGCTATGTTAAAGCGCAATTAGAATTTTATAGAAAATTTCTAAGTTTTAAACCTCGGTTTTACCATGTCTTAAAGATAAAAAATTGTGATAACTGCTTTGACAAATGCAATCCGCAGGTTTCACGGGTTATGAACTGAAAGTCAGTGTGTAAGGTGCTTCAGTGTTGTTACTTTTTTGTTTATTTCAAGGGGGTGATTTGTGTAAGAAAAAAATATGTGGCTTATTTGGCCTTGATTCCTTTTATCCCAACTTCGAAGATGGTGACTTCCGGAGCAACGTAACCTTTATCTTCTCCACTGGACGAGAAGGCCACCAAGCATTCTTGTGGTGGGATGAGGAAGGAATTTGTCACGAAATGCAATAACTTACCAAACGTATTTTTTTTTTTCTTGGAGGGATTTAGACACTGAGTTTGAACGCAAAGCGAGAACAATTATTAATAGTCCAGCTGCAAAGTTTTGTAGCAAGAGCTAACTGGCCGAGTTTGAGCAGTTTTGCGTGGCTCCTAGAGAGCCGAGCTGCGCATGCGCGAGGAGCAGTGCCGTTACACGGCGCACAGAACATTGCTCGCTGCCCGGCGTCTCTAACACACTACACGCACCCAGTGTCTTTAACGACCTCCCTTCCGCACGTGGTGGCCCGGTCCACTTGATTGTCATGCGAGGCGTGGCCGGGTGTGGAACTGATGAGTCGTGTGTCGCAGCAGCATCGGCGTGCGCCTGTGGATCCAGCTTGGCTCTGGGGCGATTGTTGACGCCGCGCCGGCGTCATAATTGGTGACGCTGCCCCAGCGTAACACATACATTTGTATACCGTGCGTGTGTCATTGAAGCAGCAGTAAGCATAATAATAAAGCGAATCTTGGACAACCAGGAAAGCTGAGAATAACCAGCTGAACCCTAGCTTATGTCACATGCATCCTGGCATAGTTCAGCTAAGCCACTGTTAATTTTTGCGAACCCTTGGCCCAACCTCCACATCTTTTCTTCTGCTTGACTCAGCCTTGCGTACTTCACAGCTAATCCTAAATGTGGTGCCATGATTTGCGTGTGATGTTTGTGCAGCTTGTGCTCCTGCAATTGATGTTTAAAGGCGACCGAAATAATGTAGCGCTTTATAGGGAATGATTTTGAGATGCAAGAATAGTTTCTTCTCCTCTACCATACGGAGGTATGTAAAGCTGCATATGACACCGAATAATGTGTGACAAAATCTGCCCGCTTGCCATTGTAAGAGAACAAGCATGATTATTCCACTCACAGCGCTAGGAACTCAATAAGAGGTCTCCGCAGCATGCCTGGTACAAACAAAGCAGATTGGATGTTTCCACACAGGCCTGACACAACTGTTTTAAAGTAAAATGTTTCTACAATGACAGTACATTTGACTGCGAAAAGATTCCAAGGTTAGAAATTGGAACACCTTGAACAAACTGATTAAAAGTAACAGGGAACCAAGGAGGCAGTATGTCGATCGATTGGCTCGTGTACGAGGAATTTGCTGTGATTCACCCGCCGCGGTGGCTCAGTGGCTAAGCCGTTGCGCTACTGAGCACGAGGTCGCGATTTCGATTCCCGGCCGCGCTGGCCGCTTTTCTGATGGAGGCGAAAAGCAAGAACGCCCGTGTGGACGAGATTTCGGCGCACTATATATATCCCCAGGTGGTGAAAATTAATCCGAAACCCTCCACTACGGCGCACTTCGTCGTCTAAGTTGCGTCGGCGCGTTAAAGCCTACAATCAATCAAATCAATCAATTTCCTATGATGCCAAAGGGGACGTCTCCGGCACGACGGTGAAGGAGCACCACCAACATGTCCTGTGAACAGCCATCCAATGCTAGTGAGTGTATTTGCACTAGTGAGTTTAAATTTTACATGTTTTATAGTATTTAAAGTCTTTACAGTGAGTGTATTTACACTCACTGGCGTCGGATGGCTGTTCACAGGACATGTTGGTGGTGATCCTTTCTGTCTGTGCCGGGGACGTCCCATTTGGAATCACGGGAAAGTCATCGTAGACGAGCCAATCGATCAACATATTGCCTGCTTGTTTTACTGTTATTATGAATCAGGTTGTTCAAGGCGGGCTCTGACAATTTTAATTTGTTACCAATGAAAATTAGGTACATGCACGTAGGAAATCCTCTGCAGATCTTGAAGCAGCGAAATAAAAGAGACAGCACCGCATATCGGAATAGCATTTTGACCGACGATGAATAGGTGTTTTGGTTTTATAACACCCGGTAACACGCGCGTTCTAAGCAAGATTGCTAATATAAATATAGTGTTGTGCGTCACATTGTAAAAAAGGTAGCCTTTGTTTGGCGTGACTGCCTCGGTAATTTTAGAATTGCGGGGCCAGAGATAGCCTGACATGGTACCAGCAGGGATAACTATAACAGCCACCCGTCGAAAAGCTCTGCAATTAAAAAAAAATTCTGAAATATTCCTTTCGACCTTTATGACACCGCGTTTTCTCCTACACTCTTAATTCAATCTGCTGTCTTTCTTGATACATTTGGAAGGCGCAGACAGTTGGCTATACACTACCTAATATTACCAGCTCTTAGTACATGGACATAACTCATAGCGAGGAAGTAAGGGCACTATAAATATGTTGGTATAGACGAGACGATGACAGATGAGTTCATACCGGGGTCTCAGAAATCACATTTCTGTACGCATGCATTCCACAACGTTATGGCCATCAGGAGAATTATAGGTAGTGTTTTTAGTCTCGTAGGATAATAACCGCGGTGCATCCTGTATGCCATTGGAGGGAGACAAAAACTAGGAAGTGAGAACACTTTAACTTCCATTTAGCGTATCCGGTGGCTCCGGATATCACGGTTCCAGTATGCAAATGAACGACAGCTACACAGGGAACGGTGCCCTGTTGGATCGTATTAACACTTTGAATATTGCGGTGGCGGTGATATAGCGTCCGCCTTTGGCGTCCCGTCAACCACTTCTGCAGCTGCGAGTTCATCTGGTAACCGGATTTATGAGGAGATCGCGGGTCGATACGTCTCAGGGATGACAGGGCCATCGCAAATACGTATGGATCCGCGTCTTCTGTGTTCCCCATCAGAGGCAGTGAGGTAGCGTGATTAAATACTACGTTGCTTCCACCTGGCGATAAACCTGGTCGCTATGATTTACCAAAGGTGACGCGAAACCACACGATTAGACCCTAAGAGGTATAGAAGGGAACGGAGAGGGGTCCTAACAGGCGCCATAAGAAAGCTCTTGCACTCGGGTGAAAACAAACTCAATGCAACGATAGAGCATATCCTAAGCTTTTTCGCATCACCTTGTAAATTATCTGAGCAACCTACAGTTTTACTTCAACTACATGAGAATGATTTCCGAGAATATTTCTGTTTATGACAGCAAGCCATAAAAACGTACATATTCTCTGAGGGTAAAGTGAACAGCTGAGGACAACCATGGGCACACCTATCATCGAAGAAATAATGGCTGCGGCTTTGCTCGGCTCACCCTGGATATGCAAAATGAAAGCTTTGGTTTGCCCGGAAAAAATCTTTGTTACGCATCATTAAATGTTCATTTAACTGTTTTTATAATACTGTTCTTCCTGGGCCTGCGTTTGTCTACAGTTGGGGTATCGCTTCTGCCGTTTTCAGTGATGAACGGCGAGCCGGAAGGTAGCCGCGGGGTGGTCAGACGCCCCTTGCTGAGGACTTCTAAAAGCCTCAAGCTCCCGTGCAACGCTCAGTGAATGGCGAAGAGACTCGCGCTCATTTGTGTCCAGGATCGCGTGCACGTGCCAAATCACCTGGTCATGCGCAAACAAGCGGCGGAGATCGCATGCACCAACCGGCAGCGGCCTCTAGTAGCGACGAAAGCGGGCGTTGGCTAAGCTTGTCCTGGCGAGCTAAGTGACGGACGCAGTGCCAAAGACACGGAGGAGCTGGGGATAAATTGTACGTCACGTTTTCTGGGACGCGGAAGCCACTGTACAAGAATAGCACAGCTTCATTTTAAAGGCCGCTGCTGGTGGCTATCTTACCCGCGCTCTCAATTACGACCAACAACGTGTTAATACTTCGGTCATTATGAGCTACGGTTCCTGTATACTTCATCCTGCCTTCAAGCAACCCATTTGTAACAGTGGAGCCGTTGTACAAAAAGTAAGTTAGGTGTTGCTGACAAAATAGAAAGAAAATGGCTCTTGAGCGTGTAACTCCCTGTGACCGCCGAATGTTTCGGGGTCACGCAATGGGTAAGAAAAAAAAACCTCCACAAACCACCAGGTGAAGCTAATGCCCAGCGATCGTGAGCGTCTGCCTCGCGGCTAGCCTCAAGTCTGTGGCTCATGCAATGGCTTTAGCAAAAAAGGAACCTCCAGCACTGTAGCCAAGCGCTACCGTACGTCGTATGCTTGGCGTGAAGAACCGAAAATTATATATATATGACGATGTCTACTACCAGAAAAGTGCAAAG
This sequence comes from Haemaphysalis longicornis, assembly GCF_048455015.1. Taxonomy (NCBI): domain Eukaryota; kingdom Metazoa; phylum Arthropoda; class Arachnida; order Ixodida; family Ixodidae; genus Haemaphysalis; species Haemaphysalis longicornis. The sequence goes on from NW_027526233.1 coordinate 50,536,722, forward strand.
CGACGACGAAACATGAATATAAACAATTTCCAGCTTGTACAAATGCGTTGGGATGTGCTTCTCAGTGCTCACGAATAAAGGAATCCTGCAGCTTCGCAATGGTTCAAGTCTCGAGCAAATTAGTGCAAGCTTCCCCAGTTCAGCTGGTGGAATTGTACAATGCTGACGATGGCTGCGTCTACGACCTCCCGTGAAGACGGCGGCAACCTTTTTGGTGCAGATAACAACGATTACTCGAACCGCGACAACGCAAAGAAACAATGTTACTAAATCTCAAGTACGTGTTCGGCAATTCTCACGTACAACGTTTTCTCCATTAAGTCTTGAGCGTGAGTGAAGCTTCCCTGAGTTTTTTTACTTCACATATAAGCGACTATTGCAAGTCTTTCCAGGAAAAATGCGTACTTAAAAACACGTGCGCTCAATGCGCACACTGCACAATAAAAATCCCTAAGTTCGCTTAAAGTATCCTTCAAGCGAAACGTACGCAAAAACTAGTTTCTATAGAACAGATTGTTGCGGAACTATGTGCACCATGTTATAAACATACAGCAAGAATAACATAACCAAAGCAAAAAAACCGACGAGATAATCGCTTATCCCGCAGTCTTTCTCTTTCATTCGTGTTCTTGGCCATGTAAATTTATTATCGTTTTCTCACTTTTTCACTTGTGGCAAATGTGCCAACTCTCCAATCGGATAAGAGAATTACCGGTAATAAAGTTTGCAACAAGCGTATTTCAGACAGGGGACTAGTAATTTTTTTGAAAAAAAAAAAAAAACGTCAGAAATGTTTTTGTTCTAAGAAACAGTTTGAACACAAGGTTTTGAAGTTTATGAACAAAAACTTAAAAAAAAACGAGGTTAAATAAAGACAGCGTAATCCCAATAGCCTAATGTCGATGGGTGCTACTGGGTACCCGTGCCACTCCCTAACTGTTTTCAGTGCTACGCAGCAAATGTGCAGTGGTAAATATAAACCTGTGGGTTTCCAGTTTTAGTTTAAAACGGGTTACGGGTTCTATTCAAGGGGCGTTGGTTCGTTCAACAACAGCCAAAGCCTTTTATATATACAAGCCCCCTCAAATTGGAGCAAACAATCTCGAGTCAACGGATCCATTCTCACAGGCACGGCTCGGGGTTCACTTGTGCTCCAATCCTCCCAGGGCAATTTACGGCGGGTGAAGTTGGAGGAGCGAACAACCGCCATTTGCTGCGCTAAATGCTGCAACCACTTAATTTGAAAATCTCTAGCGTGGGGCTGAGTCGTTTATACGAATTTTTCCGAGAAGTAAATCTCCTCCTCTTTGGACGTAACAATGGGAAGCAGCATTCTTCTTTCGTGGAGCCCACGTGCAGAATTAATAGACTTACTTGATCCTTGCAGCGCGTTTCATTCGCCCATTTTCGGTAAAGCCTGGTAAGAAAGTAATTAAAACCAGATTTTGCGACCCTACCTCTTTAGGCTAAACTAATGTGAGCCTAGCAGCCGCCGACTGCCTTAGGTGGTCCTCCAACGCCACAATCCTACAAGGGCTTTGATTTAAGAAGGGATAAGCTTTTGGAGGCGGTTCTGCAGATTTTTCTGAATTGATTGATTTCTTGTTTGCTTGCTTGCTCGCATGATTGATCGATCGATCGATTGATTGATTGATTGATTGATTGATTGATTGATTGATTGATTGATTGATTGATTGATTGATTGATTGATTGATTGTGGGGTTTACAATACCACGCAAAGCAGGCGATGAGGCGCGCCGTAGTGGAGGGCTCTTGAATTATTTGGACCACCTGGGGATCTTTAACGTGCACCAAAATATGTCATACACACGGGCGTTTTTTGCTTTTCGCGTCCATCAAAAAAGCGGCTGCCGCGGTCGGTAATCGAACCCGCCACCTCGCGCACAGCATCGCCACAGCTTAGCCACTGAGCCACGGCAGGTAGATTTTTATGAACTCCCCCAAACTTCGTCCGGCAAAGGCAATTAAATTACGAATTGGCAGTACAAAATTGATGTAAGTCTCTTTTTGTCATTACTTTCGTGAAAACTATGAGATGACCATTAGCCGCTCCGACGACTCCATCACACAAAGATTTACATTTTCTAGACATAATAGGTTCAGAGCATGGTTGAAAATAATACAGTAGTGAAGTCTGGTCAATACGGCCAATCAACAGTTCTGTTTTCAGGCATTGCATTCTGGAACACAATACCGGTTGAAATTAAATTGTCTCGTGTTCCCTACGTTCTTTTCACTGTAGATTAAAAAGCGTTTTCTGTGAGAGCTATTGGAAGAAACCGGCAACACTGTCGCTCCAGGAGTCATCGAAGGGTAATACACAACCGGGTGTCCAGCACGCCGAGCATGCGAGGTGGTCGTGTGGACGGCGCAACAACAACGGAGGCACATTGCACCGACCATGAGATGCTTCTAATGTAAAATGTGTTCCTGGAAGGCGAATCGTGTAAGGTACAGGTTTAGGCCATGTTTCGAATGTGAAAGATGTAGGTATTTGCAATTAATCTACTGAAGATGAATATCTAAGAAATAATAGTATTGAGATTGAGGCAGAAACTTGTTTAGTACTGCGTAATAGTTTCGTGGTCACCGCGTGCTAATGGCACGCACACCAAGAAGTTCAATTTGTGATGCATCGCCCGATAAAATGTTTGTCGCCACAGAGACCTGGAGCCCCGGGACTACTCATTAGGAGACATGAGAAATGTAAGGAACACTATCCATTTAAGGTACGAATAAATATTCCTGGAGAGAATAAAGAACAAGTAAAAACGCACCCATAAAAAACAGCAGTACGGTGAACTACATATGACGGCTCCAGCTGTATTTGCACGCTGAAGCATATTGGCTCTGTGAAACAGGCACTAGAAATATATTGTTATTTTTTAGGGGCGAAACACCTTAAGGTCTCGCGTGTTTGGCTTCTCTTGTTTTTGTCGTCGTCGTAATTCGCGTTTCACGTAGTCACGCTAGTAAAACACCGGGAAGCTCGTTTAGGGCTCGCGCTGGGACGTAACACGCACTAAAAAACTACTGGAACACTCATTTAGCCTCGCGCTGGAATGCTTCGTAATGCGTTCTAGAAAAAACACCGGAACAATCGTTCACGCGTCGCGATAGCAATCTTCGTGCTTCAAAAATGAGACACTTCTATAGCAAAGCTGTATACCCCTACCTTCGAACGGTTTCGTCTGCGTTGCCAAAAACGCCAAGGCACCGACACCGCAGACGCCGTACAGTACCAGCATGAAGGCTGCATTGCGGTCGCCGTATATTCCTCAAATGACACCAAGACCACGGCTGCGACTGTACGGTTCAGCGGCGCCACGGACGCCGAGGAATTTGCCATCGCAGAGCGGTCTCAGAGGCCGAGTGCTGCGCAGTGCTCATTGACTCTAGAATGGCCGTAGGAAACTACGACGAAGGTCGCGCTGGCGCCGAGGTGGTTGCCATCATTGGCAAGGCCGCGTTCCAGGGCAGAGAAGTACGTGTTAAGTGTTTTCCGGCGCACAAGGGCAAATGCGCAGCTGCATCCAACCACAACGAGATGGCACACTCGGAGGTGGGAGCACTTGCCTTCCGCTCTCGCCTCGTGAGATAAAACGAGACCACTTGGCTTGACGAATCATGCCAGCCTCTTACCAGGGCCTGAGCCTGGATGAGACAGTGGTACTACGGCAGCTCAAGACGGGGTCCATCCTCGCTCCGGGAATGCTGCACTTTTAGGGGCGAAGCTCCTAAAGCCGTTGGTCTGTCCATCCCTTGTGTCTCGTGGTACGTGACCGCCTAGTTCGATGACTCACTCACAGGTGGCGCTACATGACCGCCTAGTTCCATGACTCACTCGCAGGTGGCGCTGGTGTGAGTGACATCATGATGACGTCACTCGCGCATGACTGACACTATAAAAGGCAATCGCTGTTGACGAGCTTCCTCTTTCACAACGAGTCACCGGATGGAGGAGGTGGTTGTTCACAAGGCTGCGGAGCGGAGGGCGTTTGTCGCGCGCGGCGTCGTTTCAAAGCAACGTGACGGTTACTCAGGTAGCCGAATCGCCTCCGACAGCGGTGCATCGTCGGGCCCGGTCAGTGAATATTGTGGGACTCTGTCTCTCATATGCATCGAACTGCTCGTGTTCTTTTTAGTTAACTGCTCTACTTTGTAATATCTATTTGTTAACGCTCCTGATGGCTTGCCTGTCTAAATATAAGTCTTTGTGTTGTTTTCGTTCAAGGCTCTGACTCATTCTTAGCGCTCTGGTAGGCGAAAGCCGCAGATCAGACGGCCACCCCCTTCGAAAACTGTGCCCTGTAGGTTCGGTGGGGTTGTTTGCTTGCTTGAGTCGACTCTTAACATCTAACAGCGCACCCTATTTAGGAAATGGTGACATGCGTAAAAGATGCTATCAGCCTATCTAACGATTAAATGCATATAGTGTGGACCACGACGGCGACGTGGTTCGAAACCGAAATGTTTTTATTCCCTTTCGGATAATGAGGGGTCTGTATACAATCGGGGCCCGTCAGTCGCCAGCTAAGGCCACGTAATTAAAAACACAAATTTGTGCCCTTATGGAAGAGAACCGAGTTTGGTGTAGCATGACACAAGTCTGCCGGGCATAAAAAAGGATTTCATTTTTTAGAAGAACAATGCACACACTCTTTTGTTCGTAATAACTTTGTCATAATCAATAGTAAGACCATACACAAAAATTACTCGATTCATCTGACACTTGATTTTGACACGGAGCTTGCAGCTCCAAAAAGTGCACTGTGGTTTTGCGTGACGGAAACTTCTACAATCACGGTAAATTAACTAAGGCAGGTGTGTGTGCAATGCAGTTTTGGTAAGTTTGCGAGAATAGCGTTTCCATTTCAGCTGTTTTTTTTTGTTGCCTTGCAATAACAAGTAATTTGGTGGCATGAACGAAGTTTACGTTAGCTAACAAGTCTGTAGTAACGGTTGCGGCTACAAATGACCTTATGCACCAATCATGCTTGTCAGCTCGGTGACACAGAATATTAAGGTGTCAGAAGACGGATGACTGAGTCGCCTAGTTTATCACTACTGTAAAAAAGGAAAGTGTTTTCTGACCCAGTGAAGGACTTTCCTGTATGACTAGCTGTGTTATGACAGATGACCATACTTGATGAGACAAGCCGTTACAAATTAGCTTTTGATGTAACACCAGCAGGGAAATAGGTGGAGGTATCTGCAAGTATAACTGAAACAGTGGGTGCCTGTCCGGCATGAATTCATTATTCCCTGATACGATTTTTTTCTGCAGGTCCTGATACATGATCGAGTTGAATGACTTCATAGATCTTAAGGCAGGATAGGCTGTGCTGTACAAGGCAAGGCTGAATTCGGAAACCAAGTTGGCCCCTCCAGCAGAAGTGAGTATTGCCACGGCTTGCAACAGCCGTCCAGCTCGAAAAAGCTGCACTTTTTCTATGAAACTGAGCCACCATGGTAGAGGAGAGGCAGTGTAAGGGTTTGCATCTTTAACTATGTGCCCACTGACTTGAATAGATGCAAGCTGGCATCTTAAAACAAGAAACAGAAGTTAACAAAATCAAGCAATACCAAAGTGTTTTTCAGTCAAAAACAAAAACTAATCTATCAACCTACAGAGACTTGCATTTTATCTTCACTGTCATTTAAAGTTGTGCTCGAGTATATTGTGGGGAAGTAATGTCTTTTTATTGCTGCAAAAGCCACGACTGTTAATGTACTGGCACTTGGTTTTATGAAGCATTTGCATTCCTAATTTAGGTACTGGAATTCGCAAGGAACCTGGCCTTACAATTTTATTACTGTACCGAATTATTAAGTTCATTTAACCATAGTGTCTGTTTTCAATTTTACGTGTGGGGCATTTTTTTTCTTTTTTGCTTTTTCAGGCAGATGTTCCTCTGACTCCCTGCCTGCATTCCGTGGACAGGGAATGTAGCCTCCACATCGATGGCCAGCGTGTCTTGACTGCACCTTCTTTACTGGGAGGACTGGGTAGTCTGTTTGCATCGTTCTGGGTTTTCAACATTCAATATCCCAAGAAGGCACACACAGCTCTAACGTTTGCTAGCACCTTGCTAGCACCAAACCACGTGTGAAGGATTTAGAACTAATTAACTTTTATCGCATCAATATCGCTCACTAATATTTGTTTTCAATCCTGTAATCATTGGATAGTAGTCAAAAAGAATTCCGTATTATATTTCTGACTTTTTATTTTTTATTTTTTTACTGAAAAGGGGATATTTGATGGGCCGTTCTGTATGCTGATAATATAGCTATCTTTCAGTGAAGCAATAATATTAACAAACTATTGTAACTTGAAACAATTATCTAAATATATTGTCAACTGGTGCGAAATGAATCAACTAAAAATTATCCGAAAAACACGAATTTCATGGCTTTTTGTTCTCACTCTAAAGAAGCTGTCGCGATACCACCCATTCTGTTCTATATCATTGCAATTAACCCGACAGACTCGGTCACTTTTCTCGGCGCATTTGTGTCTTTATCAAAACGCACTGGTATTTTCCGCAGCATATTTTTCCTTCTTTATATTACTCAGTTATCCATAGCCATCTCACTGCAGTCTGTCTCCTACATCATTTATCTCTTGTGTCTTTACCACCTACAAAATGCTTGTTACCTTTCAATATCAAATCGTTGCACAGCTCTCGCTCGTTTAACCACAAATTGAAAATTTGTTTTATTGTTGTAAACCACTGCAACCATTTTTTCTTCACTTTGTGTACTTAGTGCAGATGCGTACTAATAAATTCTGATAAATACTGACGCATTCTCGATCCTCTAGTATTATATAATGATTTCACTTACCATGCGGTTGTGTTTGTGCCTATCTGTTTTTCAAGTAGTTCCATTTCTTGCATTAATATTGTTTCTACAATTTGTTCAACTAGCACACAGCTCTCGCTCATTTCACCACCTACTGAATTTTTTGTTGTTGTTGTAATCCACTGCAATCAATTTTTCACTGTGTACTGAGCGCTGATGCGTACTGATAAGTTCTGATAAGTACTGACGCGTTCTCGATCGGCTAGTATTATATAATGATTTCACTTACCCTGCGGTTGTGTTTGTGCCTATCTTTGTTTTTCGCGTATTTCCAGTTCTTGTAGTAATATTGTTTCTACGGTTTGTTCAACTAGCATCGTATCGCTGTCTTCAATTCCTAACTGGAGTGCTATTTAGCAATGTACCATTTGTGATTTCCAATGTGAGGTCGCCATAAGTATTTATTTCGGAACCTCCTTGTGTACACCTTGTACCATGTAAACTTGTCTGCGAAAGGGCGTTTGAAATAAACCTGAATTCGAGAAAAACCGTGTCAAATCAGTACTCCCGCAGGGAACTAGAAATTCTCCCTTGTGGCCTTGAAAACCTCCTTTCGGAAGGCCTACAAAACTCCCCAAGCTTTCGTCAAACTCAATTCAAAACAAGTAAATGCTTCCCCTGAACCTCCTAAAAACGCCCCTAAACTAACATAAGTACTTCCAAAGGGAGCCATAATAGGCTCCTATTCAACCGCCTAAAATTTCCATAAGCATAACTTAAAAACGCCCTTCAGGAAGTAAAGAATACTCCATTTTGACCTCCTTAAATTCTCCCGAACATTTCTTAACACTCCTTAAATACCTCCTTTCTATGACCTAAAAACGCCCTGTTTTGAGGAGGTAAACAAAACCTCCTTGTTCCATGTAGTAAAAAAACTCCTACAAGGAGGACCACTAGAGGACAGGCGAAAAAGAACCTCTAGGGAGTATATGGGAGGAAAAAAAGTTTAGAGTTTACCTTGGATGACACAGATAGGGATGCAAACATAATCGTTTTTGGAAGTCAAGATATCTCTGATGAAACACAAAAAATATTTACGAGATAAGGTAATAAATGAGCTGTTCCGAGATAAATTGAGGGTATATTGTTCGTTGGTAACACAAATATATAGAATTTGAAAGTGTTCTCGATACCGGCCTGTTTTTCTTTCGTTATAAATCGCGCCGAAAAATAAGCAGGTATGAGTAACGCTGGTAAGCTAAAGGGAACACGAATTCGCATTGAGAATGACTATTGCGCACAAACTCTGCGCAAGAAATCACTCTTATCGCAGCCGAAGTTTCTAAACTACGTTGCTAGAAAAAAAGGATTCTCGCATCCTAGATAAAGGCAGCGAGTCCGGCTAATCTTCTGCGGAAGCTGACGCGATCACGACTAGATGCCGGGTACCCTGGAGAGGCGAAGTCGTAACCGATATATAGCAGTTAACGTCTTCAGAACTTGGGTTTATCTGGCCTAATGCCAGAAGTATTGTAAATAAAATTGACCAACTATAAAACGTTATGCTGTCATATGACCCTCATATCTGTGTGGTGTCTGAAAGATGGCTACGTGGCGTGATCCCGGATGAAGAAATAGTTCCCTTGGGCTATCATTTAAATCGACGGGATAGAGGATAACGACGGGGGGGGGGGGGGGGGGCTGTAGCAGTAATAGGTAAACCTGGAGTAGTTGTCGTCACATTTGATCAAATCCCTGATCATCAAAGTTGGTTTTTGCAGGTTACTTTTATGTAGGCTACATTCTTTAAATGTGCCGTTTACCGTGCACGAGATGCTGAGGTCAGTTTTATGAACAATTTGCATTACCACCTATAGAGTTTAAAAACAATAATATCATCCTGACGGGTGATTTCAATTTGCCGTCAATAAGTTGGAATGACTTGAGCGGGAATAACTCGTCCTCCGGGGACTTGCTGCTTGATATCTTGTTTGCACATAATCTCGATCAATTGGTACGGGAAAACACACGGGAAACTGCTATCTTAGACCTTCTCTTCGTCAATGAATCATTTACAGGGGGACTTGTTGCACTAGAGCATGGTATATGGTACCATAAGCTAATCTTGTTTTCATGGAAAAACCCACAATCAAGAATACACGGTCCCTAATAAACTCTGCTATGAGGGATTACAAACGTGCAGATGACCTTGCTGTTATTGACTGTATTGATGAGCTTCTTGTTAATATTGCCGAAGCTGTTGGATGTGCCTGGAAACAGTTACTCATGGCAGTGCTGTATTGGATTTATACTTTTGTGCCCAACAGAAAAATATACAAACGGCGTTTAAACACATGGATTATCCGTGATATTGTTCATGCAAAAGGTAAGTTAAAACGACTTACAAAAAAGCCTAGAGTGTCCAGCGTAATGATTTCCAACCTTCAAAGAGAATTGTCAACGAAAATTAACACGGCTCGAGAGACATATTTTTCCCACACCTCTGCCGATTGTCTCAAATCTAGCCCTGGAATATTCTGGCGACGCCTATGGGAGCGAAATGAAGAAATAGACAGAATGAAATATTAGAATGGCATTATAACTGATTCAGGTAAAACTGCAAAATATTGAAGCTCCTATTTTAACAGTGTCTTTTCGGAAGTTAACGAATATGAACTTGTGTCCTCTCATAATGACTTGAATGAACAAATTTAAATAACTCGCGAAGTTCTTACAATGTTATTGAATTTGGATCTTAAAAAATCAACTGGGCCCGACGAGATCCCAAATGCCTTTTTGAGGCGCTATCCAGACCAGCTATCTGGTTTTTTAACAGAGTTATTTAAGATCTCTTTATATTCAGGTCAAATACCCTGTAGTTGAAAAATCGCACGTGTTCTGCCCATGTAAAAAAAGGTGATATATTGTTAGTAGAAACTTCCCGTCTTGTATCCATTACAAGTAGCTGCTGTGAGCTGTTGGAACATATTCTTGCTTCATACATACACAAGTTTCTGAGCAAAAATATCTTGTTCGATACTTAGCACGGTTTTAGGCGAGGGATGTCGAAAAATACACAATTACGGTCGACCGTAAATGACTTAATGCGTATTCTTGATTCATCTGGTCAGGCTGACGTCATTGTTATGGATTTTTGCAAGGTTTTTGACAAGGTACTGTACAGAAAACTGTTTCCCGAACTTGAATCTATTGAACTTCCTTTCTCTGTTTTACGACGGGTGCAAGTTTATCTTATGAGTAGAAAACAGTACGTTCCCCAAGGAAGCGTACTCGGACCGCAGTTATTTTTAATTTACATGAGTGATTTGGCTTCGGTTATTCCGGCTGACGTTTTATTGCGGTTGTTCGCAGATGATTGTGGTGTTTTTAAAGAGGTTTTATCTCCAGATTATCACACTTCAATACAAGGTCCTGTTTCTGCTATTGACAGGTGATGTGTAAAATGGGGGATTGAATTGAACAGGGGAAAAACTGTACTGATGCGCATAACCAGAAAAAAAAAGTTACCGAGCTCATATTTTTATAAAATTAAAGTTTGTGCTATTTCTGAGGTCACACAATACAAATACCTTGGCGTCCATTCACAAGCGATTTAAAATGATCTGCCCATACCTCGAAAACGTGTGCTTCCGCAATGCGTGAGCTATGTTTTCTCATTAAAAAGCTCAAAAGCGCTCCAGCCAGTACTGATATTCTAGCTTAAAACACATTTGTAAGGAGTAAATTAGAATATGCAGCGGTAACATGGGACCCACATACGAAAAATGATAAACTTCAAATAGAAAGAGTCAACTGCAAGGCCGTGCGATTTATATTTGGGAAGTACAAAAGGGAGGACTGCCCTACTCAGATTTTGCATGATAATCATTTTCAGACCTCGGAATCTCGATGAAAGAACAGTCGAATTGCATTCTTACACAAGTGCCGCTCAGAAAACATTGAACTAAACCTACCCGAATATGTAAACCCTCTGGCAACAACGTGGACTCGTCACTATCACCAACATCCATTGGCTCCCATCTTCGCAAAAACAAATTGCTACAAGTACAGTTTCTTCCCTCAAACAATTGAAGATTGGAATTCACTCCCTGCACAATTATTTCTTTGTTCTGATTTCATCACCCAGGCAGAAAAACATTTCACTTTTTACATTTTAGGGAGAAACATTTGCATACTCGACAATGTGTAACCTCCATGTGAATAGTGTCGTGCATTTAGCGTTGTACCCTCTCCTGCTTGGGCCAAATTTTTCGCCTGCAGTATTGTCAAATAAATAAAAGTAAATACATAAATCTTCGTCCCCACTGAATGATAAGGCGACCGAGCATTCTTGTTGTCGGATGAGGAAGCAATTTGTCTACAAATGGAATATGTTACAAGTTTTTTATTATTCTTGGAGCGTTTTGGAAACTGAGTTTGAACGCAAAAGCGAAAAAACTATCCAGAGTTGGCAAGCTGCGAAGTGTTTCGCCCCTTGGCCCCACGCCGGCATCTTTTTGCGCTTAAGACTCAGCCTTGCGTACTTCTTCACAACTAAAACTATTTCGGGTGGCGTGATATGTGTGCATTTTGTGTTCCCTGTACAGCTTCTGGCCTTACAAGTGATGTTGAAACACGACATCAGTATTGTGGCGCTTTATAGCAAACCGTGCAGAGATGCAAAAATATTCTCGGTTCCTGTACCTTAAAGAGGTATCTAACTGTGCACATGACACTACCCAGTGAGTGAAAAACTTTGCTGGCTTTTCACTCCCGCGGAACAAGATTCTTATTGCACTCAAAGCGCTGCAATCTCAATAATAGCTCCCTGCATCTTGATCTTATACCAAGAAATAAGAAGATAATTTTTATACCCCAAATTGAAACCGTTGTTTAGAGTAGAAAGTTTTCAGAATTAAAGTAACTTTCACTGCGACAACATTTCAAGGGTAGAAATTTACTTCGCAATGAGCTAGATACACCAATTGCGTTTGACTGCTGTTCGCGGGACACGTTGGCAGCGCTCCTTCCACGTTGGGCGCGGGACGTCCCGTTAGGCTTCACAGGAACTTCTTCGTGGACGAGCGAATTGATCGACATATTAGCGGCTTGTTCCCCTGTTATTTGGAATCCGTTTATTACGCGATTCCAATCGCGAGAGACTTTTAATCGCGATTGGAATCTCTCAAGGTCAAAGGGAATCGCGAGAGAATTTTAATTTGGCAGAAATTGTAACTACGTTCATGTGTTGAATGGTTTGTAGATTTTGAAGCAGCGAATTAAAAGCTACATGAAAGCACACCGAAATAGCATTTTCACTGTAGATGATTACCTATTTCAGTTTCACAACAATAGCGGATAACAAGCGCGCTGAAAGTTGGATTGCTGCTGCAGAAGTTTTGTTGTGCGTCACTACGTAAACAACGTTGACTTTGGCTCTACTGCCTCGCTGATTGTAGAATCGCGGGATCATAGAGAGCCTGACATGATACCAGCAAGGACCGGTATCGAAGTAAGCCCTCGAAAAGCTCCGCTGTTAAAAGAAATTCTTGAAATCTGGGGATAGTTTGCGTTGGTATCGCAAAAGGTCAAATATGGAGGAATTTAATTCGGCCTATATAATACCGCGTTTTCTCCTGCACCTTTAAACAACCGCTGTCTCAACTTGCTTAATTTGGTGGGCGCAGACACTTTGTTCAACATTTATAATAATATCAGCTTTTTGTACGTCGAGATACCTCATTGTGCCGAGGAAGTAAAAGCAGGTCAAAATATGTTAGAATAGCTGAAACGAAGACAGCTGGGTTCATAACCTGTTTATAGGTATCGCAGATTTTCTAGTTATTTATTCGTCAGCCTTATGGCCAGCCGGAGAAGTATGGGTACTATTTTGCGGCCTGCAGAATCGCGGTGGTTTCTCTATACCATTTGAGGAAGAAAAAACTATGAAGTCAGGACACTGACTATGAAGTCAGGAGAAAATGTGTACGTAGAAACACGTCTCGTGCTTGTGCGCACTGCACATCAATAAAACAGATCGTTGTGCAAATAGTAGAACACTTCAATAAACTTCGAGCACGAAGAACACAAACCACAGCAGGTCAGTGAAAATACAGGTGCTTATCCCGTCATTTCTGTGTTACCATGGTGTTCTGTGCTTTGTAAATTTATTACCGTTTTGATGCTTTACACTTCTGAGGAATGTGCGGCGCTTTTCGGATGGAGGCGAAGAGCGAAAACTTCATTGTCTTGAAGATGTTGGCCTGCGGTAAATATCCTCATGTGGCCAAAATATCTCTGGAGCCCTCCACTACGGCGCCCCTCATCGACTAGGTAAAAGCCCACAATGAATCAGTAAATTTGTGACGACTGAAAAGTACTCTGCAATCGCAAACGGTAAATACAGTTCGCAACTAACGTATTTCAGAAAAAAGGCTGGTTCCTTGCAAAGAAAAACGTACCAAAATAAAAAAAGAAAGTAATCGCAATATATATAATGTCCATGGGCGCTTCTTTCTTATGCAACCCCCTAATTAGTTTCAGTGTGCTCATAGCAAATATCTAGTACTAAACGTCTACCTAAACGAATCCCGTTCTTGTTGTAAATAGATGAAATTACGAACATATAAAATATATTCATGTGGCATTGTGTTTTCCAACCAACACAAAATCTCTTTGAAAATAGTCACCTGTTGAAATCGGCGCCAGGCGATCACTAGTCATCGGGTCCGTGATGGAATGTATGTACCCCTAAATTGCCATTAAACTGGTTAGGAAGCAGCTCGCGTGCCGACATTCTGTGTGCGGGGTGTGTTCGTACTAGTGGAGCCCAGTGTAAAGACTTTAGCAGCGGTTGTCAACCCCGAGTGCGCGGGGGACCCCTTAAGGCTTGCAATTGCGACAGGGGTACATACGGTGACAAATGTTGGTCTGTGTGATAATGTCAAACAATTTGCTCTTGGAGACAAGCAGCCAGCGTACTTTTGCAGTACAACTTCGTTAATTCCAACTCGAAGGCGACCATAAAATTGTTGGAATTAAGCGCAGTTTGGGTTATTGGACGTGTGGTGTAATGAGCAGACATGGCGCCACACTACGCGGGCGGAACCCAAAAAAGCGACCTCTGGACTCGTTATCGCGAATTAGGCGCTTCTACACGTTTGTTGACCAGCGACTGCTGCACAAAAAAACCTGCAGCAGTATGCGCCGGATCACTGTTGGCGGCGGTGCAGAATGGGGAGGCGATATGAGCTGTTTAATCAACCTGTGTCGTCCGGCGCTGTTTGTTTTGTTGTTGTTGTTTGTTTGCATCCCTAGTAAATTTGTTTTGGTTTGAACTTGCGACACATTGTAAGCACTGTGGGCCGACTTCTTCGAGGAGCGGTGGAAAATCAGGGGATCCCAGTTGGAATTGACCGTTCTGGATACCGACGAGTCTGAATTATTCATTTTTCCCCTTTGAGATACACTGGACTTGGCCGGGACAAGGGAGTGAGTTTGAATTAACTGTAATTTAGAATTAACGGATTTCGAGTTAAAGATCTTCTACAGTGCTATGTATGTCTCTTGTGTCTGCATTTCATTCGAAAACTCGTCATCAAACAACTTGCTCTTGCATCTAAGGGATACCCAAATGCTTATACACTGCCTTCCATGTGGCTAGCTTTTTGCTACTGCTGGTGCGTCGACATAGGCTAACCTTAAATCATTAGCTACGCTGGAAAATTAAGCGCACAAGCCTTGCAGCCTAACCAATTCTTCCATTACAAGGTGTGTTTGACAGAACGAAACCAATGAAAATGTGGCTAGTGGGACAAGAGGTTCCGAAAGCCCTTGGGGCCCCCTCGAATGCTATCTTGTTTCCGCGGACCTCCCGCATGAGTACCGCTGGACTATAGTATTGCTGACCCTGCGTTGTGAACAAGCCGTTGCAGGTGTGGTAGTTCTGGGACAAACAATTTGTAGAAGTAGCGGGCGAACTAATTTTATGGCCATGTCGTACTTTACCGGCGTATGCAAAGGCGAGCTCATGAAGCCGGGACCTCTGCGAAAAAAATCAGCTACCCCTTTGTCAAATGACAAGGTCGGGAAAACGCGAAGCTTTCCCAACCCTTGATGTTGTTTAAACGCAGCCGCCTCTTACTCTCATCTATCATACCACGTTCACCCATTCCGGTATCCAGTGTTAAACGTTCAGCAATCGACCCACTTTCCTCCTTTTTACACAGGGCTCTGAACTATACTGCGGAACTTACGGACGCACACGTGCGTGCTCGCGTGCCCGTTTTCACCCGCCCATTTACCCGTCTCTAATGTCGAAATGGAGCAATTGGATAGACGCCACCTTCATAACACCGCGTGTTTTGTTTTCCCTTCAGTTCCCCCACCGTCAACACACAAAATGTTTCCTGCAGTGAATTTTGGCCTTACAGGCACCACCCACGAGAATAATAAGGATTCGCATTGAAATTGGCGTTCGAGTGGGGCGGGGTGCTTACAAGGGAGGCAATAATTATTGGGGTACATAAAGAATCAAAATGCTACGATGAGCTTTGCGCTGAGCTCATCTTAACGAAATAACCTGGTTTGCTTCCTGCATATTGCGCGCGAAGTTCAGTGATAGGCCTCCAGAGGATCAGGAACCAGCGTAAGTCTATGAGCCATGATTTATTAAGAATGAACACCCAAAATTTTCCTACAATGTTTTGCGATCTCTTAACTTCCCTGTTAACTTGGGAGAGTATACCACAAGTGCATAAAATATGTCTTTAGTATAGTGGTTCCCCTAGGTTCCCGGGAGGTTAAAGCGTGAGTACTGCGGCGAAGCTCCAAGCATTGCGGAAAAGCCCCAACCCTTTCCTGTGAAGACGACGTGTTGGTGAATCGGTGGAGGCTTTGCCTCGTCGTTATTCCAGTACGTGTTTCAAATCAGTCACGTTTTGTGCTAATGCGCGTTGAATAAAAAAAGTTACGCCATCTCCAGAAAGTGATAGATGATACGTGGGGCGGAGCTCCAATGCTTATCGGTAAAACCATGAAAAATTCATCCAATCTTCATTTAAAGACTAGACACGTTGTTCTAGGGGTGATTTTATATCCACTTATACGTCAAGCGCATGCGCATTACGAAGGCCGAGCAGTACGAGTTGCTCCGAGAGATCATCCACAGGCATACAACCACTTACGGGGCAACTCATCCGTTGTGCCTCTTCCTAACGGGACCTGTCGGGTGTGGCAGGACGTTCGTCCTACACCTGGTGATGGATGTTTACAACCGCTACAACAACGCGGGTCACCACAATGCGTTCGTCATCTGCGTCACGCACTTCACCGACCAAAAATTGTAATCTTCTCAGCAAAACGCGTCCCACAGCAGGACCGTGATGAAGGATACAGGTGTGTGCCGTGCCTGCGCCTTGAGCGGCGGCACGCCATCTAGCGGGTGACTTATGAACTATTGCACAGGTACGCCTGTAGCGGTCGCCTCGAGAACTAGTGGACACGGCGCGCCTAGGGACTAGCCCCGAGCAAGATGAGGTTGGACCCTAAAACAGGTAATGTGGGGCTAAAGTGAAGCGGTTTGGCGAATTCTCGTAGGTGTTGCGAATAGCCAGTGTATGCGTCCGTGGGTGTGTGCGCGCGTTTGTATACGTGCGTGTTTGAATGTGTGACTGCGGGCGTGTGTGCGTGCGTCTGTGTATGGGCGCGTATGCCAGAAAGGTTAAAGAACACTCATTAGCCCCCCTCCCTCCTTCTCTCGAACTCCAAGTTTTCGTAGTGGTCTCGGCCTTTTGAGCTATCCTTAGCATGCGCTAGTACAGCACTGCGTGGCCATAAAAATGGCTCGCCCGGCCTATTCCTATTATTGCTTTCTAGTGGAAGTACCACAGGTGCAAATGCTGGGGTCACGCTACCTGCTTGCCGATACACTGTCCTTTACACTGGGTACAACATGTTGAAACACCTCCCTGTATACAACACGCCTCCATGCGTACTGTTTATTCCCAGTTTCCTGGCCACACAGAGGTGTGGACATAACGTCACGTCAGTTAACGCCGCAACTGATGAGGTACTTGGGGTAATGCGAGCGTTGCGAACGAAGGCAGCAAAATGTTACATCGGCAAAGGCGTCCTAGAGCCGACATTGAAGTCGTGGTAGCGTGGTGGGGGAGGGGCCTGCACAGGAGTTGCTTCCTTTCATAAGTATGAAGGGCCAGAGCCAAACTTCTTGTTTAATGAATGGCAAGTATGGGATATCAATGACAGATACAGTAGCACACGCCCGTGCTTACAAAAGGACAACCCTAAGAGGCAGAGTTACTTTCTGAAACAGAATCCAGAACACGCTTCACCCCGCTAGCAGAAAGCGCTTATTTATAACCACAACTCCTGACGGTCAACAAGTGCTCCGCGTGTTGCGCACAGCACCGACGTTCAAACACATAAACAAAATCATTCTCGATGATCTGGAAAAGCGATGAGTCCGACGTCGCCATTATGAATGGCGGCCCGAATTGCTTCTGCCGCAGCGCATTCTCGAAGCCTTATGAGCGCCACAACTGATTTTTCTGTTCCACCTTCTTGGCTATATGGGAAAACATTAAGGCACAGCCTCGTTCTTTGCGCAGTCGAAACCCCGCCGCGTTAGCAAATGCACACGTTTAAGGCTTCATGGTGTTGGCGGCTGCCATTATTTATGTGTTATTGTGGTTGTGCATTGCGGTGTGCTCCCCCAATCTAGTGAACCTCCTACGGTTCCTTTTGCTTCCGTGCTCCATATTTCTATATTATAATCTTACTGTATGCTGTAAGCTAGCAAGGAAGAAAAGAACAGGTTGGTGCGGGGACGGAATCATTCCAGAAAGGCCGTCCAGAACATTCGCCGCTCCATTCTCGAAGTCCTCTGGCGCTCAGTTTGGGAAAAGCAGTACACAAACTTACCCGTTATACCTCGGGTACCCGTTATACCTCGGTGGAACGGGAAGGGTTTCAGTTCATGAGCCCGTTTAATAAAGTCCACAAACTCTGCACGTGTTCTATAACCCCAAACGTCAAATAAATTCCAGCTTGCAACCCATTTGTCGTCTTTTTCTACATTTATTACGGGAAACGTGTATTTAGTGTTGCATCAAGGCTGCCATAGGAGCAGTCACAGGTGATTTCACCAAACCCTCCTTACCACTGCTGCTTGGCGATTAGCCAGAGCCACTGCTATTTATTCATAGTCACTCTGTCTAAACAGTAAAAGCAAGTCTTTCGGCCATTGAATAGAACCTAACAGAGTGATCACTTGCAGATGCAGAACAAGGGTATCAATCGACTAGATGGGAGCAGTCTGTCGTAAGTTTCCGTTATGGTCAAACCGCTTCCAGTCAATGATTAGACAGGCACACTCTCAATAAATAACAGTGACTACGGCTATACAGTGAGCGACAGTGATTTTGCGGGTTAAACAATGAGACGAAAGTAATACTACACGTTGCTTTATTTCTACGGGTGAATACTTTCGCTACCGGCGTATATAATAATATATGCATATATATATACACAATTTCTGAATAAAATGCAGTTAAATAAATAAGAT